>NC_090828.1:6565289-7190289 GCF_028021215.1 Eschrichtius robustus
AAACACAAGCTTTAAATGATACATTAAACAAGATGGACTTAATTGATATTTATAGGACATTCCACCCAAAAACAACAGAATACACATTTTTCTCAAGTGCTCATAGAACATTCTCCAGGATCGATCATATCTTGGGTCACAAATCAAGCCTTGGTAAATTTAAGAAAATTGAAATCGTATCAAGTATCTTTTCTGACCACAACGCTATGAGACTAGATATTAATTACAGGAAAAGATCTGTAAAAAATACAAACACATGGAGGCTACACAATACACTACTTAATAACGAAGTGATCACTGAAGAAATCAAAGGGGAAATCAAAAAATACCTAGAAACAAATGACAATGGAGACACGACGACCCAAAACCTATGGGATGCAGCAAAAGCAGCGCTAAGAGGGAAGTTTATAGCAATACAAGCCTACATCAAGAAACAGGAAACATCTCGAATAAACACCCTAACCTTGCACCTAAAGCAATTAGAGAAAGAAGAGCAAAAAAACCCCAACGCTAGCAGAAGGAAAGAAATCATAAAGATCAGATCAGAAATAAATGAAAAAGAAATGAAGGAAACAATAGCAAAAATCAATGAAACTAAAAGCTGGTTCTTCGAGAAGATAAACAAGATTGATAAACCATTAGCCAGACTTATCAAGAGAAAAAGGGAGAAGACTCAAATCAATAGAATTAGAAATGAAAAAGGAGAAGTAACCACTGACACTGCAGAAATACAAACGATCATGAGAGATTACTACAAGCAACTCTATGCCAATAAAATGGACAACCTGGAAGAAATGGACAGATTCTTAGAAATGCACAAACTGCCGAGACTGAACCAGGAAGAAATAGAAAATATGAACAGACCAATCACAAGCACTGAAATTGAAACTGTGATTAAAAATCTTCCAACAAAGAAAAGCCCAGGACCAGATGGCTTCACAGGCGAATTCTATCAAACATTTAGAGAAGAGCTAACACCTATCCTTCTCAAACTCTTCCAAAATATTGCAGAGGGAGGAACACTCCCCAACTCATTCTACGAGGCCACCATCACCCTGATACCAAAACCAGACAAAGATGTCACAAAGAAAGAAAACTACAGGCCAATATCACTGATGAACATAGATGCAAAAATCCTCAACAAAATACTAGCAAACAGAATCCAACAGCACATTAAAAGGATTATACACCATGATCAAGTGGGGTTTATTCCAGGAATGCAAGGATTCTTCAATATACGCAAATCAATCAACGTGATACATCATATTAACAAATTGAAGGAGAAAAACCATATGATCATCTCAATAGATGCAGAGAAAGCTTTCGACAAAATTCAACACCCATTTATGATAAAAGCCCTGCAGAAAGTAGGCACAGAGGGAACTTTCCTCAACATAATAAAGGCCATATATGACAAACCCACAGCCAACATTGTCCTCAATGGTGAAAAACTGAAACCATTCCCACTAAGATCAGGAACAAGACAAGGTTGCCCACTCTCACCACTATTATTCAACATAGTTTTGGAAGTGTTAGCCACAGCAATCAGAGAAGAAAAAGAAATAAAAGGAATCCAAATCGGAAAAGAAGAAGTAAAGCTGTCACTGTTTGCAGATGACATGATACTATACATAGAGAATCCTAAAGATGCTACCAGAAAACTACTAGAGCTAATCAATGAATTTGGTAAAGTAGCAGGATACAAAATTAATGCACAGAAATCTCTTGCATTCCTATACACTAATGATGAAAAATCTGAAAGTGAAATTAAGAAAACACTCCCGTTTACCACTGCAACAAAAAGAATAAAATATCTAGGAATAAACCTACCTAAGGAGACAAAAGACCTGTATGCAGAAAATTATAGGACACTGATGAAAGAAATTAAAGATGATACAAATAGATGGAGAGATATACCATGTTCTTGGATTGGAAGAATCAACATTGTGAAAATGACTATACTACCCAAAGCAATCTACAGATTCAATGCAATCCCTATCAAACTACCACTGGCATTTTTCACAGAACTAGAACAAAAAATTTCACAATTTGTATGGAGACACAAAAGACCCCGAATAGCCAAAGCAATCTTGAGAACGAAAAATGGAGCTGGAGGAATCAGGCTCCCTGACCTCAGACTATATTACAAAGCTACAGTAATCAAGACAGTTTGGTACTGGCACAAAAACAGAAATATAGATCAATGGAACAGGATAGAAAGCCCAGAGATAAACCCACACACATATGGTCACCTTATCTTTGATAAAGGAGGCAAGCATATACAGTGGAGAAAAGACAGCCTCTTCAATAAGTGGTGCTGGGAAAATTGGACAGGTACATGTAAAAGTATGAAATTAGAACACTCCCTGACACCATACACAAAAATAAACTCAAAATGGATTAAAGACCTAAGTGTAAGGCCAGACACTATCAAACTCTTAGAGGAAAACATAGGCAGAACACTCTATGACATAAATCACAGCAAGATCCTTTTTGACCCAGCCCCTAGAGAAATGGAAATAAAAACACAAATAAACAAATGGGACCTAATGAAACTTAAAAGCTTTTGCTCAGCAAAGGAAATCATAAACAAGATGAAGAAACAACCCTCAGAATGGGAGAAAGTATTTGCACACAAAGCAACTGAAAAAGGATTAATCTCCAAGATTTACAAGCAGCTCATGCAGCTCAATAACAAAAAAACAAACAACCCAATCCAAAAATGGGCAGAAGACCTAAATAGACATTTCTCCAAAGAGGATATACAGATGGCCAACAGACACATGAAAGAATGCTCAGCATCATTAATCATTAGAGAAATGCAAATCAAAACTACAATGAGGTATCATCTCACACCGGTCAGAATGGCCATCATCAAAAAATCTAGAAACAATAAATGCTGGAGAGGGTGTGGAGAAAAGGGAACCCTCTTGCACTGTTGGTGGGAATGTAAATTGATACAGCCACTATGGAGAACAGTATGGCGGTTCCTTAAAAAACTAAAAATAGAACTACCATATGACCCAGCAATCCCACTACTGGGCATATACCCTGAGAAAACCATAATTCAAAAAGAGTCATGTACCAAAATGTTCATTGCAGCTCTATTTACAATAGCCAGGACATGGAAGCAACCTAAGTGTCCATCATCGGATGAATGGATAAAGAAGATGTGGCACATATATACAATGGAATATTACTCAGCCATAAAAAGAAACGAAATGGAGGTATTTGTAATGAGGTGGATGGAGTTAGAGTCTGTCATACAGAGTGAAGTAAGTCAGAAAGAGAAAAACAAATACAGTATGCTAACACATATATATGGAATCTAAGGGAAAAAAAAAAAAAGGTCATGAAGAACCTAGTGGCAAGACGGGAATAAAGACACAGACCTACTAGAGAATGGACTTGAGGATATGGGGAGGGGGAGGGGTGAGATGTGACAGGGTGAGAGAGTGTCACGGACATATATACACTACCAAATGTAAAAGAGATAGCTAGTGGGAAGCAGCCGCATAGCACAGGGAGATCAGCTCGGTGCTTTGTGACCACCTAGAGGGGTGGGATAGGGAGGGTGGGAGGGAGGGAGATGCAAGAGGGAAGACATATGGGAACATATGTATATGTATAACTGATTCACTTTGTTATAAAGCAGAAACTAACACACCATTGTAAAGCAATTATACTCCACTAAAGATGTTTAAAAAAAAACAAAAAGGGCTTCCCTGGTGGCGCAGTGGTTGAGAATCTGCCTGCCAATGCAGGGGACACGGGTTCGCGCCCTGGTCTGGGAAGATCCCACATGCCGCGGAGCAACTGGGCCTGTGAGCCACAGTTACTGAGCCTGCGCGTCTGGAGCCTGTGCTCCGCAGCAAGAGAGGCTGCGATCGTGAGAGGCCCGTGCACCGCGATGAAGAGTGGCCCCCGCTCACCGCAACTGGAGAAGCCCTCGCACAGAAACGAAGACCCAACACAGCCAAAAATAAATAAATAAATAAAATACTAAAACAAAAAAAAAAAAGAATCACTTCCAAGGTGAACCCACAGGGATGGAAGCAAGAACACCAAGCATTAAATAGTAAAAAGAATATTAAAAGTGCAGTATTTAGGATTTCATAAAAGTCAGTTAACAAGTGCATTCTTGAATGGATAAACAACAAGGTCCTACTGTACAGCACAGGGAACTATATCCAGTCTCCTGTAATAAACCGTAATGGAAAAGCATATGAAAAAGCAGGTATATATAAGTGTAACTGAATCACTTTGCTCTACAGCAGAAATTAACACTGCTATTTTTTTAAAAAGGCCAAAAACAAGTGCATTCTTTAGCAACTTAAGGTTACAGCCACAACCTTCAAAACAGGAATGTTTGAAAAACTACACAGAAAAGAAAATGCCTCTACGTTAGACAAAAATAATCCACAGAACGAAATGCCATACGTTGAGATATGATCTTTTTAAAGAAGGAGTATTGGTCCCCAAAGAATCCTAGTTGCAAAGTGATGCTTTCTGACATAACAGCGGGTTGGGGGGCGAGGCTGAACTCACGCTCTCGCTGTAGGACACGTCTGTGCTGCGAGACGTGCTGGAGTACAGGGTCCGGGTGCTGTCCGGCGTGCCGTTCCCTCTTTTCCTCATGCTGAGCCGGGCGCCCTTGAAGGACATCGGTTCTCCTGTGGAGAAAGGGGAGGGAGGGTAAGATGGGGTCACAAACGGTGGACGGGCTTCCCTGAAAGCTTTACCGCGAGGCCCTCCCCTCCCCCTCTCGCTGTCCGCCATGCCCCAGCCCCGTCCCGCCCCCCACCCCCAAAGGACACTGGTCCCCCTGCCCCTGCTCTCCTTGCTTCATTCCTCCTCGTCCTCCAGGACCCAGCTTGAGTTCAGTCCTTCCATACCCCTTCCCTGGCCGCTCCCGTCTGGGCAGGGCCCTCCTGGGTGCCCCCTCTCCTATGGGAGGTGGGATCCCGCATCCCAGACCACCACGCATAGGAGGTGCACCATAGCTCCTTCCAAGTTAATGGATTTGTAGTGAAGGAACTTGCAGAGCTGTAACTAGCGGCTTGTAGCAGCTAGAGGACCGGCTGGCTGGTGGCAGAGAGGAGTCCTGCCCTGATGCGGTCAAGTGAAGTGGGAGAAGGACCTTGACCCACAGGGGCAGTAGGGCCTGAGGGCCAGTGTGCTCCAGGTCACCCTGAGACTTGGAGCCGGCACGTGGTTCCCAAGGACGCCCGGCAACAATTCCCTCCCAGCCTGGAGAGCAGGCCATTAGCCCGGGCATCCCGGAAGCCTCAGTTGCCATGGAGATGCCTCCGGGCTGCCCCCTGCTCTTCTAGGGCTCAGACCCTCCCATCCCAGCTGCAGGAGCCCCCGTCCCTCTTGTCTCCCAAACACTACCTCAGACCCGTATCCACAGAGAGCTACTTCACATCCCCAGGCTGTCCGACAGACACAGCAAACAAGACGTTTCTAGAACAAGGGCATCATTCTTCTCCTACACCCCACCCCGCCTCCCTGTGTCTCCTCCTGGGACCAAGCTCCCCCAGCTGCCTGTGACCTCTGCCCCTACCCTCGCCTCCGTCATCACCACATCCAAGTGGCAGTCCCACCCCCTCGCCCCTCTCCAGCCCCTCCAGTGGCCCGCAGCTGCCACGTGGGCCCTGCTTGCTTCCCCAGCATGACTGCACCCACCTACCTCTCCTTCTGGGCCAGGCTCCTCACGGGGCCCCACTTTTCCCATCTGGGTCCCACCGTCTGTCTGGAGCCCTCTTCCCCAAACCCTGCCCAGCTGCTTATCTCCTGCCCATCCTACGGGCCTTATGCACCATCTCTTCAGGGAGGTACCTCTGATGCCCAGGCTGGCGCAGGTGCCTGGTGGCCTGTTCTGGAAGCACCATCTCCCCTCCACCAAGACGTGTGTATCCTGATTTGTTACGTGATCTGCTTGACCCCTGTCTGCCTACTTAAGTCAAAAACCATATCTATCTGTTCAGCACTATATTCCCAGAGCCTGGCACAGAGCACAGAGTAGAATTGTACCAATATTGATTGAGTGAATAGTCTAAGTGATTACATAACACTCCCTCCCACCCTCAAAATCCTCTTTCAGTTTGAAAATTACTTCCACCTCGCCTTCCATACCCCCTGCATGAGGAAAGGCCTGAGACCCTCGGCTCAGCCAACGCTTCTTCAAAGCCCGCTCAGAACCCTCAGGCCAGGCTGTTTAAAACAAGGAGCGCTTCTTTTACTTCTCTCCCCAGGCATTTCACGGAGAGGCTCAGAGTATTAATTGGTACTTTACATACATTATGGCAAAACCGCAAATCAATCCTGCAAGG
The DNA here is from genome assembly GCF_028021215.1 of Eschrichtius robustus. NCBI lineage: Eukaryota > Metazoa > Chordata > Mammalia > Artiodactyla > Eschrichtiidae > Eschrichtius > Eschrichtius robustus. The sequence continues at coordinate 6,571,625 of NC_090828.1, forward strand.
TATTTACTATGATCCCCATACAGCAAATGGCTTCTAAGTAGGGCACCAACAGTCAGGAAATGATTTCATTTGCTCACAATGAAACAACTGCCTATTTCGTTGCAATGGAGAAAAGTGTGTTTTTGCTTTTTCATCACAGTTCAGTCAAATAAGAAATGGGAAATCTATGTAAGAAGTGCAGAATCTGCCCTGTTCTGACATTTCACATGCCTTTATTCGATGTTAGTTTCTAACTTGTTTTCTGAGGCCAGGTGATGTTCAAGGTGACTAATTATGAGTCCAGGCGGTCTTCATACCATCTCACATACCAGGTATTCCAGGTGTACCGTTTATCCATCTCCTAAACACATGCAGGAGCTAAGGGTTCGGTGTGAAAGGGGTGTCTAGGAGGAGGGACATAGGCCAAGGACCAAGGGCTTCCAGGGGGGTCTGGAGAGGAGAGGAGAGGGTCCAGAGGGGCCCCCCAGGAACCTCGGGAAAGAGGGTGGCCCGCCCCTGAAAGGGGGTGAACTGGAAAAATAGGATGACAACCAGGAGGAGGAGGGAATGAAAGTCACGCCAGGGAGAAACCAGTTGATGCATCACACTCTAAGGAGAAGTCATAAAATCACACCACTGGGTTGAACAAAATCCAGTAGAGAAAATGGGCAAAAGAATCCAAAGCCACCAAACAAGGGAACACAAGTCACTAATAAACACAAAAACACGCTAAGCCTTCCTAGCAATAAAAACAATAAAAGTCCAACGACGATGAAACACCCAGGGGAGATATTTCAGATGACAGCGTTTGATGTTGGGAAGAGCTTAGTGGGACAGACACTCTCATATCATTGGGGGGGGGGGGGGGTAAAAATCATCTTCCTGCCTGCAAAAGAATGTGGCAATAATGTAGCAAGACATTTAAGTATGATCATTGTTGACCCAGTGAATTAATTGGCTTTGGAGAATTCTAGATAAAAGAAATCATCAGAAACACATTAAAGGGTATACTCAAAAGATATTCATTTTATAGGAAAAATTAGAAATGACCTAAACTTCCATCAGTAGGAGCACATCACACCCAGAAGAAGTAAGATGATGGTACCATGAAGTGGGTGCATTTTAATGACATGGGAAAAGTCATAGGACTTATTGTGAGTAGAAAAAAAGCAGGAGGCAAGAAATCACCGTGGTCAGGAGCTCTGGTTTTAGAGACGGTCAGCTCGAGTTCAGTCACTCACCCTGTGACCTTGAGTGGGTCTTTCACCCTCTCAGCTTCCCTATAAAGGTGGTTCAGCAGCTGACATACGACCCACCTTCAGGAAGGGCAGCTATCGACGTAAGGGATGTAAACGCATTACGTATAATGTGTATAAGGCACACGGAAGTAAATACACCAAGGTGTTCACCGTTGCCATATGTGGGGCTGGGACTATGTGTGATTTTAATTTTATTCTTTCACTTTTTATATTTGCCAAAATTAAATATATTTCTTAAATAATCTGGAAAATATATTTAATAAACAGGAAAAGTGTCTAGAGGCTGGGCAAGGCTAAGGCAACCAGTGACCTTAGTGAGAACATTTCAGTAAGTGGGGTGAGAGACTGAGGACCACCAGGGCAGACTCTCCATCCACAAGAGCACGTGGCGGGTGGGTAGCTAGAAGGGAGGGGAGGGTCCATGGCTGACTTGTTTCCTCTCAAGAGGTGGGATCATGTTTAAATCTTGGCGGAGGAAAACTAGCAGAGAGGGAGAGATTAAACTACAGGGCAAATGTAATAATGTAATAATTATGATGACAGCAGAGCATGGTGTAGGACTTTGTGGAGGTAGGCAGGAGCGGTGAAGCCATCAGCACTAAACTGATCGATTGAGGATAAATGATAACTTGAAGATAAAAGGAAAAGAGAGCCAACAATAACATAATAAATACTGATGACAATCGGGGGATTTTTGTTCTCTCACATCATATTCTTTGAAATCATTTCCGGACATGAAACTGACTTCCCACCGGCCACAGGCGCTTGGTCTTATCTGGACTGTCTGACTTGTACGCCAGAGAAGAAATGCCAAGTCCACCCCAAAGAGACGATTGGCTGGGGACACTGCATACATTTTCAGGGCTCTGAAACTCTAAATGGTTGTTGAAAAAGCCGAGTCTAGAGTAGTGGGTTCAAAGGCGGTGCTTAGGGCTTTGCGTCTGTGAGGGGCTCAGGGATGCCTCCCCACTTCAATGGGAGCAGTGCTGTTTCATCAGACTTACATCTCCAGGGTCCTAGCAGATTCCCCCTGAGGAAAGGTTTCTGCAGCTGGACACATCTGCTCTGGAACTCCGCTGCAGGTTTGCTCCCGGTCACCTAACTGCACAGGCAGCCAGGGGACGTCTGCAGCTTCCGCCTCTTGCAATTGGTAAGAAAGCACTACTTTACTTGAGGAAAAGTGACTTTATAGATGGTTTGCCAAGCTCCAGAAGTTAAAGGTGATGGACTTATTCCCAATAACCCCAACGATCAGGGGTTGGCATTTCACATACATCTAGGAATACGTGACTTCATAGCTCCCAAACTATAACACAGCATAACATAACATGATATAAGCATGATACATAATTGTTATGGTCTTAAAACCTCACCAAAGTTACCTCTCGGATATATGTCTTTCTCTGGATCAGAAATGGGGTATTTGGCACTGACGTTCCACCCATTTGGAGGGCAGTGGAGTATAATGGTGACAAGCATGAGTTTCAAGGCTAGACCATCTTCTTGCTTTACCTGTAACTGTATCTGAGTGTATTTCTATAAATTAATGAAATTCTCACTGAGGAGTGGGAAAATGGAGTCAGGAAAATGATAGCACTGGATGTGGACAAACCCCACTGAGGGGACCTCCCCAAGTAGAATCCACCAGTAAAGCCACACCAAGCATGCCCCGTAATGTGTATATGAGGTCTGATGAGGCGGATTTCGTGTCACTCAAACCCAGTTCACTCTGTTATTCTACTTCTAAAAAATCGTAGGGTTGGTCGATGCATCAGGAAAGCACTAGTGTCATAACACGGGCCAGAGATTCAAAAGTTCAGGCAAAAAAGAAACACGTACTTTTCTTCAATAATGAAAACTACAATGTCAAGAGGAACTCAGATAAACACACCAAGAGACATCTATTATTAATACAATCAAACTCGGAGGAAAATAAGGACTGTAGAGATACAGAAAACAAAACAAAACAAAAGCCTGGGTTTGGGAGTCAGGAAAATCCAAGCGTGGGACTGAGCTCCACCACTGACTAGCAGCTCACTTAGCCCCTTTGGGTCTCAGCTCCTTGATCTCTGAAAACGTTGTCTCCCTGCTCCATGGCTTGGTTGTGACAGGATTGAAGAAGACGCTCCTACAGCAAGCTTGGCACGTGCTTGAGTAACATAAGCACCGGTGTTTTTATCAATACTCCTATCGCTAGCATCGGGGCTTCACGAGGAGAGCAAGTAAGAAGCAGGAGGAAAATCGGCGCAGCAGGAAGAATCAGGAACAGGGACTTACAAGTGTCGTGACCACTCCCTCTCTTGTCACCAGGAAACTTGTGTTTTATCTGCTCAGCTCCTGAGGCCCTTGCAGGGTGAAAAATTAGAAGTGGCCTAGGAGAGGTAAACAGGTTTACATTCAAAAGGATGCAGAGGGCTTCCCTGGTGGCGCAGTGGTTGAGAATCTGCCTGCCAATGCAGGGGACACGGGTTCGAGCCCTGGTCTGGGAAGATCCCACATGCCGCGGAGCAACTAGGCCCGTGAGCCACAACTACTGAGCCTGCGCGTCTGGAGCCTGTGCTCCGCAACAAGAGAGGCCGCGACAGCGAGAGGCCCACACACCGCGATGAAGAGTGGCCCCCGCTTGCCGCAACTAGAGAAAGCCCTAGCACAGAAACGAAGACCCAACATAGCAATCAATCAATCAATACATCTTTAAAAAAAAAAAAAAAGGATGCAGAGACAGTCACAGGGAACACATGTAGAATGTGGGGAGAGGTGGTGAGAGAGGAATGGGATGGGAGCGGGAGAGCTCGGTGAGTGGGGAGGAAGAGGCGAGAATGTGTACAGACTTTATGGGGAAGGCGGCTGCCGCGGTGAGTAAGGCTTTAGCAAGATGGGTGGACAGTATCTTTTGGATGTTTTTTAGAGTCCAACCATTAGTATCAGCTGCTTATTGCTGTGTAAGAAATGATCCCAAAATGTGACTACTTACGGTGACACACACTTAGGATCTCACCGTTTCTGTGGTCAGGCATCTGGGCTCAGTGGAGCTGGATTCTCTGCTCAGGGGCTCTCACAGGCTGCACTCAGATGCCAGCAGGGGCTGGGGTCCTGTCTCAAGGCTGGGGCCGAGGTTGGTGGGGGGGGCGGGGAGGACCTGCTTCCCAGCTCACGTGGCTGTTAACAGGATACGTTTCCTTGAGGGCTGTTGGACCAGGGGCCTCCGTACCTCACTGGCTATTGGCTGTAGGTCACCCTCATTGTCTGGCTACCAGGGCCTCTCCAATATGGCAGCTTCTTTATCAAAGCATATAAGCTGACAAGGCATTAGACGGAGTCTGCCAGCGAGACACCGTCACAATCTTTTGTAACCTAATCACGCAAGAGACATTCCACATCACCTTCGCCACATTCTGTTGGTTAGAAGCAAATCACTAGGTCTTACTTACACGCAAGGGGAGGGGACCACATGAGGGCGTGCACAGCCATGAATTGCACAGGTGGGGGGCCCATCTTAGAAGCCCACCTACCATGGCACCTTTAACTCACATTTATTTCCAGTGCTCTTGCTTTGTTGGACCTGAATATCTTTTGAATATAGCATTGCGCCAAGACTGGCCGTAAGACTCATCAATTTTTTGGGTCTTACAAATGTAAAATTCAAAGCAGGACTCCTAAGGTATCTGACTGAGCAGGAACCCTGAGGAAGAAATCAGAGTAACTTTAGGAAAAATGATGGCACAGAACCCGCAACGAGCCTCCCTTCTAACTGCACACCCCCGATGACCATACGCTAAGTCGGTATGGGTGAAAGTTTGCTTTTTCTTAATCCGCTGACTGCCTGCCATCTGAGCACTGATCACCCAACCTCACTACAGCGGGCCACTCATTCTGGGATCTAGATCCATGTTGTTACGAGTAAGCTATTCTTTTTAGATTCTATATTTCCCCTTTGAGAATAATTTCTATCTTCATATTAATTTTTATTCTGTGTTTTCAACACGCATTTAGACTGAGCCCTGCGTGTGTCACTGGTGTCCGTGCGTCCAGTGTGTGTCCTTCCATATCCGACTTGCCCGCATTGGACTCCTGTGTCGGCGTCAGAGGGTCCCTGGGGATGATTTTAGTGAGGTGTGTGTTAGGAGCTTCTTATCCTTGTTGTTGACCTAAAACAAATAGACCGCCAGATATTTCTCCAGCAAAGATGGTTTTATTCAGAACCAGCAGAGAATTGCTATTCAGGGTCAGCGACCATGGTGAACCACTTGCAAGTTCCTGCACAGCAAGGGAAGAAGACTCCTATATAGAGGGAAAAGGGAGGGAGGGCTGTAGTAAACAGAGTCCCTGGCTTTTCATTGGCTGAGCTCCCGCGGGGGGAGAGGGGAGGAAGAGTCCTTCTTCTTCCTATTGGGCTCTGCTGTCATCACAGAGTGTGAGAGCTCCCCCCTTGCGGTCTCTTAACTCTATGTGGTTTTTTTTCTTTTTTTTCTTTTTTCTTTCCGCCTCACCCCCGGGCTTGAGGGATCTTAGTTCCCCAACCAGAGATTGAACCCAGGCCCTCGGCATTGAGAGCGTGGAGTCCCAACTACTGGACCTCCAGGAAATTCCTTCGACTCTGTTTATTGAGGTTTCTGTTTATTAATTTTTTTTACAGTGCAAATGCCTTTTTACTGCATTCACACATGGATAATTTGACCAACACTTTTCCCCCCTAACACCATAGGAACAGTTCCATTCTTATTAGGGTTTTGATCTTGTAAAGGAAAACCCTGAGGCAGCCTCACTTTTATTCCTCTGTCCAACATTTATATGCTTCTTCCTCTTTTCCTTAAATTCTAATATTTCATTGACTCTGACTAGATATTGGTCTAAATTTTTTACACTATGTGCTCTTTTTAAATGCAAATTCGAGTTTGGTGCGGTTTTTTGGTTTTGTTGTTTTCAGCTCTAGAAAGTTTGCTGTTTCATTATTGTTTTCTGATTACAGCCTCCCGGGCGCATGGACAGCACCCCGGGGAGTGTCTGGCCTCCCCAGTTCAGTAACTGTCTAATGAAGGCAGTTGTGACAAAGAGAGAAGGACGGTGCTGCCTTCCAGAAGGGACTACTGTCCTTATTTCTGCATGGAGCTGGCACCCTACTCAGGGGTGGCAAAAACTGGCATCATCATGTGACCCAATGTCACACCAGAAGATGTGCTCAGATGTGCAGGGGATGCCAGCCCACAGTGTCCTTCACGGGGACCCCTGACACAGGCAGCTTGCTGAGTAACGACAGCACGGGTGACAATCTATCCTTTCACAAGGACGTATTAAAGTGGCACAAAGGAGCTTAAATTTTAAGGATTGGGCTCTCGGGCCAGCCTGCCTGGGTTTGAATGCTGTATCCTCTACTTATCAGCTGTGTGACTTTCGGGGAAGTTACTTAACCTCTCTGTGCCTTGGTTTCCTCATCAGTTTTAGTGGGAAAATAATAATCCATATAAATCATGAGAAGATTAAAGGAGCTGACACATGTAAAGAGTGTAGCACATAATAGGCATTATATAAGACAAAGCTGTTATTAGTTATTCTTGTCATTTTTACTATATAAATACACTATCAACATTTAAATAATTAGAAACCTTGTTTTGTTGGTTGGGGGAGAGGCTGACCTGGTGTTATTTTTATCATTGACGCTCATGAATAATTTCAAATGGTCTAGAAGTCACCCATCAACAACAGAATACTCTTGCATCCTGTGACCCCAAAACAAAAACAAAAACAAAAACAAAAATCAATCTGCTATGTTATTGTCCTAACACAAGAATGGCATTTGGCGTGTTTTTAAAATTGTATTTCAGCCTGCCTATCACCATGTTCAAATCAGTCCTAAGATGTCATTTTCAAGTTCTAAGTCTCTCTATGTTTAAAAAAAAATTTTTAAATAAGAAGAAATAAGAAGTTCTCCTTATTAACACTGAATGAGAGAGGAACTAAATTGTTCATGCTCTGATGAGAATGTCCCAGAAGGCCCCGTACCAAACCCCAGCCATCTCCACTCTTGGCTTCCATCAATTATTCATTGTAATGATGAGTGTGACACTTGCAGAGGCTTCAGATATAAATGACACCATCTGGAGAAATCTTCTGAATACTCATTTTGGCAAAAGTGCTAGAGCGGTACCTGCAAGAGTTACAGTGACCTGCAAGGGTTAATGTACACCATTGCCTCCACGCGTCTTTCAACCCTAGAGAAGAAATGAGGTTTGTTTTGTTATCAGAATCATCCTGCTTTTCTAATTGCCTCTGTCGATCACATTTTTTGAGATTTGAATAGATGGGTAAAAACCAGGAAAATGGCAAAAGCCAACGGAGGCTCCTGAAGTCACCAATCCCATATATCCTACCCCAAAGAGTAGAGGCAAGAGACCGGAGGTAGAACTGGGGCAGGAGACGATACTCAAAGGTCTGGAAGGAGAAAAGTGGGGAGTCCCTATGGTTCCTGGAACCCTATTATCTTTATAGGTGCCAAGAGTCACATCAGTTCTTTAAAAATTAATAATGGAGGATAACAGCTTTGTTCCAAGTTTTAAAGAATTATAAATCCAAAGTCATAACCTTGGAAGAAAGTTCTTTACACTCTAAGATACTAATGAGCTAAAACTCCTATCACGATAAGCAGATTTGTCGGAGCACATATATAGAATAGATTAAGGAATAACCATTTTCTTACTTTCAGTTTAAGAATCTTCACACTGAAAAAGTCAGCTTTAGCAATAACGGCTTCAAAATTTAATAGAAATAAAACCTTTAATTATTCATCCAACTCCTCAGCATTTCTCTGTTTCTTCTAAATAATACAATCAATGAGCATGTTTCAGAAGCTGAAAAAAAACTAAGGGAACCACAGTATGTAAAAATAAGTCAAATATACCTTTCTCCTTTTATTTATCAAAGAATATTGACCATTTGAATGCATCCTTTCTTGATGTTAATTTATGTTTCACCATAGTCTTGATTTAAGAACAACCTGTTTTATTCTGTTCCCAGTAGGTTTGAGACCATCGGACTGGGTAAGATAGTCAGTTGCAGACTTAAGATCCCAGTGACTTTTTTAGTAAAGCTCATTTGAGGACATTTCTGACTCTGGCAATCAGGAAAAAAGAAAAAAAGAGAAAAAACTACAGATATATTTTAAATCGCTCAAAAATCTAGCACAGATTTCTACATTTCTAAATAAATCCAGACGAGTACTGAAGATACCTGTGCACTAGCATTTTGCTTATCTACACAGACCTTGGAGAAATTTCAAATTGTGTCTTCCTTTGGTTTCTTATCTTCATAGAAAAAAAGCAAATGATGCCTTCCTCAGATTCACTAAACTAACATCGATTCTACAAGTTACACAACTGCAACATTTATGGAAAGATGAAAAGCAAAAGTTGATAACGTACCTGTGGAGGTTGTCAGACAGGATTTGCTTTCACTCCAAAGATCCTACTCCTCTGATCTACTTGCAAAAGGAAGAGGCTTTTATAACTTGAGATTTCTCAGCCCCGCCTTCTTCTCTGAGGTTCTCTTAAGAGGAGGAGGAAAAAAAAACTCAAGCCGCTGAAAAACGACAGTTAACACCATGGCATACCGTAGCAGTGTAGCAATTGAACATGAGTAAAGAATGCATATTCATAGAACAAGGTATTTTAAATGCTCATAAAGTAAGAATACAAAATCCCCACTCTTGGCTTGCCAATTGTATCAGAGTATTAAACATACTAAAGCTGAATTTCTACAACTTGTGGCACATTTTAAAAACCACAAATGAAATGGGAAATGCTCATTATGGAAAGTCATGATAAAATTAATTAATAGATTAAAAGCTTTTAATTAAGATTAGGAAAAAGTTGTTAAGTAGAGGAAATTTAACAAACATTGCTTTTTTGTCGATTTGGTTAACTTTATCCACACCAACATGTATTCAGCATTGGGCTAGCTAGGCAGGGCTGAGGGGGGTGGCCTGAAAACTCAGCAAGGCTGGCTTTATTAAATTATAGTTATTTCCATGCTCCCTTTAAACTACATTTTGTCTTTGTGAAAATCCCACTAGGAGAGATAAAATAATAATCCCTAGTGGGCAATTTTTAGTCATTTTATTTAAATGATGTACCACAAGCATCATTTAAATAGTTTTGTTATAGTTAATGTTCCTTAATTATTGGCTATTATTTCTATTATGTATTCATATATGAAGTATATGTCTCAGGCAAGTAGAAATAAGATCGTATAATTTAAATTTTGATTATACAGTCAAACAAATGCAAAGAAGTTAGAGATTAAACATAATGAGAGTCAGGGGGCAATTTTGTAAAGGCAGAGGGATTTGGTCAAGATCTGTAAGGAGAGATAAGATGTAATTAATGATAATTACTCCTACAGAAAACATGTTCAATTCAGGGAGAAAACCCCTTCGACAAAGAAAATCTTTAAGAAAAAACTTAAGGTAAGATCACAAACTCAAATACTCCAAGAGTCAGACAGGCAGTGAAAATGAATGGAGTGACCAACTGTGAGGCAATACGGAAGGGTAAGGACTGTGGAATATTGGAAACCTCAGGGGCTGCATCTCAGTGAGGACCAATGTGAGAAGAGATCTAGCCAGAAAGAGAGAGAGAATCAGAGAAATCTCAAAATTGCCCTGAATGTTGATTGTAGGACTAAAAACTCCCATACGATACAAATCCCGCCGCAATTTCCTTTCTAGCCCCCCACCCCATGCATGCACATACACAGGGCTGTGGATCTGGTCCTCTCTGCCCTCAGCCTGCAATCTATACAGCATCCTTCCAGGTATTTTCAGAGATGCAAAGGTATTGAAGCAGGACCTAAAGTTTAGTTTGAAAACCAAAATATGAACTGCAAAAGACCAGAAAGCTAGAAAATTATAGAGACTGAAGTACCAACTGCACACTGATCTGCTATGGAGGAATACTCCTTGTGGAAGGTGGCAGAGCAGTGAGTGATCCCAGGCTGGCAGAAGGAAAGCTGAGAGCCGAAGAGGGATGAGCACGGAGGTGGGGATGAGAGAGATGGGGAGAAGGAGGGTGATCTCATCAGGTGCACCGTCGTAGAGCCATTGCACATGGTGATTTAGAGCTGTGTTTACAGGGGAAGATTCAAAATACCTCTCACCAAGTGAGGTGGAGAAGGTGGAAGTGGAGAGGGAAACAGAGATGTATAGGTAGAGATATAGGTATAGTTACAGATACAGATGTATAGGTGTAGATATAGAAGTACAGAGATAGATATAGCATAGATTTGTATGTATAGGTATAGATGCATAGGTATACAACCTACAGCTTTGCCATTTTATCCAAGACTTAACAAAATGCCCAAATTCCTCTATGGAGGCAAACGTGATTTCTTAAAGAATGTTTAAATACTAGCTTGTTGCATTCTCTTTCAGTGCCAGCAGGTGGCTTCTCTGAGCAAATTCAGTGGCTGCAGGAGAGACATCTTCAATCACCTTTATCCCTAAAGCAGGTTTAACAGGTGAACAATGACGTCGGCCTGGCCTGGCCCTTCAGAGCCCTCTTGGCCCCAGAAGAGTAAGCAGAGCCCGTCAGCTCCACGTGGAGACTGAATTCTCAGCTTTGCTTCCCTATTTTTTGTGCTGTGAGAAAACATGTCAAAATGGAATGACCTGGAAGTGGACAGGTGGTGGCGATTGAGTAGCAATGTGGATGCACGTAATGAATGCCGCTAAACTGGATGCTTTAAAATGGGCAAGATGGTGGATTTTATGTTATGCGTATTTTGCCACAATGAAAAATAGTTTTTAAAAATCCTGAGTGAGGGGCTTCCCTGGTGGCACAGTGGTTGAGAATCTGCCTGCCAATGCAGGGGACACGGGTTCGAGCCCTGGTCTGGGAAGATCCCACATGCCGCGGAGCAACTAGGCCCGTGAGCCACAACTACTGAGCCTGCGCGTCTGGAGCCTGTGCTCCGCAACGAGAGGCCGCGATAGTGAGAGGCCCACGCACCGCCATGAAGAGTGGCCCCCGCTTGCCGCAACTGGAGAAAGCCCTCGCACAGAAACGAAGACCCAGCACAGCCATAAATAAATAAATAAAAATTAAAAATATATATATATATTGAATGAAATTGGCTCTGAGCTTTTGCTAACTGTGGGAGCTCGAAAAAGCTACTCAACCCCCGAATCCCAGCTCCTCCTCAGCCATGGGGGATCCTAACGCCTACGTCTCAGGCTGTGTCAGGATCTGGGGGGGAAACTGAAAGGACAACCATGGCAGATGCACCAACCGTGTTAGCCTCTTCCTCCGACTTCTTTTGTCCCCCCAGCTCAGCATCCCTGTGTCTGGGCTTCCACTTTGCAGATGGGGCAGGGAGAGGGCGCCTTTCTTTCTGTTGCCCGGCGCCCACTGAAACAGGAAGATGAGCCCCCGCCTGCTTCCACCGGTGTTTCCCTTCGTGGCCCATGACCGCCTGCATCGGCCTTTCAGGGCCACAGGTTGAAAATGATGGCCAGGCCCCAACCTAGACATGTTGAACCAGGAATCTGATGTTTCTCAAGTTCGGCAGAGTTAGACAACCTCAGCTCTGAAGAAACAAGTGCCAGCTGAAAAAACGCTGTCACCCGGCAAGAACAAGGCAAAAACACAGCCAGCTGGGTGGTGGTGAGTGTGCTGCCCTGGGCACAGGGGCAGCCGGCGGAAGCCGGGCAACCACACAGAGAAGTGGTCACACTCTGTGGGGGACCCCCAATGTCACCCCCAAAGCTCGTTGTCTACAAGGGAAGGAAAAGGTCAACACATGCAATTTTCACCCAGAGCTTGGATTCTTTCTGTTATACTGGCTGTCAACTTACTATACATTGTATAGTATACTATATATATGTATATGTAGTATACATATATATATGTGTAGCATATATATATGTATAGCATATATGTATACAGTATAGTATAGTAAATAGCCCATACAGACTATACACAGTATATATACAGTATATACTATATACTGGCTCTGAGCTACTGCAGACCCCACGGGTCATGGGAGAGATTTCCTGGCCATTTGTGCCCCCAAAGAACCCCTCTTGAAAGCAGGGCTGTCCTGCCCCCTCCGGCACACAGGATCCCTATAGGAGACACACACAGGCCATGAACTGGAGCCCAGACGTCAGCAGGTGTTCAAGGGCCTCACACTGGTTCCCCTCCGTCTCCCCAACGTGCTCCTTCTCTAAACTCCCAGCTTCCTTGTCCGCTGGGGCCGCCTCCTCTCCGGGCACTCGGGCCGTCTCTCCCCTCCCCTGAAGACTGGGCACAGCTATGCATGGCAGCACACCCCCCGACTGAGTTTGCTCCACTTGAGCTGGTTGGAAGGACACGGCCTCTGGCCCAGTGCAGGAGGGCCCACTGGGCATTACATGAAGAGGCCACCCTTCATGCAGAGGCTGCGCTTGTGAATTTCCATGAACTTGCCTCCTCCCCTGACCACCTGCATGAAGCTGGAGTCCCAGGTAGACCCTGGCCCTGCCTCAAACTTTTATGTACACATGAACCACCTGAGGATCTTGTTAAAGGTAGATTCTGGTTCAGCACATATAGGGCAGGACCTGGGATGCTACATCTTTAGCAGAAAGAACCAGATGTCTGCCAGCACCATGGTCAGCTTCACGACAAGCAGCAACGAGAAAGGTAGGAACCAGAAAAGCGGTCAAGATAAAGTGCCACCCACCTGAAGATGGTCCATCAGGTGAACCCAGGAACCATGTCTGCCTAGGGGAGAAGGAACGCCTCTGGACTTGGTACACTTCAGACATCTCCCCAGCCCCCCGAACTCTGCTCCCTGTGACAGAATCAGATGTAGCCGGCTCGCTGAGGCACCAGTCTCTCCTCTGGTCTCAAGTGAGAGACTCCTGTTCTAACCGTGTTCAAGGTATCTGAACATTGGCCAGCCTCAGCCTGACTTGCCCCAGGCCACTTAAACTTCACGTCTTCCCAATTCCCTTGTAGGTGACCTGACAAGGGAACTGTGGGGCTTGACACCTCTTTAATTTTTTTGTGTTTTTTTTTTTGACACTTCTTTAGAGATCAGAGTTTTGTTGAGTGATTTGATAAGAGGTAGGAGCTTAAAACTCTTTCATGCTCATGGCTAGCCATCTTCAGTTATGCCAGACATAAGAGGCTAAATGAAACTCCTCAATGATTTTTCTATGTCAGCCAAGTTGCTTTTCATGTGATAACCAACAGGGGGACTGGAAACAAGAATGAACAGTAGTTTTTATAGACAAAATAAAGATGGAGATAAAAATAGAGATAGAGACAGGTAAAGAGATGGAGATGGAGATGATGGGGAAGGAGACAGGGATGAAGATGATGGAGATGGGAATGGGGATGAGGGTGAAAGTAGAGAGAGACAGAGATGGAAATGGAGATAGAGATGAGATATAGAGATAGAGATAGAGATAGGGAGAGAGAGAGAGAAAGAGAGGGAGAGAGAGAGAGGGATGATAGAGGTACCAAAGTGAAAAGGACCAAGAGTAACTCAGACTCAGAGATCAAGTATTTGATATTCACCAACATAAATGTAAACAATGACAATTTTCCTTATGCTTTTATAAGAAATCTCTCGGAATACTGCAGCCATCAAGCACTCCCCCTCTGGAAGATGGGTCAGGATTAAAGCTCAGGCTCCAGGGCAAACTTGGGCAAGGTCCCCACCTCCCTGACCTAGTGTCCTCGCCTGCACCACCTGTAAAGCTCTCAGCTCAGATGCCATGATGCAGGGTAAAGAATGGGTGAATGTAGAGTGCTGCTGAGAGGGTTAAGCTCCTTACACAGGACGCTGTGCTCTCTGACAGTAGTGCATAAACACTCCATGACTATCAGACAAGCTTGTCAACGATGCTGATGTACAGGAATTAGAAAGAGGATTATGAGACTTAAAGTACATCATTTCAAAGAGCTACAGAGGAAACTGCCTTTTAAAATCTGCAATTCGAGTAGATAAAGCAAATGGGATGGTGAGATGGAAGGGTGTCTTCTGAGGAAACGTTTTTGCCCCGATTCCAGCCCAAGTGTGCTTCAGCTCCTGAGTACGAGAGGAAATGAAACTACCTTGTATATTGAAAATTCACACAGTGGACCATTTGGCCCAGATGTCCCTGCTCCATCCCTTTTTAGAGCTCCGGACGATAAGAAGCCATTTCTTTCCTTTTACCCAAATTACCGAAACTTTGCTTGAGGAGACAAAGTAAGTTCAGAGTGATTTCTGACCACTATAATGTGGTCATGAGAACAGCGTGAGAGTAAAAACACATTCCAGGCCCACTTGGATTAGCAGATCTGCTCTGTCTTCTCTCTGCTTTGGGGGATGAGAAACCCATCCCAAGACAGAAAGGATGATTGAGTGTTACTTAAAAGCATGATGGCTACGGGCGATGAAATGTAATGGAAAGAAAGAACATGAAAACAGCGGACAATTAGGATTATTAGAAGTATTACCATCACACAGAGTGGTCCCTGAGGGGAAAAGGGTTCAAATGTCAGAAACAAAAATAGCCAAGCGACCCCAAATGATAACTGAATATCTGTCCCAAAAGTACCCTGACGGGAAAGACATTTTTCCAAGGTGAGAGCGAGCACCACAGTTTGCTGGCCCCTAGAAGCCCCATCCAGCAAACCAGGATTGGCTGGCTGCCAGGGTCCGGGCTAGGGGCTGCAAATTCAAAGACACTGAAGGAAAAGACTGGGCATGAGGAATTCAGTCAGTAAGAATTGTGCAGAAGAAACTGGTGTCTGATGTGGGATTCTGGTCAGTTGCAGCGAGGCAGTCCATCCAACGACCAAGGACAGGATTTCTGTTAAGCGTTTCTCCTTTTATCCATTCTGTAACAGTGACATCTCAGGTAGGAAAGTATTGGACCATTCACCCAATAAAGAATTCCTAATTTTGAACAAGTTTACCGTCATAAACTCTCTCTACAATTAAGTGCATGTGTATACACTCACCTGTGACAATGGCTAACATTTATGGAGGGCCCGTTCTGTGTCACGCACATGATGCTTTACATGCGCTGACTCACGGAACTGCCCAGCAAACCTGCAAGGAGGTACCAGGTACCAGGTATATTTCTTCATACTATCACCAACCCCATTTTACAGATAATGCGACTAAGGCACAGACAGCTTAAGTAACTTGCCAAAAGTTACATAACCAGCAAGTGCTGGAGCTAGCTTTGGAATCCAGGCTGTGTGGTTCCAGAGTTCTTCTGTCTGACTTTTCTGTTACAGGCACATGTGCAGGTGTACACACTCGCAAACACATACCTACACACACATAGATACGTGCACACATACCAACACATACCTACACGTACACACACACACACGCCCTCAGAGTTACTCAGCGCAGAGGCACAGAGAGGCAGGTTGGCCCTAATAAAATGCAAAGGAAGGTCAAGGCTGTCCCAGCCATGTTTTTGTGGGACAAGTTATGTTTTCAGGAATTTCCAAGGACTGTCCTCGATGTCTCCACTTACGTGTCTAATAAGCGTATCTCAGACATAGCAGGCCCCAAGCATAGTGTTTGAGTCCTAGCCACTCCCACCGAACCCTTAACCTCTGCCTCCCCCAGAGCAGCTCATGGTCCCCTGGCGTTGTCCTCCACCCTGGTGTTCACCCTGGAGTCATTCCTGAATCTTCTCTTCCCCCCCGCCCCGTGACCCAATCCACCCGTAATTCCCGTCGGCGCTGCCTCTAATTCCAATCCTGTGAACCCCAAACCCGGCCACTTCTCTGATCCCTGCTGCTATCTCCTGCATCCAAGGCTCCGCCATCTCTCTCCTGGAAGCTGATCTTCTGCTTCCCTCTCTGCTCCCAGGATCCATTGTCCACCTCTCTTCCAAAGCCATCTCATCAAAGCCCTTGTCAGATCGTATCTGTCCCCTCTTTACACCCTTCAGGTGGCCTCCTGTTGTAATCAGGATAAAACCCGCGCCCCTGCAATGGCCTGGGGCAACCGCTGGCCTCAGCTCCCAGCCTTCTCCTTCTTGTCTATCTCAGGCTCTTGGTGTCTTCCATCTGCCATGTCTAGAACTCTCTTCCCCAGATCTTCCAGCATGTGGCTGCTTCGAGGATGCATGGGGTGGAGGTTAAGAGCTCAGGCTCCAGAAGGGCACTGCCGCCACTCTCGCACCTGTGTGACCCTGGGCAGCTTTCTTAGCCTCTCTGTGCCTGTTTCTTCACCTAGAAAATGGTGAAGATAATCATAGTATCTGCCCAGGGTTCTTGTTAACCCATGTGAAGCACTCAGAGCAGTGCCTTTCTCGAGCAATGTTCGCTGTGGTTATTATTATTAGCATTATTAACAGCAAGTCAGTTGTGAGTTTGGACTCTGGAGAGTCAGACCACCACTCACTACTGGCTGTGTGACCTTGGCCAAGTTACTTGACTTCTCTGTGCCCAGTTTTCTCATTTGTGAGATGGAGATAATAATTATACCATCCTCATAGATGTTTTGTGAGGCTTTTATTAGTTGATACGTGTCACACACTCAAGACAGTACTTGGCACCCAGTAAGCATACAGAAATGCTCATCATCATAATCATTATATCCTTAATAGCATTCTCTTCCAGGTCTCTGTTCAACCACTCCCTCGTTCGAGAAGCCCTCCCTGAGCCCCAACACCGATCACTCTGTGTCCTATCGCCCTGTCTTGTTCTCCATCGCTACGCTGATCGCCACTTGCCCTTAGATTGTGCTGCTCTGTGTTATGGATCACCTCTCTCTCCCTCCAGCCATTATTCAGCTTCACCGGGGAGGCAGCAGCCTTGTCTTTTTCACAAGCGTTTCCCCAGGGCCTGGAGCAGAGCCTAGCACGTGGTAGGACTTGATAAAAGCCGAATGAACAACATAGGTCACAGAAGTCAATTTTTCATGTGCAGAAATGCTCCATTTGTGCGAGGTCCCTCCTTGTTCCCTGGGAGTGTTATTCTGCTGCCCAAGTTTGTGTCCAGTCATCGCTGCACCTCAAACCTTAGCGGGAGGTCTCGACATCGTGTTGTACGTTCTGCAGTTCTCACGTGGCTGCCACCGACCAGAACTCCCTGTGGTTCAATGGCAAGTCTACCTTGGTGCCTGAGCGCAGACACACCCTCTCATATTTACC
This sequence comes from Eschrichtius robustus, assembly GCF_028021215.1. Lineage (NCBI taxonomy): Eukaryota > Metazoa > Chordata > Mammalia > Artiodactyla > Eschrichtiidae > Eschrichtius > Eschrichtius robustus. The sequence goes on from NC_090828.1 coordinate 6,589,010, forward strand.
CTCTCTCCCTTCTCTCTTTACTCACTAATTTATTTCTTTATTCATCATTTGATGCATTCATCAGCTTGACAATAACTGAGCACCAACCCCATACTGGCCTAACGCTGAGCACCAAAGTCACCTAGGCTAGTACAACCTGCTACCTGCTTATAAGCCTCGCAGCATGGCCGAGGTCAAAGATGCAGAAATGGATAACTGAAATACCCAAAGGGGAAGCAACATAGCCCAGGGGGATGAGAAAAACTGCCTCTCCATCACATTCCTAACAGGAGCAGGAACCAAACACAGGATGCCCATCAACAAACAGATGGCTGGAGTTTAAAGGTGGTAGTTGGGCTGAGGGAGAGGAGGTTGAACAGGTCTTTTGCGAGCCTGGAAGACAAGTTTGGAATTTATCTTGCGAGCATGCAGGCACTGAAGAGCTTTATCACAGGGTCATCTCCAGAATTGTGTTTTACAAAGATCATCCTTGAGTCTCCCCAGTGGTCAAGTGAAGAATGAAAACAAAGAAGCAAATTGGTCCCAACAAGAGATGAGGAGAGTGATAGTGATGAAGAAGAGGAGGGATGGGTTTTATAATCTTAGAAGTTCTGGATGGGAGGATATAAGAAAGAGGAGGAATCAACCAAGCTGTACAGGTCGTGCTTGGGGAGTTGCATGCGATTACTTCTAATTCACTACCACTGTGCTCCTTGCAATTTCAGTAGAAACCCTCTTGCAAACACCATCAGAGCTAGTAGTAGGGTACAGTTTCTTTGAAGAGCAGCAAAAATTTAAAGACTCTTGAGATGCATTCAATTTAAAATGCTATGGTAAATAGAATCACGACCCCCAAAGATGTCCACGTCCTAATGCCCAGAACCTCTGAATACGTTAGATCACGTGGCAAGGAGGAATTAAGGTTGCTAGTCAGCTGACCTTAAAGTAGGAAGATTTTCCTGGATTATTCCAGGGGGCCAATGTAATCACAAGGGTCCTCTTAAGGAGAGTCAGTGTCAGAGAAAGAAATGTGATGATGGAAGCAGGCAGAGAGATGCTACAAGGAAGAGACCACGAGTCAAGGAATGTGGGCAGCCTCTCGATGCTGGAAAAATCAAGGAAACAATTCTCCCTTAGAACCTCCAGAGAGGAACACACCCCGGCCAACATCTTGATGCTAGCCCCGTGGGGCCCATGTTGGACTTCTAATGTACAGAATCATCATACATGAAATTTATGTGGTTTTAAGCCATGAAGTTTGTGGTAAGTTGTCACAGCAGCAATTGAAAACACATATAGTTCCATAGAAAGAGCAACTCTTGACACATTTATTTCTCATCTATTTATAGAGTATTTAATTAATTTACATCATTATAACATGAAGCAAAACTGGCAGAAATAGTATTCGGGAACAAACACGTCCAAGGCTGGTTTCATCAGCTTCCTTTAGTGGTGAAAAGTGAGGTTCAAGTTCCTTCTAAAAAGTGACTTAGGAGCAGCAAGGATTTGGTATGACCTGGGCCAAATCCGGCAGATTTTACAAAGCAGATTAACAGCACCAGTTCACATCTGGTGACTCAGCGGAAGCCAATTAAGAACACTTCCACAGTACTTTTTATTGATTGACTCTGCTATTATTACTTTTATTGGTCTTTATTACATTATTTACAATAACAAAGACGGAAAATGTGGTAGAAGTCCAGGCAACATGGTTACGTTTTGTTGGCATGAGTATGACTTTGTCAGAGGATGCCAGTGAATGGGTCAGAAACTGATGCCTGAGCGCCAGCTTTGGTGCTTGCTCTGGAACTCACAGCCCTGCTCTGCCCATCAGTGCTCTCAGCCGTGGGCAAAGCAGTAACCCCTCCCTGCCTGGATGCGGCTGCCTCAGAAGTCGATTTTCCACGTGTGGAGATGCTCTATTTGCGCCTGGTTTCTCTTTGTTCCCTGGGGTTGTCCTGCTGTTGCCCAAGTTCATGTAATAAAGCACCCGGCTCGCAGTGATGCTAAATCAGGCTTAGTGGAAGCCACAGCAGGCAGCTCTCCCAGTGAGCATCAGGGGACGCGAGGAGGGGCCCAGTGCTACCTGAATCCATACCCAGGACCCTCGGGACGGAGGAGGCTAGAGCCACAGAACACAGTAGAAGAAAGCCTTGTACTTTCTTTTGAATATATCATCTTTGATCAATTGGAGACTGCGGGTTAAGGATCAGCTCCAATGTATACATCTTCAGCCTTTACCCAAAAAGTTACAGCTCTGACAACAAGCAAGACTGAACGCGTATAAACATGGAGTTCTGGGAACCGTAGGTGCACTGGTCTGTGTTTTGAACTTTTCTGGCCCCCGACTAACTTTTTCCTAATCCTGGAATAGGATCAATCATCCAGGCTCAAATACGTTTGATGTTTTCTTGTTTATTTTCCCATGGACCCCAAACAAATGGAAAATTAGTTCCTGTGTGATGTGATATCTCAGGTGCGAACGACCTTATGCCTTAGAGAGGGTGACAACATAACACCTGTGCCTCCCATGCTTCCTGGCACAGTCGGTGCCCAAGAAATGTTGGTTGATTGATTGGTTGATTGATTCAGTCATCTGCATATGACCAGGGCCACTTCGGATGGCCAGGCTGCACACTGTGATGTGAAACTGAGAGCAAACCCAGGCTTTCTGCCTGTGCTTCCACCACCTGTAGAACCTGAGGCCCTTTCCTACCTTGGAAGGTAAGAAGTCTCCTTTGCCAGGAGACTCTTGCCTACAAACAACTCTATTTCTAGGTTCGAGTAACAGAAAGTCATCAAAGTTGGCCGAACAACAGGCCCCATCCTATTCATGCTGCAGAATGGAATGGAAATGCATATGAGTACTTTTCTTCACAGCATGATTCTTTTTCCTTGAAGGAGATTTCCTTCTCTCTGTGTCTGTCTCTATCTCTATCTGTCTCTCTGTCTCTCTCTTTCCTAATCCTCCTTTTATACTTTCTCTTTCACCAATGGACCAGGATTCTTGGTAATTCCAGTATAATCACTGAGCCCAACCACTGATACTCAGACTTGGAAGTTGCTAGATCTTGCTCTACCTTCTGTGGCATATCTATTATATTAAAGACTTGGAAAATTTTTGTTCACCAGATCTCCTTTGAAAGAGATCTGTGTATCAGTTTGAATTTCTGCTGCAGATAAATGAAAGCCCAACCCAATACAAGTTAGCTTAATAAGGGATTTATTAGCTCAGAAAACTAAAAGTAACAGGGTCATATGGTCTTAAGGAGCAGTTTGGTCAGGAGCTCAGATGACATCACTAGGACCTGGCCTCTGTCTATGTATTTCTTGGGTCCAGCCTTCTCTATCTGGGCTTTGTTCTCAGACATGTTTTTCCACTCACGACTGCAGGATGGCCTGAGAAGCTTGGTCTAACATCATCTCATGAGCAAGGAAAACGGGGGGAAGAGTGCCCACTTCCCAGACCACACAAACAGAAGTCTCAGAATTGGATCTTCAGGTTTCTGATTGGCCTGACGGACGTCATGAGTCTACCCTAAGCAATTACTGTTATCAGCAAATACAACTCACTGATTGTCTTGAGCCCACATCACAAGGCCATCCCTGGGGATGGTGTAGAGCAGGGGTCACAAAATGGGAGCTGGTGGGCTGAACACAATCCAAATATATATTTTGTTAGGGCAGCAGAGTGTTTTAAGATATTTTATTTGAACACCATTGTCTGATGCCTCCACACTCCAATTTCCTATAGATCCTCCTACTTCCTGCTCAGCCTGATATCACTGCCTGGGCCTGGCAGATAGTTGAGTTTGGACACTATTTTAGATGGAACTCAAGAATTCAGTGTAGCAGAACTAAATAAACTTTGAGGGCCAATTTCTTTTATGTTCCCAATACTTAGCACTGTGCCTCATATAAAGAGGGCCATGCAAAATGCTTGCTGAATTATACTCGTCAATCTACCAATCAATAAATGAAAGGTACCTTCTTAATCGGAGAGTCTATGGGGATTAGTTCCAGCTTAATCAAACATCAAGCATGGGCCTCAGGGAAACCTCTATCCCTCAGCAGGCTACAGGGAGGATAAAATGGGGATGTGTGTGTGTGTGTGTGTGTGTGAGCAAAAGTGCCTAGAGGCTATTTCTGGAACAGTCAGGGCAGGCTAACTGCTGTGACAAGCAAACCCTCTCTCTGAGGATTCATGCCAAAAAATGTCTATTTTTTGCTCACGTCCAAGTTGAATGTTGGTCTTCAAGAGGCAGCTAGCCACATGGTGTTCAAGGACCAGTCTCTTCCGTTCTGTGGCTCTGCATCCCCTTGGAGTCCTCTGTAAGGTCACCTGTCAATCCAGCAGACAAGAAGGAAAGTGGGAAATCACGAGGCTGTGCCTAGAAGTGACAAATATCACTTCTAACGATATTGCACTGGCCAGAACGCAGGCTTGTGGACACACCTACCTTGAAGAGAGGCTGGGAGGTATGATCTAGCTGTGTGACCACGAAGAAAAGAAAATGAGGTCTGCGAACAATAAGCCAGTTTCTACCAGAAGCTATAAAGCAAATGAAGGGTCTTATTTACTTTGATCTTTATCTCAGTGGCCTCAGTATGACATTTAATGCTTCATGGCAAAAATCAAGATAAGAAAAATTCCCTTTTTCATCCTAAGCTACAAAAGGTTCAACTTCCCAGGCCAATCAGGACCAAAAGAAGAAAAATTAGGGGATGGGGGGAGGAAGAGGAGGAAGAGGAGGTGGAAGAAGAAAGAAAAGAAGAAAGAAAAGTGAGTTTACACCCCAAACACTTGTTTTCTGGAATTCTTGTTTGTTTGACCATTAGCCAAATCCTCAGGCGTAGGTTATAATTATTGGATGTTGCCTAGCACATGGTTTCACTGGTAGGGAATCATTTTTAATGATAGGAAATAGGACTTTCCAATGTGTAATATTTAACAGAAAATTCGGAATTTGTATATTTAAAAGCACATCAAAAGAAAAACGCTCTATGAACTGGTTCTTCATTGGTAAGTTTGATTATTAAAACTCTCATCGTCCTTTCATGATTTGCCAAGCTTTCCGAGACCTTTTGACTTTTATTGCTCTCCTCATATGATACATCTGGATCCGTGGGCACATGCACACTTTGGGAACAGATCCTTTCTCATTACCAATTTCGATGGTCTTCACTGATTTTCAAATGATAACTTTTAGCCATTATACCAAAAGCTTTAGATATTTCCGTTCATTTAATCCTCAAAATCACCCTTTGGAATTGGTATTATTATTCCATTTCACAGATGAGGAAATTGAGGCTCAAAAATATGAAGTAACTTGCCCAAGTTTAGCTAGCAAGTGTCAGAGCTAGGAATCGAACCAGTCAGTCCGCCTCCAGAAACCATGCTCTTAATAACAAAAAGTCAGTTTCCAGATCAGAACTGGGTCTTTGTTGTTATTGTTTTGTCCGAATGATTGTTTTGGCAAAGTTAATTCAGAACCCTAGCTGAAACTTCAATCACTGCCTAAAAGGTTCATTTCACTGTGGAATCATATGTCTACACCAGGCCCAATGGAACCCTCAGTTGGCTGGGCTGTAAACTTGCTCTCATGCCAACTGTGGACCTGGCGCCTGCTCCTACAAACTTCTGAAGCAATGACATTCCCCCTGAGGCTCTGGGGGAGCCACACTCAGAACAAACAGCAGCTGAAGTGTGCCCGCAGGTGTTCCCAACCGTCCCAATCTCCCTCTTTGCTGTCGCCATTCCAGGTCAGACAGTCAGGCAGAATCAGAAGGTGAGAAAGGAACACCCAAATCACAGGCTTCTCTGATGCCCGTATTGACAGAGAAGCTCCACCACTGAAAGCAGTTGAAAGCAGTTATTGAAAGCAATTTAAACTCTAAATACATGGAATTTTAGAGAAAAAAAAAAACTGCAATGAAAAGACACTTTTATGAAAAATATATGAGGTTGCTTCCAGTAATTATAGATCAGTGCGGATATGTTTCTTTCATTGGCCATTAATTTAAATCAATTATTTATCAAGTCCTGTGATGCTGTGTGTTAGAAACCACTTAGGACTGGCTGCTTTAATGTGTTCTTTAAAGGGACAGATTATAGATTCCACTTCAAGGGTTTCTTTTCCTATGACTGACATGGAAAGGAAGAATACGCTGTTGGGATCAAAACTCACCAGGTCCTTGCAGTGAAGTTACTTCCTCTGCCCCCCACCGCTAAAGTTACGGTGAGAATTTTTACAACTTTTTTTTCCCACTAGCTTCTCTGATTACAGAGATGATGCTATACTTAAGAAGAATATCCTTGGTGGTCCGACACAATGGGCCTCTTAGGAATTGTCCTAACGTAGATATGTTCCCGATTAGGTGACTCATTGGGTGTTGTGGCCACACACACAATTATAAGATCAGAACTTTTCCTGATTTCTTCATGACATCTGGTCAACCCCCTAGGCAACACGAATTCAAAATTCAGGTCCAGCTGATGAGATTTTATTCTCTTTCCTTTTTACTTTTGTGCTGTTTCCGGATCTTGGCTCTCTAATGATAACAAAGGTGCCTGCTCTATACAGAACAGAAACTTCCTAAGTGTCAGGGAAGAAGAATTAGGAAAAAATGGTGAAGACGGCTCCAGGATAGAAGCAGTAGCATTGGCGACGTTAGGGAAGATTGCTTTAACTTCAAGATGAGCTCAGTTGCCTCAGACTAGTTCAGACTAGTTGCCTTCAGCCTCCGGGCTGTTATTTGCATACCAGGGAGCTGACCAGTGCATCTCTCCTCTTTCACACCTGCCTTTGATCTCATGCTCCCAGCAGGCTGAGCGACCATCAGTGCCCCATTGCCTCGTGTGCCTTCTCTCCTCCATGCTTTGCCTGTTGCCTTGCTCTCGCATCCGGATGTTTTCTCTCCCACCTTCTACGCTCAGCCTTGAAGGTCCAAGTCAAGCACTTCCTATTTCAAGAACCTTTCTCAGGTGGCACCATCCACTTCCTGCCCTTTGCTCCTCCGCGTCCTACATCACAAGGCCATAACTGCCACTTCATTTGTCAGGGTCCCCCCCTGTCTTGTGAATTCCAAGAGGATGCAGATGATGCTTTCTGCACCCTGGCGTTCTCAGGGCATTTTTGTGTTCTCAGGGCAGTCAGGTAGAGAGTGATTGGTTTGTGCTGCTTAATTCATGAACCTCACAAAAAAAGGGCAAACCAGCCAACCCTGGGCATACCTAGGGGAACCTGTTCCTTGTTGACAAGCTCAGAAATGCCTCATCAGTTTCAAATCTCAAGATTTGAATTCTTTTCTTCTGAATGATTCACACATTAGATTCCCCCTACAAACATTCTAAACTGTAATTTCATTTCAAATTTAGATAGTTGGTAAAAAAAAAATAACCCACTAAAAGAGGAGTGGCTTTGAAGACCTTATTCACAGAAAAGGATGAAGAAGCTGGTATTGGTCAGATCATAGGTTTCATTCAGTAAAAGAATGACTGTAAATGGGAACTAATATAACCAGAAATAATAACTTCTCATGTTTAAATAGTTCTTTATCAGTTATAAAGTACTTTTGAATATACTGTGCCTTTTTATTTACCCATAATTCAGTTAAGTGCCAGACTAGATAAAATTAAGCCTAGGTGTCCAGCATATCAGTATAGTACATAGGCCATATCGATCTTGTTTAAGAGGGTCTGGTTTAAACCCAGACTGCCTTGTTCCAATCACATTCAACACAGACTAGCTGTGTGACCCTAGTTGCCTAACCTCTCTGTACAAAGAAGATGACAATTGAATCTTCCTTCTAGGGTCATCGTGAGACATAAAAGAAGTTAAGACTGTGGTTCTCAATCTGCGCTGTATATTGGAGCCATCGGGGAAGCTTTTTAAAAATACTAATGCCCAGGCCACTCCAGACCGATGATAGCAGAATATCTGGGTGGTGCCTGGCCATCCAGACATCACTATGGTAAAAGTTTCCCAGGTGATTCTAATGTGCAGGCAGCATTGAGACCCACCAAATTAATGATGGAAATCACAGGGCCAGGCACACTATGTATTGTTCAGTACATATGGCCTTTCTTCCTATTTTATGTGCAGTTCCCAGCTGGTTCACCTGCAGCTTCATGGGATGGGGCTTCAGGATAACTTTTGATTTCCACTTTACTGATTTTCCTTTTATCTTAGCTATTCTTGTGGGAAAGCTCTTTAAATATGCTGCATATTCTCCCACGGCCTTTTTTCTGTTAATAACTTTAAAATTTACACAGGAAATTAGAAATTAGAAAAGAGTTGTACACAAAAACACACTATAATCCTATAGTCCCACACTGAGAAAAACTATTCACAGGTTGTCGGACACAAGTCCAGATTTTAGTAAATATGTATAAGTTCCAAAATTAGATCATTTGAGGTGCACATTCTATAACCTGCATTTTTCACTTTAACATTTCATGAATATTTTATGTCAATAAATATATTTCCTAAGATTTATTATTCTATTTTAGAAACCACCATGATATATTTAACCATCCCTCCTCCTTTTTTGGACAAACAAGCTGTTTCCAGTTTCTCTACATCATTGAATGAAGGCAATAAGCCTTCATTCAATGTGTTTATTCATTCTTTCACTTAACAAATATTACTAAGTGTTGTCTTTTGCCAGGCATTGTTGAAAGTAATAAAGACACAGCAAGGAGCAAGAGAAATCCCTGCCATCCCTTCTGAAGGGGGAAGAATGAGAGTAAACAAACAAATAAATACATAATATGTTGGGAGGTGACAAGGCCTAAATGGAAAATCTAATGAGGGCAGGGGGGAAGTCGGTATGTTATTTGGGTGCATGGGGGAGGAGCTGATACTGGAGCAGAGAAGTGGACAAGGTGAAGGAGTGAGCCCAGCAGACACATGGGAGAAGAGCATCCAGGCAGAAGGAATAACGCTGGCAAGACCCCAAGGTGCTAGAGTTACATCAAGAGGACCCCTGCGCCTGAAATGGATCAGAAGGGGCAGAGAGATGGAGAAGCAGATGACACATGACACTGGAGAACACAGTCTGTACTTGGGCTTTAACTCTGAGTGAGATGGGAGCATAGAGGGTTCCGAGCACAGGAGGGACACAACCTGAGTTGTGTTCTTCATAACTGCTGCTGTGTTATGTTGTGTTCAAATAACTGGCTGCTTGTGGAGGACGGGCAATAAGAAGGCAAGGGTAAAAGCACGGAGACCAGAGGGAAGGCCAATGCAAAATTCGAAGGTGACTTAGCCAAGTGCAGGAAAGTGGAGATGGAGGGAAGTGATTCTTGCAACCAAACCTTTGTTCACATCTTTGCTTTCTGTTATGAGTTGAATTGTGTCCCCGCTCCCACCTAAAAAAAAAAAAAAAAAAAAAAAAAATCATATGTTGAAGTCCTAACTTCCAGAACTTAGAATGTGACCTTATTTGGACATGGGGTTGTTGCAGAATTAATTAGTTAAGATGAGGCCATACTGGAGTAGGGTGAGTCTTTAATTCAGTATGACCAATATCCCTATAAAAAGGGAAGATTTGGAGACAGACACGTACACAAGGGAGAAGGCCATGCAAAGATGAAGGCAGAGATCAGATGATGTTTCTTTAAGCCAAGAAACACCAAAGAGTCCTACAAACCACAGGAGGCTAGGAGAGGAGCATGGAACAGATTTTTCCCTCAGAGCCTCCAGAAAGAATCAAAGCTACTGATACCTTGATCTTGGACTTCTAGCCTCCAGAACTGAGACAATACATTTCTGTTCTTTAAGCCACCCAGTTTGTGGTACTTTGTTATAGCAGCCCTAGCAAACTAATACACCTCCTTAGGAAAATTCCTACAGTAGAATTGCTATTTCAAAGGAAACATATATTAAGGTTTTTGATATACATTTCCATCCAGAAAGGTTGTACCTATTTACATTCCCAACAGCAGCATGTATAAGTGTCTATTTCATCATATTCTTACTAACACAGGAAATTAGAATTTGTAACATTTCACAGTGTAACAGATAAAACTATCTATTTTATTGTATTTTAATGTGCATTTTTTGATGATTAGAACCTGGATATTTTTATGTGTTCATTGATTATTTTGTGAATTACCTGTTCTCATCCTTTGCCCATTTTTCTACTGGCCTTCTTGCCTATCCTTACTGATTCCTAAGAACTCTTTATATATTAAGGATGTAAACCCTTTTAATAAATAGGCACACATACACACAAAATAAACAACTGCCTTTTCAAGTTGTCATTTGGCTTTTAATTTTTAATAGTCTGTATCTGTGCTATTACAGTAACCTCTGACTACCTGTGGCTATTGAGACTTCAAATATGGCTAGTCCTACTTGAGATGTGCTATGAGTATAAAATACACACCAGATTTCAAACGCTTAGCATGAAAACAAAGAATATAAAATATCCTATTAATAATTTTTAGTATTGATTGCATGTTTCCCAATGGATTTACTCTCTTAAATTTTCCCGGTAGACAATCATATCATCTGCAAATCATCTGTCTTTTCTTTCCTGATGTTCAAACTCTTTTCTTTTTTACACTTAATACACTGGACAGCTCTTATTAATATTGAATTATAATGATATTAAGAGGCATCCTTTTCTTGTTCTCTGCATAAACAGTTATACCCCTGTCATTTCATCCTCATCACATCTACAGGTTTCCTGGCTCCTTCTGGAACGCGCTGCCTTGGTGTTGCAGCTCTCTAGCAGCCCCAGGGCAACGCCACTGGGTTCTGTTTTGACTTAGCTCTAGTTATAGACAATGGGTGGAGGGAGGGGAGGGCAGCAGACGCTGGGAGAGCACGTGTTGTCTGGAGAAGATGACACCTCTGCATAGGCTCTGAGTAAGAGGGGGGTGTGCTAACTCTTATAAGGAGCAGTGGGCTATTTCTGAAGGGTCTGGGAGTTCCAGGTTGCTGGAGACACCAGCCTGGCTGTCCCCCTCCTGTGTGTTGGGGTCCTGTTCTTTCCCAACCAGGACCCTGACCTGGCACAGCAGACCTGCCTTGCTCGGGGATTTTACCTTCTCTGGAGCTCGGCCACGCTGAGCATTCAGTCCTGGGCCTGGGCCTCGGCCCTCCTGCCTTCCTCCTGCAGGAGATGAGCCGCTTTCTCTGCTCTCAGCTTTTTGCTGTCTGTGTCCAGCTGACTACAGCCACCCAATCCCATTGTTCCTACAGCTGCTACTTCACCCGTATTTCCCAACTACCTGAAACGCTGAACCAGTTAATGCATTCCCTTCCAACACTCTGCCATCCCATTCACCACCAGAGAAAGTGGCAGCAATTAGAGCTCCACTTTGTGCCTGGCTTCCATCAGGACAGGGTTCAAAACCCCATCTTATCACCTGTGTAGTGGGTTGAACTGTGGCCCCACAAAACTATATGTGTCCTGGAACCTCGGACTGTACCTGTATTTGGGAAAATGGTGTTTGAATATGTAGTTAAGTTAAAAATCTCAAGGCGAGATCCTCCGAGATTAGGGTGGACCCTAAATCCAATGACAAGTGTATTTATAAAAAAAGAGGGGAATACCCTAGTGGTCCAGTAGTTAGGACTCCACACTTCTACTGCAGGGGGGTCTGGGTTCGATCCCTGGTGGGGGAACTAAGATCCCACGAGGCGTACGGTGTGGCAAAAAAATAAGAAAGAGAGAGAGAAGGAGAGAAGGCACAGAGGAGAAGTTGATGTGAAGACGGAGTCAGAGATTAGAGTGATGCATCTACAAGCCAAGGACATCAAGGACCACCAGAAGCCACCAGATTCTCCCTGGGAGCCTACAGAAGGAACCAACCCTGCCAACATCTTGGTTTTAGACTTCTGGCTTCCAGAGCTGCGAGAGAATGAGTATCTGTTGTTTTAATCCACCCAGTCCGTGGTAATTTGTTATGGCAGCCCCAGGAGACGAATACAACCTCCTTTCTAGGACCACTCCTGGAACCAGCTGTCCCAAGTGGGGTTCCTCAGGAAGCAGATGCTGAGATGGAAGTTAGAGCACCAGATATTTATTAAAGACTGCCCTGGGGACCAACACCTGTGCAAGGAAAGGTGAGGGACAGAAGCGAGAGTGGGCAGAGGACTGAGCTGCAATTCAGGTCCAATGACAGCCTTGGCTGACCTGCGGAGTCCTTCAGAGTTGCCCGGAGCTGGGCCAAGATGGCCGCAGTGATCGTCATGGGTGTGGGCCGTCCTGGTTGGGTGCGCCCTCGGCTGAGGCAGCCTCTGTAACTGAAGAAGTTCCTGGAGGAGCTGAGGGTTGAAGGCACCTGTTAGAAGCAACTCCAGCAGCTGAGACCCCAGGCCCTTCCTTGAGGAGAAGACTACGTGGTCCATCTAGGGGCCCAACTCAGATTCCGAGACTCAACGCTGCTTTTGTAAGATTCAGCCATGGTTTCCATTACATATAGTTCAGCTGTTTGCACTGCAATCGATTCCACTGTAGGAATAGGCCACAATCTATTTATCCATTCTCCTGTTGACTGACATTATTAGGTTTGTGTTATGAGATGAATTGTGTCTCCCCGCAAAATTCATTGGTTGAATTCCTAATCCCCAGCACCTCTGATATTTGGAGATAAGGACTTTGAGAAGGTAATTATGTTAAAATGAGGTCATGGGGGTGGGACCTAACCCAGCATGACTTGGTCCTTATAAGAGGAGATTAGGACACAGACACACAGGGAAGACCTTATGGAGACAGAGGGGAAAGACACCATCTACAACAAGGTGAGAGCCCTCAGAAGAAACAGACTCTGCCAAAACCTTGTTCTCATACTTCCAGCCTCCAGAACTGGGAGGAAATAAACTTCTGTGGTTTAAGCCACCCAGTCTGTGTTACTTTGTTATAGCAGCCTTTGCAGACTACTGCAGTATGATTCTAGCTTAGGGCTGTTACTGACATGCTGATCTGTGTTCCTTGGTGCACCTGTTCCTAGGCTTCTCTAGGGCATGTGAACTTCTCTGGGGTATAGACTCCTTAGGTAGGAGTAAAGTGGTTGGTTAAAAGTGTGTAGATAATGCCCAAGTGTTTCCTAAAGTGGTTGAACTAATTTACATTCTTGTCAGTAAATTCCAGTTGCTTCATATCCTTGCCAACACTTGGTATTATTATCAGACTTTAAAATTTTTACCAATCAGATGGTACAAAATGGTATCTTTTTGTGGTTTTAATTTGTATTTCCCTGACCATTAGTGTTTACTGGCCAGAGTTCCACTGCTGAGAGGGGTGTGTTCCAATCTTCGCCCCATTTTTCTATTGTGTTGTCTGTCTTAATCTTATGGATGGATTCCTATTGACCTGGAATATATATGTGTTATTAATCTATATTATTATGTATTCAAAAGACTATATTCTTTTGTTTTAGTTACAAATGTCTTTCTTTACTCTATTTCTTTACTTCATGTTGTCTTTTAATGAACAGTTCTTAATTTTTAATGTAGTCAAATGTATCCATTTCTTTTCTTTTTATATAAATTTATTTATTTTTTTATTTTTGGCTGCGTTGGGTCTTCGTTGCTGCGCGCGGGCTTTCTCTAGTTGCGGCAAGCTGGGGCTACTCTTCCTTGTGGTGTGTGGGCTTCTCACTGCGGTGGCTTCTCTTGTTGCGGAGCATGGGCTCTAGGCACATGGGCTTCAGTAGTTGTGGCACGCGGGCTCAGTAGTTGTGGCGCACAGGCTTAGTTGCTCCGCGGCATGTGGGATCTTCCCGGACCAGGGATCGAACCCGTGTCCCCTGCATCGGCGGGCAGATTCTTAACCACTGCGCCACCAGGGAAGTCCCCATTTCTTTTTACAGTTAATATTTTTTGTGCTTGACTTAAGAAACCCTTCTGCTCCTCCACCACGCTCCCCCCCTCAGCTTTGCTTCTCTCTGAGCGATGCCCTCATTCTCCCCTACTGCGTATGGCTTCCAAGATGCCATAAGGAGAGAAGCCTGGGGGCAAGTGAGCTGCAGACAGCTTTTGTCTTTGGAACTGGCAAATCCAGAAGCAAGAGGACTTCTCTCTCCCACTACCTTTGGATAAAATCCCTGAAAGGACTCTCCTTGGTCCATCTTAAGTCACACCCTCACCTCTGCAGCAAGGAAAGTGCGGCCATATGATTGACAGCCCCATCAGAATGACATTTCGTTCCAAAGGGGCAGGATGCTGAGCTTGTCCACTAGGATCAGAGAGATAAGCCAGGCATTCAAGGGCCCGGAAGAAGGTCAGTATCACTGGAGCATTCTAGAAAGAGAAGAGAGTGGTGTGAGATGAGGCAGATCCAAATCACATAGTGTCTCATAGACCATGTCAAGGATTTGGGGGTTTTGATCACTAAAGCAAAGCACTATACCATGTCTGTATGGTGACTTGGGCCAGCACATTAACAGAGCTGTCATTAATACAGTCGTTAACTAAAGCATTGTTTGAAGTTCTGTTGTGAGAGGTTGTCTCTGGCTCAAACGAGATGACTTGCTTTCTGAACTCCATTGTCCGAAAATAAATCATTAGGGTAGCAAGTTTCTATCACGTGCTGAGCCTTGGGATTAGTACCATGGAGCATTCTGGAGCACAAAGATGTGGTCCTTGTCCGTAAGGCACTCACATTCTCATGGGGAGATTAAAGTTAACACTGAGGCATTTAGAAAGCAAAGTCTTGCTGAATCCGAACTGCCCACCTCGAGCATTGTTATGACATGTAAAACATGTCCTCCCTGGAACAACAGTGCCTGCTTCTACCTGGAGACCCCACTTCAGACAAATGACAATAAATGAGGCTGAATTATTAGTTATAATATAAGATCACTAATAGATACCCTTCCAAGTCAAGTTATGAGTCTTGGTTTAAAATACAGATTCCTCTGTTATGTGCTGTGATCAACTATCTAGAACAGCACTGTCTCCTAGAACGTTCTATGGCAATGGATTGTCCCATACCTGCTCTGTCTAGTACGGTATCCACTGCCCACATTTGACTACTGAGCACTTGAAATGTGGCTAGCGTGACTAACTGAAATTTTAATTTAATTTTATTTGAATTCATTTAAATTTTAATTTTATTACCACCATGGCTATAGGCAGGGGTGTTTGCTTATGAGTATTCCTTCAGCTGTACATGGAGGTTTTATACAGCGCTCTGTGATCAATCTCACATTAAAAGGGAAAATACTTAACCAAAAAAAGTCACCACTTATTGTCACCACTATTGTCACTATTATTATTTCAGTGGCATCCCTGTCCATTGTCCCCTCCAATAACCAGGAAGAAGGAAAGGTTTTCCCTGCAGCTGTGAGGCAACTATGTCCCCAACTGTTCTCACGCACGTTTCCCGATAGATGGAATTGTAGGTAAGGTCAGTGTAGGTAAGTAGCAATGAGGGCTTTCTCAGGTGCTCTGATGAAATGACTCCCCTCTTGACCTGCAGCAGGTCTAATTGCTTCCATGGATGATGAAATCAGGTCCCCTGTGACCTGCTCTTCTCAGCAATGGGATGTATGAGCCCAACTTCCAGAATGTCAGTTTCACATCAAATGACCCTCTCTGTGATATTAATAGACACTCTCCCCTTCTTGAAACTTATATTCAGTTAAAGAACAAGTAGACATCAAGATAGATGTAATAATCCCCAACCAATGTGACTGGAGCTGAACCTCTTCTCTCCAGCAGAAGAGCTGCTTGAGGGAATGTAACCCGAAGCAACACCATGGCTTAGAAACGTCCTCACCATAAGCCATCAGAAAGGTCAGAAAAAGGCTTCGCTACAGTAAGGAGGAAAGCCACAGCCTGAGAGGCAATATTCCCTGCTCACAGCCTTTTCAAACATGTGGCAAAGAAGTGTGATAGTGTCAGACCTCTCGGGGGCAAATTGGTCCATTAGGCTCCATCTACAACACGGTAGGTGTTCCGTAAAAGCCAAGAAAGAAAGCACAAAGCAGACACCTGGAAAACACAAAAGTGTTGCCCTCCAAAAAGAGGAGAAGGAAAGTAATTTAGCTAACGTCTCTGTACCAGAGCCACTTAGAAATCTCTGCCCTCTTACCTGCACTAATACTTATTTGGTTTCCATTTGGCTTTTTAAAACTAAAAAGCTGGCACTTCTCTGGTGGCGCAGTGGTTAAGAACCCACTTGCCAATGCAGGGGACACGGGTTCGATCCCTGGTCCGGGAAGATCCCACATGCTGCAGAGCAATTAAGCCCGTGCACCATAACTCCTGAGCCTGTGCGCCACAACTACTGAAGCCCGCGCGCCTAGAGCCCATGCTCCGCAACAAGAGAAGCCACCGCAATGAGAAGCCCGCGCACCGCAACAAAGAGTAGCCCCCCCTCGCCACAACTAGAGAAAGCCCGCGTGCAGCAACGAAGGCCCAACACAGCCAAAGATAATAAATAAATAAAACAAATAAATTTATTAAAAAAAAAACTATAAAGCTAGATCCAAGAGTTATTTTCTAAAATAAGTTGGTAGTTCTTTCCAGGCTTCAGCAAAACAATGAAATTTGGGATGTTAATTGGAAAACAAACATCTCCGACCAGCTTCCTTTCCTAACTACGTACCTTGGATAGACATCCTCCTCTCGCTGCCACTCAAGGTATTGCGATGTGATTTAGAGGTAGCCCCTCTCTTCTGCCTGTTTTCCAGCCCCACACCTGCATGGTTAGGAAATTACATTCTTAGTAACCGTTATACTTTATGCCAAGCACTGTGCCGGGTGCTCTTACCTAGCTTGCTTTATTTAATCTCCATAACTCCATGAAGTAGATACTATTCCCATTTCACAGATGACATAACTGAGGCTCAGGTCTATTGCCCAAGGTGGCCTTGGTTACAAACTGCAAGATTGTAAGACAGGTCATCTCTCTCCTTTGTTGAGATGATCAAGGGATACAATATACATAAACCCCTTAGCACAGTCTCTGCTCAATGAATAGTGTTATTGCTATTACTAATGTTATTACTGCAGGAATTGGATTGCCCCAGGATCCATCTCCCCACCCCGTTACATTTTCTAACAGAGTCATTCTATCTGGGCCATCCATGAGGACCATGGGAAGCATCGCGCTCTGAGGTGGAGGCACCAGCCCTGCAGACCGTGCTGCAGATGAGCAGGAACGAACACAGGACGCTGAGGGGGAGGACCTTCTGCGGCCGCTGAGTGGCACACGGGCCCCCAGAGAGCGCACACACACACAAGGTGTAATAAATGCGTGTCTACCTGCTTTCCTTTCAATATGTTTGAAAAGATGTTTGAAACTTGATTATACTATTTATAATTGGCATACTACCTTGACTTGTGCCAGTACTACATTGTAAAACAGAGTTGTATTTTATGATATTTAACAATGCTTGACACTTTGAAGTGCCACTTTTGAGGAATGAATATGGTATAACATACTTGAGTATGTGTGATACCAACCTTTTTAAAATAAAATATAAATTATAAATATAAAAAAAAAAATTATAAATATATAGGAAATATATACATATGTATAATTAGGAATCACAGGATTATGGAGGTTGAGAAGTCCCACGATCTGCCTTCTGTAAGCTGAGACCCAGGAAAGCTGGTGGTGTAGCTCCAGTCTGAGTCTGGAGGCCAGAGAACCACAGGACGATTGTCCCAGTCTGAGGGCAAAAGACCAATTTCCCAGTTCAAGCAGAGAGAGGGAGCAAATTCTCCCAGTCCTCTGCTTTTTGCGCTATTCAGGCCCTCTATGGACTGGATGAGGCCCACCCACATTGGGGTGCTTTACTCAGTCTACCAGCTCAGATACTAATCTCTTCCGGAAACACCTTCACAGACACAGAAGTAATGTTCAACCAGACATCTGGTTATCTGGTGGCCTAGTCAAGTTGATACATAAAATTAACCATCACAATGCCCCAGTCTGGTGAATCAAAAACCCACAGTAAACATAAGCTGGGGCCTCATGGGAGGGGAAACTATCACCAACACTGCCTCAATAATGGGCATTGTCTCAGTTATAGCTGGATGTTCATATTCTTAAACACACTAACTTAAACTCCAAGACCCTTCAGGGTGTTAGCAGTTCACAGTTCTTTTGGGACAATTAGGTTCAATAGCACTTACATATTGCAAATGACTACAGAATGTTCCAGGTAAAGGAGACATTGGTTTCTGCAGTTTCTTCCCCTCTGAGCACTAGCAAATTATGTTACTAATTTCAGAAGAATGATTGCAAATGAAAAACATAACATTTTCATAATAAATTCAATATGTGGTAAAAAATACTACTAATAGACCATAGAAAGGAATAGGTATTGAAATGGGAGTTATTATTTTTCTCTGTCAAATACTTGCAAAACTATAGACTTAAGAAAATTCATACAGAGTTCTAAAGTGCATATCCCATTCAGCAATAGAAAAATATTGGGATATAAGCAAGACATTTAAAATACAGAAGATGAGAAAACAAGTGAGAATTCCTTTTTTAAAAAAAATCTAAATTTTGTGTGACTTTCCTGGCGGTCCAGTGGTTAAGACTTCGCCTTCCAATGCAGGGGGTGCAGGTTCGATTCCTGGTCAGGGAGCTAAGATCCCACGTGCCTCGTGGCCAAAAAACCAAAACAAAACAAAGCAAAAAAACCCAAAACTGAAACAGAAGCAATATTGTAACAAATTCAATAAAGACTTTTTAAAAAATGGTCCACATCAAACAAAAAATCTTTAAAAAGAATCTAAATTTTGTGCATTTTATAACGATGCTAATTGTGATAAATGAGACAGACAGAAATAGTTCTTATTTCTTGCAAGAAATAACCTTAGAAGCAATGGTGTCAGTGGTTGAATATAAAGAGATAAGGATGGTTGAGAAAAGAGGTAACACTATTAACAAAAAGTTCATTTTGAGTAAGGACTGCATGCACTTAAACTTTTCAAAAAACAGAACAGAGTGTCTTCTGTGCCTTTCAAACATATTCCGGTAAACCATGGGAAGCAAGAAGGATCTGTGATGGGGTGATGGGTTGATGAAAGAAGAAAAGGGAAGCAATCCTGGGACATTTCTAAGGTCGGTAATTTTTTAAAGTATTTAGCAAATTATCAATGATCCTGGTGCCTCCTGTTTTAAAGTTATTCATACATAGGAACAGAGAAGAGCTGATCCTTGAATGCTACAGAGAAAGATGTCCTGAAATTTTTCAGATCCATAAATAATGGGGTGGATTAAAAATAGGTCATCCAAATCAATCTAATCGCCTTCTATTTTTAATGTAAGTTCTTTTCATTGATTTTTTTAAATGGATAGCCCATTAAAACACATTAATCATGACCCTAAGAGTGTATTTGTATTGCAAAAAGCCTAAGGTGAAGAGTAAAAAGCAATTTCCCACCACATGAAACTGAGGCCGGAACAGCACAAAAGAGGGCTGGAGCCCTACTTTTCCCAGGAAAATCATTTCTGGGTAAAAGCTGGGACATGAAGTAACATCGTGATAAGACGTTGTCCAACTGTATAAGAGCAGTTTTAGAAGGTTTGGAGCCATGTGTGTCTTCTTTGGATAAATTATCTCTAATTTTGTAGACCCAAGGTGAAAACACATGATTAGTTCTGCTGGGATTTTTATTACATGAGCAATGCACGCTCATAAATGCAGAATACATGTTCATTCTAGAAAATGCAGCTAAGGAAAACAAATATTTAAAATAATCCACAATATCATCATCCAGAGATAACACTGGAAACAGTTTGATATATACACACTCAAATTTTTAAAGTATACAATGTATATGTTTTAAATGCAGGCATATAATACATGTTTGTAAACTTTTGTACTAAAAGATCATATACATTTTAGATGACAATATATGTGTGTGTGTGTGTGTATCACCATTTACTCAAAACTATCCTTCTAGTATTGGACTTTATAAAAAGTGCTTCACTAAAGATTCTGCAGCTAAATAACATGCCACCAAATTGACTTTAGGAGAAATTGTACAAATTAACGTTCTCCCAAAATATGAGAAAATATTCACTTCATATTCTCACCAATATTTTTTCTACCAATTTTTTTTATTGTTCTTTATCTTTACTAATTTGACAGTTTAAAATAGTGATTCAAAGCTTTAAATTTGGTTTTGGAGGCAGGACATTTTATATGTTTATGGGCCTTTTGTACTCCATCTTTTGTTGATTGCCATTTATGAACTTTGTCCTTTTCTCTTTCAGGGTTTTCATGTTCCTCTTTATATTTTAATATTATTAACACTTTGTAATATATAATAGAGCTACTTTTCCCATTTTGTTGTTTGGCTATTAAATTTTTCTTAGGTATTTTTTTCATGAAGAAAATTTTCATTTCTATGTATTAACATTCTTTTAAAATGTATTTTTCCTTATATCTTTTGCCTTTGTGTCATTCTTGGAATTTATTGATTGTGACATAGCAAACATTCTCTAAAATGGCCATTCTTTTTGCCATTTTTTGCCATTTACCCCCAAAACGTGCAAGAGTTAAGATCATAATGAGACTTTAATATAGGAATAAAAATTTCTTGCAGAGTTTGAGACTTCGATTTAGCCAAATACACACAAAGAAGATGGGTCAGTACAGTTGGTCCACAGTATGGGCTCATGAATGGTGTCTTGGGTTCCCTGGCCAAGCAGGTTAAGAAGGGGCTGTACAATCAACGACCCAATAATTGTTTGCCCTAAAATATAGACTGAGCAAAAGGACCTTCTTTCATAAGTTGGCAAGATGATGAGTGACATTATGAAGGTTTTGTAGGCACCCAAGTCTAGATTTGACTAATTGCCTTTTCACAAATTGGTCACTGGTCTAATGGACCGCCAATCACTTGTCTTCAAGGCTGGATTGGATTGGAGCAGAGAATAATCAGCTTATACAACCATATGTTTCTTGTGGAACACAAGATAATCCAGGACAAAAAAAGACAACTGAAATAAGACTTCATACTTATAAATACACACACACATAAACACACACACAGAGGCAAAGCAAGCAGCTGGAGAATAAGCAAATATTTTCCAATGTTTCATCTCCAAACCAAAAGGCCTAAGGATCTTATACAAACACCTAGATTTAGTTACTTTAAACAAAGACCTATTGGTTACAAATCCTAGGATAACAAAATAAATTCAGGAATGAGAGCTCAGTGAGACTAGTTAGAACTCAGATCACCGCTGAGGCAGACCTACCTGGCAGCAGAGGAGAAGGACAAATGGAGTTTGGGAACAAGGGACCCAGTGAGTGCCCCTGTCGGTCTGAGGATGCCCTAGAATGCTTCCAAGTAGGGGCCACCCTACTCAAAACCACCTCAGAAGAAACTCCAGAGCTGTCACAGAATAAGACCACCTCAATAGCTGAACCAAGCTGAGTGCGCTGCTGTCAGCCCTGTATTGGATCAGCTGTACAAGAGCAGTTTTAGAATGTTTGGAGCCACATGTGTCTCACTTGGATAAATAACTTTGTAGAGTCAAGGTAAAATCATAAGATTAGTCCTGCTGTGTTTTTTATCACGTGAGTAATGCACGCTCGCAATTGCAGAAACAATGTTCAATCTAGAAAATGCAGCTAAGGAAAACTAGTGTTAAAAATAATTCGTAATACCATCATCCAGAGGTAACACAAGAAACATTTTGATATATACGTGCTCAAATTTTTAAAACATATAACGTATACATATTTTTTGAAGTGCAAAATTATCTTTTTAAAAAATATTTTGAACTTTCAGTGTTCACATTTATTTCTTTATTATTATTTATTTCAGATTGTTTTCTGTTATAGGTTATTACAAAATATTGTGTATAGTTCCCCATGCTATACAGTAGGTCCTTGTTGGTTATCTATTGTATATATAGTAGTGTGTATATGTTAATCCCAAACCCCTGATGTATATTTTTTTAATGCAGGTATGCAATACCTATGTTTGCAACCTCTAAAAGGTAAAATTTTAGGTGCCAATAAATACAGTTCTTCAAAATCGTTAAATGGAGCACAGATACATATCTATCACCATCACTCAACCATCCTTCTGGTATTGGACTTTACAGTAAGTCCCCTACGTACAAACGAGTTCCGTTCCGAGACCCTGTTCGTAAGTCCAATTTGTTCGTAAGTCCAACGAAGTTAGCCTGGGTACCCAACTAACACAATCAGCTATATAGTACTGTACCATAATAGGTTTATAATACTTTTCACACAAATAATACATAAAAAACAAACACAAAAAATAAAGAAAACATTTTTAATCTTACAGTACAGTATCTTGAAAAGTACAGTAGTACAGTACAACAGCTGGCATCCAGGGGCTGGCATCGAGTGAACAGGCAAGAAGAGTTATTGACTGGAGGAGGGAGAGGAGGTGGGAGATGGTAGAGCTGAAGGGTCATCAGCAATAGGAGACGGATGGCAAGCTGCAATTTCACTCACACCTGACGTTGATAGCACACGTCTGGTTCCTTGCTGGATTCAATTCTATCTACCCTCTTGAAAAAATGATCCAGTGACGTCTGGGTAGTAGCTCTTTTTTCTCGTCATAGATGACACGGTAGCACTGGATTACATTCTGAACGGCTGCTACAACCTTCGTGTACTGTTCTACGTTCAGGTCCTGTGCCTCAAAAACTAACGGTGCCTCCTCAAATAAAGAAAATCCCCTTGCTATTTCCTGCATCGTGAATCTCTTTTGTTCTTCAGTTACTTCTTCTTCCTCTTGTCTATATTTATCCTTTCTCTGGGCCTCCAATTCCTTCAGGTCTTCATTAGTAAGCTCCTCGTGTTGCACAGCAACAGTACTGTAAAGTACACAAAAGCACAACCACGTGTGGAGAATGCACGCACATAACAATGTATGCCAGACACGTGAACTAAGTTATGTGATTGAACATGTGAACGTACTTTCGCATCTTTGAAAGTTCGAAACTTGAAGGTTCGTAATGGAGGAGAGTTACTGTATAAACAGTGCTTCACTAAAGATCCTGCAGCTAAATCCTTGCCAACAACCTTAACTACTTAGGATAGATCTCAAAAAGAAGGCTCATTAAATCAAAGAATAAACACATTTTGTGAGCTTTGACTGACATCTTTTGGAAAGTCAATTTGTTGTTGGCTATTTACACCCTCTTCACTTCCATCAGCCCTGAAACAACAGAAGAAAGTAAACCCTTTTCTTGGCAGCCAAACGTATCGCCGTGATGGCTGTGGTTGATAATTCATCCGGAACGACGTTTTCACTGTTACACAGCAGTTTCTGTGTCCACAAAGGGACCAGCCAAAAGCTGTGCTTCTCCAACCACATAAATATCACTGGTGGCGACATTTCCACACCTTTCCAACATGAAATTATGCACACAGCAACTCTGTGCAGAATAAATCTCCACTTATTATATAAAATTTTATAAAATTGAGGCAAATTTTATGAGAACTGACATAAAATCATTCAAATGAGAATTATTTCCTATGTATACGTGTAATTTGAACAGCGCTTTGAGGGGTGAAAATTCTGGCTGGGCCAGCAGGGGGCGCTGTGCAAGCGCAGCCAGAGGCGGAGATGCTGCCGCCCAGCCGAGCATCACCCTCTTCCTCGCCGCCTACCAAAACCCGGAGAGACTCAGAGGTGCGGCACCCACCTACTTCCGCTGCCCGGGAAGGAGCTGATTTGTGATCCTTCCCCGTTCCTGGGCGATGGGGGTGGTGGGGGAGGAGTCTGCATAGCCGGTCTGGTTCCTGAGGCCACAGGTTTAGGTTACTAGGGTGGGGTGCCGGGTGGAAGTGGTGTTCCGTAGGGATGGTGTCAAATTAGGAGCATCGTTCCGGGCTCCTTCTTCCTGAGCTGGGCCGCTACTTTGGACCACGGCATGGGGAAAGCTGGTCAGAAAGGACTGGGAGACCAGCGGGCCAATGCACGGGCTTTAGCTGTTTCAGAGGGGAGTGGCCAAAATGGGTATGTTAATTCAGAAAGACACACGCACTCCGATGTTCATTGCAGCACTATTTACAACGGCCAGGACATGGAAGCAACCTAAATGCCCATCGGCAGATGAATGGATAGGGAAGATGTGGTACATATATACAATGGAATATTACTCAGCCATAAAAAGAAACGAAATTGAGTCATTTGTAGAGACGTAGATGGATCTAGAGACTGTCATACAGAGTGAAGTAAGTCAGAAAGAGAAAAACAAATATCATATATTAACGCATATATGTGGAACCTAGAAAAATGGTACAGATGAACCGGTTTGCAGGGCAGAAATAGAGACACAGATGTAGAGAACAAACGTATGGACACCACGGGAGGAAAGTGGTGGGGGTGGGGGGGTGGGATGAATTGGGAGATTGGGATTGACATGTACACACTAATATGTATAAAATAGATAACTACTAAGAACCTGCTGTATAAAAATATAAATAAAATAAAATTCAAAAAAAAAAAAGTGGGTATGTTTCTGGCCCTTCAGTTAAAGACGTGAACTTGAGAAATCGTTTCCATGAAGCTGTCCATGAGCCCCTGGGGTAGAACAGATCCTCGGAGAGTCAGTGAAGTGAGGGAAGGATGCCCTGAAACCTGGGAGTGGTGTCCTAGGAGTGGGGACCAAGCCCTAGGAGAGGTCAATTTGGACGTCCCAAGTCTCTAAATGAGATAAGTGTTCGAATCTAACGTATGTGGAAACACTGAGTCTAGGGACCAGCACGCTAAACTTATGAGCGCCCCCAAGGGAGGAGGAGACAGAAAACTGAGCCTATTTGTGAAAATTGGGAAAGTTACACATGGGATGTGTAGATTCAGTGGCCACTTGCAGCAAGGTCCTTTGTTACAGGTGGGATTCTCCAGGGAGCAGACAGGGGGACGGAGATACCATGCAGGATGTTTATTATTAGGGAATGCCCTTCAGATTGGCGGCTGTGAAAGGAAGGGAAAGACTGGGTGCCCATCAGATTGTCCTTCATTGGCTGAAATGGCCAGGGCTTCAGGTTCCCACCTGGACATGTCGTCGGATTTGGGCCGCCCTGGGGTTGCAGGATCGTGGGTGAGGAGCGCTCTACAACTGAG
This sequence comes from Eschrichtius robustus, assembly GCF_028021215.1. NCBI lineage: Eukaryota > Metazoa > Chordata > Mammalia > Artiodactyla > Eschrichtiidae > Eschrichtius > Eschrichtius robustus. The sequence continues at coordinate 6,614,038 of NC_090828.1, forward strand.
GCAATCCCTGAAGAGGCCGACAGCAGAAGGCGCCCCGGAGAAGCCCTCCCGGCAGCTGCGGCCTGAGGGTGGCCTGGGAATTACGCAGCATCTCTGTGTCCATCACAATATATTTCCTACATGAGCCCCGATGTTCTAACACCCCCCTTCTCCCCTAATTTCCGCTGGATCGCATGATAGGATTGGGGTGCGGGCTGAGAGGAGGTGAAGAGCCCCATCTAAGGGTCCTAATCATGCTCAAAGTTATACTCACTTTTTATCACACATTGTGGTAACCGCACAAGCACATAAATACGGCTCAGTGATGATGCTGAATTATCCATTCTCTAGAGAAAATATTACAAAATTAATATCAATGGAGCCGAGTATGCAATACAAATTATGTGCGAAAAAGGTGTGCCCAGGAGGTTAATTAAAATACCGTATTATATTTTCCTGGATTCAGTGACGTTTATCGTATTCCTCCTTTCTAAATGCATGTTCACTTTCCCGCCTCCTTTTGTATTCGTAATTCCGTGACGTCTTTCTCGGCTCTCCGCTCTCGTAACTGCGCGGAGACCAGAGGCGGCCTGGGCGAGGAAGCCGGCCCGAGGCAGGGCTCAGGGCGACATTCAGGTGAGGGGCTGACCCCCACGGGCGGCGAGTCCCAGCGTAAGTCACCTGGAAATCTCCGGTGCACGACAGGGGAAACCATACTCGTGTGGTCCTGTTGATTAACAAGCACAGGACGCGCGCAGGAAAGGTCACGCCATCGACCTCCCAGCGCGAGGCGGCGGATCCCCGCCTCCCCTTTCCGCTCCGTGCGCGCGCGTCTCGGGCAGGGCGGGGCCGGAAACTCGGGCACGGATTGGCCGGGAGAAAGCTGCGCCAAAGTGTTTGAAAGGCCCAATCAGCGCCCGGCCTTTCCGAGACAGCCAATGGAAAACCGGAGGGGCGGGCCGCCAGGGCGGGAGTCGCTATTTGAACCGCGAGGCGGGGAGCGGTTCCCTGTTCGGTTTCCCGCTGGAGTAGGCATTTGGCTGTTCGCGCGCCATGGAGGGCGAGGTCCTGGGAGAGGAGGCTCTGCTGCGGAAGCTCAGGGACAGCCGCCGCCGCTTCCAGAGGCGCATGCAGCAGCTGATAGAGAAGGTGCGGCTCCCCCCGCTGGAGGGGAGGGGGAGCGGGACGGAAGGGGAAGGAGTAGGGGCGGGAGGAGGAGGCAGGGTTGGGGACCCCCGAGACTTGCAGCCTCGCGCTGGCGCCTTCTCAGCCCGGGTCAGGGGTTCCTCTCGGCCCTCCGATCTGACGGGATGCCCCTTCCTCTCCCGCAGTACAACCAGCCCTTCGAGGACGCCCCGGTGGTGCAGATGTCCACGCTGACCTACGAGACGCCCCAGGGTACGAGTCAGCCCCCCTTTCTGAATGTTTACGGTTAAGAGTGTAACTAGAATAGTGTCCTACTAGAGTTTGAAATGCTGTCCCTGCTCTCTTGAAAATAAACCTTGTTCACCTAGTAGGTACTAAACCGTCACCGTTAGGGTTCACCGTTCAACCGTTCCCTTGAACCTATAAATTACTTAAACTACTTATTTCCAACAGAATTACGTATTAAGACAGAATTCTGATGACACACAGATGCATCCTCATTAAAAATGTCCCCGCCTGGGTTGACATCCGCGCTGGCTGTTTAATAGCCATGTCAGCTTGGGCCCATTGCTTTAGCCAGGCTGTGACTCAGTTTCTTCACCTGTAAAATGAAAAGATGATGACAATAATATTTACTTGGCGTGGAGATTGTGACAGTTACAGAAGATGAAGCTCTTGGAACAGTGCCTGGCACTAGTAAACACTCGTACTGACTGTTATTTGACCTGTTTGATTTGAGGTTCTGAGTACTTTGGAATTTGACCTGCATCTAAGGAGAAGGACCCATTCTGTTTAATGGTTGATGCTGCAAACTGACTTAAATCTCATGGATTCTCTTTGGTAAATAGCTGGAGAAAGTTTGCCCTGGGTGAGGTCAGTGTCTGCCATTCAGCCCCATTCCAACTCAGTATTACCTACTAATGAAAGTGAATCTCAGACCCAGTTCTGCTGTGCACCAGACAGACAGGTACAAAACAGTTCGTAATTCAATGAAATCCTAGCTCTGCTTTTTCAGCTGGCCTAGCCATACCCTGGGTGAAGAGTTTGTTCAGGCAGAAGCTAAGGTATTCCAGTAGTAGGTTTCTGTTACTCTGGCCTCTGTCAGGTGGTGACAAGTCTAACCCGAATGCAGGACTCAGGAGTGTGTAGAAATCATTCCTAAGGGTGCTGTCAACGGGCTTCACAGTGTTCTCATGGCCTGTTCATGCAAGGATGAGCAGTGTCTGGAATGTTCTGGTCAATTCGCATATCTTGAACACCACTAATTTCACCAGTGAAAACTTATTTCAGACTCCCGTTTGATGAGAACAGTAGTCAAGCATCAAACACTTTAGCATGTGGAAGACCTCCTGGAGAGCTTGTTGAAACAGATTCCTGGGGCCACTGACAGCAATGCTGGATGTGGATTCAGTGGGTCTGTGTTCTAACAAACTTCTAGCTGATGGGATCTCAGCTCCCTAGACCTGTAGCTTCCCCTGGAGAGGTACTCAGTTAGGGAGTGGCCTTTTTGATTAAATCCTAGCTGACCACTCTTACAGGGTGAATTCCTGCAATTTAAGGCAAAACCATAGGGGGTAGATTGGAACTAACAACCACACTGATTATGGTGAAGACAGCAGGTGAGTAATAGTCATTCACATGTTGACAGCTAAGCATATGCCTGTGCTTCTAAGAGTCTGAGGTTTCTCAACACCCTGCGAGGTGGGCACTGTTAGAATCATCAGTGTTTCACAGCAGAGGATACAGCAGAGAGAAGTTAAGGAACTTGCCTGTGTCACTTAGCCAAAGTGGCAAAGCTTTGGTTTGACTCCAAGCGCCTCTGTTCAAGCGTCACTCTGTTCTGGAAAGGCCACACGGCTCAGTGGTCAGGACCCCAGAGAGTCACTCCCCTGGGTTCACAGCCTGGCCTCACCACATGGGCGAGTGGCCTGGGCTGGTTATTTCACCTTCTCCTTGCCTCTGTCTCCATCTGTACAGTGAACTCGGTGAGTATCTATTCGAAAGGAATTAAGAGTACCATACGAGTTATATGTCAGTGAGTTGTAAGTGAGGTGTACTTGGAAAGGGTTTAGCCTGGAGCCTGGAAGAGTAAGCACCGTGTAATTATTGCTGCTGTTACCATCATCAACAACCATCTCAAGCCTCGCAACCCAATGATCCCTTCTTTGTTAATTTGAATTTACCTGGGAGCCAACGGAGGTTTAGGGAGAGATTGAGTATCTTGCCCAGATTCTGCTAGCTAGTAAGTGCAGGACTCCAAAACTCAGTGTTTACCCCCTGTGCCGAGGGCTTGCTCTGTAACGTGTACATTGTCCTGAGAAAGCACTTGCACGGTACATGGGGTAGAGAGGTTGCCCTTGAAAAGTGATCTCTCTGTCTGTAGTATATGGATTACTCTCAGTATATGTATTTTGAGGATAGTACTTGGCATACATATGTTCGTTGTTTCCATTTAATTTGTGGCTTAATGCTGGATTCAATGAGCTGCTTGCTGCCTACTAGGTAGGAGAGATTTTCGTTAACGACAGATTTTTGTCTAGTGTTGATTTTTGAAAAACCTTCAACCTCACAAAGATGAGAAACAACAGAATATCAGGAATATGGCTTGGTTATGTCTTGGTTATATTAGATCTTTCTGTTGCCTGTCACTTTGGTTTTCTTTGAATCCAGATTGAACAGAAACTCAGTGTTCATGATTACTTAAGTAGTCATTTTTATTTCTTTTCTTAAGGATTGCGAATTTGGGGAGGAAGATTAATAAAGGAAAGAAACACAGGACAAATCCAGGTATTCAATGTCAAATTTTATTGCCAACATGCCTTGCCGTGGAGGAAGGTTGATACGAATAAAGATGGAGATGAGCTGGAACTGTGCCCAGGGGCCACTGCAGGGTGTCGTTCCACAGTTTTCTCACCCTAACTGCCCTATTTTCTTGTGTATAAGGATTTACTGAGACGCGTGTCTTCTGTTGCTTGTCAAGTGCAGGTAGGAGCTTGTGATGCTTATGCCCCTTGCATCCCCCGGTGTTTCCCCTGCCATGGACCAAGGGGCTCTGACAACTGGAGCCCACCTGTAAGGTGGAGCCAGCTGGATAGACCTCCCCCATCCCCAGCTTCAGCCACAGCTACCAGCTTGCTTTGCCGGGTCCTTACAAGAAAGAACAAATCCAGGTCCTTCCGGGAAGGAAAAAGGCATCTTTCCCTCTTCTGAAAGGAGCAAGAGATTAGGGAGAGGGTGCCCTGTGCTGTTCACTACCTTTTAAAACCCAGGTGTGTTTTTCCTGAGTTTATCCATGGACACAGCAGCTATGTGATCTGTTACCTTCATGGGAGGGGCCTTCCTACTGTGAGACCCAGGGAGTCTTGTTTTTTTGTGGCAGTGACTTTTGTAAGGATGTCTGGTATCCTCTTAATCACCACTTCTCACCATGTGGTGCTTCCTCGTGGCCAGTTGGGGAGCCGGTGCCCAAGAATGAAAACATCAGCATTAGGGTTACATAGCAATTAACAGCAAATCTGAAATCAAATTTCCTCCTGATTGGTTATTTTTAACACATAATACATTTAGTCATAGAAATGTTAGAAATACATATAACTACTGAAAATTAACCTGACTCGTATATGCAGAGATAAGAGATAGTCACTAATAATGATAATATTTTAGTATACTGTGATTCCTGTGTATGTATTTATAAATATACATTTCTTTATCCCCTTTTTTCTTTTAAATACACTTTTTTTTACCCTCTTTTTTCCACTTAATACACATTGTGAAAACTCCTCTTCGTCATCTGTTGTATAATTCAATCTCCTTTTTTAAAAACACCTGCTCTCTTATTGATAGTCATTTAGCTATTTTCACTTTCCTTTATTATAAGTCAGGATCAGCACTCTTTTCCTGCAAAAGTCTAGATCAGGGGTCCCCAACCCCTGGGCCATGGACCACTAGAGGTCCATGGTAGAGGTCCATGGCCTGTTAGGAACTGGGCCGCACAGCAGGAAGTGAGCGGCGGGCGAGCAAGCGAAGCTTCATCTGTATTTACAGCCGCCCCCCATCGCTCGCATTACCACCTGAGCTCTGCCTTCTGTCAGATCAACGGCGGCATTAGATCCTCATAGGAGCGTGAACCCTACTGTGAACTGCACATGCAAGGGATGTAGGTTGTGCGCTCCTCATGAGAATCTAATGCCTGACGATCTGGGGTGGAGCTGAGGCCGTGATGCTAGCGCCGGGGAGTGGCTGCAAATCCAGATTCTCATTAGCAGAGAGGTCTGACGGCACACGGACCATAATAAATCAGTTGCTTGCAGACCCATATCAAAACCCTATCAGTGAGTGGCAAGTGACAATTAAGCTGCATCTTATGGAGTAGACTGGACATAAGCAACACACTTCGGATGTCACTGTCTCCCATCACCCCCAGATGGGACCATCTAGTTGCAGGAAAACAAGCTCAGGGCTCCCACTGATTCTGCATTATGGTGAGTTGTATAATTATTTCATTGTATATTGCAATGTAATAATAGAAATAAAGTGCACGATAAATGTAATGCACTTGAATCACCCCCAAACCATCCCTCCACCCCCACCCCCCAACCCTCCCACCCCGGTCCATGGAAAAATTGTCTTCCACGAAACCAGTCCCTGGTGCCAAAAAGGTTGGGGACTGCTGGTCTAGATGATAAATATTTTAGGCTTTGCTTCCCATGTGGTCTCTGCTGCAGCCACTCAGCTCTGCATTGTAAGGGGAAAGCAGCCAAGGACAATAGGTGAACAGACAGGTACAGCTATGTTCCAATAAAACTTTATTTATAAGACCCCTGTTACATACAGAGACAGAGAACCGTTCTTATCTCTTCCCAGTGCTGTCACCCCTGTTCAGTAAGTGCCAAGAAGTGGGATCATTATGTCAAAGGTTATGCATTCTTTAAATTATACATAATAATGGTACCCACTGATCAGCCAGTGCTTGAATGGTCTTGGTGGCAAAGTGTTCTCATCTGGACATTTATTTAATGTTTTTACTTAAAATTAGGAGGAGCCCTCGCTGGAATCTACGGAATTTTAAGCCCCTTTCCTGGGGTTAGAAAACTGGGCGTGATCTGTGATGACAGCTCAGAGGTCTACAGCCTCACTCAAGTCACCACCCGCTGCCTGCCCTGGGGCTGTGGAGGCAGTAGGCCCCGTGGGCTGTGCGTGGGCTGTGCATTGACCCAAGGGTTTGTCCTATCACTTGGCCTGGGTTCTGTTTCCGACCCCAGAGCTGCCTGTAGTTAGACGCTGGTGCCGATTGGCTGCTTCCCCATGATTCTCAGGCCAAGTTCTGTGACACAAAACAGCTCTGGACACTCTGCCGCATCCCAGCTCACCCAAGGCAAAGGTGGTGACCTCCCCCAGGCAGGATTCACAGACGCCTAGGAGATGCTGCCTGGGTGCCGCCCCGAAAGGGACAGGCCTCACCACATTCTCACTCCTGTTCTTGCAAGGCTGGGGGGGTCCTAAAAATATTTTAGCCCATCTGGCATCTTGAATTCTCCAATTTCCCTAGTGAGAGCCCATCCACGGCATTCGTTATGGTTGTTAGAGAGGCCAGTTGTGCGGATGAGGCTCTAGAGAGGGAAGCACGGCCTCCTCGGGGGCGGCCCACTGACCACCCCGCAGGCTGAGTCCTGGTCAGGACAGCTGACCGCCCCGTGGCCAGAGCTCAGCTTGAAAGTGGCTCCCCATGCCAGGGTCCCACCACATGCTGAGGCTTTTAAAGGAATTGTAGGTCTCACGACATGGAGATAAACTCACTGTTAAGATAAAAAAGTCACAGAAAGTCCCCCAGGGGCCTCTTGAATTTCCGGATTCTACCTGAGGATCTGGTGGCAGTTGTGTTCTGTTTCGTTTTGGCCTTGGCTCTGTGCTCGCCTCCAGCCCAGGGCGTTCTGGGCCTGTCCACTCGTGCCCCTGTTTCCCGCTTTCCCTGCTCCATCACTTACCATCCAAGTGGTTTCTGAGGCAGCAGCCCTTGGCACGGCCAGAGGAAGAAAGCTCTGTTCTTTTTCCAAGGGAAAGCTTGTCTATCTGCTAGGAGTTTTGAGGCCTTTTGTACTGTAATATTCTAGAAGAGGAGCCCCAGGAAACTTCCTGTTCTCTCATACGCTAAAGGAAGAGGAAGGATCGTCGGTATGTTACTTGACAGTGGCTTTGAAATGTGTTATGACCGAATCAAGCGTGTCTTATCGACTTCAAGGGCTCCCCGGTGAAGACGGACGACAGGACAGATGGACCCATGCGAGTCCCAGCTGGAGGTCACGAGCTTCCCTTGCCCTGCACGCAAGTTGAGGGTGAGTGTCCTGGCACTAGAAAGCCAGGTCCGGAGGGACGTGGGTCTTTTGTCAGAACATTTCAAGCCTAGATCCCTCACTCTGACTTTTTCCAAGGTGTATTTTAAAAACTAAAACATTTGAAAGCGCCCTGTTACTTCTTTCTAAGCTCTTCCAAGGAGCTGTCTCGCTCACAGTTACATTGTGGTACTTGACACATAAACGGTACTCAAATATTCTAGAATAATAAGTGCACAGCCCTCACCCCCATCCATCCATTTTGTTTTGTTTTGACCTTTTGCCAAAAAAAAAAAAAAGATTAATCTCAAGAATTTATTAACAGTAAGACTTTGATGTGCCCTTGCGGGCTGGTGTCATGGACCACTAACTCCTACGCGCCCTGCAGGCGTCCTTTCTCCTGCTTCCTGTTCCCGTGGGGCCTCCTTTCCCTTCCTCAGGCTAGCCGAGCTGCTGAGCCCCTGGCCCAGTCTGTTTTCTCAGAAATCCACCCATCATCTTTCTTTCTTTCTGTCCCAACCTCTCCCTCTACCCTGGGTACATCCCATCAGATCTCACCTTGAACACACAGAACAGAATTCATATCTCCCGTCTCGGGCCCCTTTCTAGCTGCCTCCCTGTGTTCACCTTCCCTCCACAACCCAGTCTGTAACAGTGGCCCATTTCACCGCCTCTGGTGTTCTTGCCCCCGTGCACACCTCAGCTGGTCCCCTTCTGGCTTCTGGCTCCGTCTCAAAAGCACACCTCGTGGTGAGGCTCCCGGTGGCCCCATGGCTGAATCCGGTTGGCATTCTTTGATTTTTATCCTGTTGCCCTCTCAGTAGCATTCGAAGCTTCTGGAAAGTCTGGCCATGGCCTCAGTGCCCCTGAGCCCCCCGGGCTTTCTCCCTCCTCTCAGCCCCTCTATCATCCCACCTCCCACCTTCGCTGGTGCCCTTTCCCGAAAGTTGGGCATCTTTGTCCCTCACTCCAGTGGAATCCCCTGCCCAGACCCCCTCTGGGTGTGTTTATTGCCAGCGGCCTCTCTCCTTGAACACTTTGTCTGCACTCTGCATATCTCAGCTCAAAGAGCCAACCCAACAGACCTGTCCTCAGGACAAGGCCACCACCGTCTTCCCTGTAGAATGAGCCAGAAACCCAACATCCTCTTGGCCTCAGCCCCTCCCTCTTCCTCATATCTGAGACAGCGCTGTCCCGTGCCTTTGCCGCCACCGTCTCTCTTGCCCCTCTGCCCCATGCCCCACGGTGCCAGCTCCTGTCTCCACCTGGCCTCCACCCCGCTGACACCTTTGAACGTGCGAATCTGGTCATGTGGCTTCTCTGTTCAAAGCACTGCAATGGCTGCCCATTCCTCTGAGAATGAAAAGAATTCAGACCATGCCTGACCTGCCCACTGTCTTTTCGCTGCGCCCTGGAAGCCCCCTGGTCCCCAGATCGGAGCAGACTCCCACTTTTACCTGTGTTCTCCACACTGGCTCTTCCCCTTGTGGCAGCTAAACAGCTGAGTAATTACAGACTTTGTTCTTGAACACCCATGTCCTGTGGGACTGGCCTTTCTGCAGCCTTTGTCCGCCCTGCCCAGGCCCTTGCCCGCACTGAGCAGTCAGAGATATGGGTTGAGTCCTAAAGGGGAAACCAGTGGTCTTTCAGATCAGAACTAGAAAGAACTTGATGGAGATGTTTACTCACGGGTGTTACTTGTTTACCGGTATCAATCCAAATTTTAACTCCGTAAAGCCTTGGGTCCGTGAATTTCCTGCACTGCTTGAAATCAGTAGAAATAGTTCTTCTTGAGCTGAACTGTCCAGTGTGGTAACCACTAGTCACCTGTGACTATTCAAGTTCATTGAAAATTAAGTGAAGTTTAAAATTCAGTTCCCTAGCCTCCCTACCCACATTCCACGTGTTCAACAGCCACATGTGGCTAGTGTCTGACATCCTGGACAGCAGCTGGGGGACCTTCCGCCATCACAGAAGGTTCTACTGGACAGTGCTGGCCAGTGCTGGCCTAGAGGGACTCAGCTTCCAGGATCAGAGGCCATGGAAAGAGCCAGAGGTGATACAAAAGTTGCTTTCCCGCATCTCCCCGACTCTGGGCGTGTTCCTGTTCTGATGGTTTCTCTGCAGGGCGACAGATGGCCATGTCCCTATTAAAGGGGGCCACTTGAAGCAATAGGAGTTTTCACTGTAAGGTATACTCAAGCAATGCAAAAACTATCCTCGAGAGAAAAATGCAAGCTTTCTTTAAAAATTCTGATGGAAATTTCCTTTGCTTTTAGATTCAATAAGCAGTGATACTGATACAACTTTATTCCAGGAAGATGTGGTCGCTGGTAACTTAATGGTAAGACCTGTCTTTTGTAATGAAGGGACAGAGTTGAGGCTTGGGGACAAGTGCACATTCTCATGACCTACATCTTCCTGTAAGTCCCCTTCTGAGGCTCGCTCTTTGCTGACATCACCCCTCAGGTCTCTGTCCCCACGTTCAGATCCCCGAAGGCAGCAAGTCACCCCTTCTCGGTTCAGCCCCAGTTCAAGCCTGATTTACTGAACTTACGTAAATGTTGGGTGATGTTCCCTCTGCAAATAGAACAATCCCGGCTGTGGTTCACAGTGTGCCCTGGGCCTTGACCGACCTCACAGCATAGAAAGTTGGGTTCTGAGTCGGTCTTTTCCCATAGAGATGGTGTCATAAGGGAGGCGCTCTGGGGAGTGTTTCCAGGTCAGCCCTCGGGATGGACGAGAACACACAGGACAGAATCCCCCCGAGCCTCTGACCTGACCCCTGGGTCAGATGCCAGAATAGCTGGCATGTGGTTTTCCTCTGAAAGCACTACTTTTGTACAGAGGTTCGCCCACACACCCGTGTGTGACTCGTAGTGTCTACCTAGAATTAGGTAGTGGCCCTGGGGGAGGAAAGGGGTGCATTGTGAGGTATTGTGTCGGGGTGGCAGTGAAGGGGAGCAGGCGGCCCTGACAGTAAAGGGCCAAGGTGTCGGCCGCTCCCCGGTGTGTTCCTGTGACCCCCCAGTCTGCAGCCCCAGGCCCTAAGCCCCACCGGGGTGCACAGTGGAGGCTGAGGCCCCCTATTTCCAATGTATGGCAGGTGAGGGGTAGGAGAGGCGAGGGTCCCTGCCCCCTGAGGTGGACACTGAGCTTCTTTTCTTATAAACATACCAATTGGGGTCGATTCCAGTAGTTGTGTCCTAAACTCGCCTAAGAATATTGTTTCTTTTTTTCTCTTATTCTAGTAATATTGTCATAAACTTCTCCAAACTGGTATGTTTTGTCTTTCTATTTTCTTTCGGATTGTTACCATTGGGTCAGTTCCCTAAAGTCGGATTCCAGGGTTAGGTGGGTTTTCAGAGGGGGCTGGACCACTTTGTGCTGCTAACAGCAGGAGGTGAAGAAGTGACTTGGAGGAACTTCGTTTAAAGACGTGTACACTAACGAGCTTGCCAGCGTGTCCCAGGATCCCAGAGCTCGGCCGTACCCAGCAGCTCTTACGAATACTGACTTCTCTTTGGTGTCAGCCTGCAGTGCCCTGGAGCCCAGTGAAAAATGAGCTAAGGAGGAAGTACTTGACACAAGTGGATATCCTGCTGCAGGATGAAGGGGGTTTGGAGGTAATGTTTCCTAGGGTGTGTCTTCATATAAGTAAACCATGAACTAGAGACACACTGAGGTGTCATCTTGTCTTGTTCACACGCCACAGAGCCTGCAAAGAGCGTTTCAACGGTTGTTTCCACACCGTTTCGCTCACAGGCTCCCCAGTTCCCGCTCTGCCTGAGTAAACACTCTGGGACCCTCGGGCAGCGCGATCGGCTGCCCGCTGTGCTCTGGGCAGCTCACGGGATCTAGTAGGGCCCCCACCCTCAGGCAGAGGGCTTTTAAGCTGCAGAATTAGGGAAGCTGTAGCGCCTACCTCCCTCCTTCCCTGCCGTGACCGGGGCTGCCACGGGCCACAGGGCGCCTGTTCTGCCTGCTTCGGCCGTGATGTTGGCGAGATCTGGGGCTGCGGTGGACCCCGTGGGAGGTGGGCAGCTCACCAGCCCCTCTCCCAGGCCTGGTGCCCTCCACCTTCCACGGCAGCCAGTCTCCTGGAGCTTTGCCTGAAGGAGAGCAAAAGGCTAAAGGTGGAGTTCACGCAAGGATGCCAGCTCTTTAGTTTTCCAAGTTCTATCAGTCTCATCTCCTAAAACAAAGGACATTTTAATACCAAATAACTAGGAAGTATGTGTTCTGGAATAAATAATTCATCTCAGAGGCAGCCAGCTTAACAGGAGCGTGGATATTTTCTTATGCTGCTGCTGACGGCGAGAAGCCTGTATCTGAACGAGTACGGGAGATGCCTTTTTCCTTTGTCTGGAAGCAGCAAGCGTGGCCTTTTGGTCGCCCTGCCGGTCGCGGAAGGAGGCCAGGGCCGGGACCGGCTCCGTTGTCCCAGCGACGGGTTCTCTTTCCCTCCATCTAACTGGACCGGCTGTCCTTGCTGTCAGAGGATAACGGTGGAGGAGGAAAAGCCGCCAGGCCTCCCGAGAGAGATTCTGGCAGACGTGGGGCGGTGGTGGCCCTTGGGGGGCAGGGGGCGATACCTGGAGGCCACGGGGGCAGAGCTCCTGGATCTTCCTAAGACAGCTCTTCCCACCACTGCTGGAGGCCCAGCCGGCCGCCGGCCGTCATCGTGGTCGCGCGTGTCACCACTGCAGCCGCAAATGGAGGCGCCGTCTGTGGTTGGGAGAGCAGTTGGGGCGGGAAGCCCGAGCCGACACCTGACAACTCCTCTGTTAAAGTCATCTGCTTTGATTTCAGTGTGCCAGTTACGGAGAGGGAAAGGACACCCGTGTGACCCTGGTCCCTTCATTGGCCTCGCCCGCCAGGCCTCCCGTAGGTGAGTGTGACGTAGAAACTTTGCACGGACCATTCACTTGTGGTAGAGCCACGGCGCCCTGAGCTGGGCATATTTCATCACCATGAACTGTGAGAGACACGTGCACGTCATGGGTAAATTATTACGTGGTAAGAAACAGTGCTCTTTCCTTCCGGGACTCGCATGCTAATTGCTAATTAGCTCTTTATCCCAAGTTAGCATTTTGAAAATTTTTGACTCTCCAGAAATGTAGGACTCATACAATAAACATCCTTTACCCACATTTAGCAATTCACGTTTTGTCACGTTTGCTCTATCACTCCCGACATACACGCACGTACACGTGTGTATATGTATTTGCGTTCATGTATATACCACCCCTAAATGCTTCAGTGTCTCCAAAGAACAGGCTGAGTCCCCTCAGAACCACATTAAACTTGGCACACGTTGAAATGTCACAGTGACACAATACGGTTTTACCCAGTCGTGCCATCGTTGTCCTTTGCAGCCTTTTTTGTTTGTTTAACCAGCTAAGGACCCACTGGGGCACCACCTGTCGTCCTTCACCTCCTTCAGTCCAGAAGGGCCCCTCGGCCTTACCATTGTCACCATCATCATCTTTGCCATCACTGACTTTCTTGAATAGTCCTGGCCTCCAGGAGATTTGCAGAATGTCCTTCAATTTGGACTTATATGTGGTTAAGTTTATGTTAAACATTTTCGGCAAAAATACTACACAGGTGATGTTTTTGTCCTCTCAGGACGTCCTGTCAGCCTGTCCCATTGTTGGTGACTTGAGTCTGGTCGCACAGTTAAGGCAGGCCCCACCAGATTTCTCACTGCAGAAGTGCCTTTTATCCTTGGAGTCATCTGTGGATGACCCCTTGAGGTTGCCTGGTAGCCTTTTCCCCAGAACCCTCGCACCCCATGGTTTTTAGCATCTCGCCATGACTGTTGCCTGAGCTGGGGCCGAACACAGGCCTTTTCTGGTTCTGCCGTTTCCCCCTGCCTGCATTCGTTGGCATTCTTGTATAAAGAAGGTTGGGCTATCTCCCTTCCATTTCTTTTTTTCCCTTCCTTTATCCTCCCCAACATGCTTTTTCTTTATTTAACTTTTCCAGAATCAGTAAGAACTCATGGACTTTTTTTTTTTTTAATTCACATTAAGAATCTGTTGTCAGTTTTTGTCACCCGTTAAGCCTGGAGGAGCCCCTTCCGTGCTGGCTTCTGCATCCTCTGACCTGTCTCCGTGGGGGTTTGAGCTCTTCATCCCCCACCCTGATTCCAGAGTTTTCCCCCAGCCCCCGCTGGCTCCTCCTTAACAACAAGGCTCATTTGGCCGGTCGTGCAGCACAAAGTAGCCTCAGAATCACAGCACCTGGTACCACTCTGCTCAATAACGTGCTGAGGAAGGTTCCAGATCTCCAAGCAGCATTGTCATCCTCAGATAATATCCCGCTGAGGGAGGGCGTTCAGAGTTATTTGGATTCTATTTTCTCTTTCGGTTGTTGTCAGTCTGACATACCTTTCCCTTCCCCACCCAGCCCTGTAGGCAAACAGGGCCATTATTTTCTGGTTTCTAATTAATCTTTGACAAGGCAACCAATTTCCAAACCATCACACAGGGAAGGAAGGCTCCTTTTAGGAAGGTCAGTGGAGAGTAAATTGTTTTGATAGCTAGAAAGAAATGTCTGAGAAGAGTCTATTCCCAAACATTTGTGAATTTTTCTTTTGCTTCTGTTTTTTGTATTGCTTAAAAAGAAATCACAGTGTTATGTTATACTCCTGAAACTAACATAATGTTATATGTGAGTTATATCTCAATTAAAAATAATGATTGAAAAAAAAAACCCATGCTGGTCCCCATCCAGCCTTCGGTTCCCTGATCTCTGCGTGTGGTCGGTTTTAAATGGTTAACGTGGCTTTGCCTTGTGTGTGTTTCTCCAGAATGCTACGGTGGCGTCTCTGAAGAGAGCCCCGGTGGCCCATTTCAGCCGACTTCATTGCCCAGAGAGGGCGATGCTTCACACTCTTGCTCAGCAGGCCTGGCCCTGGCGCCGAGGGGTGATGGCACCTCCTTACAGGGAGGGACCGGTGGCAGCAGCTTCTCAAGCAGCCGAGGCTCTGAGGCTGAGGACGTCTGCAACGCGACACTCAGCGATCTGTACGCGGGCATGCTGCACTCCATGAGCTGCCTGCTGGGTGTGAGGCCCTCCTGCGTCATCTCCACCAAGACGTTCATCCGCCAGAACTGGAGCTCCAAGCGGAGGCACAGGTGTAAGAGCAGAATGAACAGAACGAGCTGCAGAGGAGGCGGGCGCTCTCGGAGGAGCCCCCAGGAGAGACGTCCACCCAGCTCCGAACCCGCGAAGGACGTGGCAGTGTTAAGAGATCGCAAGAACTTACTCGATGTTTCTGGCCATAAGATGGGTTTAAAATTGGGAAGGGCTTTTCCTGAAGTAAACAAACCCCAGATCCACGCATTCGCTTCACGCTGGAAGGAGCTTCCGAGAACGCCTCAGAAGCTTCATTCTTCATTGACTTACTTAGACTCCAACGCAGTGTATCATCTTGATCAGGAAAATAGATTCATGACATTAAAGTGGTTGATTTCTCCTGTAAAAATAGCTTCTAGACCCAGAGTACCGCCGGGCGAGGGAGGGAATCGTTATAGGGAGATCGAAATCAGATTTGACAAGCTTCATCAGGAATATTGCTCGAATCTTAGGAAGCAGCCTTGCCTGACTTACCTTTCCGGCTCCTCAGCTGTGGATGTGTACAGAGGTGGTCCAGCAAGCCCTCGTAGCCCCCAGGGCGTAGAAGCCCACAGGCCGAGTAGCCCTCTCCGCAGAGCAAAAGGTAAGAGGTTGAGTGAGGCTTTTGAAAGCCTGGGCGAAAGATCTATCGGAGAAGGCAGCTGCCCGCCAAAGAGTGATTCCTTCCCCTCACTTTCAAAGACCAACTCCACACACAGCCCGGGCCGCTCGGAGCAGACCTCTGACCTTGCTTGTCAAGGAAATGATCTGGGAGGATTTAGGAAGTCAGTATCGCTCACCAAAGCCATTTCAGTACCCAGGGTACAACCTCCAGGCTGTGCCAGGGATCGTTACGATGACATTAAAGAAAAATTTGACAAGCTTCATCAAAAGTATTGCCAAAAATCGCTTCAGCGGACGCAGGCGCCTTCGTGTACCAGAGCATCTCCAGATAAAGCAAGTGTGGGAGTTCGGTATCAAAAAGAAGACGTCTCAGGAAAATTCGATCCAGACTCTGGCTCCCAGGGCCCCCCAAAGTTGTCATCATCACCCCAGCAGAGCATTAAAAGTCCCCTCGGCTCGAACACAATTGGGGCCCCTCCATCTACAGGTTTTGCTCTCGATGCCGGCTGGGGCCATCAAGTCCCCACAAAACGACGCCGATTATCAGACCCTCAGGTGTGCAGACAGTGGGCTGGACCCTGGGATTTCTCACCTGTGGGCAGAGCCATCCCGAGGCCCGGGGAAGAGGCTGGCTCTTTACAGCACACCTGGGAAGAGAAGGTGCGTTTCTGTTTGTCGAATGTGGGTGTTTTGCAACAGGATTCTTAGGTGTTAATTTTCCGAACTTTCTCCCAAATTCTTTCCCTTCCTCTAAAATCAGCATTTTTACACATTTTCTATTGGAATGCATTTAGGGGATGTTTCTAAAAAGCTTCCCTTAAGACACTCTATCCCATCCTTGTCAAACTGTCACTTCCAGCCTCTTCACCTCACACTCAGAACATAGCTGTTGCAGGCAGCTATGATCTAGAATTGATGACTCTGACCCCTTCTGGATCCCTCCTGGGGACAGAGCAGGAGTCAGCCCTTGGGGAACCCCCAGCAGCATCCCACTCGTGTGAGGGGCCGGACCACACGCTCCTGCTCGGCCCACGGTCTCCTGTCCTCCCCACTGAAGCCCACCTGCTCCCCAACCTTGGCCACTGTTTAGCTTGTGCAGGTGCCTTAAGCTGAAGCTTCACCCTGCATGCACCATTGTATCTTCTCCAGAGACAAGCCGCCATGAGTGGTTAAATTTTCTCACGTGGGCGCCAGCTTTCCCAGCCTGAATTTCAGCGTGTCACACGCGGGGATTTGGACGATGTATCCCGAGTCCGTGTCACTTGTCCACTGGCTGATGGGATCTGACTGAGTTTGGTTTGGCCGGCTCCTTCTGGAACTACAGTATAAACAATACTTAACCATTTTTCTGTATTTTCTTTTCTTTCTCTACTTAACGTTACAAATTTCTTGAGGAAAGGGACCAAATCTTCGTGAGCTGTGAACACAAGGAATTTTAAGGGCCAACCTCTGAGTGCCCTCTGTGCTCCAGGCCATGTTAACCCTTTTTCAGACCTTCCTTCCTTAATCCCCATGTGAACCCTTTGATTAGATAGGTTCTGTCCAATAGGCAGTGCTAGCTCTTCTTCTTATAAATAAGGAAATGTAGTCTTAACTGCTGAATCCACATGGGCAGTGCATGGCTGGGCCAGGATTCGAAAGCCCATGGCCTTAACCATCAGTTTGCACTGCCTGCCTGAGGGGTTACCGTTACTTTTTTTTTTCTTTACGTTCCTTAGGATATTTATTAAGCAGCATAGCATTCTCTATAATGACTCAAATATTTGTATATATTCATTGGAGTTGAATACAACAGTTAAGCTTTTGGGGGCAGGCAATGGGAATTCTAGTGGAATTATACTGAAATCTATTTTTTTTTTTTTTTTTTTTAGAGGAAAGAACAATACATCTTTCAGGATGGAAGAGAAAAGTGATTTCGTGTTAGAAAACCTCAAAGCTGAAAATCTATCGCCAAGTTATTCTGAAGTATTCCCTCTTTCCTCTCTTTGATTTTTGTGTATTTTTTCAGATTCTCAAGAATATATGACAACTTGCTTTGCTTATCTGCCTTTCAAAGCAAATTTCTATGAAATTGGTTCCGTTGAGATGACTCTCTGGGTTCTTGGAAATTATCTGAATAAAGTTGACCAATTAAAATTTTTAATGTTATTCTTTATAGGCCGATTTTTCTCGTTTTCTTTGTTACATTTAGACGTGACCAGAGAATCCGCCCTTACATTTCCTATTTCCTTAGAGAAATCGTTCGCTATGAAACCTAAGTTTAAGTCCTGGATACAGTGATCCTGGAAGGAAAATACAGCTGCTTAGTCTTTTAAATTCAGACCCATGGGACTTGGTATCTTCCATAATAGGAGGTAGCAAATCGAACCATCGTACAAGTTACCCATAAAAGTAATTCCTAGCATTTTAATATTTTTAGATGAAAACATAAACAGGCCTGTGATGGTCCCAAAACACACTTGTAGCCACTCAGCACCCGTGACACCTCATGATTTTTATTGGAGCTGTTTATAATAGGATATCACAGTGACTTTTTTTTTTGGTTTTTTGATTGTTTTAATTTCTATGCCCTTTAATTTTGTCTATATTTTTGATACACATAACATTTAAATTTTTTAATTCTTGTTTTTGTTTTTTCAGTTGTAGAGACAGTTTCTCATCTAGGTCACCATAAGGTACAGAGGGCTTATTGGCTTGTACTGGAATGGGCCAAGGTAGACACCGGGAACGTAGGGAGCTCTGGCAATTCACTGGTTCCAGCATCTCTCTCTCGTGGAATTTCAATGATCTGCAAGTATAAATTCCCCCCTTATAACTTGGCCTTGGACAGTGACTTTTTTAAAAAAAATATTTCAAATACTCAGAACACAGTGACAAAACCCATGTACCAACATCCTGAGTAAATGGTTAATATATTGCTGTGTGTAATGGATTTTTTTAAGTAAAAGTTTAGAGATGAGATTAAGTTGCACACCTTTCCTTCCCACCCTCCATCCGTAGGTGACCATTCTCCCTGTATTGATGTACCCTTTCCACCCACACCTTGTTTCACTAGGACGTTACCTGCGTGCTTTACTCAGCTCTGGCTGCCGTAACAAAATACCAAAGACTGGGTACTTAAACAACAGAAGTTTCTTTCTGGAGGCTGGAAGACAGATCAGGGAGCCAGCACGGTGGGGATTTGGGAGGACCCACTTCCCGGCCCGCAGACAGCCACCTTCTTGCCGTGTCATGTGGAGAGAGGAGGAGCTCTGGTGTCTCTTAGGAGGGCACTGATCCTGTCATGGGGGCCCCACCCTCATGACCTCATCCAAACCCAATTACCTTCCAAAGGCCCCGTCTCAGCTACCATCACACTGGGGGTTAGGGCTTCCACTTGTGAATCTGGGGGGACACATTCGGCCCAGAGCCCTGTGAACTGGGAGGGCCTGCACCGCCTGGAGCTGAGAGCCAGGCCAAGAGCCTTACACCTTGCAGGAGGCTCATTTTCCCTCAGTACAGGCTGGCAGGGGACAGCTGGCTCAGGCTCAGACCGGATGGGTGTGGCCCTGCTATTCGAGACCTTTCCGGCGTGCCTGCGGCTTCCTAAGAGCACAACCCCCGTTTCTCCTTCATCAGGAAAACTATCATCCTTGCCCAAAACTTCTTGTGCCTGGCCTCCCTCCCCCGCCCTCCACACCTAGCAGTCGTGCGAAGTCTCACTGGCCAGGCCTAGCTGCCAGAGGCTGGAAAACTGAGTTTGTGATGCTCTATCGTCTAGTGGAGGAAGGTGTGGCCAAAGGGCCTAGAGGAAGTTGGCTAGATCCTCTTAGCCAATTTATAGGATCTGCCAATAAAGGACCCCATTAACTATACAGAATGGTATGTGTTTTTAACTTTCACATAAATAACTCGGGGCTGTATGCACTGTGCAACTTTGTCTCACCAAGAGGTGTTTGCATTTGACAGGAGATGACTGATGAACATGGGTCTCATTGTAGAGTTCCTTAGGTAGCTGGTGTGTCCCACTGTCCCACTGGGTGTTTGCTGCTAAGAATACTCTTCAGCCACCATCCTTGTGCACATGTGCAGATCTACCTGCAGCTCCACCCAGAGGTGACTTGGTCACGTCTTCAACTTCCATAATTATTGCCAAAGTCCTCTCCCAAATGCCTAATCCCATTTGCACTCCATCCAGCAATAATAAAAGGTCCCATTTCCCCACACTGCTGCCACTAGCCAGCGCCACTGTTGTGGGTGTGAAATGCACAGCATTGCAGTTTGCATGCCTTCCTGGGGGGACTGGCTTTTCAAGCACTCTCTCATGACACTGCTTTTCAATTTGCTGTATTACTGATTTGGGCATATTCTGTATGCCAATCCAATTATATGAATCAATCTAGTTTTATATAAATTGCAAGTAACTTCTTCCATCTGCGACTTATTTAACTTTATGATATTTTATCATACAGAAGATATATTTTAACATAGAAAAGTTGATGTTTTATTTTTACTGGCTTCTATTACTTTTGAAGGAAAACCTAGGGTAGGTTTAAGACAATACTGTATTGTCTTAAATTTTTGCTTTCTGAGTTTGGGTCCATAAACCATCTGGAAATGTTTTGCAGGGGCATTAAGGGAATTGATCAGAGACCTGATTTTACAATTGTATGGCGTCCCCCAGGACCTGTACCGAAGGGCACATCCCTTTCAACTGTGTCAGTGGGACTCAAGTCTTCCAGCAGCAACGATCTTCATCACTTGGCAGGAAATAACTTCACTGTCTATTCCACGGGAGCCGCCAAACAGTGTGAGAGCACGCTTCCGGGAAGCCTCTGGTGCAGGCTGATTTCGGAACTGCTCAGCAGTGCTCCCGCCCATGGCGCCCAGGGTGGGGACAGCCTTGGGCAGTTGCAGTGAGAATGGTTTGGAAATCCCACCTTCACCTGCTCTGGGGACAACCAGAGACTGTTCTGCGGATGGCCTGAGTGTCGGAAGAGTTTCCCTGCTCTCCCCCCCCCACCCAATCTCCCCCTGCTTGTTTCTTGGGCTTGGAGATAATTCCTCCTGTTTGACCCTCTGCTGGGCTCTGCTCCAGGCCTTGCTGGGTCCCTCCCCATCCTGGTCCAGCAGGCCCTGATGTGGAAAGGGTGAGAGTAGATGGTGTGGTGTCACTTCCTCTCTGAAGCCCCCCGGATTACCTCCTTTCTGTGAACACTCCCTGTGCGCTGCACCGGCACCAGCACTGCCCCCACTGGCGGCCACCCTCCCTCACCCTGATGCGTATCATGGTCACTGGTAGATGCCTCCTGTCCCTTTAAGAGCGGGGTCCCTGGAAGCAGAGTCCGGACAGCAGCTGGGCTCCTCTGGTTACCCCAGCACAGTGCCTGGCAATGGACACGCCATCCGCATGGGTGGAAGTGAAATGCAGTGAAGACACAAAGGGGGCTCCAGATCCTCTGGGCTGAGAGGAGCTGCCGGACGTACACACACTCCGGGGAAGCGGGAATGAAGTTCCCCTTGGCCTCCACTGTCTTGGCTCTGGGGCGACATCACCTTACATACAGTCAGGAATCTGCTCTCCAAATGGCAAGGGAGGTTTATTTCAATGGGAGGAAAGAAAGGGACGCTGATTATTTAAGAACAATGCTTTTCTTACAAACTAAATTAAAAGT
The DNA here is from genome assembly GCF_028021215.1 of Eschrichtius robustus. Taxonomy (NCBI): domain Eukaryota; kingdom Metazoa; phylum Chordata; class Mammalia; order Artiodactyla; family Eschrichtiidae; genus Eschrichtius; species Eschrichtius robustus. The sequence continues at coordinate 6,634,895 of NC_090828.1, forward strand.
GGTTTGCGTCGCTGTGGTGGGGTTGGCACGCTGGGGAGAGGCAGGTACATTCTGTATCCAGACCACCTAGGAGATTCCTTAGGGTGAAGCCAAAAGCCAGTGATGACTACAGGTATCCAAGATTTTGAGAGTCTCCAGGGATGCCCTCCGGACCCCAGGATCCGAGTCCAGCTGTAGCTCCTGGAGGGCTGAGAGTGAGCTGAATCAGGAGAGGATGGGGACCTCGAGGCCAGGCCCACGCCCGCCGCCTGCCCTGGGCAGTGTGTGCTGATGAAAGCCCTGCCCGGGGAGCTGACTGCGGGGCGAGGGGCTCACAGGGGCTGTGGACTTCACCCCTCTGTGTGTGAATTCAGAAGGTGGCAGGTGCAGCCATGTCTCCACACACATCTCCCATCTCTGGGGGCTTCCGTTACTTCAACAGGGACAGAAAGACCACCCACAGGACCCAACTGCTGTGTGGATCAGCCAAAGGAATCAGGGCGAGTTATTTCATCCATGTGTGTGGCAGGGAGGGGGCAGAAAGCACAGGGAGCCATCAGAGCTGTCTTGCTGGAAAGCCCACCACCCGTTCATCCACCTCTCTGTGCCATGGCTACACCCCTACCCCCAGTACAACCAGGGTCAGCTGCCTCTCCCCTCAGGCGGTTTCCCTAAGATCCCAAATGAGCTTAGTGGACTCATTTTTGACTCATACTTGAGTCTCCATTACTTACAGTTCCGTAATGTAGGAAAGTCCAGCTTTTTCAGGTAATGTGCAGACACCTGCTTCATAATGATTCCTAAAATGATAGCCAGGAAATGTTCATCACACGAATATTAGGTCAGTGAGAGATTTGGTTTCACCTTATGAGGGTCCCTGTTGAGGGTTTAGTTGAGGATGCTTAGTTGAGAACAGGGCATGTAGGAAGCTCCTTGGGACACACAGACGGGGACTTCCACCTGAACCCAGGTCCCAACACCTGTCTCCCTGCTCCAGGTCTGGGTCTGACCTGATGGCCTTCAAGTCCCCTCCTGCATCAGGAAACACTTGCCTGCTCACCTGCCAGGTTACATGCAGCAATTCTGATCCTTAACAAGTTGCTTTTAACATAGGTCATTGTTTCTAGCAAGAAGCTGTAGAGAACGGCAGGCTTTTTCTGAGTCTGCAAAAAACAAGTGGCACCCAGAGCCGTGGAGGATGAGATCCTGGAGACCAGCTGCTCACAAAGAGCAGTCCCATCTGTCTGAGGCTGAAGGGTCTGCCCAGAGAGGGCAAGTGCACATATCAAAGTCACACAGCAGATTAGTAGCTGAGCAACTTAAGGACCTTCAGTCTTCAGTTATTCTTCTCTGGCCCAGAGAGGTTACATTTGCCCACAACCTGCACTGTCCAATATGGTAGCCACTGACCACACATGGTCCTTGAGCACCTGAAATGTGGCTAGTCTGAATTAAGTGTAAAGTGCCTCCTGGATATTGAAGACACTACCCCAAAAAGGTAAACTATGACATTTATAATTTTATATTGATTGCATGTTGAAATGATGATGATTTGGATCTATTGGGTTAAATAAAATCTACTATTAAATTTGGTTTCACCTCTTTTCACATTTTTCAACAGAAATCTTAAAAATGGGTATGTGGTTTTTCAACAGAAATCTTAAAAATGGGTATGTGGTTTTTCAACAGAAATCTTAAAAATGGGCATTCTCTTTCTGCTGGACAGAGCTGGTCTCGACACCTCACGTCCAGAAGGTGAACGCAAGGTCACAGGATGAAGCCCCAAGCCCCCGGGGGCCACCTCCCATGGGGCCATCCCCCCTCAGCTTCCTCACCAAGACAGAGCACAGGGTTATCTGGAACCTGGTCATGTCCTTGGGGGCAATGGCATCACTTTGGTCCGAGGAGCTCTCCAGGGCCTTCCAGCCCCAGAAGTGCACACACCGAAACATGGTAGCCACACAGGCCTAGAGGGACACAGGACAGGACAGCAGGGGAGGTGTCAGGCAGACCCAGGGGGTTCACACAAGGGGTGGCGCTGCCAGGACTGGCGTTTCGTCAGGAAACTCGAGGGCGGCCCCCAAAAGCCTCAGGAAGCCAAAGAAGGGCAGGCTGGTGGGCCCTGGGAGGATGCCTGGGACCCAAGCCCACCAGCCCATGTCACGCCTGTGTGCATAGTTACTAAAACCCCTTGGGAGCAGGTGCAGCCGCACTCGCCCCCTCAGCCATCAGCCAGCACCTTGGTGCCCTCAGCAGCCCCGCCGGGGACCCGCCCCTCCAGGAGACTGGGGGTCAGGGGCCTGGCTGCGACTGCCAGGATGGGAGTGAGCTTTCTCATCCCCCCAGATCCCCTCCACTGGTTCTTCCTGTACCTGTGCCCTGCAGCAACCAAGCCCCCTGGCCTCCGGCCTCCGGTGGGGTTAGGCCACGGGAAGATGCTGATTGGGGGGCTGGGAGGGAGGCTGGGGTATCTATTCCCCCGGGAGTAGGAGGGCAGCAGCACGCACTGGGGCCCCCAGCCGTGTTGGTCTCGCCTCTCTGTGGCTCCTTCGTTAAACCCTCTCGGTCACCTTTCTGGGTGTGCTGTCACTTCCTACCTCCATCCCCACCCCTACGTGGAAGCCTCAGCTCTCAGCAGCAAGATTGAGGGGACTAACCTCGTGGCCCCAGAACTGGGGTTAAGACAGTAGTTGAACATGCTCTGCTGAGGACGCCTCGTTTGGGGCCAGCTGTATCCCCACAGCTCCTGAGGGGTGGCAGGACCACCCCTAATCTCAGCCACCTCCCCACCATCCCCTCCCCAGTCCACAGACGGAGACAGGGAGCAGGCAAGACAGAGGTCAGGGTCATGGGCGGCACGGGGGGCGAGGGGCTCCGTACACGTGTGTCCCCAGGCAGCCAGTGTTAGCCTGAGAGGCGGCAGCTAAACGAGGGGGTGGGGGCCTCCCCCCACCCCAAAGCAACAGAGCAGCTGGGCCTCGGGGAAGGGGGAGAAGAGTGGTCGGAAAGCCAGGCACCCTCCAGCCCTCCCGGCAACCTCGGCACAAGCTTGCCCCACCGGGAGCCAGAGAGGACAGATTTAAGGGGAGTGTTAAACTTGACTGAGTCATAATTCCCAAAAGGGACAGCAACTTATAGAATCTGGTAGAAGAAAGGGTGGCTGGTGAGGCCCCTGGAGAAGAAGGAAACTCCACCATGCTTCCCCCTGCCCCAGAGGCCAGATTCCTCAATAAGCTGGTTTGTGGGTCATCTCGACGGGTCCCTTTCCCAGCCTGGCGTGAGGAACCAGCAGATCATGGCCTTTGGGGTCTCGGGAAGACTGAGTGAGGAAGGGGACACCCCAGCTAGCCGGGCTGGCAGCCCCAAAGCGTGTGCTCCTTTTGGGGACAGCGGGCCCTGGACTTTATACACAAAGCGCAGGTGTGTCTCACCTGGGCTGCATCGAAGCAGGGGTCCTGGCAGTGCAGCATGAGGGGGACCCAGGCTTTCTTCACTCCCTCTTTGAAGAAATGCTTCTTGGAAATCCTGACCACCTTTGCCAGCTTCCCGAAGAGGACGAAGGCTTTTAAACGCAGTAGCTCGCTCTCCTGCAGCGGAGGTGGACAATTTCTGAAACTTGGGAAGCAGGAAGCCCAACAAAACCACAGCCATTAAGAGGTGGACCCTCTTAAATGCCTCGGCCCCTGCGAAGCCTTCTGGGTCATTCCATCGGGATGGAGTCTCTCTTGCAGGGTTCTCGGGACTGCGTGTTATTCTGGTGTTTGTGACCTTCTCTTCCCTAGATGGGGGCTGCGCTGGATCTGATTGCCCACCGCCGCGTAGCGGAGCCCCCATGTCGCACGCCACAGCTGTCCAAAGAGCACTTGTGGCTGCGAGGAATTAAAATCGGGGAGAAGGGTTCCATGGGCCCTAGGACAAGATCTTTTATTTTTTATCGGACGCCATGATCAGCCAATCGAAACAGCAGCAACAAGTCAGACCTTGTAGCCCTTTTTGTTCCAGGGTGCGTCTCTTCTTCAGGGGATTGGAAGTGGCCACCTGTCCACTGAGCAGCCATCTGAGGGGCCCCCACGAGGGCCAGGGCTGAGCAAGGCTCCAGTGCGGACTCACGTGGTCAAAGAAGGCTCTGCACCGCTCGGAGATGGCACGGAAGTCGGACCCCACGTCCCCTTCCCGCAGCTCAGCCAGGACCTTGGCCAGGGCCTCCAGGCCGTCGGCGGTCACGCTGGGGCTCACGGGCCCCCTCAGGGAGCACAGGCACTTCTCCAGTAAAAGCTTCCGGTACTGCCTCACCTGGGGGGCACGGGAGCCATCAGCCCGAGCCGGGTTCCCCGGGACACACCGGCATCGGCCCCTCAGACCTTCTCGGGGACACCGGGCCCCGCAGACCTTCTTGAGGGTGCCGAGGGCCATGTTGCCGAGGGCGCGCAGGGAAAGCACCCGCAGGGCCTCGTCCTCCCGGTCCACGCCCTTCTCCCGCATCAGCGCCGCCGGCTTCAGCAGCTTCTCCTGCTACAGGATCGGGACACTCATGAACTGGAAAGCAGAACTTTTTACAATTACCCCTGAGAGAGGCCCACTTCTCAGCCACAGAACAGGACGTGTGATGACATTCAGGGCGTGGAATTGTCTCTCTGCAAATAGGAGAGGATTCTGAGCCCCAGCTCCCAGGACCAGCTCTGGGCTCCTCCGCCTGCCAGCTGTGGGACCCTGGCAAGTGCCTCAACCCCTCTGAGCCTCAGTTTCCCCATCTGTAAAAAGAGGGCGATGCCAGTACCTGCCTCATAGGGTCGCTGTGAGGATCCGATGAGGAAATACATGGGAAATCCTAGGTGAGTGTGACCTCTATTAATACACTCATCCGTCATTTATTTCTTCAGTTAACATGATGGGAATGGCCACCGAGCACAAGAGCCATGCCCACTGTGTTTGAGCAGAAAAGCACAAGAAGCATGGATTCCACTCACCTGGGACTCAGAGAGTCACTACTGGCCCAGCACCCAAAATGCCGGGGACTCAGGCCTACAGGGAGCCCTCTGGCATGCGTGTGTGCATGTGTGTCTTGGGTGTGCACGCACACATATGAGTGTGTTTTATTAAAACTTAACACCAAATTGGTGACTCCAAAATTGAAAACTGATTCTCTGGCCCTTTACAGAACATGTCTGCCATCCCCTGCAGTAGGCCAATGGTTGGTTCTTACGACATACTGGGCATCAGGCAGCCAAGAAAACTTCTCCTAAAAGGTTTCTGGCCAGTTCGCTCAGGACCCCATAAGTGCCCCAGCTGCATGGAAGGGTAGCTGGGCCCCAGTGGCTCTGACTCCCTTCCCGGCCTTCCTGCCTGGCAAAGCCTGGTTCACCGCTCAGAGCCCTCCTGCAAGGCCTTCCCCAGGGAAGACCTCCTCTGGCCCCTGGGTGTCGCTGGCACTCACCACGTCACACATCCCTTGGCTGCTATGCTTCAGGGCACAGGCCGGGTCTCAGCCCCTCTTTCCCCACAGTGCCCGCCCTGAATTATTCATGTGATGAACGAATGAAGGAGTGAATGAGTGAACGAACACACAAATGAGGGATGTTTGCCTGCCCACCCGCCCCACCCCGACCCCTGACTCAGAGCCTGTGCGCCTGCCCTGAGATGAGCCCCCAGGACAGCCCGGGGGTCACCCAGCACCCCACCCCACCCTACCCCGGCCCGCCCCGCCCGCCCAGCCCTCCGCGCCGGCACCGTGGCCTCACTTCCACGCAGACCGCCATGCTGCTGATGCGATAGCTCAGGGCCTCCGAGGCCATGCCCCTGAGCACCAGCTCCGGCAGCCTCTGCCGGTAGCCCTCGGCGTTCTGCACGCACAGCCTGCAGGGACAGCACCGCAGTGGGGACTTCTCAGCTCCTGCCGGGCACAGCTGCTCTGCAGCAGGGCGCCCAGGGGGCAGAGCTCCTAGGCCAGGGGGTCACTGAAGTACTGACTCTCCATCTGCTTTTCATAAAAGGGCACCAGAATGAGGGCCACTCAGGAGACGTCAGACCCCGGGAAGGAACTCCCAGTCCTGCCATCCTGGCCCAGCTCAGGAGCCCCGTGTGGCCTTGGGCATCCCCACCCACCTCGGACCTCACTTTCTTGCCTTGGAGCAGGAAGGGCTGGAAGAAAAGATTCCCTCTGCCCTGCACCCTCCTGCCACCCAGGGCCTGGGATGCAGGTCAACATGGCAATCCCCTGGAGCGAGGCATTCAGCCACGACCCAGACCTTCCATCAAGGACATGGAGCCCCGGAGAGCCGGGCGCCCACCTGGCCAGCAGGCTCGCTCCCTGCAGGAATGTGGAGCTGCTCTCCAGGAGTGTCCACACGCCCTGCTCTTCCAGGGTGCGAAGCAGCGGCTGTTGAGTTTCCGGAACAAAAGCTGCACGGATTTGATCGTGATCCTGGAAGAAGGCAGGGCCCCATCAGGACGCGGCTACCCCGCCGGGAGCACCCACAGAACCTCAGACAGGTAAGCTCCGCACCCAGGTCTGTGAAGGGGCACCCAGCATAGGCAGGGCCTCGGGTCAAGGGGCCAAGAGCAATCTTGTGAGACGGTGGTCTGCAAACTCTGAAAACCACACCACGCTGGACTCATGGGAAGGACGATCGTAAGATCAGCTTCCAGAAAGTTCTCCCCACCAGGAGGGGAAGATGAGGGCCTCTGGGTGGCGGGGACGCTTGGAGTCCAGTGACTTCTAAGAGGCTGCGTCCAGCCCAGGCCCTCTGCCTTACACCCCATGCATGCCCCCACCCTCGAGAGCACCTTTGCAGGTTGATCTCCTCAGGGAGGGTCCCCGTGTGGACGAGACTCCACGTCTTCAGGACGGGCGACATGGCCTCCGGCCCCTGGCTGCTGCTGAGCTGCAGCAGGAGGGTGTAGACAAGGTCCGGGAAGAGGTCCAGGAGCTCGGCATCCTGGTCCGTCTTCTCAGTAAGAAGGTGGATGGTGCACAGGGTCTGCAGATAGAAGGGTGGGAGGCAGGAGGACTCCTACTGAGGCCCCAAGGAGGGCCCGCCCCGTGACTCACCAGCAGAGGGTCCACCGCGGCCAGGCGCCAGATGTCAGCCTTGGAGGTGGCGTCGGCCCTGGGCGTGAACCTCGACTGCAGCCGACCCATCAGCGCGTGCAGCATCGCCCGGGCCAAGGGCAAGTTCTCAGCCACAGTCAGCCACACCTCCGTCAGGGGGCTAGCCAGAGACAGGGGACAAGGCCTGTGGGTTTGGGGCCATGTGCCCTGGCAGGTCAGAGCCCCTGTGGACTCCCAGGCAGCCCCCTGAGCAGGGGCTGGACTCTGAAGACTGGATCTCAAGGAGGTGGAGTGAGCCGCCAAAGACTGCACAACCGGAAGCCCGGTCCCGACTCCACGCTCAGAGACACGCCTCTGCCCACGGTACCCCTGGGAAAGCCACAGCCCCTCTCTGGAGCCCCAGCTCTGCTGCTAGGTGACCCCGGGAGTCCGCGCCGGGCCTGCTGTGTGATGACTTTGCGGACATGTCCGGTCATCGCCTCCCAGTGCCCGGGTGTGTCAGGCGGGCACCAGGCAGCTTGCTGATGTGCATCACTTACTCCTCCCAACACATTTGTGTGGAAGGTGCCTTCATCTCCATTTCCATAGAAGAGGAAACGAGGCCCGCGGAGGTCAGGTAACATGCCAGGCTACAACTTGAAGCGGGCTTCCTGATCCCCAAGTCCAAGCCCACGGCCCTGCTGAGAAGGGAAGGGCTCCCGGGACAGTGGTGCAATGAGCCTCTGTGCCCAGGTACAGGCAGGTGGGGTCTGGTGGGCTCTGAAGGGCTAAAACCGTGAGCCCAGCAGGATCAACCTGCCTATTTGAATCCACAAAAACAAATACACAAGTGCGGAGGTGAGTTTTGTTGCGGGGGGAAGGGGAGATGTGGCAGGGGCCTGGTGACAGGAATTGAATGGAAGGGTGGGCACAACACGCTCATTCACAACAACTTCTCGGAAAGAAGACATAGGAGCGTAAGGAAACAAGAAAGTGGGGACCTCAGTCCTATAACTCAGGAAACAGCCACGTGAGCTTGAAGGAGGACCTGGGCTCCAGAAAGGAACACAGCCCGGCCAACACCTTGACTCGGGCTTGAGACCCTGAGCAAAGGCCCCAGCTCAGCTGAGCCCAGGCTCCCGACCACACAAACCAGGAGATGATAAATGGCTGTTGTTCCAAGCTCCCAAGTTGCTGGCAATTTGTTACACAGTGATAGCTAACCAATACAGTGAAAGCCAGTCAGCCAGAGGCCCCACTCAGCACTGCTCTGAGAGGGGCTAACTCTCCTTCAATCAAGTCACCTGCATTGCACTGCCATCCTACCTGGACCCAGGGCAGGGCTGACCTTACGAGAAGCAGCTCCACGGCAGAGCCAGGCCTGCATTTCACACAGGGCAGCCCGGGAGATTCTGGATCTGACACCTGTGCTCGAAACTTTTTTCTCTGCTCACAGCATCTTCTGTGCCATCTGCCACGTCTCTCTCCTCCAAGTCTCAAGGCTGCCCTTTGCTCCTTGGTCTCTGCTGCTCTGGGGATGCCTGTCCACCCCTTTCTGGGCCCTCCCCAGGGAATTCCAGTTCCATCCCAGCACACTCACTCCCCAGACTGGTGAGATCCTACCAGCTGCCTGTGCAGTGCTGTGACAGAGACACAGGGACTGGGCACTGTTCATCAAAATGACGCAAGAAGGAGGGTTTGCACTGCTTTACTGTGAGGCCACCTGAGGGGCCTGAGGCTCTGTCATTTCATCCCTTGGGCACCTGGACTAGTCACTTCCCTCTCAGGGCCCCATTTGGAAAGGACGAAGGACAGAGCGGAGCTTCTCCAGTGGCCTGCTCGGGCCTTGGGGCCCATGTCCTGTGGTCTATCCGGCCCAGAGCTCTGTCCTCCTCAGGGAGGAAAGGGCTGCAGAGGCGAGAGCCCAGAGCCAGTGACCAGGACATGTGAGACGCCATGGGAATCCGAACTCCAGCTTGATAGGATGGAGCTGTAATGCTGAGGCTCCGGGTCCGAGGTTCCTAGAGGCTGCACCTCCCACGAAGACGCAAGGAGAGGGTTTGACCCACCCCAGGGTCGGACAGGCCCCGGTCTTCTGGGACACGTCGGCGGTGGCGAGTCGGGCACAGTCTGGGTGGCCCCACACCCAGGGCACCCACCTCTCCATGGGCAGGGGCTGCCGCAGGAGTGACGTGAGGACGGTCTCCTGGTGGTAGTGTGCCAGCAGAAGGATGCCCTCGATGAGGAGGCGCCGCACCTCCGGGTGATCCACTACCGGCAGGTGCACCAGGATGGTGCCCAGGATCTCCGCCACCTGGGAAGGGGTGGGGCATCACCGGGCAGCCCGGCCCTCATGGACCTCCTGCCCTCACCCCGCTGCACACCCCTTCTCTTGCCCAAGCGGACGCTGGGTAGGTTAAACCTTCAGCACCCCTTCTAACACATCCTCTGGTCCCTTCCAGGATTTGATCCGATTTTCAGGAGGGGCTGTGCTCCAGGAGAGCAGGCCTCGGGCCTCCAGCCCATCGTCCACTCACTGACCGAGTCACCTTCAACATATTCTTTCTTGTTCTAGAACCCTACTTCCTCCTCCTCTTTACAACCATGGACTTCGGGGGTGGGGCTGGAGAATCCTCAGCAAGCGAGGCTGGGCCCCTGCCCGGCCCTCTAGGTTGGGTGCACCAGGCAGCCGCAGGCCCCAGGTGACCCGGCCACAGCTCTGTCACCTTGTCCTCCAGCTCCTTGACCCGCATCTGGAGGAAGATGCCTATCCAGGTGACGGAGGCCTTGTCATGCTGGAGGTTCATGGCCCTGATGTTCTCACAGAGCTTCTGGACGAGCGAGACCACCTCATCGCAGCTAAACTGCAAGCACGCCACCTACAACCAGAGCAGGCTGTTCCCGGGGCCCGACAACCAAGTCCAAGGACTCCCCTGCCCGCCTGTCTCCGCTCTTCCGCTCAGTGTCACAGCCCCGGCCCAGCCCGCATCCTCTCTCAAACCACTGCCCCAGCCTCCTCCCCCCTCACCCACCCCCCAGCCTCTCGCCGTCTCAGTCACAGGCCTGCTTGGATGTCACTCAACGTCAAAGCCACAGGGATGCACGCCAACTCCTCCGTTTCCTCATCCCCTGCCCCCACCCCACTGAACTCCACGCAGGAAGCTTCTCCCCAGACCCTCCCTGTGCTGACTCTACAGCCCTGCAGCCTTCCCTCGGGGTGTGCCCTGCGCCTCACCGCCGACGCACAAGCCTCCCACTCACAGAGCCTCCGCTGGCCCCTGAGGCATAAGAGACCTCATCGCTCTGCAACCCCGAGAGTTCGGATGGCTCTGGACACTTTCAGTCACCAGTGTGCCATCCGCCTGCCCGTGTGCTGACACCTGTGGGCAGGGTCTCGTGTTCAATTCTTTCTGGGGCCCCCTCGGTGTAGCACATGCTAGGGACAACGAGAACACAGCTGGGGTCCATTAAGCACCTCCCGTATGCCAGGCACCACAGTAGGGACCTCACACATCACAGGCCATTTAAATACACATGGCATGAGTTGGACCAAGGGCCATGGAAGCCATGACCCCCGGAAGAGGATGGGGGCTGCGCAGCCAGGCTGAGCAAGGTCCCACCCCCCAGAGATGGCCCAGGCACCCAGAGACCATGGCCCACACAACCTTCCCCTCGTCACCTTGGCGATTCTGGAGGACGCGCTGAAAACCTTCTCCATGTCCGAGACCTGCAGGTCCCCCTTACACTTCTCAAGCTCCAACTCCTTGGAAGCACCCCAGGAGGAGCAGGTCTGGCTTGCTGGTGGGAATACAATTTCAGACACGATCGGTCAGGACAAAGGGTCCGCATCGTGGCGGCCTCCTGCCCCAGCCCTCAGGGTGCCCTGGTTCCACAGGCCTGGACTACCCCCTCCAGCATCTGGACATCCTATCCCATTGCCTTGCCCCTCGAACCACCTCTGTGCACAGCTCAGATGGATGCTCTGCCAGCTTCCAGCTGCCATCCCAGAGGTCAACTCTCCCCGTCTGAAGGTCTCCCCACTGCATTCCCCTCTGGGCTCATCTCTGGCCAGTTCTGCCGCATCCTTGGTATCTGTGAGCTGACCCTGTCCCACTGGGGCCCCTCAGTGCCCAGCACATGCTCTCAGTGTGTTGAGGTGACCCAATGAGCCTCTCCTTCCAGAAGCTTCCATGGCTTCCCAGTGAGCTGTGAACCCCCTCCGCCATTCCTGCTGGTCACCCTTGTTTGTCTACACAGAGGGATCACACTCCCCTCCAGGACAGCCACATAGCCGACACCCCTGGTGTCAGCGCCCCCTCCCGGCCTGCAGAGGCTGGTCCTGATGACCCGCCCTCTCCATACCATGAAGATCCAGGAGGCTGGAAAGGACATCCATGGAGGCCAGGCGGGTTCTTCTGTGCGAGTCACAGGTGCATGGGGAGATGAGTCCGACCAGAGCGCCAAACTGCCCCAGCTGCAGAGGGATCTGAGGGACGGGAGACCTCAAGGCTCACACCCTCTGTCCAGCCGAGCACACCGAGGGCAGTGCGACCAGTGGCCAGAGAGGGTGAACCCTGCTCTGAAAGCACCCCTGTCTGGGAAGCCCGAGCTTCCATCCCCAGGCCCCACAGCTGGGCCCCGGGAGGCCGAGCAGCCAAGATCTGAGGAGTCTGCCCAGGACGCACCCTGTCAGGCCGGGCCCAGGTGCTACTGTTCCTACACAACCCGCCTCGTGCCCATCAATGAGCCCTGGCTTCAAATCTGGACTTCCCCGCTCGCTAGCTGTGTGACGTGGGTAGGTTCTTAGCCTCGGGTCCTCTTGTTCCTTATCTGTAAATCAGAGATGATGATGGTGCCCGTTCTTGCAGGGAATGCCCTGAGAATTGCACAGAGAATCCAGGTGATGCACTCGGCACAGGGCCTGGCCTCAAATGTTACTTAGCACTAGTCTTGGCCCCAGCTTCGCTTTACTGGGCCTGGGTCCCACCTGAATGGTGCTCCAGGACTGGAGTCCTGCCCACCTGGTTCTCACTCTTCACCAGCCCCGAGATGCGAGTCCTGTCCCCACACCCCAGCCCCAGGACACCATCGTCCTCCTGCCAACACCATCCCTGATGACCAGAGAGTCAAAGAGTATGAGGCCAACAAATGTAGGAAGAGAGGTCTCATGGAGCTGGGTCACGTGCTCGGTCAACAAAAGACCTGTTGCTTTTCTAGATTTCGTGATGTTAGTGGTATTTGTCAAGCTTTGTGAAATTTGTGATTTATTTTCTCATTCTAAGTAAATACTCACTTTCCTAAGCAGTATGGTATTCATAGTTGTGTACCCCTTTTCCTTAGAGTCCTCACCCCGTGTGAACCTCAGGCCCCACAGAACCCGGAGCCACACCAAACCCGGCCCACCCTCTTCCTCACCGCCCCCGAGCCCCAAGGCCAGCATCTCCCAGGGTCTCCTTCGCCATTCCCAAGTGAGGCAGCCTCTTCCCGAGGGACTCTCCGGGGGGCAGAACTTGATTTCAAAAGTGTTTCCTCTCCTGGCATAGAGACAGGCATTTCCCTGTGGGTGTCAGGGCGGCAGGCTGGGGGGTCGGGGGCTCCTGGACTCACGCAGACACCAACGCTTGGGACGTAGATCTGCATGAGATGGAGGTGGAGGTTGATCGCCTTCTCCCGCTCCCATTCTTTCTCCGGCAAGATCCACTTTTCCAGGAGCTGTGGGGAGAGCCCGGAACACAGAAGGGGACGTTCAAATCCTGAGGCCAGCCCTTTCCTGGCCACCACTGCTCTCCTTGTCTTTCCCACTCAGAGTGTGACTTTCAAAGCTCTGGGAGCTCCAGATACTTCTGATTTCTTCCCAGCCCACCCCCACCCCCCCGCCCCACCAGGGAGATGAGGCTGTGAGCAAAGAGAGAGCGGCCCCGCATCCTCACCAAGAAGCTGCTTGGCTGATGTGTTTGCCTTTGTTCCAGATGTTTGCCTGGAGGTAAAAAGGCCAGGAGCACAGCCCACCCTGCACCCCAGGGCCTACATGTTCATGCACCTAATAACACAGCTTAACAAAACACGAAGCAAAAACTGATAGAACCGAAAGGAGAAATAAACAAATCCACAATGATAGAGATTTCAGTATCTCTTTCTTGGTAACTGATGATCAAGAAGACAAAATCAGGGGCTTCCCTTGTGGTGCCAATGCAGGGGACACGGGTTTGAGTCCTGGTCCGGGAAGATCCCACATGCCGCGGGTCAACTAAGCCCGTGCCCCACAACTACTGAGCCCGCATGCTGCAACTACTGAAGCCCGCGCGCCTAGAGCCCGTGCTCCACAACAAGAGAAACCACCGCAATGAGAAGCCCACGCACCGCAACAAAGAGTAGCCCCCGCTCACCACAACTAGAGAAAGCCCGTGTGCAGCAATGAAGACACAAAGCAGCCAAAAATAATAAATAAATTAATTAAATAAATAAATTTATCTTAAAAAAATAGAAGACAAAATCAGAAAGGATATAGAAAACTTGGACAACACTGCCAGCCAACTTGGCCTAACTGATATTTAGGAACACACCACCCAATGCAGCAGAATACTTTCCAAGTACACACAGAACATTCACCAAGATAGGCCGTACCCGGGCAACAAAATAAGTCTCAGTCGATTTAAAAGAATTTGAATTATACAAAGTATGTCCTCAGACTACAATGGAGTTAAATCAGGAATTAAAACCAGACAGATCTCTGGAAAACTCTCCAATATTTAGAAATTTCTAGATAATCCATGAGCCAAAGGAGAAGTGAAAGAAATTGAAATGCATTTTGAACTAAAATAAAATTAGAACACAACATATCAACATTTGTGGGGTATAGCAGCAAAGAACAAAGTCGGTGGACTTATACTCTCTGCTCTTGATTCCAAGACTTATTATATAATATTGTAGTAATCAAGACAGGATGACATTGGTGTAAAGACAGACAAAAACATCAGTAGCGCAGAATAGGTGTCCAGAAATAGACCCACACATATATGGTCAATTGATTTTTGACAAAGATGCAAAGGTAATGCAATGGAGAAAAGACAGTCTTTCCAACAAATGGTGCTGAAACAACTGGTTATCCATATGCAAAAAAAGAAAAAATTAAAATAATATAAACTTTGATCCATATTTAAAAACCACTCAAAATATATCACAGACTTAATTGTAAAACCTGAAACTACCAAGTTCTAGGAGAAAACTAGGAGAAAATCTTTGTGATCTTGGGTTAGGCAAAGATTTCTTAGACATGACACCAAAAGCATGATCCATAAAAGAAAAAAATGATAAATTAGACTTCATCAAAATTAGAAACATCTGCTCTTCAAAAGACACTGTGAAATTAATGAAAAGGCAAGTCACAGACCAGGAGAAAATATTTGCAAATCATATATCTGACAAAGGACTTGTTTCCAGAATATATACAACCTCTGAAGAATCAATAATAAGAAAGCAAACAATCTAATTTTTTTTAAAAAACCCTCCCAGCACCCTTCAAAAATACCAAGATTATGAAAGACAAAGACTGAGAAATTGTTCCAGATTGACGAAGAAAGACTAAAGACACATGACGATGAAATGTGATTCATAATCCAGAGTAGATCCTGGGTCTGGGAGGAAATAACTGTAAAGGACGTAATTGGGACAGTTAGTGAAATATGCATATAGAATGTAGATTAGAATATAGCATGGTATCATTGTTAAATTTCCTGATTTTGAACATTGTGTTGTTACATGAGAACATTCTTGTTGTTGATGTCTACAGCTAACTCCATGATTCAAAATGCTGTGTGTGTGTGTGTGTGTGTGTGTGTGTGTGCGCGTGTAATGAGAAAAAAAAAGAGAGGGAAAAAGAAAATGTCACAAAATATTAAGAATCATGGATCTGGGGACTTCCCCAGTGGTCCAGTGGCTAAGACTCCAAGGTCCCAATGCAGGGGGCCCGGGTCCGATCCCTGTTCAGGGAACTAGATCCCACATGTCACAACTAAGAGTTCACATGATGCAACTAAAAAAAAAACAGCCCGCATGCCACAACTAAAGATCCCACATGCCGCAAGGGAGATCCCACACGCGGCAATGAAGATCCCGCATGCCACAACTAAGACCCAACGCAGCCGAACAGATAGATAAATAAACAAATAAATATTAAAAAAATATTTAAGAATCGTGGATCTGGGTGAAAGGTATACAGGAGTTCTTTGCAGTATTCTCACAACTTTTCAGCCAATTTGAAGTTTTTATCTAAACAAAATTACCAAATCAATTTTTAACGCATACCCCTGTTTCCCACTGAGAGTCTGGCCCTCAGCCCAGTGTTCTGGGAGGGGTGGCCCTCCCTGGCTCCTGGCCCTCTGCCAGACAACTCACGTGCACCATCTCCTGCAGCCCCTTGGGGTCCAGCTGCCTCTGCACGAGGCCCTCCATCAGCTGCTCGAGGGCACACAGGGCGTTCACATACAGGGTCTGTGGCCGAGAGAGGGGAGAACTGGGCAGCAATGGGGGCTCACACAGCCAACCACCAGGACTCTGTGCCGGTCCACACCAGGGTGAAGTAGTGTGAGATGGTCTGATAACCGCCCTTTGATTTCTGCTCAGATTGAGTTCTTTATACGTAGCTTCTCATGTGACGTATAAGACAACCTCAAGAGGAGCCCATTTTGCAAAGGAGGAAACCGAATTCCTAGAGCCCAGTTCTCCTGACCCCTCATCCAGGGCCAGGACCTTGAGACACAGATGGCTCCCTGTCCACAAAAGATTTGTCCTGCTTTTTCCACAGCCTTATTGGGAAGCAGCCATGCAGTCAGGGACTACATTTCCCAGGACCCCTTGCATCTAGGTGGAGCCACGTGACTGAGTTCTGGCCAATGGCAGGCAGGCAACACAGCTCATAAATTCTCCAGACCCTCTCTCTCAAGCTGGCTATCACTACCCACAGGGACCTTTGGAGCCATTCACTGGACACAGTGAGGCCTCTGTCAGCCCAGGTCCCTGAAGAACTGCACGAAGCAGCCCCCTCTCCACTGCTGCTGCCAACTGGACTTCACTTGAGTGACAAATACACTTTCATCTTGTAAAACCATGAAGATCTCGGAGTTTATCTGTTACAGCAGCTAGCATCACCTTACACTTACTGATAGAGCCTGCTGCACTTTGCTGCCTCTGACCACTCACAGGTTCAGGATGGGAGCTCTCGGCACTGCTCATGTTAATGTAAACTTCTAAGTCCTGACCCAGAAGATGAGGTGGCCCAGAGGGACCTACCTTAATGGACTCATTGTTCCCTCCTGGGGGCTGGAGAGAAATGACAGAATGTATACTAATATCCATCAGGTCACTGTTTTCCTCTGTGGAGTAGAAAGGCTTCAGTTTGCTAGGGAAAGAAGTGACAGGAGGAGTGGTCAGTGCAGAGGTGAGACCCTGCCACCCTCTGCCCAGTCTGGGGTGCAGAGGCATGTCACAGAATGAGGGAGAAGCCAGCTTCTCTGGTTGGGGGTTCAGGCAACCCTCTCTCCCCAAGGGCCCCGGCTCCACCCACCGGTGGCCAGGGGCTGTCTGTGATTGAGCGGGAGACGCAGGGGTCCAAGGCCACCTCTCTCCTTGTTGCCTGCTCTGAGTCTCCCCCTGTCCTATTCAGAACCATTCCACCGGTCCTCACTGAACCACAACCATAGGCTCTGCCTGCCAGGATGGTCCCGGCCCAGGAGTTTTCAACTGTAATACCTGGGCCAGCAGCAGCAGCACCTTGGAGCTTATTAGAAGCGCAAATGCTGTGGCTCCACCTCAGAGCTACTGAATCAAAACCTCAGGAGTGGAGCCCAGCCACGTGTGTCTTCACAAACCTTCAGGGCTGGTAGCTAGCTGCTTGATGCACACTAGCCCATTCTCTCTTTCTGTCCCCGTCATAGATAGATCTCAAGCCTACGTGCACATTAGACTCATAGGAGGGCTTTTTAAGGGGCCCAGGGGCCATGCCTGGCTCCAGGAATCCTTATGTAAAGGTCTGCGGTGGGGCAGGGTGTCGGAATTGTTACAGGTTCCCCATCGGCTCTATTGTGCCTCCTGTATTTCACCCTGCTGGGACCTCCAGCTCCTTCCCAAATCCAGTAATTTTTTTTAAGCCCAGGTCAAAAGTCAAAAGCCAACTCCCACGCTAAGCCCCTTGACAGCCCATCAGCTGAATCACATCTCGTTAGTAGCCCCCTTTTTGGTCTTAGATTTTTTCCTTTGTGGTTCACCTACAAATACTCAGCTCTGACCTATAATTCCTGTGTATGCGTTTCTTATCTCCAAGTCCCTAAACGGATGTATGTGAATTTTATTTAAAATCTGCCTAGGGCTTCCCTGGTGGCACAGTGGTTAAGAATCCGCCTGTCAATGCAGGGGACAGGGGTGCGAGCCCTGGTCCGGGAAGATCCCACATGCCGCGAAGCAACTAAGCCCGTGCACCACAACTACTGAGCCTGCGCTCTAGAGCCCACGAGCCACAACTACTGAGCCCACGTGCCACAACTACTGAAGCCCGCACACCTAGAGCCCATGCTCTGCAACAAGAGAAGCCCCCGCTCACCGCAACTAGAGAAAGCCCGCACACAGCAACAAAGACCCAACGCAGCCAAAAATAAATAAATAAAATAAAATCTGTGCACCCTTTTAAAGCAACACATAGTTCTGCTATGTGCCGAATATGAATATGAATATGAATCTGCCCCAATAGAAGAATTCCTAGCAATGACCCAGCCACTTCAAATACTCATCTTACAAACGCCTAACTTCTTCCCACTCCCCCTGCCCCACCAGTGGATGGGCAATTCCAGGAAGGCAACCATCAGGCATTCTATTACTCTGTATTAACTGTATCCATACCGTATCAATAAACAGACTTCTTGACTGAGCCCAACCCGACTTGAAGGATGCCATCTCCTGGCTGTGCTAGTCTGTGTCACTGTGTGATTTCTAGCTCAAAACATCCCCTGATGGACCAAAGAACAACCCACCCACCTGCCATTCACCTCCCAATCCAAGGAGAAGGGCCCAACTTGAAATATTGCTGAGAATTATTAAAAAAAAAAGAGCAGGTGGAAGCAGACCCCCATCTCCTAGGAAGACCCACTGTCCCAGGAGCTGCCACCCAAGACTCCAGCTACGAAGGCAAGGGAGGGCAAAGGAGGTGCAACCTCCCCAAAAAAGCACTGAGGGGTTGTCTCAGATTTTACCTCCACCCCAGAGAGGTGCTTGGGGCCTGGTTAGGGGCCCAGCTCACCTCAAGTACGAGAGGGCATCCATGGGCATGGTCCGCACTGGAGAAACCAGGCTGTCAGTTGGTTCTGCCTTGATGATCGCCTGCCCAGACAGTAGGGCAGTGAGCCGTCAAGCCACCCAGAGTCTCAGGATGGGCAAGAGAGTGGCTTGGGCCCACAGTGACCACGATGGCAGCTGCACTCCCAGGGTTAGAGCCAGGAGGACCTGACATTGTATGACGGGCTCTAACACCCCATACCGCCTCCATTCTTGTTACCATCAGTTGGTCTTTGACATTTTAGGGGAGGCAGCAAAGTCTCGTGGAAGGAGTCGGGCAAAGATGTGCCGATGCTTCTCACTCAGGTCTGGCATTTACTGATGCCTTGGGCAGATCACTTCCCCCTCCTGAGCCCTGATGTACAAAATGAAGACTTGGGGGCCTGGTTCACAGGGCTGGGCCAGACTGGCGTGAAATTACACGCGCGTGTAGCTCTCAGCCCCGAGCAGGAGCCTAATGAATGTTTGTTTCCTTCTCAGCGCCTCCTGTTCTACCCACATCTCTCTTCCATCCAGGCTGCTTCCAACGCAGCTGGAGCGGTTTCCAGGGGCCAAGACATGCAAGGGAGTGGGGAGGCCTGGGGAAGAGGGATACTGGTCGCCCCACAGCCTCCTCGGCCCCTGTCACCTCCTCTTGCCTTTGGACAGTTGACACTTTCTAGATCTTAACAAAGTTCTGTGCAAAAATAGCTTTGTCCTGCTTACAGCACAGCCCTGTCTCCTGGTCCCGCCTATGGAGAAACCTCAGGGCTGAGCCCGTGGGCCTCTGTCTCCCAGCCCTGAACCAGCCACCTCGGGGGCAAATCAGGGCCCAAGACGGGAAGGGTCTTCAGCTCTGGCTTCCGGAATGTTTCCTGGCCATGAAACCCTTTATCGGACATACGAATGTCATACCCAGAACTCCTTCAGTTGGATCAAAGCAGAACTGAGACAGGAGGGGCTTCAGAGACCCCTGCCTGCCGCCGTGTGCCTCCGATGCTCTCAGGACCTCTGACCAGGGGGGAGCCGGTCGGCAGAGTGAGACCCCCCAAACCGCCCAGGATGGAGGAAGCCCCCCCCCCCGCCCCCCGACCCAGCTTACCATGATAATGCCAGTAAGGGTCGCCTTTGGGGCAAATTGGAAGTCCTCCAGGTCCTTGATGTTCTTGACAGCGTCGGTGACCTGCACCACACTCTTCATGAAGGCCATTTTGAGGCAGATGTCCTGTGCCCAGACCATGACAAGGGGCAGGGAGGAGCAGGCTGTGAGGGAGCCCCGAAGACCCCAAGCCCCAGCGTGCGCTCCCGGACCCTGCGGCCGCCTAGGACGCTCCTTCCCCACGCCAAAGAAGAGGCGGTGTCAGGAGCGCTCTGAGAGATGGCTAGCCCCATTCTGTCTTTCAGCCACCTGGCGGGGACGTGGGCCAGGTGCCGGACAGGGCATAGCCCTCCAGTGCCCCCCAGAAGGTGCTGCCTCCCCGAAGCCCTCCACGCTGTGCCCGAGGACAGCAAGGCCGGTCAGGGGACACCTTCACTGACCAGGGGCTCTGAGCCCTGTGGGTCACCACAGAGGCAGAATAAGTTATGGACATCAAATCGTTTTTGCTTTTAAGGCAGGAATGAACCCTGAGGACATTATGTTAAATGAAATTAGCCAGTCACAAAAGGATGAACACTGTGATTCCAGTTATACGAGATGCCTGGGGTGTCAAATTTATAGAGGCAGGAAGCAGAAGGGCGGGGGCGGGGGCGGGGGCTGGGGAGGCGGAACGGGGAGCTCGTGTCAGGGGGACAGAGTTTCAGTTTAGGAAGACGAAGAGTTCTGGAGATGGATGGTGGTGATAGTTGCACAACAGTTTGAATATGCCTAACACCAATGAACTGCAAGCTTAAAAATGGTTATGATGGCAAATTTCACGTGATGTGTTCTTTACCACAGTTTTCAAAACAATAATGATAAAGTCATTTCTCCTTTATTCTCTGTGTTTTCTCCTCCTTGCCTTTCCAAGAAAGTAGCCAGTCCCTTTGCATCTCTGAAGACAAGCCCATTCTTGTCCCTTATGAAAGGGCTTGGGTCAGGTGTCAGGGTGGAGGGCAGAGGTGAGGGAGGGAGTGCGAGGGGCTGGGAAGAGTGAGGGGCTTGTCCTGTGACTTCAGGCACCCACAAGCATCCCACCCAGTGCTCGGGGGAGGGCTGCTCCCCCCTCCCACTGCAGCAGAGAATAGCATAGATTGGGGCAATGGGCTTCCCAAATGCCGGGTGTCAGGTAGGACTCCTGGCTCTCTCCTGGGTGG
Source organism: Eschrichtius robustus (assembly GCF_028021215.1). NCBI lineage: Eukaryota > Metazoa > Chordata > Mammalia > Artiodactyla > Eschrichtiidae > Eschrichtius > Eschrichtius robustus. Next base: position 6,655,497 of record NC_090828.1, read on the forward strand.
GGCTGGCAGTGCCCAGGTAACGATGCAGAGCGACTCTCCGCCAGCCTGGCTCAAAGAGGGCATCCCCTGGGCACTGTGGGTCCATGGCGTCCGGGGGTTACCTGGCAGCTGCTGGAGTAGTGGTGAATGATCTTAGCAGTGATGGGGTTGTCCACGTGGGTGAGGAGCATCTGCGGGTGGCAGTATGAGGCCACGCAGCTGTACATCACCATGAGGGCACCCTTCACTGTCTCCCGCCTCCAGGGATGGTCCTTCTATGAGGCCAACGAGAAGGGGAAGAACAAGTGTGTTTGGGGGGGGAGGGGGGAAGGGTCTGTTCCTTCAGTTTTTTCCTGGGTGCCTGAAATGCTCACTCATTTATTCATTCATTCAACACATCTTTATTGAGCACCTACTATATGCTACGTCCTGGCTGTACAGTAATGAGCAAGTCAGACCAGGGCCATGACCGCCCATTAGCAGGGGGTTTGTGTGGAACCCCTAAACAGAGGCTGCTGTGTCCTCCTTCACACCTTCACCTGACAAGCGTCTACTCTGGGCCAGGGGTTCCTGTGTTGCTGGGGATCCAGTGGGAACAGAGAGCCTCAGCCGTGCTCTCCTGGGAGGAGGTGCTAGAGGCCACCCAACCCACCGTGGAAGGAGGGGAAGGGTTGCCCATGCTCTCCAGGCCTTTAGTAGAAGTAATCCAGGGCTTCCCTGGTGGTGCAGTGGTTGAGAATCTGCCTGCTAATGCAGGGGACACGGGTTCGAGCCCTAGTCTGGGAAGATCCCACATGCCACCTAGTTGCAGAGCAACTAGGCCCGTGAGCCACAACTACTGAGCCTGCGCATCTGGAGCCTGTGCTCCGCAACAAGAGAGGCCACAGTAATGAGAGGCCCGCGCACCACGATGAGGAGTGGCCCCCGCTTGCCGCAGCTAGAGGAAGCCCTCGCACAGAAACGAAGACCCAACACAGCCAAAAAATAAATAAATAAATAAATAATAATTAAAGGTGCTAATAATTAAAAAAAAAAAAAAAAAAAGAAAGCAGTTTCTTAAAAAAAAGAAAAAGAAATCCAGGCCTCAGGTCCCACTTTGTGGAGAAGCCGAAGAAGAAGCCTGGACACTCCCAATTCTCTCCTTCCAAACTACCAGACCCCCAGGGCAAGGGTCCAGGGTCAAGGCCAAAACCTTGGAGGCATCGCTGACTCCAGGAGGTTGCCCAGTGGGGGCTCAGCCAGCCCAGGGCACTGTGCCCTGTGGCTGGGAGGGGCAGCCTCCAGAGGCTGGCCACTGGCTGCCTGGGTCCAACTCCCCGCTTCACTTTGGTGAAGGAGACACAGAGGGGAATTTCTTACTGAGATCTAGTAAGAGCCTTGGTTGGGGGCTGAGAACACTGCTCCAAGAGGCCTCCAGAGACCTGATTATGGAGCAAGGGTGACTTACCCGCCCAGCGCCCATCTGCCAGGACTGCTCTGACTCCTGGATCCTGTCCTCAGAGTCGTGAAGCACGTTCAGCACCGCCTTCACCTGGCCCCGGGCACACAGGCCAAAGCACAGAATCACACCCTGCAGGGAGACCCAGCCGGGCGGGGTGAGGGTGGCGGGCCAGGGGGCCGGGGAGGACCCCCCATACACACACACACAGGTGAACACACGTGCACGCACACACACACCCGTGCACACGTGCGCACACCATGTCCGCCGAAGGTCCAGAGGGGACTGCGGGCGCCCTCACCTCCCGGTCGAAGTCGTTGCTGTAGTCCGTCTTGTCCAGCAGCTCCAGCAGTAGCACCTCTACCTTGTCAGCCTCCAGACCCGGGGCCAAGGTGAAGCCCAAGGCCCGGTACAGAAAGCCCTGGCGAGACAGAGGGAGAAAGGGAGCTTCAGGCCTCCTGCTCTGCCCTCCAGGGTCACTGCCATGGGGAGTTCACTACCCATTCCTCCAGATTACCTCACAGTCAAGGTTAGAATACCTTCATCACCCAAAAAAGAAACACTGTACCCACTGGCAGCCACCCCACATCTCCCTAGTCCCCGGCAACCACTCATCTACTTTCTGTCTCATTAGATTTGCCTATTCTGGATATTTCAAATAAGTAGAATCATATACTGTGTGGTCCTTTGTGCTCCTTTGCATCTGGCTTCTTTCATTTAGCACAGTGTTTTCAAGGGCCATCCTTTTTGTACCATATATTAGTACTTCATTCCTTTTTACGGCTGAATAATACTCCATTGTATGGATATACCACATCTTGTTTATCCACTGATGAACATTTGAGTTTTTTCCACTTTTTGACTATATGAATAATGCCACTCTGAACATTTATGTACAAGTTCCTGTGTGGACATATGCTTTCATTTCTCCTAGGCCTATATAATTAAAGAGTGGAATTGCTAGGTCATATTGTAACTCTATATTTAACATTTCAAGGAAATGCCACACTGTTTTTCGAAAACACTGCACCATTTTGTATTCACACCAGCAATATATAAGGGTTCCAATTTCTCCATATTCTTGCCAACATTTGCTATTACCTGTCTTTTTGATTATAGCCATCCTTGTGGGTGTAGAGTAATAACTTGATGTGGTTTTGATTTGCATTTCCCTAATGGTAATGATCTTGAATATTTTTTCATGTGATTACTTGCCATTTGTGTATCTTTTTTGAAGAAATGTCTATTCAGATCCTTCTCCCATTTTTAAATTGGCTTATTTATCATTTTATTATTGAGTTATAAGCCTTCTTTATATATTCTAGGTACAAATCCCTTATCAGGGACTAGATTTGCAAATATTTTCTCATTCTGTGGGTTGTCTTTTCACTTTCTTGATGGTGCCATTTTCAGCATGAGTTTTTAGTTTTATGATGTCCAATTTATCTATTTTTTCTTTCATCACTTGTGCTTTTGGTGTCATTTCTCAGAATGGTTTGCTCAAGCCAAGGTCATGAAAATTTATGTTTATGTTTTATTCTAAGAGTTTTATAGTTTTAGCTTTTATATTTAGGTCTATGATTCATTTTGAGTTAATTTTTGTGTACGGTATGAGGAACAGGTCCAACTTCATTCATTTGTAAGTGGCTATGCAGTTTTCCCAGCATCATTTGTTAAAAAGACTATTCTTTCCCCCACTCAATTGTCTTGGCACTCTTGTTAAAAATTAGCTGACAGTAAATGTGTGATTTATTTCCAGACCCTCAATTCTATTCCATCAATCTATTATCTATCCTAATGCCAGTATCACACTGTCTGGTTTACTGTAATTATGTAAGAAGTCTTGAAATTGCAAAACCTGAGACCTCCAACTTTGTTCTTTTTAAATCATAACTGTGTTGGCTATTCTGGGCCCCTTATATTTCCCTATGAATTTTAGGATCATCTTGTCAATCTCTGGTGGGTACAGGCCAGCTGGGATTATGGTAGGGGTCATGTTGAATCTGTAGATAAATTGGGGAGTGTCACCATCTTAAAGATATTGTCTTCCAATCCATGAACATGAAATGCTTTCCATTGATTGAGACCTTCTCTGATTTTCAACAATGTCTATAGTTTTGTAAAGACTCTTTTACAATGAAATATACACATGTGGTGGTCATGAGCCAGTAGCTGGATGCGTCAGGGGTGAGAAACTAATCTGCAGGGTGGGGGTGGGGATGGGGATGGGCGTGCAGCAGGGTTTGATAGAAGGTGTCCTGCTCCTCTACCCCCCTCTACCAAAGTTGGGGGTCCAGCTCCAAACCCCAGCTTGCCCACATTTTTGTTCCGCCTCTAGGCCTTATCTTCTTCCCCCTCTGGCCTTCTGTGGTTCAGTGTCATCCTCATCCTTCTCACTATTTACCAAAACTCGTTCAGACATCTCACTCCTTGCCTGTTGCCCCTGCTACGACAACACTTCAGGCGGGAAGTGAGGTGAGAAGAATGGGGAAGCTGGTGGCTGGAGGAGAGATTGCCAGCTCCAACAAAGCAGGTTCTTAAGCAAAAACAAAACAGAACAAAACACTAAAAGCCACTGATCTAGACCAGCCAGCCATCTCTCCTCCCAGGACCCTGTAGACAGCCACAGATACAGCTGGTCTCACACCCAACGTGACCCTCTCCAGCTTTACTGTCCCTGGAGTCCCCTCCCTGTCTGAACTTCCCTGCCTCTGGGAACCAACCTTCTCTAGGGAGGGGCTGTCAAAGCTCTCGATCTGGTTGTTCAGCTCTTTGCTCAGATGCAGGCTCCAGTTGGAACCCCAAGTCCTCCTGAGGGAGTTTCTCAGAAACTGGGGAGGCAGAAGACATTGGTGGGCAGTGCTCCAGGAGGGCTGTGTGACCTTGAGTTGTGACTCACCCTCTCTAGCCCTCTTCCCCAGTCTCTGGACCCACACGGCCCTGATCCAGCGCCAGTGTCCTGTGGGCTTGGGGACTGGCGGGCAGGGTGTCACCCTGCGCTGCTTCGCTGGGCTCTTGGTTCCCCAGGGTGGCTCATCTGCTGTGGACACACCTGTACTCCCCCAGTCTTCTGATAGAAGGAGACTGTGTCCCTTAGAGGCTCCTAAACTCCCCACAGGCCAACCCCACAGAGACTCCCACCACCACCATCTCCCCACCCCAGCCTCAGCAGGTGGGATCACCTCTACCGGGATCAACTTGTCCTCCCATGTCTCCTGGTTCCACGTAAACTCAGTGTGTTCTGCAGAAAGAAGGGCCACGCATGCTCGCCTCTCCTGCCGCTCCCCCCTGGGGCCACCTAGTCAGCCCGGCGACTGGGGTCCTCACCACATGCCGCATTTCCCTCCCCACCTTCCCAAGGACCAAAAGAGGCAGGGCCAGCCACCTGGAGCCCGGGGTCCTGTTGCTCAGGCCACATGATTAGTACCCGGCATGTACACTGAGGGGGCTGACTCGGGCGTGCACCCCAGGCACCTCACCTTCCAGGTACTTGACCAGCAGGGGGATCTCCAGCTCCCACGTGTCGGCCATGGAGGGGGCGATGCTCTGGCTCAGGGTCCTCAGAAGGTTGAGCATGGCGATCCCGCGTCCCTCCCCCTTGTAGGGGGACGGCATCAGCACCTGGAGGGCACCGAGACTCCAGTGGGGCCCCGCCCGGGCTGGACAGCCCCAGGCCCCTTACTCCCCAACCTGGGGCCTCATGGTCTGTGCTCATAAAGGGAGAGTTGGACGGGATGGGGGGTTTTCAAGCAGAGCTCTGAAGATCTCCAGGATCAGAGTATCCCCGCAGAGGATGCTGCAGGCAGGAAAGGAGATGAGGGGCAAGACCATGGGCTCCCCCCCCACCCCAGCTTCCATGGAGCATGGATCAGTGTCCAGAGTCAATACAAGGAGGAGGAGGCACGGGTGCAGGACTGAGCTGACCCTGGGGATGGGCAGGCTATCGACAGTGTCCTGCGGATGCTTTGGGGCCATTCAAAGGCCAAGCAGAGAAATCTGGGAGCATACTGTCCCTGCCACATGTACGCCAGAGGGACAACAGGGACCTGGAAAGCTCTGTCCTGCCAAGTGTCCACCTCCCTCCTCTCCCTGGAGGCCGTAAGAATTAGGAGCTCAAGGGAGAGGCAGCACAGGACACAGCTGTGGCCAAGCCAGGGCACAGCTCACGTGCGCCACTCACCAGGAGACGGGCCAGCAGTTTCTGCGGCACAGGCAGATCCACTGAGGAGGAGAAGATGCGACCCCCGCTGAAGCTGCCCTGCTCCCGTGCCCCTAGGGCTGCTTTACCCTGCCAAGCGCTTCCCCACAGCATCGCATTGCCCCCTGAATGGAGGATGCGTCAGGATGGGGGATTCTCCATAAAGGACGTCACTGTAACTGGCTATCTTGGGAAGAAGAAGCCTAGTGCTGCAGGCTGGGGCTTAGAAGATACTGTTTTCAAGACAGCCCACTTTGTAGTAGACACAAGGACCGGCCGTGAGAGTGTTTGTCTCCTACTGTGAACCTTGGCCTTGTCGAGCCAACAGTAACTAGACACCCACCCCCCTCACTTCACCTTCCTCTTCAGGCTCTGCGAGGTAACGAGCCCGTGAGAAGCAAGCTCACAGCACTCGGACCAGTGGGCAAGGGAGGGCCAGGCCGGCTGAGAAGTCGCAAAGGGGAGGGAGGTGATGCCCGGAGAGGCCCCAGCCCAGCTGGGGTGAGGGCATGAGGAAGACCTCAGGGGTTGTCCTAGCTGGCCGCTCAGAGCAGTCTCCGCCCTTCGCCACTGCCGTGTCCTATAAGGCTCCCAGCCACCTGCGGTCGCCGGCCACGCCCGTCCACAAGGCCCCGGGTCCGCGGGAGCAACCCCCCTGGGACAACGGTGTCACCCGTACGGAGGTCAGCCTAGCCACTTTCTCGTGAGCCTGGTGTTAACGGTGCTCCAACCGGGGGGGCCCCTGATGGGGGTGGTCTCAGAGGACTGGGATGGGACCTGCTCCCAGGGTCCCAGAGAGCTCACACCTGGAGAAAGCCGGAGCCAGGAGCCCTGCAGGCGGGGTCTGGGCCGGGGGCACGGGCCAGGGGATGGGGACGCGAGGAGTGGACTGCCGGAGGAAATCTGTACGCTTTTAACCTCCTCAGATATGGCCTTGGGCCTGGCTGTGTGGGCTCCGGCCCCACGTGCCCACCCGCAGCAGCCGGCCCAGGGGTGCTGCCCACCGTGCCTGCCCTTGCTGGTCGCGTTGGCTTCCCCGTCCCCGGCGTGGAGCTGGCGTCCTGCCAGGCTCGTGAGACTGAGGCAGATGGGGGTCTGGCCTCGGTGTGATCCGTCTCCATGATGTAGCACAGGAGCCTCACCCAAAACTCCTGGGGGGCGGGTACGGGGGGCAGGATCAGCCCGGGCCTCCCACGGCCCTGTGAGGAGACGGGGCGGGCTCCCCCTGCAGTGTGGCCTCACCATCGCTTCTCCAGAACCGCACTCTGACCAGCTGACCGCCTCAGCCCTGCCCAGCTCTGCTGCCAACTCCGGTCCCTGCCAGGGCCGTCTAAGCGACACCCACCTGCCGTGGCCGAGGGGGTCAGCGAGTCCTGGGCACCCAACCCCCATGCCTGCTGGCCTCACTCCAACCCCACACCCATCATATCCTCTTTGACCAGCACCCTCCCCCTAACGCCAAACCCTCTAGAGGTGCACACTGGGCAGACAACCCAACCATGCTTGCCTACTGTGATGGTCAGTTTTTATGTGTCAACTTGGCAAGTGAAGGTACCCAGGTATTCAAACACTAATCTAGGTGTGGCTGTAAAGGCATTTTGTAAATCTGATGAAAGTGCATAATCCATAAAGGAGGTTAGTCTGGATAACATGAGTAGACTTCATCCAATCAGTTGAGAGCAAAACACAGGTTTCCCTGAAGAAGAAGACAGTTTGCCTCAAGACTGCAGCCTCTGCTACTGCATGAGCCTCCAGCCTGCTGGCCTGCCCCCCTAAATTTCAGACTTGCCAGCCCTCACAAATGCATAAACCAATTCCTTGAAATAAAGCAAATGATATATTGATATATATCTCCTACTGGTTCTGTTTCTCTACAGATGCTTAGAGCTGTGTCTCTAGTCCTCCAACTTCACCCTGCCATCTCCCCTCTCCTCAGATGATCACTGAACACCCCCAGTGACCCTGGCCCCCCTTAGCCCCACTCCCACCCCTAGGAGTCAGGGGTGAGCGCCTGTGCTAATGACTACAAGTGAAGTTGCTTGACCTGTCCTAGCCACCGGGACGAGAATCCCCAGCTCCTGGGCTCCCCCAGGGAGGCAGCATGATGAGCTAGAAAGAGCACTTTAATCCTGGCTCCACTGTTTGCCAGCTTGGAATCCTTGAGCCACTTAATGAGGCCCTCTGAGCTTCAGTTTCCTCATCTACAAAAGCAGGGTAATAATAATAGACCTCACCTCACAGGGTTGTTGGGATAATTAAATGAGATTCTACATATTACGCACCTAGTACAATACCTGCTATATGTAGGTGCTCAATGGATTGTAGCCTTATTATTACTATTACTATTATTTCTATAATTAAGATAAGCTGCCCCTGGATGGGGAGCATCGAGGCCATGGCCTAAAAAAGAGTGGATATATGTATACGTATAACAGATTCATTTTGCGGACAATGATCCCCTCCGTATGCTGTCGTGGTAAATTTTTCTATCTTATTGCTATGTCACATTGTATTGCAATTAAAAGTCGGCACGTTTGTTTCCCCTAAAGCCTGTGAACAACTTGGGGGTCATACTGAGCCTTTCCAGTGTATGCCCTGGTGTCTTTCACATAATAGGAACTCACTGAATGTCTGGAGTTAAACCACTAAAATCACTTGTTTACACATACACGTACACACATGCATGCACGTGCACACACACACACACACCTCGACTGAAGGGACTTCAAGGTAATGGACACATTTCAAGCACTAAGTCAACTGATACTTATTAGGCTTTCTGTGTGCCAGGCACTGCCCTGTTCCCATCAAGCACCTGGATCTTGAAAGACAAGAGCTCAGGTAATTGAAAGCTCAGGGCCCCCCAGTCATCCCAGGTAGTGGGAATGGGAGAAGCAACAGTGCAGAACTCTGGGCCTGTGCTATTCCCCCCAGCCCGGAGCACTGCAGACATGAGCTACCAGTTCCGGCATGCCAGCCCAGTGGGCCAACTCACCTTGGTCATCGCACTGACAGAAGAGGTTATGATCCTCACGGTGTCCATGGTGACCTTGTGGACCATCTCCTCCTCCAAGTTCCTCTGATAAAAGCTCTCCCGGCGATGTGCCTGGAAGACAGAATCGAGGGGTCCCTGCTTGTGGGCTGGCAGGGGCTTGTTGTGGTCTTGGCTGCGGTTTCCTCACCCCCCCACGAGGCTTGATGCCCAGATGCTGAGTCTCTGGGAAACCCAGAGCTGTGCACACGTTTCAGTATTCTCTAGACTCCTGCGGCTTACTGTGTGTGTCTGTGTCCTTGCGTCATGAAGGTACACACATGCAGGTTCAAACCCCGGTACACTGAGCAGCACACTTTCCTCAACGCTGTGGAAACCATTTCCAGAGTCCAGTTGCTCCACCATCTGCATGGCAGGGCCACTCACCAGCTTGTAGGTGGACAAGGTCAGCTGCACAGACACGTACTTCAGGCCCCAGCCTCTGATCCTGTCCTGGAAGCCGGACAGGGCCAACTGACCGATGATACAGAGAATAGCCATCCTCACCTGAGGGGACAGGGCACGGACACGCTGGGGGTTAGAGGCTGGGGATCCAACACCCAATCCTGTGACATGAGACAGCCAGGAACTGAGGGTGCTCTGGTCTGGAAGGGGCCTCAGGGGCCACCTGGCTACTGCCCGCTCTGTCCACCACCCCGTCTCATCCGGGGGTGCCACTCGGCAGCTCACACGCCCAGGAGCCTCATCTGAGCCCTTCAGAGACACGAGCGCGCTCCCTTCTCCGTAGGCGCCTCCAGCCTCGGGCAGCCCCGGTGAGGACAAGCTGACTCTTCTCCTGGGGCTCATATGTGGCGGTGACACAGAAGCAGCCTATTCCCTCTCCCCCTGACATCCTCCAGGTATTGAAGGCAGCTCCGCCTACGTCTCCAGCCCTGTTCCCGTCCCCATTTGTGCAGACCCTCGCCAGCCTGGATCTCCCCTCCCTGGGACAGAATGACTCCACAGCAGCCCTCAGGGTCTCTATTCAGAAGCAAAGCTAGACGCCAGGGGGCCATGGCTGCAATGGAGCCGGGCCTGTGGTTTTTAGCCTTTATTTGACAAGTTGCTTTTTTCAAATGTGGTAAAGACCCTAGCCAGCCAAGCAGCTCAAGCTGATGCTGGGTTTGCTCGGCCTCTCCTCTGTCCAGGGTGGTGTCTGAGACCCTTGGCTGGAAAACTCCAGGTCCCTGGTGATAGGGAGGGGTCTCAGGAGTGGGACCACAGCTCTGATGGGCCTCACTCACTCCCAGCCGTACTCAGGGCTGGCTGGGAAGGTAGGTTTTCCATCCAAGGGCCTTACTAGAGGAGGCAGCCAGGGCTCCACCCACAGAGCTGGAGGGGAAGGCAGGCGGCAGCTAATAGAAGAACACCCCACTCGCCACCAACTTCCCTCCGCTTGCCCAGCAAAGGCCCCGACCTGCACCCCTTTCTGGGGCTCTGCCCCGTTACCTTGGGCCGGGTGTCGGAGAGTGTGTCCTTGACCACCCGGATGGCCAGGTGGATGGTCCTGATATTCATTCTGGGCTCTGAAAGAAGAAAACTCACCTGGAGGTCCGCTGGCCTTAGGGCCAGGCTCTGAGGAGTTGCCAGAAGCGGCGAGGCCTTGCCCGCCACCCTCCACGGGAGCCAGGGCTCGGGGTCCATGTCACCCTCCTGAGAGCCTCCGACTCATCCCCCCGAGCTCAGGGGCACTTCCCTCAGAAGTCACCCTGGCCACTTCCCGGTGCTCTCAACACTCTCCCCACCCCAGCCCAGGGGGACGTTGTTTTCATGCCTCACTCCCTCAGCCTCTGCTCTGTGTGTCTCTTTGGAACCTAGTGGACCCTCCTTGAGGGCAGGGCGGGGTCTCCCCCAAGAGCTCTTTAGTCCCCTCAGCTGGACACACGGTGCTGGACACACAGCAGGCACATGGAGGCTGCAAAGCCCAGCTATGGAGAGCCTGGGCTCCGGTGCCAGGCTGCCTGCACTCAAACTCCGGCTTCACCGCATTCCAGCTGTGTGACCTCAGGTGAATTACTTAGCCCCTCTGTGCCTCAGTTTCCTCACCTGTAAAAGGTGGATACTAAGAGCACCTCCCTCACAGGGCCGCTGTGAGCAGTAATGAGTTAACACCGGGTCTGGTGCACAAGAGGGCTGTGTGTTTGCTGGATGTAGGGCTGATGACCGCACACCCGATGGAAGGAGGAAGAGTAAGGGAGGTGAGAAAGAGCAGGAGAAGGTTCTGGAGAGGTTGGTATGGACGGAATTAGAGTCAGGCTGCGCTCAAGGCTAGGCATTACTAGAAGTCAATGCTGCTGGAGGAAAAAGAGGAAATGAGGTTGGGGTAGAAGGTGGCAGGTATTCAGGCACCAAAGAATCTAAAAAAGAGTGGATATATGTATACATATAACAGATTCATTTTGCTGTACACCTGAAACTAACACAACATTGTAAATCAACTACATCCCGATAAAAATTATAAAAGAGAAAAAAAGAAAGGGAGAATGTTACAATTTAAAGTTTTTATCTCCAAAATGGAAAACTTTTTTCTGATTATAAAAATAGTATTTGTTCATTGTAAAATCAAAATAAAAGATACCCACCCTTAACAGTTTGGGTGTATCCTCCTAAACTCATTTATGCATAAACACCTAGACTTCTTTCACATAACCGAGGTCATGCTATATATTCTGACCCATACTGTATTGTTATACTTAATATATAAAGGGCAGCTTTTCCATGAGAAAGTATAGATTGTATAAGATTCCATATGTTGCTATACTATCATTAATTCCACCAATTCCTTATAGAAGAACATGTAGGTTGTTTTTAATGTTTGGCTTTTATGTCCAATGTTATAATGAACATCTTTATCCCGTTGCTTTTGGGCAATTATTTCCTTCAGACAATTGACAAAATGTTAGATTTTTGAGCCCAAGTCTTGGGCCCTATCCAATTGAGAACCCAGAAAGGTTTAATCAATTTACAACCCCATCAGTGAAGTACAGAAGCCTGGTTTCTTGTATTCTAGACCAGGGATTAGCAAAGTACAGCCCTAAGGCTAAATCCGGCCCAAAGCCTGTTTTTGTGGATAAAGTTTTATTGGAACACCACCACTCTCTGCAGTCTATACAGACCATGCTTTTGCTCTACAATGCAGAGTTGCATAATTGTCACAGACCATGTGGCCTGCAAAGCTGAAAATACTTTTGTTATCTGGGCTTTTACAGAAAAATGGCCAGGCCAACACTAGTCATTATCTTTATCATCTCTGCCCATCAGATGGGTAAAAAGGGTCTCACTGTTGCTTAAATTTGCATTTCTTTAAGAAAGGGGCTTACTGGCAGCAGAAGGCCATTCACGTACAGTTGCCCAGTTCGCGCACTGTGCAAGGGCACCCAGCTGAAGGACTGAACTGAAGCCACCCATGCTCTTCTCGAGTCATGCAAGACCACATGCTGCCAGTAGGGGGCACCTTGTTCAAATTCACGCAAAGGTGCTCTCTGAGCTGGTGCTGTTGGGGACAGTATTCCCCTTTATCAAGGCCAGGTTTAGGATTTGGGCTTAGGGATTTAGAATCAGGGGTTCAGACTAAGGTTCAGCACTGGGTCAACAGAGCTTTAGGGCTATGTCTACGTGGTGTAACTAGGCTTTATATTTAGCCTTTGATTTAGCTTTGGGGGATTCAGGTAAACAGTCTGAAATTCAGACTCAGGTGGAAGCTGGGATTCGGGATTTAAGGAAAGGGGTGAGGGTGTGGAGGGTGGGCTATGTTCAAGGATAGAAAACGTGAAGCAACCCGGAGCTGTGATTTCTTGGCCCACCCAGTAGTGTCCATAAAAGAGGAAACGAAGGAGGTGCAGATGTGGCTGAGACCCGTCGCCCCAACCCCCGTCCCGCTTCCTGCCCTCGCTCACCATGTGCGCTCACCACTGCACTAATCAGGGTCAGGGTCCCCACGCGGAGGGCCTCCTTGCTCTTCTCCATCTGGCTGAGGAAGAACTTCATCAGCTCCTTGGGTTAGGAGCGGGCTGCAGGCGGAAGGACCGCTTTAGTCGTGCCCCCTGAGCCAGAGCAGCGGGACGAGGCAGCCCCAGGCCCAGTGCTCAGAGGGGCCGGGACTCCCGTGGGCTCACAGCGGACCTGAGGGAGCCTCACCAAGGGCTGTGAAGCAGTGCACGACCTCCGTCAGGTTCTGGCTGCTGTACTGCTGCTGGTCGGGGGCCTTGGAGCACACCTAGGGCGGGGTCACGCAGGGAGGGTGGGTGAGATCTCAGCCGGACAGGGGACGCAGCTGCAGGAGCACCACAGCCTCGCCCCCAGCGGGATGTAGGAGACACGTGAGCGGGACGGGGGCCCCACCACCATCTCACCCTTCGCCCTGGTGGGCCACGCCACCTGCCGCAGCTCCCTTCCCATGGGCCCACCCTGAGAAGGCCACGCCCAGCACAGCCTGCCAGCCTCACCTGGACGTGCAGTTCCGTGAAGATGGTGTGCAGCTGCATTTGCGGGACAGGGGTGTTAGTGGTCACTGACATTTCCAGGACCTGCCTCAAGACCTGCAAAAGGTGGGAAGTGGTGGCACGTGACCTTCTACCGACTCAGGGTCAAACTCCAGACCTTTGCTACTCTGTGTTTTCCGTCCACCGGATGTATCAGCTTCCTCTGGGAGCTAGTTAGAAATGCCACCTCTCAGACCTGCCCAGACCTCTGAATCCAACTCTGTTTCAACCAGCCCCCGGTGTGATTCCCGTGCACGGTAAAGCTTGGGCAGGGCTGCACTAGGGCCACCAAGCGTGACATTCAAGGCCTTCTTCCCCTTTCTCTCCTAGTCACTGGGAGGTGAAGCCCATCTTTAGACCGAATGACCTACACATGGCTCCCCAAATCCGTCCCATTCATTTCTGCTCCCAGCTCTTACAGCAAAGACGAGAGCCTCGCCTCGTCTGTAGATGAGTGACCCCCTGCACAGTATACATCAGCCCAGGTCACGTCTCCACTCAGAGCCTTGCAAAGGCTCCATCTCACAGGAGTTCAAGGCTGGCAGGGGTCGAATGGTGTTCCCCCCAGAATTTGTGTCCACCCAGAACCTCAGAATGTGACCTCACTTGGAAATAGGGTACTTGCAACTAGTTAAGGATCTCGAGATGAGATCATCCTGAATTTAGGGTGGGCCTTAAATCCAATGACTGGTGTCCTTACGAGAAGTGGAGAGGACACAGAGAGACACAGAGAAGATGGCCATGTGAAGATGGAGGGGGAGGTTGGAGTGATGCAGTGCCTGGGGCCGCCAGAAGCTGGAAGATGCAAGATTCTCCCCTAGAGCCTTCAGAAGGAGCACAGCCTGCCAACACCTTGATTTCAGGCTTCTGGCCTCCAGAACAATGAGAGAATAAATTTCTGTTGTTTTAAGCCACTCACCTCATGGTTCTTTGTTACAGCAGCCCTAAGAAACTGACACAAAGGCCATGACCTCACTGCGGCCTCCAAAACCCTTTGGCATCTCATCCTTTCCACCTGGAATGGCAGCGTTCATTTCTTGGAAATCCTACAGGTGCCAGGCCCCATGGCTCTATCTCTCACCCGGATGACACTCCCCACCCGGGACACTTGGGAGCCCCAAATATCTCAAGTCTCCAGCCCAGGCCGCTGCCCACTCGGCCCCTCACCTGTGTGATGAAGAGTGCCTCCAGGCGGCCCTGGTACTCTGCCAGCAGCAGGGGGATGTAGTCGTACACCTGCTCCCGCAGGCCGTCGTTGGGCAGGAGGAGGTTCAGCCTAGGCTTCAGGGACTTGATGAGCCCCAGCTTCACCTACCACAGGAGCGGCGTCTCTAGACCCCTCGGCCCAGGACCTCAGCAAGGCCCAGTGATGTCAGCCCCATCCACAAGACAGAGGGGACCTTGGAAGTAGAGTCCAGGCCTCCCCCGGGCCCCACAGGTGGGCGGTGAACCCAGACTGTCCCCCAAGTCCGGGCTCTGCCACTTAGGTAACTTTGGGCAGACACTTGACCTCTCTCTGCCTCACTTTCCTCAGCTGTAAAACAGTCCTATGGCACAGAGTTGGCGTGGAAATCGCTCCCACAGGTAAACCGCTCGGAGAGTGCCTGGCAGGCATGTGAAAGGGACCCTCATCTGGCACCGCCAGGGACCTTTATCAAGCTGCCTTCTGAGGCTCCGGGCCCACGTGGCTCTGCCATTAATCAGCTCCCCATCTCCCCGGACCGCACGGTATCTCAGCCCCTCCAGCGCCGCAGGCTGGGGAGCCGTGACCCAGGGACCGTGCGGGCCCCCCACCCCCGAGCAGGGCAGTCTCACCTCGGGGTTGTCGTCCCTCAGCCACACGGTCACAAAATAGCGGTACATGGGGAACAGCCTCACAGCAAACTGCTCCTCGGTCATCACGGTACACACTGCCCTCCAGGTGCCTCAGGTAAAACTGCACGGTCTCGCAGAAGGTCTCCATGGCTGTCCGTGGGGATGTGCAGTGAGCCCAGAGGGACAGGAAGAAGGACAAAGGCTTCCCAGGCCACCTTCTCAGGAGGGAGCCCTCATGCACCTCCATAACTAGCAGGTCACTGAGATGGCCAAAGACGCTGCTAGAAAAATCTCCTTCTGAGTCCCTCCCTCTCTGCCCTTCCAACTCCCTCAGAGCCCCCTAATGCTCATCCTGCAGGTCTGTGTGTGAAAGGCTCCCCTGGGGGGGGTAGAGCGCGCAGGTGTGACTCGGTGCCAGCCCTTGACCCTCCTGTGCCGAGGCCAAGGCTGGGGCCTGTAATAAACCTCTTTTCACTCACATCCTGGGGATTCCAGTGCAGAGGGCGGCCAACACATTTTGCCCTGCTTTTCTCAGGTATTCGGGATTTGGGTCCACAGAAACATTAAGTTATCAAAACCTGGGGCAATGTGATCAGATGTAAATGGCATCAAAGACCTGCCCAAGCCAAGCCCAACCTGGAAACATTTCCCCGGTCGCCCTCTCCTGCGAATCCCATCACCCTTCCATCTCTACCTGGTTTACCCCACCTCCCCATCCCCCAGCACCCTGACTGGGCCGGACCTGCGGGCCCAGGTGGGATACGTACCCCTGCAGGTGACCTGGCGCATCTTGGCTTCATTGGCGAGCCTCAGCATGGTGAATATGGTAGCCAGGGTGATGCCCATGTATGGCATGAACTCAAACACTGTGGGGCACGGGCAGAGGTCACGAGGAGTCAGGGCAGGAGAGTCAGCAGAGAGGACAACCCCGCTAGCCGCACCTCCAGCCCTGGAGCAGAGCCAGGGAGCCGCTTTGTGCGGTTGGGCCACAGGGGAGAGTGGGAGGCAGGGGAGGTAAGAAGAGATGGAAGCCGGTGAAGGGGGCAGGAAGTGGGAAAGAGAGGAGCAGGGGAGAGAGGTGGAGGAGGAGGAAGAGGAGAAGGAGGAGGGGGAAGGGGAGGAGGGGGGGAGGAGGAGGAGGAGAAAGGAGGGAAGGAGGAGGAGGAGGAGGAGGAGGAGGAGAAAGGAGGGAAGGAGGAGGAGGGGAAGAAGGAGGGGGAGGAGGAGAAAGGAGGGAAGGAGGCAGAGGAGGGGGAGGATAAGGGGGGAGGGGAGGAGGAGCAGGGGGAGGCAGGGAAGGGGGAGAGGAGGCAGAGTGTGGGCTCTTCCAGCCTCTGACCCCTCTGGGTGTCCCACAGACGTTCTGGGATGAAGAACCAGAGGCTGTGAGTGAGAAAGTGAAAAGGCAACAGGCATCAGAAGAAAGAGCAGAGAAAGAAGGGAAACTGCAGTGGGAGGGGGAGAGAGAAAGAGGAGCGGCGATAGACCACACTCGCCTCCAGCCCCGCTCCCACTAGCTCCCCTTTCAGATCCCTCGCCCGCTGGACCCCCATTTCTGCACCCCCCACCTGCCCCCTCTCCTGGCTCTGGCATCAGCCCACACAGGCCTCACCCGCCTTGCCCCCAGAGCCCCTCCAGCTACCATCTCATTTCTTTCCCCTCCTGCCTTCACTGCCTCTGCCCCCATCCCTCTCCTGCCCCCCTCTCGACCAGCCTCCGTCTCCAGGAAGCCACCGCCTCCAGCCTCATCTTCCCAGGCGCCCCCGGAGGATGGGCCCCGACTGGCCCCTGGGCCCCTCCTGAGTCCTTCTCCTTCTCGCAGCCTCCACGACACCACACTGCCCTCATCTTGCTCTAGTTCTGGTTCAGTTCCCCCTAAGCCTTCTCGGGTTTGGGGTTTCTCAGGGCGAGGTGCTGGCCCTCTTCTCTCCTCTCTCTACTTTCACCCCCTTGGTGACAACAACTTTGGACACCACCTACACTCGAGGCCCCCTGCCCTCTGAACTCTGCTTCCCACATCAACTGCCCGCTTGATGACCTCTCCCCTTGGACAACTCTCAAGGAATGCAAACTCAGTCCACGCAAAAGAAATTCATCTGAGCCCTAAGTTCTCTCTCCCCGAGTGTTCCCCGTCTCAGGAAATGAACACACTATACAGGCAGCCGTTCAAACCTGAAACCCGGGAGTCATTCTTGGGTCCTGCTGTTCCTTTGTCTCTCACACACAGTCCATCAGCAAGTCCGCCCACCAGAACCCCATCTACTACTCACGTCTGTCCTCCGCTCGCCGAATGAGTCCCAGCCTGAGCCACAGACACCTCACAGTTACACCCCTCCCACCCCCTCTCCGTCCACACCACAGCAAGAATGGGCTTCCTGGAAGCTTCATCAGGCAACTCTGCAGCTTAAAATCCCTCAATAGCTTCCTAGTGCCTTTACATAGAGTCCAGACTCTTCGCCACGCCCACTAGGCCCTGCCTAACTCTCCAAGCTCATTTTACACCCATCACCCCCCTCTCTCTAGCTCCGGCCATAGTGACCTCTCAGTTCTTCAGAGAAACCAAGCTTTCTCCTGCCACAGGGCCTTTGCACATTCAGTGCGGGATGGCTCCCTCATCCACTTCTTCACGCAGATAATCATCATCTGAGTCTTCAGGTCACAGGTGAAGCATCGCCGCCTTAATGAGGGCCCCACAGAGATGAGGTCCTCTTCCCCTCATCCTGATCTCAGAAAGCCCCCTGGCTGTCCTCTTCATAACTGCCATCTCATATTATGATTATCTGTTTTCCTGTTTACTGGTTCACGGTGTCTTACTCACCTGTGGTCTTACTCACCTGTGGCACCCACCCCAAGGCCTGCATGCAGCAGGCACTCAGCACACGTTCCTGGGATGGAAAGGGAGGGAGGGAAGGAGAAAGTGAGAGAACGGGGCCAGAGAGGGAGAGAGGAGAGAGAGGTTTGGAAGAGAAGGGAGGGCAGGAATAAAGACACAGAAATGAGAGGCGGAAACACAGAGAGAGAATCTTGGCAGCTGAGAGGGACAGAGAGAGACACACAGAGATGAAAAGGAGGGATGCCAGAGAAAGGTACTAAGAGAGAGAAATGGAAGGGGATGGGGGCAGAGACAAGGGCAGAGGCCCGGCAGGAACACGGGATGCTCTAAAGGGGTCAGATACTGGGGCTGAGGCCCCGCGGGCCCTACCATTGCCATTGGCCAGCCTCGCCAGGGTGATGACGACAAATTCTTCGGCGAGGCTGAGGGGTCTGAGGTGGTGCTGCAGCTCATACATGACCAAGCTGAAGTGGTTTCGGGACAGGGCCACCTCTGCCCTCACGTAGCCCTCCACCTACAGGGGACGCGAGAGGGATGTGTGGCGTCACCACCAGCTCCTGCCCCTCACCTGCTCCAGCCCTGCTGTGCTCCCTTGGGCTTGCTCAGCCTACTCCTGCCCCATGAGGTAACCGGACAAGGGCCTCGGGCATCCCAGGCCGCACCTACCAAGGCCCAGCCCCTGGGTCGGTGGGCGGCAGGGCTCTCCTACCTGCAGCATCTCCCTCATCTCCTTGGAGGCGATGGTGACCAGCCTCTGGACGCAGTGCTCCCCCAGCTCCCCCTCCTGCTGGACGATCTCCCGGAGGAGGCTGTAAACGTTGACTTTGCGCTGAGCGGAAATCTGGGGAACAAGTATGGCGGGTGGGAAGGTCCTGGACTGGGCAGTGGAGCCTGGGAGGGACCCGGCCCTGCCAGAGCACGCAAATTCACCACGCTCTCCCTCCCACTGGTCCTCCTCCCAAATAGTGTGAGATTATGATTTATAATAAGAAATTTATATTTGGTCTTCATCCAGTTTCTGGCGCAGAGCCCCTAAAATCTTTGGAATTTCCTAAGTGACGAGAGTGACAAAGGTGTCTTTTGTTATATTGAGATGATTTTTGGTCCACACCTAAGGATGGGGGCTGGTTGGCAGGAGAACCAATCATCTGATTAGAGGATTGGAACTTTCATTCCCACCCACTTGACCTCCGGGGAGAAGAGAGGGGCTGGAAGTGGAATCGATGGCCAATGGCCAGTGATTTAATCAACCATGCCTAGATAATGAAGCCTCCATAAAAACCCAAAAGGACAAGGTTCAGAGAGATTCTAGACTGGTGAACAAATAGAGATTTGGCAGGAGTGGCGTGCCCAGAGAGGCCCTGGAAACTTCGCGCCCTTTCCCAAACCCTCGCCCTATGCGTCTCTTCCATCTGGTTGGTCCTGAGTTATATCCTGTTAAAATAAACTAGTATCTAGTAGGTAAAATGTTTCTCTGAGTTCTGTGAGCCACTCTCATAAATTAATTGAACCCAAGGAGGAGGTCATGGGAACCTCCAAACTATAGCCAGTTGGCCAAACTTACGATTGGCGTCTGAAGCAGGGGCGGGGGTGGGGTCGTCTTATGGGACTGAGCCCTTAACCTCTGGGATCTGACACTATCTCCAGGTAGACAGTGTCAGAATTGAGTTAAATTGTAGCACACCTAGCTGGCGTCAGAGAATTATTTGGTGGCGGGGGGAACACCCACACATTGGATTTGGATGCAGAATTATCAATGTCTCATCTGGTAGATGACGCCACCATCCTGAAACTGCCTAAGACTCTGACCCCGACTCCGCCATCTCTCACACCACCCCCTCCCTTCCTCCCATCAGGCTCATCCAACTGGCCCTGTCAGTGTGGCCTGCAAATCTGTCCTCTCTTCTCTGCCTTCAGCCCAGCATACTCAGCTAGGCAGGGGTCAAATGGTCAGCACACAGGGTCCTCCACAGATTTGGCAATGGCCCTCTGGCAAGTCCAAGAGGACATCATCTATTTTGCTTCTTAGATAGCTCTTGTCACAAGGGGGGGGGACTCCTCTCCCCGGGGGCTGTTACCTGCAAAACGCTCTGGGAAGATGGCCCCCTCCCCTGGCTGGTAAGGAGGTCACCTACCAACAGTCAAGACCTTAGCAAATTTGGGGACCTCAAGAGGAGAGGAAGTCAATGAAATTTACTGGAGTGACATCCAGTACAGAGAGTCTTGGCCTTTCTTTCCTGGTCTCGATATAGCAAGTAATAGAGGCTTGTAAACTCCAGTGAGAGATTCCTCATGAAAACTCCTGGACCGAAGAGAACCGTGTGGCCTTCGCTGCCTAGTCCGATGGCCTTTGTTTTCTCAACCTCTTCATTTTTTTTTTTTTTTAATTGTCCCCTAAGGAGCCTTCTTAAGCATTTTTTCCTAATTGCCCCCCACCATGAAAATGTAATACCGCAAAGATATTATATAGCTGATTATACATATCTGTGCTTTGTACATCAAAAACTAAAGTATCCTTCGCACACACCAACCCCCGATCCCACTGCCGCAAGAGCCAATTTTACCTGCTTCGGAGCAGAATCACCCCGTTGAGAATTCACGCTCTAGATCTTCAAGGCAAACTCAAGGAAGCCTAGATGCGTAGCTAACACTGTTGCTGCAGATATGTAAACAGCCAGGCAAATTCTAATAAGCCCAGCCTAAATTCTGCGATCGAAATTAATCTTTGGAGAATATTTACGGGCGCAAGAGAAAAATTGTCAAAGACTTGGAAAGTGGCATAAAACAGGCACGGGGTGGCCTCCCAGAGGCGGGCTTGGTGCCGTCTGCTGCCCCTGCAGGATCATCCGGCCTGTGCGAGTGCGTGCCTTTGATCGCCTGTGATAGTCTAGGCTCTGCTACGTCTCCACGGAGACAGAAGGTAAGTTTTAGGAAACTGATGCTGAAAATGATTCCTGTTCGTGACAACGCAAAGGAATTTTGTCTGGTAAAGAATGTAAATCTCTATAAGTAAAACTGTCATTTTAACCGATTTTAACATCTTACTGGTTCCTTCACTAATTAAAGAATAACTAAAATCTTTAACACAGGTCAAGTTACAAAATATGCCTACTTGTTTATCATCTGTTTATTGCCACTGATCATTTATCATGGCCTGGGTATTAACCGTGGTTTTTAAAATTTTCTATATTTCCTGATGCTTTGCCTTCTTGGGGCCTGGTGGACCCTGGAGAGACTGCCCAGGGTTAGTCAATTCCTAGAGATGGCAAACAACTCACCCACTCACGAGCAAGCTTGTCAAATACAAGCGAGCAATCCAGAGCCCACGTACCAACCACCTCTTCTATCAGGCTCTCACGCTCTGGACCACTATACACCTGCTCTAATCACCTCAGGGCCAGGGACCAGACCACTCAGGGCGGCCCCTACACCCCAGACCTCACTGAAATTATCCACACTAGCCAATCTGACGTCTGCTCATCCTGCCTCGCCAGATCTTCCCCTACAGAAGCCACAAGAAACACTCCTGCGTACATTTCCCCCTTGCTCCCTCTGCCTCCCGCCCGACCCTGCTTCTTCTTTGTGGGCCTGCATGGCATGGGGTGTCCCTGCCTCTTGGGATCTGTGAGTAACAGACCATCTTTTCAAGGGCAATCATCTCCTGAGCTGTTGGTCTCACTATACCTGAATAATAATAAAACCTACGTTTTAAAAGACTTTTGCAAATTCTTTGCCTATGCTCCTGGACCCCGACACACCTCCCTCAAGGCTGCCACGTATCTTCTTTCTATAAAATAAAGCTTGCTATTAAGAATTCTTATAAGGACCTGCTCTGCTACCCACTCTCAAAAGCTCAAGAATAGTCTAAAATTCAACAGCTCTCCAAGTGTGGTCCCCAGACCAGCAGCAGCGTCACTTGGGACCTTGCTAGAAATGCTGATTCTTGGGCTCCACCCCATACCTACTGAATCAGAAACTCTCACGATGGGCCCCAGAAATCTGAAGTTTTAACAAGTCCTCAGGGGATACCGATGCTCTGGTCCAAACTCTACCCTGTCGTACAAAGCCCACCATGATCTCGGTTACATTTTCCATCACTCCCATCAGCATCCTCTACCCCAGCCTCTGCCCCAGTAAACAGCCTTCCCACTGGCCAAGCACCCCTGCACTCTGCATCCGGTGTGTCTCTGTTCCCCCACATCTACCTGCTTCACCCGTGCTCAACATCTTTGTAACTCAGCTCACCTGCTCTAGAACGGTGACTCCCAAACCCACTGCGTCAGAATACCGAGGAGCTTTGAAAACTTGTGAGTGGCCCAGGCCCCACTTGGGCCTCAAGGGCTGAGACCCTCATGGTCTTGTCATTCTCTGTACCCCAGCACCTAGCCTGCATCCACAACTATCAGTAAATGTGTGCTGAGCAGTGGACGGACGTGCACACAGGTGGCCAGGCTCAGAGGAGCGGCTGAGGGGAAGGAGGCCCTACCTCCAGTACCTGCAGGCAGCGGATGAGAGTGTCCGTCACCACAGAGGGCTCAGTGGTGGCCTTCTCCCTGATGATCACTGAGGCCAGCGTCTTCCGCAGGTCAGGACCTGCCCCAGCGGCGCCCGTTTTGGTTGACTCGCTGTCCATGATGTGGAGGAGGTTTGTGACTTGTTGGAAGGTACCTGAGACAAAGGTGGCACAGGTGTGATGCCGAGACGACCATTACAGGGGTTGTTCTTTGTGCTCCGGTCTCCCTGATACCTGCACAGCTCTAGCTCTACCTGGGGCATGATTGGGCAGGGACCTTCCTATCCACTGTACAGATGGAGAAACTGAGATCTTGACCAGGACTTGCCCTCCAGGAGTTAGTGGCCGAAATGAGGCAGGAGTATAGGGAGGGGGTGACTTTCTTACCACTGTCGTCTGGTTCCAGAGGTTCCAGGTCCTCTGTCTCCTCTGACACGTCCTCATTTGACTCTGTTGATGCTTCTGCCATCTCTTCCTCAAGCTCTTTTGAGATAATAAGATTTGTAAAATACTTGGTGTGTCATCCCACCATAAGACGACCCCCCATGAGTCACACCCTGCATAACCCCCTTCCTTAGAGCGTGGGAGGAACCCGTGACTTGGTTAGACCCCTATTCTAGCCAATAGAATATGGCAAAAGCGATGGGAACCTCCCATGATGCGATCACTGCCATGATTACATTATGTCATATAAGACTCCATCTTAGCAGACTGGAGAGAGATTCTCATGCTGGCCTTGAAAAGTAAACAGTGGTGATACAGACTGCCTATGGAGGGGGCCGTGTCACAAGGAACTGAGGGCCTCAGTCCTACAACCACAAGGAACTGGATTCTGCCAACAACCACATGAGCTTGGAAGAGGGCCAAGCTCCAGAAAGGACGCAGCCCAGACAACACCTCGAGTGCAGCCTGTGAAACCCTAAATAAATGACCCCGCTAAGCCAAGCCTAGACTCCTGACCACGCAAACTGTGGCATAATAAACAGGTGTTATTTTAAGCCACTACATTTAGGTAATTTGTCACACAGTGATCGATAGCTACACTTGGTTAGGAAGGGCCTTTCCTCCCTCTTTTCTGGACACTGAAAACTAATGATTAATGAGAAATCCCCCTCGGCAGGTCTCATCGCTCCTCTCAAGGGGCTCTCTCAGCATCAGCAGCTTCTCAAGGGCTGACAAACATCAACAGAGATGTCAACACGGAGGGTGAAGAGCTCCCAGGTCCTCTTTACTCCTGTCCCAAGTTCCTCAAACTCCATCCCAGGGCCCTTCACCATCCTGTGCTCCCTTCCTCCTGAGAATGCTTTAAGGAACAAGTCTGGGACCTAAATCCTGACCTTTTCTCAGAGTTCTCTCCTGGATGGAACAAAAATACACCGCAAGAAAAAGCTCCGTTCTCTGCCTGATACACATCAATGGTAATGTGGACAATGGCAGGTTGGGTTGACAAAGGAGTGAGACCTTCGGGCTCCTCAGTCGTAACTCAGACAGGGAGCAGGTCCCCCGGCAGGGTGGGAGGGTTTCACTAGAATCATCACCGTTGAGTCCCAGACCCTTGGAACTCTCAGATCCAACTGCCTACCTGAGCTCTGTGAACCCAGGGCTTTGAGGAGTGCACAGGGCCCTGGGATTTAAAAATCCCACATTATTTTGTTAATCAACATTTCTGTCACCCACATGTGGGGTGAGATATGGTGGCCTGTTTGGGGAAAGGAAATGGAGGGGGGGATTCACAGCCAAGTCCCCTGGGGACGTGGTCATAGGAGCCCAGGGTGGGGAGGTGTGATCCGGGCAGCTAGAGGAGATGGGGGTGACAGAGGGGTCCTGAGAAGAGGATTTCTCTTCCCCAAGGACTGGACAGCTTCCAGGATGGGGCAGTGTGGCCCTACTGACAGCCATTACATTTAAGTAATTTGTCACACAGCTATTGATAGCTACACTTGGTTAGGAAGGGCCTTTCCTCCCTCTTTTCTGGACACTGAAAACTAATGATTAATGAGAAATCCCCCTCGGCAGGTCTCATCGCTCCTCTCAAGGGGCTCTCTCAACATCAGCAACTTCTTAAGGGCTGACAAACATCAACACAGATGTCAACACTGAGGGATAAAAGCTCCCAGATCCTTTTTCCTCCTGAAGATAAAGAATTTCAAAGAAAGACAGGGCAGTGACCCTGTTTCCCTGAACCAAAAGTGGGGCCCAAAGGATTTCTGTCAGTTGTAGCTGTGAGAGACAGTCCCAATCAACAGTCTGAGCAATAAAATAATGAATTTCTATGCATTACAGGGCAACAGATCAAGACCCAGAGCCACCTAGGTCTAAGACTGCTTAATTAAAATTCCCACTTAATTTCCCATTGTCCTCACTGCCAAGAGGGAGCTCCTCTGCCTCTGCTTGTCACCTCTCATACCAGGGAGCTCATGACCCTCAGCAGCCCATTTCTACTTCACTGAATCCCGGTGGTTAAAAAACGAGCTTCCTCTACATAGTGCCAAACACTCCTCCTCACAAAATTCACGCATTTTTCCTCACTCTGCCCTTTGGAGACATGTAAACCATGATGGAACAGACACCAGAAGGCAGTTATAACATGCTCCTTCTTTCACAGTCCCCTTGGCCCTACCTCCCACTCCCTTCTGGGCCTTCTTTTCTCTTTCAAAGATTACTCAGTGAAATGGCTGCAATTCCATCCCACAGACTCTGACTGTGTGCCTGCAGTGTGCAGCTAAGCTTGGCTCTCCATGTTGTGGTGGATACAGAGGTGGGTAGGACACATCTCTGTCCTCTGAGAGTCTGAAGACACAACACATGAAAGATTGTGGACTTAGAGCCAGAAGTGAATGTATCAGTTAGCCGTTGCTGTGTAACAAACTACCTCAAAATTTAATGACTGAAAACAACAGTTTATTATTGTTCACAAGTCTATGGGTCAGCCAGGTGGTTCTGTTGATCTGGGCTGTGTCCAGTCAAGCATAACTGGAGTCACTCATGCAGCTGTGGTAGCCAGTGGGTTAGATGAGGGTTGGCTGGTCTAAGATGGCCTCACACACATGCCTAGCAGTTGGCTTCCTATTGGCTGAAGTGACCAGGGTGATCAGGAACCATGTCTCCCATCATGCAGCAGGGCTGGCCCAGGTTGTTCTCAGAGCATCTGGGCAGGTTTCCAGGAGAGCGGGCAGACACACCAAGGCGCCTCAGGGCCTAGACTTGAACTGTACCTTTCACCTCTGCCACCTTCTAACAGCCAAGGGAGGTCACAGGCCGGTCCGGACTCAAGGGGTGGGGATATAGATTTCCCCTCTTGATAGGAAGAGCTGCAATGTGACATTGTGAAGAACATGGCTATCAGAAGGAGTGGAGGAAGGGGTCCTTTATTATTATTATTGCATACATGGTGAGTGTAAGCCATGGCCAAAAGTGCGATGCCCCAAACACGTTATCTACAGAGGATGCTAAGAGGATGAGATCCAGGAGAATGAAGTGGCTTCTGCTTGGTTTTCCAAATGAAAATACTTTTTTTCTGAGTATGACAGTAATACAGGACTCACATACAACGCACTCATAAACTCAGCCACTCCGGGCTTCCCTGGTGGCGCAGTGGTTGAGAATCTGCCTGCCAATGCAGGGGACACGGGTTCGAGCCCTGGTCCGGGAAGATCCCACATGCCACGGAGCAACTAAGCCCACGAGCCACAACTACTGAGCCTGCGCGTCTGGAGCCTGCGCTCCGCAACGGGAGAGGCCGCGACAGTGAGAGGCCCACGCACCGCGAGGAAGAGTGGCCCCCGCTCGCCACAGCTGGAGAAAGCCCTCGCACAGAAACGAAGACCCAACACAGCCAAAAATAAATAAATTAATTAATTAAAAAAAAAAAAACAAAAAAAAAACTCAGCCACTCTTAGTGCTGTCACGCAGCTGAGCTTCCCACATCTGCTTCTATGGGAACCAACCTGAAAAAAAGAAAACACGGTAGTCGTGGAAACCTGTGAGCTTAAGTGCATGAAAGGGCCAGTAAGAAAGTGGAAAAAATGGAAATAGAGTATGTATACAGTGAACACATTTGGGGGCACCTTACCGGCTCACAGGGCTCCCGCTTCCCTGACCCACAGAGTCACAGTTAACGGGGTCCTGGCGGCCGTGTTTTCCGTCTATAATCCCTCCCCCGCCACTCCTCATTGGATAAGGAGTGGACACCTGATCCAGCTGGACCAATCAGGTTCTTTCTCACAGGAATCCGGAACTCTGGGTAAGCGAGAACGCAGTCAGTCGCCTGTGGGATCTTGGGGATGACGGTTCCCGGGACTGAGGAGCTGGGAAGGCCGAGAGGAGAGGGAGGCGTAAAGCCGGCGCCTGGAGCATGCAGGGATGGGAGGGGGCCAGAGAGGCTGCACTCAGCTCAACTCCTCTGGAGGCTTGGCCGTGAGCCTCTCACCCTTAGGAAGCACGTCTCCTTACAAAATGACCTCTTTTTTGCTTAAGATATCCCAAGTTGGGTTGTCTTACTTGTAAACAAGAGGGTCTAAAAACTAGGAACACAAAGGTGCACAGGAGCATGAACTGGGGGAGGTCAGAGCAGCTCGGGGTCCCTGGGGCTTGGGGGTTGAGGGGTGGAGTAGCAGGGAGCCGTGGGCAGTGAGGCCGGGAGGTGGTCCCTGGGTGGACCGGGAAGGACCTTGAAGGAGGGGGGACATAGTCCACGAAACAACATGGGGCTCAGAGGTGTGGGATGGAACTGGTGTGAACGGCTTGTGTTCCAAAAGCCACCTAGGGAAGGAATAAATTGGGCTGGGGTCAGGAGAAATCCTAGCTAGCCATGACCCCAGCTCCAATTTGAAGCCCACACATTTGAAAGTTCTACATGTAACACAAAGCAAAAAACAAACCAACAAACAAAGGTGTGGACAAAATTAAAGAACAAGTGGAAGAAAAAAATGCACGTGACAGGAGGGTATTTTCAGTGATTCAGTAAGCACTCAACAAAGCATCAGGGGCTTCCCTGGTGGCTCGGTGGTTAAGAATCCGCCTGCCAATGCAGGGCACACGGTTCGAGCCCTGATCCAGGAAGATCCCACATGCCGTGGGGCAACTAAGCCCGGGCGCCACAGCTACTGAGCCTGCGCTCTAGCGCCCGCGCGCCACAACTACTAAAGCCTGCGCGCCTAGAGCCCGTGCTCCGCAAGAAGAGAAGCCTCCACAATAAGAAGCCCGCGCACCGCAGCAAAGAGTAGCCCCCTCTCGCCGCAACTAGAGAAAGCCCACGCACAGCAACGAAGACCCAAAGCAGCCTAAATAAATAAATAAATTTATTAAAAAAATAAAAAATAAAGGGAAGGAAAACAAGAAAAAAATTTAAAAAAAAAATCATCAGGGTAATACACCCCACAGGAAAACAGGCAAAGAATATTCTCCAAAAAGGAAATACAAATGGCTCATGAGCTTGAAAAAAGAAATTCAACCTTTAATAATAATAACAGGCAATTAAAAACAAAATCCCACTTTTGCCTATGAAACTGATACTTTCTTTTCTCAAGATAATACTTTATACTGAAGGGAGTTTGAGAACCTGGCTCCCTCACCACTGATTGAACCCCTCTGGCAAGTTCGGGAATATCTCAAACCATTTGCCCAAGGTAACCGTGCATCAGTGCCCCACCCAGATCCCTGTGTTCTTATCGCTTAGTGCACAGGGCCGGACCTCCAACACCACACCTGCATTTCTCTCCCGTGGGACCTCTCTGGGTTTTAAAGCCCTCCTTGCCTGCTCTTGTGGCCGACTGGAAGTGCAGGGAAATTAATATCACCTGGGAGCAGCCAATCACCGACAGGGGCAAGTGCTCAGATCCCCAAGGGCCTTGCCCCTCCAGTCTGGGTAAGTCTGGCATGTTTTCTGCACTGGCTCCCAGTGTCAACCAGCAGGATTCAGTTCCCACTGCCCACAGAGAGCTGCCTTCCTGATGGTCATCACTCCCCATCCTACTCCCCACTCCCCTTCAGGGTTTCCTTCACTTCCCAGATAAACTCCTTGCCTGTGGATCCACACCTTAAAGGAACCGAAACAGACAACCATGGATTTGTTGTAAGGCACTTTCCCATGGAAATAGTCATGAATATGTACAAAGACTTAGCTACTAGGATATTCGGTGAAGTCTTTTCTCTAAAAGAAAATAAAAGTGAATACACCAGGAAGTAGTGGTTAAATAAATCCTGGTATATTCATGCAATAGAATATTCCTTGGCCACTTAAAACACATTAAATATTATACAAAGACCTGGAGAGAACATTCACAATAGGATGAAGTGAAGGAAGAATGTTAGAAAACACTAGATATCTTTGGTATCTTTGCAATATTTTATAACTATATACATTTGCCAAAATATTTACTAACTGTGGTTATTTGCAGGGAACATGGTTAATGGTGATTTTAATTTCCTTGTGTGTATATGTGTACACCTCTATATTTTTCAAATTTTCTGTCAGAATCATGCATTACTTTTGTAGTTAGAACTTGTAGTTTAACAATAAATAAATGCAACACCCATGAAGAGACCACCTAATAAATATAATTTATATGAATTTATTAATATGTTTTTAGTTATTACATCAGAGAAAATATACTTGCCAGTCGCTATAATTTAGGCTTTTGTCAAATTCAGATCCATTTGGCTCAAGCAATGATTGTCTGCTCAGGCATATCACCCATCAATTTTATACATCATTCTTTCCCCCCAAAGTCAGAAATCTATACCATTCATTCATATCATATCAAGTACAAGGAATAAACGTTTCCTTACTTAGATGCACAAAGTGACATCTGTGAAGCATGAGCATAATTTAGAACCAGGCATTATTGGTGAAGGAATCTATCACATCCATCTACAGATGCCAGAAGATGAGGTTACAACTCATCCTGGGGCGGGGGGGTGGGGGGGGGGGCAGGGGGAAGCAGTGGCTCCCAAACAGGTCCCATTTCTGCGTAGGTGAAGTACTGCAGATTGAAGGAGGGACCTATCCAACCCTCTTTGCAAGTCATTTGAAAGATGACAAGTGTAGTCCAGATTAAAGATCCTGGAGGGAGCAGAAAAGATATTTAAATATCTCTACCTATATGTGTGACTAACGCTTAGATCATTTTTATTTTTTAAAACACACTCTGGGGTGTTATTTTCTGGCAAAGTATTTCTTGAATAAGCATAACATGAATTTAACCTGACTCTGTTTGCAAGTTTCCAACCCAGTTCTCAGTGTGCCTTGGATTTATGAGATTTCTTCACTCGCTCTTTTTTCCCGAAGCATTTCCAGAAGGCAAAGGCACAGCCCTTAAAGGTGATGAAGATGACTGTCAGTACGACCGCCAGGAGGAAGCCGATCACATCCAAAGAGTAGTACTGGTACCAGGTGAGGTCATGGGCCGCAGGGCGCAGGTGTGGCGCCCCCTTGTGCCTCATCACAAACTCCACCCAGAATACAGCCAGGTCTAGAGGCTCCATGGGGCGGTCCTTGTGAAGGCGAGAGAGGTGCATGATGTTTTCCTTATAGCTGAACACACAAAGACAGTTATGTGAATGCCTGGAACACCAACAGTAGCGAACCATCCTCTATGCTTGCTTCCAGTTAGGAACGCTACCAGATTTTCCAAACTTGGCAGAGTTTCTATTGTAACCAGAAAAGAAAACACACACTAAATATTCTAGAAAGAATGAAAGAAAGAAAGAAAGAAACAAAGAAAGAAAGAAAGAAAGAAAGAAAGAAAGAAAGAAAGAAAGAAAGAGAGAGAGAGGGAGGGAGGGAGGGAGGGAGGGAAGGAGGGAGGAAGGAAGAAAAGGGGAAAGGAAGAAAGAAAACTGGAAGCCAAAATTATAATTTTAAATTATTTGAAACTTGCGTCCTACTTTTCTTCTTTTCTTTTTAGTGATATCTTTGTAGGCAATTGATCATACTTTTTTCGTAACAAGATAAAGAAATAAAGGAAAAGGTCATCTCAGAAATTATTAATGATTTCCCATTCAATGAGATTGTAAACAATCTCTTCTAGCCAAAGTAAAAACCATTTTTAAGTGCCATCTCCAAGACAGTGCTATACTTTCAATTCAACTGTTGAAACATCAAACCTCCAAGTGCTAAATTTTGCATGAGGCAGTGTCTTTGCAGCCTGTTAAAGAAAAATGGATTCCTGTTTATTTTGGACTGTGTCGATAGCTGAGTCAGAATATCCAAATCCAAAATGGGTTAGATACTTCAACCCTTAGTATGGATGCACTTAAAGAGGAAAGAGAAGGAGGAGGAGGAGAAGGAGGAGGAGGGTAAGGAGAAGAAGAAGACAAGGGAAAGAAAAGAGAGAAGAAAGAGAAAAGCGAGACGCTTATTCAGGAGCGGTTATGATCATTGCTGTCCTTGAATATGTCCATCATTTTATTTGGATACATTATTATAATGTACTATTAATACTTGGTCATAAATTCTGTTAAACATCTTCCTTGTGTATAAATCTTCTCTTATAAAATAGATTTTCTTGGACTTTCATTCATTCATTCAATATTTATTGAGCACCTGATATGGCCTGGTTGTATAATCTGATGTTGGAAATTTTTCCACTTCTTTTTATTTTATGTAGGTCCAGTCCCAGCTTAGAGTGCTGGGAACATGGAGATTCACAATCGGAGATGGCTCAGAAATGGATAGATGAAGTTAGTAACTTAAGCTGACCGATTAGTGTTTTGTTTTGTTTTGTTTTAATGATAATGTACCAGAGAACTTCTACCAAGTCATTTTCAGGTTACAAGTAGTTGTCCATACCACTGAATGAAAGGTCAAAATTACATCACTAATATGAACCTCAAGAATGAGTTTCCAGCATATGGAAAGAAATCGGGCTTTAATTGTAGTGATGTGTGAGCAGCGCCACCCGATGCTGACATGCTGGGCTGCCGGAAGCCAATTGGAATGATGGATAAGAACCACACCGACTGCTCTGGGAAGGTTGTTGCTGGCACTGTGGGCACTTCACCCTGGGGTTGTGTAGGCAATTCTTTTCATTCACAGGCATCACACACATGGGAGCACCATCATTTCTAGCACATTTTCCTGGTCCAGGCTCAGTGTCCCCCTGTGTAGTGTGTCCTCCCATCTGAACACACTCCAGTCTTTTCACGTCTGTCCTCCTTCAAAATGAAGCAAGTATGGGTGAAGGCTCCTGACACTGTCGTAGATACATACACACATGCATGTGCACACGCACATACATAATTGATTATTGGATGAAGTCCACTCCTGGCAATCACTTCTTCTCATAAGGTTTTGATCAGCCTATCACTTGTAGCAATACAATCAAGTTCACGCAGAGATAATTCGATCTGGTGGCTTTTTGCCTTTTGAATTGTTTTCATAGCCACATTTGAACAAACTTGACTTTGCTTTTATTATAAGCCTTTGTCATATCACATCACACACACACACACACACACACACACACACACATTAATAAACCCCATGGACAAAATTTCTCACAGGTTTCAGTGCTCGGAAAAGCCTTACCTTTAAGCACCTGGTTTGTTTTTATCTTACAGACACTATGTTTCTTGTAATGGAATACTTCTCTCTTTGCAGGAACTTATAGATCAGACATCTATTATATTGACATTGTTTTTTTTTTTAAATTGGAGTTTTAAATATACCAAGGGAAATAATATTTAAAATCACTTCTGTGTGGGCTTCCCTGGTGGCGCAGTGGTTGGGAGTCTGCCTGCCAGTGCGGGGGACATAGGTTCGAGCCCTGGTCTGGGAGGATCCCACATGCCGCGGAGCGGCTGGGCCCATGAGCCACAATTGCTGAGCCTGCGCGTCTGGAGCCTGTGCTCCGCAACGGGAGGCGCCGCGATGAGGAGTGGCCCCTACTTGCCGCAGCTGGGGAGGGCCCTCACACAGAAACGAAGACCCAACACAGCCATAAATAAATAAATAATAGAATAAATAAACCCAAAAAGTTAAAAAAATCAGTTCTGTGATAAATTCCATAGGAATTAAAGCATCTTTTTCTAAAAGGAATAATAATAACCCCGAATCATCTTACTTATAAATTAGATCTTGATGTATTTGTTTTCACATCTGAATGCTTATTGTGAAGCGATGGCCAGAATATAAGTAGTATTCCTTGGTAGCTTCTCTCTTACCTTTTGTCACTGATGACGGTTTTCAGGGCATTTTCTAAATCTTCTGAACTCATTTCCAGGATGTTCAAGGTTACTCCGGCTCCCCGGGTCTCCATGCGCTTCGCATTGTCCATCTGATCGCCAAACAAGGGCATCATCACCATGGGAACACCATTACATATTCCTTCATAAACACCATGGGAGCCGGAATGTGTGATAAAGGCCCGAGTCTTTGGGTGACCTGAGAAGCAAAACAGGGAGGGATGCCAGCAGTCAAGCCACTGAGTTTCACAATCTGACATCGTCTAGGTTCTGAAAGCACTCTCAGGACCCAGTGCCATCCACACGTGGCCCTTGCAGAAACGTGCAGAAGAAAATGTGGGTTGAGACGTCCTACCGGGTAAAAAGCAACATGAGATACATTGGCCATAATATTTTCCAGCTGAACAATTCTTTAGAATAGCCCTGCCTGAGCCACTTTCTTAATTTAACCTTGGTTTGACCTACACATCAAATCCTCCCCCACGTACCAAGCAGATCATTTTGGGGCAGCCACTTGACAAGTTTTGTGTTCTTCGCAAGATTCGGTGGTGGCGTCCCAGTGTACCGCCACAGGACCTTGCAGAAGCAAAAACACAAAAAAACAAAAAACAAATAAAGTTTAGGAACATAATATGATTTTTAAAACAAAGCAAGACATCTGCTATAGTAGCTAGAAAGTGGAGTCTCCGAATGAATATAACCTTGGCAAGGGTGGGAGGTATAGCGAGTAAGAAGGCTTCTGGGGATGGGCAACATTCTGTGTCTTGTTCCAGAGGCTTGATTCCACGGGTGTGTTCACTTTGTGAACTTGTGAACATTCATCAGGCTGTACATTTACGATTTTGCACTTCTCTGCCCTTCAAGGGAAAGTTTACTTAACAAAATGAGTGGGCATAGAACTATTAAAGCAGAAATATAAGAAACAAATCCAGGGTTCTAAGCAACAGCTTTCTGGAGAAATATTCTTATGCAATATGAAGAAACACTATCCTGCCCATTTTATTTTTAAAAATAAATTCTAATATACTTTTGAGTCACTTAGAGAGAAAGAGACCTCCTCGTGAAGTGGATCATGTTTTAACAGAGTAGTTGAGAGTGAAATTGCAAAAAAAGAACAACTTTGGATTAATAATTGGGAAGTGGCAGGGAAACCCAAGCCTAAAGCCCAACTCATAGAATTAATTTAGGTACTGAAAGCCTGGGGTTAGAACTCTTGTGAAGACAGATAAAAAGAAATCGTGTAGAATCTTCTTACTGTCTGAGGTATTTTGCCCAAAGCATCAGCAATTTCCGTAGCTTTCTGCTCTGGAATCTCTGAGACCATTGAGCCCAAGGAGAAGACCACAATTCCATGTTCTCCAGAAGCATTTACATAGGCTTCAAATTCCTAGGACCAGAAGAGAAATTTCCAGTTAAATTTTTTTCTCATATTCTTTGGCGACAGCATACATTCAGCTATGAATCAGGTATCTTCCTCTTAAGAATGTGATTAAAGGAGTGTGTGTGTGTGTGTGTGTGTGTGTGTGTGTGTGTGTGTGTGTGTGATAGAGACACAAAGCATTAGTGTGTATTAGAGCATCCCTCCCTCCCTAACTGCCTTCCATCCCACAGGAAGAAGGCTTCCTGCTTACAGAGTTATCACTTGGGTTCTTCTCTGAGATACAGAATCCAGGTAATGTGCCAAGTTTCCAAAAGAAAAGTGATCAGAGGTAAGACCAGATCCACTTCTCCAGGGCTTCAGGCAGCTGGGAAAGTCTTGGAGGAAAGCAGGCCTTTAGGGGTGGGCGGGGCTGAAGGAGAGAGTTGAAGACAACAGGAAGGAGGGAGGAGAGGGGAAGGGGCATCCTGGAGAGAGGAGAGAACCTTTCAGCAGATTCTGTGGAAGGAAACATTGGAGGAGAGGAACCCGGTCCAAAGAGAATTTTGGAAAGCTTTCTATGGACATTAAAGTTCCTGTATTGCCTAAGAAAATCTACAGTAAAGACCTGTATTACTTTTCAAGATTTCTAGAATTTTCTTTTATATTGAAAGAATGAATGGAGTCAAAGCAGAAAGCTACAGACAGCATTAAGGATTAGACTCGGGATTAAGGAAAAAGGTTCAAATAGCAAAAACATCCTTTCACAGCTTCCCTGCAGCCTATGACAGTCTCCCACATGGCAGCCAAACACACTTGGATGATTAAAGATCATATTCACGTCAACTCAGTGGTGAAATTCAACCAGTCAACCATGCATTTTTCCACCTTTCCTGGAGAGGAGTTTCTAAAGAGTTTAAGTCAACTTGCCTGCTTTAGCAAGAAGAGTATACAGAAGTTTATTTGAATCTTTCTTTGCTGGTTCCTTAATGTACTGTAAAAAGTAAACTAGGTATGAAAAATACAAAATAGGCGACAGAAACTCTTGCCAAGTGTGTCCCAGCGATCTGAGCCCCTTCTGTGGAGTTCAGAGAAGGTCAAGGGCACGTGAGTAAACCCTGACTACCAAAGCCACGGGTGGGAAGGAGAAACAGGCAGAGTCTTCACGCACCCAGCATATGACCCTCACAGAGTGCTCATGTCCTGTTCCAGAAGCTGATTCCTTGTATCACTATGTCCATCATTGTCATCCAAGGAAGGCTGCAAATGTAAGGCTGCTCCATTGTCTCAGGAGGCATCCAACAAGGATCATCCGCAGGCATTACGGCCTTGGCTATTTAAGGACAAAGCTCAAGATGAGGCAATGGGACTTTCTGAAGAAACTTCTGGGCCAGATGACACAAGGAATAAGGGATGAGGAACAGAGAGAGGGCTACATGCGAAGCCCTCTGCAGATTACACCAGCTTGTTGTCCTCTGCATGTGAGACAGCATCATTCAAAAACTGGGGGCTGGGCTTCCCCGGTGGCGCCGTGGTTGAGAGTCTGCCTGCCAATGCAGGGGACACGGGTTCGAGCCCTGGTCTGGGAAGATCCCACATGCCGCGGAGCAACTGGGCCCGTGGGCCACAACTGCTGAGCCTGCGCGTCTGGAGCCTGTGCCCCGCAACAAGAGAGGCCGCGATGGTGAGAGGCCCGCGCACCGCGATGAAGAGTGGCCCCCGCTTGCCACAACTAGAGAAAGCCCTCGCGCAGAAACGAAGACCCAACACAGCCAAAAAAATAAATTAATTAATTAATAATAATTAAAGGTGCTAATAATTTTTTAAAAAACCAAAAACGGGGGGCTGAATTGATTCAAAGTCCTCCCTTTGCCAACGGTGTCCTATTGCCATTAAGTCGACTTTTTTAAATCAAGGAATAATGTTTTTCTCTTTGGCCGCGCTGTGCGGCTTGTGGGAACTTAGTTCCCCAACCAGGGATTGAACCTGGGCCCTCGGCAGTGAAAGTACAGAGTCCTAACCACTGGACAACCAGGGAATTCCCAAGGAGTAATTTGTTAATCAAGTGAGTTTTGGTGTATTTGAACTGTACACCGTGATTGATTTTCCAGTTAACAATGAATCTTACAACCACTAGAACACGAGCAATCTGTGGTTCCCTTGAACAAAGCAGGATTTTAGAAAATGTCTGTGTGTATGGGGTGAGAATCAGAGTTGGCAGGGATCCCAACTAGTAAATACAGATTCTAGTTTACGACCTGGTAAAGGCCCTTCCCTAAAGTAATAAGGAATAGACTTAGAGATGGATGTCAAACAAAAGCTCTGAAAGGATGCAACAAAATGATTCAATCAGAAGAACAGCAGCATTAGCCACAGTGTTGAAACAAGAACCTGGAGATGAGTGGTGGGTGTGTTTCAGGAAGAGAGGAAGGAAGCTCCTAGATTCAGCCCTCCACAATAATCTTAGCTCAGCCTGATCTGTTCCCAAACTTCAGAGCCAACGCCAGAGTGCTCCAGGCTTCAGGAGATACATGCACACACACCTGCATACGCACACATGCAGGGGCACACACGTACACAGTGGGAATCCACTTAAAGGAAATAGAGCAAGGCATAAGTAGGGCAATTTTCCCCCAACTGTCGGTTATTAATGATCTAATTAACTCTCTGAGAGTCTCCAGATGGTTTTGTACGTCTCCAAAGAGTGCCAAGGGCATTAGTGAGACTGTGTGATGTGGTTGGCTTTGCCCAGAACTGCGGGGTTTCCTGGGACTTTCAGTGTTAAAACCAGAACAGTCCTGGACAAACCACGATGCTGGCTACCCTGGATGTGAGCTAGGAGACTTCGTACGGGGCTCAGCACACATGATTTTCAGAGATGGCTGCCAAGCTTGATTCCAAGCATGCCGGTAAAGCCACTGACCAGCCCTACTGCCAGGCCATCCCACTGTCTAGTCCGCCCCCACCAGCCTCAGGCCCTGTTCTAGGCCCCTGGCTCCTGGCAGCTGTGTCTTAGCCTTTCCCATCGGGCTCATCTGAAAGGTCAAGGAGCTGGTATCATCCTCCCCACCGACCACGCTGAATTTCCTAAATTTCCTAGGACCTGCTCTCCTTCATGAAACCAACTCTTACTTTAACCTTGTCTAGAAAGGGCCAATGTCCCCTCCTTCCATACCCTTCCACAGCCACTCAGCCACCGCAGGATGTGATTAACACAAAGGGAACGCACAGGGCCATAAACACCCAAAGTTAGGTAATATCACTTGGCTGGAGTTTAAATGCCATGAAAGTCCATTTACAGATCACAGAAGGGCACATGGCCAGTGTCAATTCTGGGCCAGTACGGGATTCAGTAATGGTGAGGTCTACCCCCTACTTGGCAAAACTTCCCCTAAACCTTGCCCCGATTTCACAGTCTCTGGAATGGCCAAAGAGCAAAGCCGTGTGTTGACTGAAATAAACCTCGACCCCCCACCTCTTATCCCATTCCAGAAAAAAAAGGCTCCCCGAAGCGAAAATACTTGCCTACTCCAAGGAGGCTTTTAATACAAAAACCCTGACTTTTGCTGCAAGTTTAGTATTTTTAGTTCCAGGCTTTTATTAGATTTTTCCTTCCCAAATGCCTTTTGTTTTGCAAGAAGCCTCGTGAAACCCTTAGTATGTTGGAAACATGTCGCTTTATCATTATACACTCAGAGCCACTTACAAACATTGCAGGCTTCCCTGGCCAGCACTCTTTCTTTTCCTCGTCATCTTCAAGTATGTTCTCACCCATCTTCTGTTTGGCTATTTTCCTCACAACTAATGTGGATGTATGGGTATCGTCTCTGTATCTCTACATGTCTACAAAGATGGTCTCTCACCCTGAGAGGGGACTGACATCTTGGAATTCTTGAGTTTCATGCCTTTGCTCTCGACACTGTTCTACCATCTTTATTCTTTCAGACATCCCAAAGGTATGCCCAGCACCAGGCTGTGCTTTCTCTATGGACTCTCATTACCAAATAAAGATTTTATCTTTATTCCTGAAAAGTTCTGGACATTTACCAGTAGCATTGGGAGTAGGATGGTCCCCACTAGAGGGAGGGAAGTGCAGAGTAACATTCTTTAATTAATAAAAAGAAAAAGAAGATAACAGCAACGTGACAAACCAGCAAAAATCAAGAAACGGGGAGATGAAAAAGCAAAATAAAAATAAACTGGAAGAATTATAATCAAATCTATCAATTGTTAAGTACAAACAGGCAAAATTCAACTATTAAAGGAATCTGCCTGCCTGACTAGGTTAAGAATATCGGCTCCACCTTGTTTAAAGAGAAAGACGGTTGAAGATATGGAGTAGTAAAGAGGCACTAGAGAAGTGAAAACAAAAATAATGCAGGAATGGTGATATTAATATCCAAAAAAGTGGAATTTCAAATTAAAAGCATTTAAAATAGGACAAGGAGAGCTACTATTTGGTACAACTTACAGAGACATTCTCACACCTAAGCTTATTTGCACCAAACAAGGCAGCAGCCAACACATACTCAATACAATTCACCACTTAGACAAATTTACAGGGGAAAAAATCTATCAATAAATGATATAAAAATATGATATCAAGAAAGGTAGTTGAAAAAAAAAAAAAAGAAAGGTAGTTGATAAAGTTCTGCAGCCTCTCCCATTAAACATGCAAAATAAAGAAGGAAATCATTTAAATAAATAAAGACTGTTTGCCAAAAATCAATGGCAAACTTAACGCAAAGCAATGAAATGAAAATCTCACTTGGATGTGCTGGCTAGCTTTCTTTCCTTTGACCTGAATACGCCCATTGGTTTGATGATATTTCACTCCTTCCTTTTCCTCTGTCTGAAAGAGAATCATTAATGGCTTTCTATACTCTTAGGTTTTCTCATCTTGCTTTCAGAAAATCAACACCACCTCCTTCTTTCTTCACCAGACCACCCCATCAAGACACAAATGTGTCCAGCGGGTCATTTCTCAGAATCTTATTGCCATAGGACCTTTGAGGGATTATCAGATCTCTCTCCACGTCACAGGGCCAGAATCAGAGCCCCATTCTGGAGACTCTGTCTTGCAGCAGTGAGGTGAAGGCATCCACCTGACACTTGATTTCTCCTGGTTTTCTTCCCGCCGCCCAGAGTTTCTCCTGGCTGTGACAATTACGTGATCATTTAAAATATGAATCATGTTGGGGCACACTGGAAATAAGATTCATCGCTCTCCAAGGGTGATGATAGCCCCTTAGTAGGAGCCAGACTCAGCACCTGGAACGTGCCTGGGCTACCAGCAGATCCTCAACCAATACTTGAAAAATAAATGAATGCACCCCCACTGAAGTGTCATCTTCTTGAAGAATCCTTCCCAAACCCCTTTTTGAAGGAGCCTCTCCTGCTATTCTGTATCTCCTCTGTTGAGATTTGGAAGAGGATGTGAATGCTACTTTTCTGCATACTTCCAATGGTGTAGGAGAAAAAAATTAACATATAAGCATTTAAGAGAGATGCATGAACTTTCTGCCCATTGTCAGAACCTGGCTATCTGGTGATTTGCTTAGTAGAGGAAACGGAACTGCAGGATTCAGCCTATCTAGAAATGGACCTTTAGTCAGAAACATAAAGGCAATTTTCCCTGCTGGGATCTATAGACATCAAAAAATTATTTCAGCAATCTTGACTCTTGTGAGCCTGACCCAGTCACGGGCAAAGTGCATGCAGCACAATTTTGTTCTCTGCAAGGAACCCTGAACCCAGCATGCTGTGTTTATGGCATTTAACCGGTGTTGCATCTAATTGATTATTATCTGCTGGAGCACACAGAATAAAGTGGCCAAAATACACTTTCCTGAAGTATCTGATAAAAGAAATAACCCAGAAGATGATGCCAAAGACAACTATAAATTACATCTCAGACCTAGGAGACTGGTGAGATAGAAATCAACGAGAGAGGACATTTGAGACTATCTCAGCATGCTCATTCAGCACCTGTGGCAAGCTCATCGACCCAAAGCACTTGCTAGACTACAGGCATCTAAAGTTCCCACTCAAATACACACCTGAGATAGTGGCTTTTTGCTAGCGCAGTTGATCCCACCAATAAAAACTGTATTGGGCATGATGGGCCTTGGGTAATTATTTACAAAGTCACTTCTGAGGAGCCAGATAGATGCATAGCTCATAAGGTCCTGGAGAGTCACGTCTTTCTGAAGCACTTCCGAGGCAAGTGGCGCGTACGGGGAGTAAACCATGCTGCACAGAAAGTTCTCTGACAAGGCAATGAGAATGTTCTTCACCCGCTGCAGGAAGGTCATGCGATCTGAGTTAAAGGACAGAGGCCTGGGCACATAGGATGGTGGGTTGGGGCACTGGGTACCCTGAAAGTCCAGGCTGCATGGCATTCCATTCAAAAAGTACACGGCAGGCACAGCCAGGTACTGGGCCACGATGGGGCCACAGGGAAGGAAAGGGTCTGTCAATACAGCATCAAAGCTGCCTTCTGCCAGGGAGGACATCAGCTCCTTGTTGTGCAGTA
The DNA here is from genome assembly GCF_028021215.1 of Eschrichtius robustus. NCBI lineage: Eukaryota > Metazoa > Chordata > Mammalia > Artiodactyla > Eschrichtiidae > Eschrichtius > Eschrichtius robustus. The sequence continues at coordinate 6,695,862 of NC_090828.1, forward strand.
AATGGGAGCAGGCGGAAAAAAGTAGAGCCGAGTCATCTTTGATTTTCTTGTATATTTTGACCACGCGCTGCAGAAAAGGATCGTTCTCAAAAACACTACGCCCAAGGTTTATAAAAGCCACTTCCAAGTCCTCCCTTCGGAATGGCACAGGATACCTCTTCAAGGTGTAAAATGCCCCTTCTTTAATGTACATGGAGGCATCGGATGCAAGGACCACTATGTCATGTCCCCTGTGCTGCAGCTGCTGGATGGCCCCGACCAAACTCAGCCAGTGGCTGCCGTCTATGGGGACCACCAACAGCTTCCCACCCTGCGTCAGGGCAGGGCCGAGCGTGCACAGCAGCAGGCCCAGGATGAGTGGACGTGGACCCTGGGACCCTGCTGTCATGGTGCCCCTGCCGTTGCTACCAAGACTGTCACCTGCCGGAGGTCTGCCCTCTCCCACTTACACAGCGCAAGAACCAAACTGTACACCAAGTTAATGTTTGATTATGTCACGTGACGATCGCTGTCAGTGAGCTAGCGGTACCTGGAAGTTTACTTTTAGAGATAAAGAGGGCAGAACTTGACTAGGTCTCTTCATAGGCAACAACAGTTTAACTGGCTGGAATTCCTTAACAATCACTTGAATCACTTTTTTTTTTTTATCTTTGTTGGAGTATAATTGCTTTACAATGTTGTGTTAGTTTCTGCTGTACAACAAAGTGAATCAGCTATACGTATACATATATCCCCATACCCCCTCCCTCTTGAGCCTCCCTCCCACCCTCCCTATCCCACCCCTCTAGGTGGTCGCAAAGCACCGAGCTGATCTCCCTGTGCTATGCGGCTGCTTCCCACTAGCTATCTCTTTTACATTTGGTAGTGTATATATGTCCATGCCACTCTCTCACTTCGTCCCAGCTTCCCCTTCACCCACCCTCCGTGTCCTCAAGTCCATTCTCTACGTCTGCATCTTTATTCCTGTCCTGCCCCTAGGTTCATCAGAACCATTTTTTTTTTAGATTCCATATATATGTGTTAGCATACGGTATTTGTTTTTCTCTTTCTGACTTACTTCACTCTGTATGACAGACTCCAAGTCCATGCACCTCACTACAAATAACTCGATTTCATTTCTTTTTATGGCTGAGTAATATTCCATTGTATATATGTGCCACATCTTCTTTATCCATTCATCTGTTGATGGACATTTAGGTTGCTTCCACATCCTGGCTATTGTAAATACTGCTGCAATGAACATTGTGGTACATGTCTCTTTTTGAATTACGGTTTTCTCAGGGTATATGCCCAGTAGTGGAATTGCTGGGTCATATGGTAGTTCTATTTTTAGTTTTTTAAGTTACCTCCATGCTGTTCTCCATAGTGGCTGTATCAATTTACATTCCCACCAGCAGTGCAGGAGGGTTCCTTTTTCTCCATACCCTCTCCAGCACTTATTTTTTGTAGATTTTTTGTTGATGGCCATTCTCACCGGTGTGAGGTGATACCTCAATTGTGGTTTTGATTTGCATTTCTCTAATGATTAGTGATGTTGAGCATCCTTTCATGTGTTTGTTGGCAATCTGTATATCTTCTTTGGAGAAATGTCTATTTAGGTCTTCTGCCCATTTTGGGGTTGAGTGTTAGTTTCAGGTGTACAGCAAAGCAATTCAGTTTTATATATATATATATATATATATATTTTTTTTTTTTCAGATTCTTTTCCATTATAGGTTATTACAAAATACTGAATATAGTTCCCTGTGCTATACAGTAGGCCCTTGTTGTTTATCTATTTTATATATAGTAGTGTATATGTGTTAATCCAGCACTCCTAATTTATCCCTCCCCCGCTTTCCCCTTTGGTAACCATAAATTTGTTTTCTACATCTGTGAGTCTGTTTCTATTTTGTAAATCAGTTCATTTGTATTATTTTGTAGACTCCACATATAAGTGATACCATATGATATTTGTCTTTCTCTGTCTGACTTACCTCACTCAGTATGATGATCTCTAGTTGCATCCATGTTGCTGCAAATGGCATCATTTCATTCTTTTTTATGGCTGAGTAATAGTCCATTGTGAGATAGATAGATAGATAGATAGATAGATAGATAGATAGATAGATAGATGATAGATAGATATACCCAGCCACTGCATCATTTTTTGATTCATTCATCCAGCCAACATCTATTGATTCTGGCACAGTACTGGGCTTGGAGGCTCCAGCAGAAACCACCACAGATGCGTCTCCCACCTCCCCAGAATTCATGCTCCATCTGGAGAGACAGACTGACAATCTAAACAGATAAACAGACACATCAGAGGTTGTGACCTAGGAGGTAAGAAGGAAATGAATGCTGCTGGAGTAGAGAATGATGGGAAAGGAAGCCCAACTCAAGTCTGTGTGCACAGAAGGCCTTTCTCAGGGCAGATCTATATCCATTCAGGGAGGCAGTGAGAGAGCACTCGGTAAATAAGAAACCAAAAGAGATCAGGCAGCAAAAGGTCAACTGTGCTCATCACGCAGGCCCAGGGAAAGAAGACACTTTGGGAAATTCTGATGATCAGTTGAAGGCGAAGGGGCAAGATGAACAAAAATACTAAGAGGAACACGTATCTATTGAGCATATGCTGTGTGCCAGGTATGACGCTTAGTACTTTACAGCACATCTTAGGTAATCCCCAAGAACTGTGCTGTAAAAGCTGATACTCTTATTCCCATTTTACAAACAAAGACACTGAGGCTCAGAGAGATGGAGTGATTTGCCAAAGTCCTGTATTTACTAAGTGGCAGATCTGAGACCCAGGCCCTGGGTGTAGAAGCCTGGAAGCACTGCCTCTTAACCACAACTCCCCATGGCCTCAAGCAGGGCCCAGACAACAGTATTAAGACTGAGATGGAAATGGACAACAAACCAGAAGACAGAAGTAGAGCTGTAATCCCCACAGTCATGACCCAATCAAAATACACGGAGAGAAGGCAGATGGCAGGACTTTGGGATGAAGTAGAATGTACTCCCACAGCAATACCCAGCACTAGCTGGTGCTCCGAAGATCGGGCGAAGGGTCAGGGAGCCAAGTATGGTAGTTGCCGAATAGAAGTGCCCCTCCCCAAGAAAGGGCAAATCGGAGTGCAGACAGAACTGAGCACCTCGCTCTTTCCTTTTGGGATCCATTGTTGTTTGACGCAACCCCAGGATGAAAGCACAGAGCCCAAAGTTTTCACTATGGACATCACTGGCCCATACTTGGGGATCTGTTAGGAGGTTCGTGGAGAAACTGCTAACTTAAATTGATGTCCTGTGGGGCATGTTCACTGGGTCCCCCTCATTCCGGTACTTAGAGTAATTACTTAGAGTCCCTTTTCCCTGTACCACCATCCCTCCTCCACAGACCTCCAGTCTTGTGTGTGCTTACGTATGGGTGCACATGTGTGCACGTGCTCACACTCATGTACTCTGAAGCTCCCTGCCCTCCCTGCCCTGCCCAGACACTCAGCAATTCTCCAGGACCAAGATTCTGGGTGAACAGAAAAGAGGTAGCAATGCTTTTGCTCATTGTTGTGCGCTTATCTGCCATTCTGAAATTCATAGCCCAGTTTAAACAGTAAGGGCAGTAATTCTTCCGAAGTCTCAATATTGTGAGAGTTCATCTGTAGATTACACAGAGCAAAGGGGCTGTAAGTACACACAGTCACCCCGGTAATGATTTTGTGGCTTTCCTGCACGACGCAGAAACTCAGAAATTTTTGAGGCCTCTGTGCACTTGGATGGTTTGGGATCGTCACTCTGCCCATGACCAGGAAATGTTCTTTACCAATATGAATAGCAGACAATCCACACACTGTCAAGAATTACGACCAAGAACCACTACTAAGCAATTCGATAAAGCTCCTGTCCTGAAACCTGTGAAGATCTGACACTCAAAATCCATTGTTAATTCCCCCACTCATCAAATATTTATGGGAAGTCTTGGCCCTCCCAGCACGATGCTAGGAGCTGGGGCCAGAAACCCAAGTTAGAAACGGTCTGTGCCTGTCAAGAGGGCTCTGGTGGACAAACAACCAGGCAATTACAGGGCAGAGTGAGATGTGCCCTGGTGGAGCATGGGTGGCCAAGGAAACTGAGCAGGGCAGTGATGTAGTCTTGCTTTAGGGGCTACTGAAGAGTGGGGCGTCTGCAAGAGCATTCCTGGAACCCATTGGAAGGTGATTTCTTTTAAAGCTGAAGCCAATAGTTAAGAAACCCACCACTCCACAGATTCCTAGTTCTTTTGATGGAATCAGATTGGAGCTGCTTGTTACTAAACTAAAAGGGCTACATAAACAAGTCCTTTGCCCTCTGGATAATCTGTGGGACCCTGCAGGGGGAAACAAAGCCATCTTCCTTAAATCTCTGTAGCATTTTGCTTTATTCGGCCTTGTACCCCTTAGCAGTCTGCCTGTCTGTCTCTGCTACAAGACTCTCTCTGTGTCTCTGCCTCTATCTATGTATGTATCTATTCACATATATATACATATATACGTCCACAGGTTCAGCTTTGGAACCACTCTCTCACGCAGGTGGCCGTCCATGGTTTTGCAGACAGTAAGACTCAGTAAATGTCTCTGTATGGATGTGACACCCCTTCTCCCTTTGCTCTAGGCCCCATGTCCAAGCAAGAAAGTGCTGAATCTGGATCATTCTACCACTGTTTCTCAGACCCACCTGCCATGGTCCTGCTTCAGGGCCTCAACCCCCAAGCCCCCTAATCCCTACCTGTCCCTTTTGGCTCCCTGCATAAGCTGTCCCCACGCCACCACCACCCCTGAAACCTTGGTCAACAGATTCCTAGGGCCCAGAATAGAATTCAGACTCCTCAGCCTTGCCCTCGGAACTCCCTGCGGTGGACTCCAGCTCACTCCTCCTCTCTAGCCCTTCTGCTTGACCCCTCCCTCTGCCCCTTTCCCTGCTGTCGTTCTGGATCACTTAACCCTCCCAAAACACACCTGGTATTTTTCCATATTGCTTTGTTTACACCGGACTCTACTCCCAATCTGCTTCCTACTACTGTTTATTGCGTGCTTAGCAAATGCCAAGTTCAGGGCTTCAGTCTCTCCAGGCGATATGGAGTCAGCAGTTTGTCATGGTGAAATGGTGCACCCTTTTGGATCTACTACCCTTCATGATGAAATGTTGAGAGTTCATTGGTTAATCATTTCCTCTTAGAACTAAGTGACCTTTATTGGTGTTGCCTCACCATTTATGAAAGCAAAGAATATAGAGTCAGGGAGAGAATAAGGAGGAGGTGGAAAGAAGTCAGATGTCAAAAAGAAAATCATGGTTATGATACAGCAGTTTTAGCAGAAGTAATCATTGAACCCCAAGTTTACCCACAGCACTATAAACATGGCCAAACAAGCTTTAATCATTTTGATATACTAGACGAGATGTTCACAAACTATGGGCCACAGCCCCCTCGGGATCCCCAAGACTTCATCAGAGAATTTCCCAAAGTTAAAACTATTTCCATGATAATGATATTTGACTTTCGTGTACAGTGGAATTTCCCAGCGGCTACATGACACGTGATATAGCAATACATTAAATGTAGGAGCAGATATAAAAACCTAGCTGTCTGTTAAGCCAGAGAGATGAAAAAAATGTAAAATGAAACCACTCTTCATTAAATTTCTTTGGCTTGAAAAATAGTTATTTTTCCATAAAAATATGATTTATGTTAGCATGTAATGGGTTTATCGTTATTAAATTGACTAACTTTGGCTGTTTTAATTTTTAATGGAGTAAGTGCTGATAGATATAACCCACATAAAATCAAAAGGGTCCTGAAGCCAAAAAGTTGGAGAAATGCTGTCCTAGACAAATGATACAACTGTCCTTCAGCCCAGGGTCGGACTAAACTCACTCCTGTTGCACTACCCCTACCTCAGGCCGAGGGGAACCCTGACGTAAACCCTATTTTAAGAAAAGCATTTCCTAAGGCATTCAGAGCCACTGCCCCTATTTGGAGACCACAGGTCAGCTGAGGGCCGGGTGGGCGGAGCGAATGAGTGGGCGGGGCCTCCACGCCTGCGTGAAACACGTCACAGAGCGCCTCGTGGGGAGAGCATTCTGGGATGCGGCCTCGGCCAATGAGACGCGGGCCTCGTCACAAGGGGCAGGCCCTCCGGGCAGCCTGGCCTGGTGGGCACTCTGGCCTGTGCCCCGAGGCTGACGGCCGCGCCGCTCGCCCTCTCCCTGGCCTGCGGGCCGTGCCGAGCCGTCCAGCATGGTGGACTACTACGAGGTGCTGGGCGTGCCCCGCCAGGCGTCGATCGAGGCCATCAAGAAGGCGTACCGCAAGCTGGCGCTCAAGTGGCACCCGGACAAAAACCCTGAGAACAAGGAGGAGGCGGAGAGGAGATTCAAACAAGTGGCCCAGGCCTACGAGGTGTTGTCAGACGCCAAGAAGAGGGACGTCTACGACCGATACGGCGAGGCGGGAGTGGAGGGCGGCGGTGGCGGCAGGCCCTTCGAGGACCCCTTCGAGTGCGTCTTCACCTTCCGCGACCCGGCCGATGTCTTCAGGGAGTTCTTCGGCGGCCGGGACCCGTTTTCATGTGACTTCTTCGGAGACCCGCTTGAGAACATTTTGGGCGGTCGGAGGAGCTCCCGCGGAAGCAGAAGCAGAGGGTTCGCACCGATTTTCTCCACCTTCAGTGAATTTCCAGCATTCGGAGGTGGTTTTTCTTCCTTTGATACAGGATTTACTTCCTTTGGTTCCCTGGGGAATGGGGGCCTTTCTTCCTTCTCCATGTCTTGTAGTGGTGGGACGGGCAACTTCAAATCCATGTCGACTTCCACCGAAATCATTAATGGCAAGAAGATCACCACCAAGAGAATCATTGAGAATGGCCAAGAAAGGATAGAGGTGGAAGAAGACGGAGAGTTAAAGTCCATGACAATAAATGGCAAAGAGCAGTTGCTACGCCTTGACACCAAGTGATTCCGGTCCACATTTAATTCAGAGCACATTTTGAGGAAGAGTAGGATTTTTTTTTTTTTTTTTTTTTTTGAAGATTGCAAGCGAACTCTACTTTCAAAACGGCTGTACTCAAGAATTTAGAAACAGATCAAGGCAATGCCTATTTGTTGTTGTTGGGACCACAGAATGGGACCTCTGTTTTTCTTTAAAACTGTGGTAAATATCTGTATGCTCTTTGCTATTTATTAAACATCCCAAGGCTGATAGTGATTATTTCATGGTACTAAGACAAAATGTTCACCACCGCACTTTGAACCTTGCCTTTCCATTTTGTTTGAAGTGTGAGCCAAGTAGCTCGCTCTGAAGTTAACATTGCGAAGGTAAATACGTTTACTTCAATTTTTTAGCACAAAGTAGTAAGAGGTATGAATATATTAATAATACTCCTGGCTTACAGATGGTTTTTAGTTCTATATAATGCTGGTGACATAGTAAGAGTTGACTGCTTAAATATAGCGGTAAACCTAGGCTTTTTAAAAACAGGTAAACCTGGCATAGGTTGATGTATTAGTTTCCTATGGCTGCTGTAACAAATTACCACAAACTTGGTGGCTTGAAACGGTGTCTGTTTATTCTCTTAGAGATCTGGAGGTCGGAAGTCTGAAATTGGTTTCATTGGATTGAAGTCGGTGTTAGCAGGGAGCGTGTTCCCTCCAAAGGCTTGGGCAAAATACTTAAGTAAATTCCTCATGGTTACCGTTAGTTAATAGGATCCTTAAGACACTATTCAGATAACTTGACTTAAACAGTAATTTAAAAAAAAAAAAACAGTGGTGGTGACGACTCAAAAACTTTATTCAATTGCTAGCTGTACCCAAACTGGTTCTACAACTATGAATGCTGGAAATGTAAAAATGCATTTCCAGGGGCTTCCCTGGTGGCGCAGTGGTTGAGAATCTGCCTGCTAATGCAGGGGACACAGGTTCGAGCCCTGGTCTGGGAAGATCCCACATGCCGTGGAGCAACTGGGCCCGTGAGCCACAACTACTGAGCCTGCGCGTCTGGAGCCTGTGCTCCGCAACAAGAGAGGCCACGATAGTGAGAGGCCCGCGCACCGCGATGAAGAGTGGCCCCCACTTGCCACAACTAGAGAAAGCCTTCGCAGAGAAACGAAGACCCAACACAGCCAAAAGTAAAACAATAAAAAAAAAAAAAAGCATTTCCATAAGGCTACACAAAACTATCCCTTTGCCATGTGCATGATGTATCTCATTTCAAATTAGATTGACAAAAGCCGCAAAGATTTGAATAGTGGAAAGTTTGGAATATTGTTTGAGTGATGAAACACACACACATCTGAGAGGATAGCTTTCTGTTGGCACAATTTATGCCCCCAAAGGGGGCATGGTTGCCTTAGGATAGTCCACTGCAAAATGTTCCATCCTCCTTGGTCCTCTCCCAAGGAAAGGTTTGCGTGAGGCATGAGAGCAAAAAGACAACTGAACTGGACAGACTGAAAATGCAGCATGTTCTTAGTTCTTTACGGAAAAGTCATGTGACCTGAGCACATTGTTAACAAACTTAGAATATATGAGATTGAGTTTAGATACCCTTTGGTCCTTTAAAGTCCAATCCCCATGGAATGACATGCAAAAAATACACAGCAGGGACACAGGATTCAGCCACCACTCTCCTACAGGGACACGCGGAGTCTATTAAAACCATGTCAAATAAACAGTCACTGAAGTACCTCGGCAGTGCTGCTTATATACTCTGTTCAAGCAGGAACAGAATAAAACAGACTACTTGGGCTTTTCAAAAATGAGTTCATTTGCTTGCCAGGCAAGGGAACACACTGTTGAAGACATTCATGGTTGTTGAGGGAGCTGGAAGGGATGGGGAGCAGGGACAGAAGGGATGTTAGGAGTTTTGAAGTGATAGGAAGGAAGGTGCACAGTTTCATGGTGCTTATGCTAATTAAGGGTAGAAAACTACCGTTCTGGATAGAGCAAAATAAGTGCATTCGTATACAAATAGTTAAAATAAGTCCCCGTTGTTCAGTGGTCAGGTAAGTCTTCAGTTGAATCCAGTAAGAGTCTGGCACACCAAGATGACACAGAGGTCTTAGATCTTCAACCGCTCTGGGTAATTAGAATAGTTGAGGGCAAGGACAGCGTTCAGTTTTGATATATCCTGGATTAGTACTGCTAAGTGGAAAGTTTCCCTTTTACAGAAATAGAAAACATTTAAGGAATTTTCAGGGAATTCCCTGGTGGTCTAATGGTTAGGCACTTTCACTGCCATGGCCCTGGTTCAATCCCTGGTCAGGAAATTAAGATCCCTGCAAGCTGCGAGGTGTGGCCAAAAAAAAAAGAATTTTCAAAACTGAAAATCTTTTTTTTTAAATTAATTTATTTATTTTTGGCTGCATTGGGTCTTTGTTGCTGCGCGCGGGCTTTCTCCAGTTGCGGCGAGCGGAGGCTACTCTTCATTGCGGTGTGCGGGCTTCCCATTGCGGTGGCTTCTCTTGTTGTGGAGCACGGGCTCTGGGCGCACGGGCTTCAGTAGTTGTGGTACGCGGACTCAGTAGTTGTGGCTTGCAGGCTCTAGAGCGCAAGCTCAGTAGTTGTGGCACACGAGCTTAGTTGCTCCGTGGCATGTGGGATCTTCCCGGACCAGGGCTCGAACCCGTGTCCCCTGCATTGGCAGGCAGATTCCCAACCACTGCGCCCCAGGGAAGCCCAAGTATTCCTCTTTTATGGAAAGGCTTGAATGGGTTTCAGAGTGGAAGAAAAGCATTTCCTCTGGTGCAAAAGTGAACATCTCAAGTCCCCTGCGTTGGATTCCCTCCATGGAATCACTAGCACCACCCCACAGAACACACCAGGCAGGGAAAAGTGTGTTCCTGTGAGCTCCAAGAGACCTGGGGACCTGTCGTCATCTTAGCAGAATCCAGATAGACACTTCCCCGCTGGAGGGCCACACTTAACTAGTTCTAGTTCAGCTTATCTCACACAACAGAAAGTATTTGAAAGAAAGAATACTCTCTTCAAATAACCATTAAGGATCAGTCTTCTTTCCCCTGTGATTCCACTCTTCTGTCTCCAAACAGGGAGGGAGTCCCTCTTCATCTTGGGCAATCATTCACCCAAATGCTTACTTGTCCAGGAATTTCTAATTCCACTTTCTCAGTAAACACAGATTCATTTCCTCTTCTCCTACTCTCCTTTGAACTCTTTCTGTATAATTTCAACGACCACCAATGAGCATACGCAGCAATCTAATGTGACTACACTCTGGGAAAGAGTCAACAACCTCATTAATGAAATAGTCTATTCTCCATCTTTAGCCCATGCAGCTGAATTTTGGACTTATTAGTAACTTACAGAACTCTTTCCTCCTATTAATATGCAACTTGTAGAATACCTAATCAGAAATAAGCTTTGTTAAGGTGGAGCTCTCTAAGGAAAGCTCCTTATTTGTTTTTTTGTTTTTGTTTTTGTTTAGTGGATGAGAATACTTAATGTAAAATCAGGGAGAATGCTTCATTTGAGGTATCTATATTTGGCAAAATAAAGAGGAACTCTTTACCTTGGAACTTTATGAAAACAAAACCATTTGTTGAAAATGAGTATATTCATATTATGGGAGGGGCAGTAACTAACTTGAAGGAAGCAAAAGAGTGAATTTTTTTTAATGCATACTGAAAGCAGTAAAGATCATAATTGATAATGCAGAAAGTAAAATCAGTGTAGAAGTATGCTCTTCCAGAGATCATCTCCCAGAATGCATCAGAAAAATAGAGTAGATAGGATTGAAGAGCAACATGAGAGCAACAGAGCCTGGAAAGTAGAAATCTGTGGGTGACAGATGTTCCCCCAGAAGAGACCAGAACAAAATTTCAATAACTTAGAGGAAAACTTTCAAGTTTTCAATAAGATCTGGGTTTAACTTTAGGCTGATGGTGTGTGGTAGGCAGAAAAATGGCCCTGCAGAGAAGTTCACATTCTAATCTCTGGAAGCTGTGAATATGTTGCCTTACATGGCAAAGGGACTTTGTAGATATGATTAAGTTAAGGGTCTTGCCATAAGGAGATTACCATGGATTATCTGGGTAGTTTCAACCTAACCCCACAGGCCCTTATAAGTGAGAGGGAGGCAAGAATGTCAGAGATTTGGAGATGCTGTACTGCATTTACATGGAAATGGAAAAATAACAGATAATTCCCAAATTAACAACAAATAATATTGTTTATAAAAAAAGGAAAAAGGAAACACAAAAAGAATGAGCTTATACTAAATGGAAGGAATAAAGTAATTATATTGTGTGAATGAACAGAATTCTTACATCAAAAGAAATAGATTGGATGGAGATTTTTTTAATATTTTTTAAATTTTTAAGTGAACTTTTAAAGGTTTCAAGTTAAAAGAGATAGACTTCACATACATGGTCAAGTTACTTTTTTCAAGGGTTCAAAGAATATTCAATAGGGACAGTCGTTTCAAGAAATGGTGCTGGGAAAACTAAATATCCAAATGTAAAAAATGAGTTTGGACTCTTACTAATGTCATATAAAAAATTAACTCAAAAAAAAAAAAATTAACTCAAAATGGATCAAGGATCTAAAACTATAAAACTCTTAGAAGAAGACATAGGACAAAACTTCACAATATTGAATTTGGAGAAGATTCCTTGAAAATTACACCAAAGGCATAATTAATTAAAAATAACAAATTGCTGATAGTTTTGGTTTTCTTTTTGCGGGGGAGGGGGGGGGCATGCCACACAGCATGAGGGAACTTAGTTCCCCGACCAGGGATCAACCCCGTGCACCCTGCAGTGGAAACGCAGAGTCTTAACCACTGGACCGCCAGGGAAGTCCCTAAAAAATTAACAAATTGGACTTCATGAAACAATGTTAAATGTGTACATCAAAAGATATCACAGAGTAAAAAGGCAGACCATAGAATGGGAGAAAATATTTGCAAATCATATATTTGATAAGGGATGAATATCCACAATATATAGAGAAGTCCTAAAACTCAAGAACGACAAAAAGACCTGATTCAAAAATGGGCAAAGGACTTAGACATTTCTCGAAAGATGTGCAAATGACCAATAAGCACATGAAAAGATGCTCAACATCATTAATCATTAGGGAAATGCAAATCAAAACTACAATGAGATGTCACCTCACACCCATTAGGATGGCTATCATTTAAAAAAATACAAAAAACAAAGCAAAAAATACAGAAAATATGCCTGGCAGAGGATGTGGAGAAATTGAAACCCTTGTGTACTGTTAGTGGGAATGTAAAATGGTGCAGCCACTGTGGAAAACAGTATGGCAGCTCCTCAAAAAATTAAAAATAGAAATACCAGATGATCCAGCAATTCCACTTCTGGGTATATACCCAAAAGAATTGAAAGCAGCATCTCAAAGAGATAATTGTATGCCCATGTTCATAGCAGCATTATTCACAATAGCCAGAAGGTGAAAGCAAATTGTGTCCATTGGCAGTTGAATAGGTACACAAAATGTGGTCTGTATATACAATGGAATATTATTCAGACGTAAAAAGGAAGGAAATTCTGACATATACGACAACATGAATGAACTTATATGAGGTACCTAGAGTAGTCAGATTCTTAGAGACAGAGAGTAAAATGGTGATTGCCAGGGACTAGGGAGTTGGGCAAATGGGGAGATGCTGTTTAAGGGACGTAGAGTTTCAGTTTTTCAAGATGAAGAGCTCTGGTGTTTTGTTGCACAACAATGTGAGTGTAATTAGCACTACTTTGCACAACAATGTGAGTATAATTAACACTACTAAACTATACCCTAAAAAATGGTTAAGATGGTAAATCTTATATTAGGGGTATTTGACCACACTTAAACATTTTTAAGAAGCAAACTTTGTGAAGAAAACACAGCAGTCATAAACCTATGTGCACCAATCTAGCAGCTATATGTTTAAAGTAAAAACTATTAAAATTCCAGATGTAAATTCACCAAAATTCAGTTAAATGAGAAAATAATTTCAGATTTGGGCACAGCAAGTTTTTTTTTTTTAATAAAAAATTGAAAATATACATTTTTAGTTTTATCTATGGAACATTTACAAACGTTGATCATATGCTGTCTGATATAGTAGCCACTAGCTACACATGACTATTGAGCACTTGAAATGTGTATAGCCCAAATTGATATGTGCTGTAAGTGTGAAATACATACCAGATTTTGAAGACTTAGTATGAAATTTAAACATGTGAACTATCTCATTAGTAACTTTATATTGAGGCCAAGTGGGCAAGATGTCAGATTGGGAAGAACTTGAGCTCACTTCCTGCCACAGGCACAGCAATATTACAATTTACAGAGCAAATATTGAAGAGAAAGACCTGAAGACTAGCAGAAAAGATCTTCTACAACTAAATATATGAAGAAGGAACCACAAGAAGATGTGTAGGAGAGGTGGAGACAAGGTAGAGTCAAGACCCATACCCTTGGGCGGACGACCCACAAATGCGGGATAATTACAATTGCAGAGGTTCTCCCTAAGGACTGAAGGATATGAGCCTACATTGGGCTTCCCAGCCTGGGGGTCCTGAACCAGGAAGAAGAGCTTCCAGAACATTGGGCTTTGAAGGCCAGTGGGGCTTACTTTCCGGAGAGCCAGGGGGCTGTAGGATATAGAGACTCTACTCTCAAAGGGTGCACACAAAATCTCACACAGACTAGGACCCAGGGCAGAAGCAGTAATCTGGAAAGAGCCTGGTTCAGACCTGCCTTCTGATCTTGGAGAGCCTCCCAGAGAGGCAGGAGGCAACAGGAGATCATCCTGGGGATATACACACTGGCAGCAGCTCTACTGGGGAGCTCCGTTCTACCACAGTAACACTGTGCTGGCAAGTGACATTTTGGAATCTTCCCTCTAGCTTATTAGCATTGGGACCCAGCCCCACCCACCAGCCTGTCAACACCAGTACTAGGATGCCTCAGGCCAAGTAGCTAGTTGAGTGGATACACAGGCCCATCCACTAGTAGGCCAGCTTCCTTAGGACCCCCTGAGCTCACAGCCACCTGGGACATGGCCCCATCCGCCAGAAGGCCCAGGATCTGGCCCTGTCCACCAGAGGGCCCAGGACATGGACTCGCCTACCAGTGCATCAGCACTAGCCCAGGGACCCCCTGGGCCTCACCCCACCCTCCAGCAGGCTGATACCAGCTCCAGGACCCTCAGGCCCTGCAGCCAGAGACTCCAGGATCTGGCTCCACCTACCAGTGGGCCAGCATTAGATATACACGTAGATATATATGGCCCCAACATAGGAGAACCTAAATATAAAAAGAAAATATTAACAGACATAGAAAAAGTTGACAGTAAACAACAATATTAGGGTACTTTAAAACCCCACATACATCAATAGATGCATCATTCAGACAAAATCAATAAGGAAACACTGGCCTTAAACAACACATTAGGCCAGGTAGACTTAATAGATATAGATAGAACATTCCATCCAAAAGCAACAGAATACACACTCTTTTCAAGTGCACATGGAACATTCTACAGGGTAGATCACACATTAGGCCACAAAACAAGTCTCAGTAAATTTAAGAAGACTGAAATCATATCAAGCACCTTTTTCAACCATGATGCTATGAAACCAGAAATCAACTACAAGGAGAAAATTGCAAAAAACACAAACACATGAAGGCTAAACAATGTGCTACTAAACAACCAATGGGTCATTGAAGAAATCAAAGAGGAAATAAAAAACTACCTGGAGACAAATGAAAATGAAAACATAACAATCCGAAGTCTATGGGAAACAGCAAAAGTAGTTCTAAGAGGGAAGTTTAGAGCAATACAAGTGTACCTCAGGAAACAAGAAAAATCTCAAATAAACAACCTAACCTTACACCTAAAGTAACTAAAAAGAATAAACAAACCCCAAAGTTAGTATAAAAAAAATAAAGATCAGAGCAGAAATTTAAAAGATCAATGAAACTAAGAACTGATTCTTTGAAAAGATAAACAAAACTGATAAACCTTCAGCCAGACTCATCAAGAAAAAAGAGAGAGGGCCCAAATAAATAAAATCAGAAATGAGAAAGAGGAAGTCACAAAAAACACCACAAAATATATAAAGGATCATAAGAGATTATTGTGAACAATTATATGCCAATAAAATGGACAACCTGGAAGACATGGACAGATTCCTAGAAATGTATAATCTCCCAAGACTGAACCAGGAAGAAATAGAAAATATGAACAGACCAATTACCAATAATGAAATTGAATCAGTAATAAAAAGACTCCCAAGAAACTGAAGTCCAGGACCAGATGGCTTCACAGGTGAATTCTACCAAACATTTAGAGAAGAGTTAACACCTATCCTTTTCAAACTATTCCAAAAAATAGGAGAGGAAGGAATGCTTCTGAACTCATGCTGTGAGGCCAGCATCACCCTCATACCAAAACTAGAAAAAGATATCACACACACACACACACACACACACACACACAAATTACAGACCAATGTCACTGGTGAACATAGATGCAAAAATCTCAACAAAATATTAGCAAACCGAACTCAGTGGTACATTAAAAAGATCATACACCACAATCAAGTGGGATTTATCCAGGGATGCATGGATTGTTCAATAGCCGCAAATCAGTCAATGTGATACACCACATTAACAAACTGAAGATTAAAAGTCATATGATCATCTCAGTAGATGTGGGAAAATCTTTTGACAAAATTCAACATCCATTTATTAAAAAAAAAAAAAACAACTCCACAAAGTGGGTATAGTGATAAAATACCTCAGACTAATAAAGGCCATATATGACAAGCCCACAACTAACACCATACTCAGTGGTGAAAAGCTGAAAGCATTTCCTCTAAGATCAGGAACAAGACTCTTGCCACTTTTAATAAACATAATGTTATAAGTCCTGGCCATGGCAATCAGACGAGAAAAAGAAATAAAAGGAATCCAAATTGGAAAGAAATAAGTAAAACTGTCACTCTTTACAGATGACATGACACTCACTATACATAGAAAATCCTAAAGGCACGATCAAAAACTACTAGAACTCATCAGTGAACTGGGTAAAGTTGTGGGACACAAAACTATTATACAGAAATCTGTTGCATTTCTATACAGTGACAATGAACTATCCAAAAAAAGAAATTAATGATACAATTCTATTTTCAACCACATCAAAAAGAATGAAATACCTAGGAATAAATCTAACTAAGGAGGTAAAACATCTGTACTAGGAAAACTGTAAGACACTGATGAAAGAAATTGAAAATGACACAGATAGAAAGATACACTGTGCTCATGGATTGGAAGAATTAATATTGTTAAAATGACCATACAACCCAAGGCAAACTACAGATTCAACACAATACCTATTAAAACACCAACAGCATTTTTCACAGAATGAGAACAAATAATTCTAAAATTTGTATGGAAACAGAAAAGACCCTGAATAACCAAAAAAAAAAAAAAAAAAAAATCTTGAGAGAGAAGGACAGAACTGGAGCAGCAACAAGGATGGACCTAGAGATTATCATACTAAGTGAAGTTAAGTCAGACAGAGAAAGACAATAATCATGTGATATCACTTATATGTGGAACCTAAAAAAATGATACAAATGAACTTATTTACAAAACAGAAACAGACTCACAGACACAGAAAAGAAACTTATGGTTACCAAAGGGGAAGGAGAGAGGAGGGTTAAATTAGGAGCTTGGGATTAACAGATACACATCACTATATATAAAATAGATACATAGCAAGTTCTTACTGCATAAAACAGGGAACTGTATTCAATACCTTGTAATAATCTATAATGGAAAAGAATCTGAAAAAGAATATATATCTGAATAACTTTGCTGTACAACAGAAATTAACACAACATTGTAAATTAACTATACTTCAATTTTTAAAAAGAGCAGAACTGGAGGCGTCATGCTCCCTGGTTTCACACTATACTGCAAAGCTACAGTGATCAAAATAGTATGGTACTTCAGTCTATGATTGAAGGCAATTTGTGGGATGATACACATAGAGGAAACACCATGTAAAAAACTTCTTCTTGCTGTTAATGTTAGTGTATGTTAGCTGTGAGTGCCGCTCCAACTGTGTTTGCAACTGTACATGCCAAACCTGATAGCCCAGAAACCACCACAAATGAACTTCCCTTGACGGAAAGAAAAATTATGATCCCAGTGAGGGCTAAAAAAGAAAGATAAAGAAGCCAAACACAACTGGTAGAATCTGGACACGTAAGTAATAAAAACTGGGGATTATTTAAAGTGTTCATCTGAAAATATGAAAATATGGTCGTATTCCCCACTGCTATTATTTCATTTTATTTTATTTTTTTAAAAAAGCATGTTATTTATTTATTTATTTATTTATTTATTAATATTTATTTTATTTATTTATTTTTGGCTGCATTGGGTCTTTGTTGCTGCGCACGGGCTTTCTCTAGTTGCGGCGAGCAGGGGTTACTCTTCATTGTAGTGTGCAGGCTTCTCATTGTGGTGGCTTCTCTTGTTGCAGAGCACTGGCTCTAGGTGCGTGGGCTTCAGTAGTTGTAGCACGAGGGCTCAGTAGTTGTGGCTCACGGGCTCTAGAGTGCAGGCTCAGTAGTTGTGGTGCACGGGCTTTGTTGCTCCGCGGCATGTGGGATCTTCCCGGACCAGGGCTCAAACCCGTGTCCCCTGCATTGGCAGGTGGATTCTTAACCACTGCACTACCAGGGAAGCCCCCCACTGCTATTATTTTAAATAAAAATGTTGAGAATCACACACACACAAAAACAGGATGGTACTGGCACAAAAACAGACACATAGATCAATGCAACAGAATATAGAGCAGAAATAAACCCACACTTATATGGGCAATTAATCTATGACAAAGGCGGTAAGAATATACAATGAGGGGAAGACAGCCTCTTCAGTAAATGGCATTGGGAAAACACAACTACATACAGAAGATCAAACTGGATTACTCTCTCACACCACGCACAAAAATAAATTCAAAATAGATTAAAGACTTAAATGTAAGACCTGAAACCATAAAACTTCTAGAAGAAAACACAGGCAGTATGCTCTTTAACTTCAATATTAGTAATTTTTTTTGGATATGTCTCCTAAAGCAAGGGAAACAAAAGCAAAATAAACAAATGGGACTATACCAAACTAAAATCTTTTTTTTTATGTAATAATGTATATTTTAATGTCAGATTTGCGTAGTGATTTAGAACAATAAATATCACACAGTGAAAAATTTATCATAAACTAAATGCAATAACAAGAGGAAACAAATGCTTGTGTACACATTACCAAGGTCTTTACAGTAAATTATAGTGTACAGTTCCATCACAGCATATTTGCATACAAAGCTGCTCATGTGAACACTGAAAGAAATCTGTCATGTAGCTCTTTAATCTTGATTTAATAAAGTTTGTACAGTATCAAATAATATCAAAAGTCTAAGAAAATGCAGTGAGCTTTTATATCATGTTTATAAATTATTGTTTATATACCATAAAAAAAATAAGGTCAAAAGTGCAGTTTTAAAAAAAGTGGAAATTGTTATTCTTGGTAAGAACTAGAAAAATGTATTGTCCCAAAGAAGAAGCAATCTAAAGGCTTATACAGTTTCTTCGGCATTTTCCTTTAACTCTCATACAACCTTGGTGACCATATCCTATAAGATAAACCAACACAAAGGGAGTGAAATAATCTTTTTATAAAAATAATAAAAAACACAGATCTAGTAATGAGAAACACTGGAAATAAATATAATGATAGGCCTCCCCCGAAATGAATTAAATGACTTTTTGCTCACAGGAATGGATGGGCTATCACTGAATGTGATAAAACTTGGGGAATTTCAAAGCATTTCTAAAAATTTTTAATCTTTTTCAAGTTTTTAGGTGTAACTGGCAACGGTGCATACGTCCCAGGATTATGAAACTTTTTAGTATAATATAACTAAGACAAAATATGACTTAAAGGTGCTAAATCATATCACAGAAAATAAAGACTAAGGATCCAGTGATTAAAAGGCAGCAGTATAGAAACTAGTCAAGAAGAAGCAGATGGACAGAACACAACTCTGCGTCTTAATTGGCACTTACCACAGTAACTAGTTATATTTTGACAAATTCTAGAACAAATGCCTGTATTGAAATACGTGTGATACATGAACCATTTACATAAGAAACTGAAAGGGTAAAATTACTGGCTTATAAAACAAATTAAATTTAGAGAAAAGAAAACAATAAAAGGCATGTGAAGAAAAATCTTACTTTTAAACTTACTGTGGGATCAAAATATTGACAGAGCTGTATCAATCAAGAGCAGTCTTCCTGCTGCTAAGACCAGCAGGCAGCTGAGCCGGGCTCACCACTACCCCTCCTCTCTCCAAATGCTACTATGTAACTGGTGCTTTGTTTGTAGGGCACTGAGCAATAGAGGCTTATTTCTTGTTTTTTACTGAATGGAGTTAAGTTCTTTGGTTGGGTTAACATATATAGACTGCCTGAGATAATAGAAACTTCACCATTACATTAGGTTAATGGGAAATGAAGGTCTTCCTAGTTCTGACAGGGGAAAAGGGCTGGCTGCTGAAGACAGTGTGGGTGCTCTGTAGGCTACATACGTACATACTTAATAATTAATGTCACCTTCAGTAGAAGATTAAAAATCGATGGCTGGGGGGGGAGGGAGGGAGACGCAAGAGGGAGGAGATATGGGGATATACGTATATGTATAACTGATTCACTTTGTTATAAAGCAGACACTAGCACACTGCTGTAAAGCAATTATACTCCAATAAAGATGTTTAAAAAAAAAAAAAATCGATGGCTATGGATACTTGTGCAGAACCTTCCCTCCCTCTGACAAATTTCACAGGGAATCTCTTCCATTACTCTGTCTTCTAGGGCCTGTTCAGGGCACTCACGTGCCTGCTTGAAAGTGTAGCTTCTCTTTTTGAAGGTGCTATTAAATGTTTTCATTGGCTACGTTTGTGCAAAACCATTTCGGAAGGGAAGTCCCATGGAACTCAGGTTGGTCCTGCTTTGTTTGATGCTGGGTGCTTGCGATCCCCAGTGATGGTCGCGGATGCACGGCGACCCAGTGGAGGAGCGCCGCGTCTCCTGTAGCTGTCCAGTTCCTCCGACAGGTCTGCAGACATCTCCTTGTCTCTCGGTGAAAACAGTTCATAATGAGGAGGATCAAACTCTTCTTGAAATCCAGTTTTATTAAAAGCAGTTTTGCAAGCCATGACCTTTTTTCGAGGCTGTTTCACTTGTACTAAAATAGAAATAATGAGAAGGACCAAGACAATCCCTGACGCAATGCCAACGATTGTTCCGTGAGTTTTAGTGATTTGTTCAAACAGTCCTGCTTTTTTCTTTTCTTTACGATGATTTTCATCCCAAGGGTAGGCACAGTTTTGAACCCCATTACAGACTAAAGAATTATTGATGCACACGTTGCTATGGCAAAAGAAAGTGCTGTCTGTGCAGGGAGGCTCCACAAAGGAAGTAAAAAGCGTTCTGAACGTGCTAAGCCGACTACCTTCATCAGCCCACAGCCGTTATCACCCCAACTCCTGTTTTACGCGTTACCTCGTGGGCCACAGTGCTGCAAAGCCTGGCCTGCAGCTTTTCAATAGAACTGCTCCCATCGTAGACTGCAACAAAGTTTCTCTTGCATTCATTTGAGCCCTCCATTTGATAATCTAGGAACCTCAAATAAATCTTATCTTTTGGAGTAGCTTTAACCGTCCAGCTGCAATCAACTGCTAGGCCTGGTTTTGTTTTCTCCCCTTGTTCTACCTGACTCGAACGTACTATTCCGGCAGCTCCTGACAGCTCAAAATGGCAATCTCCTAGGTATGTAAAGTCTGGATCTGGAATAAACGAATATTTTGCTAGAAATCCCAGTCCTTCAAGTTCTTCATCAGAACTGAACTTAATCCACATGAATCTCCCTGTTGATCTAATTAATGGAGGGCTTTTCACACCACAGTAACGATCTACGCGTGGAGAGAAACCAAACTTCCAAGTGATCAAACCGACATTCAAATGATGGTTCTAATGTAATAATGTTCAGCAAAGGTCAGCTGTGTTTTTTGACTTGGAGCAGCTTTCCAAAATGTAGATACATTCCTTGTTTGGTGGATATGAGTCAGGATAATTTGGTACAGCAAAATGACCTCCATTACTGGTTCGAACCCAAAGGCCACGCTGGGTTGCAGGAATGTGCTTGATTCCAACATTTTGTCCACCTTGGGTCTTTTGGGCCACGGCAGTCCCTTCCACTACAAGTATTGTTATTAACCACACGGGACGCAGCAGAGCTGCTCCAGGGCCATGTTCCCGAGCTGCCCGGCGCTTCGCTGCGGGGCCGGGGAGGCGGCGGCGGCAGCCCCGCTCCATCCCCATCGCCCGCCACCAGCTTGCTCCCCGAGCGGTAGGGCTCAGGTCCTGCGGCCCGCCGTGCCCGAGCCTCCCGGCGGGCTCTTGCGCTGCCCCAGCCCCGCGACGGGCGCCGCCGCCGCCTGCTCCGCGGTGCTCGGTCCCATCGACCGCCTCGGGGCCGGGGAGCGCGGACGGGAGGGACCCGACCTGCGCCGTCCGCCTGCGGCCGCGGCGCAGACCCCGCCCAAGTTCAAACGAAAATCTTTTGAACAGCGAAGGAAATTAGTAACAAAAGGAAAAGGCCACTTACCGAATGGGAGAAGATACTTGCAAATGATGTATCTGATAAGGGGTTAATATCCAAAATACGGAAAGAAAACATACAAGTCAACAACAACAACGACAACAAATAACATGATTAAAAATCGGCAGAGGGGCTTCCCTGGTGGCGCAGTGGTTGAGAATCTGCCTGCTGATGCGGGGGACACGGGTTCGAGCCCTGGTCTGGGAAGATCCCACATGCCGCGGAGCAGCTGGGCCCGTGAGCCACAACTACTGAGCCTGCGCGTCTGGAGCCTGTGCCCCAAAACAAGAGAGGCCGCGATAGTGAGAGGCCCGCGCACCGCGATGAAGAGTGGCCCCCGCTTGCCACAACTAGAGAAAGCCCTCGCACAGAAACGAAGACCCAACACAGCCATAAAAATTAAAAAAAAAAAAAAAAAAAAAATTGGCAGAGGACTCAAATAGACATTTTTGCAGAGAAGACATACAGATGGCCAATAGGCACATGAAAAGATGCTCAACATCATTAATCATCAAGGAAATGCAAATCAAAACTACAATAAGATTACCACTGCACACCTGTCGGAATGGCTATTATCAAAAAGACAACAAAGTAGCAAGTGTTGGTGAGGATGTAGAGAAAAGGGAATCCTCGTACATTGTTGGTGGAAGCGTAAACTGGGGAAGCCACTATAGAAAACAACATGAAGGGTCCTCAAAAAATTAAAAATAGAAACCCCATATGATCCAGCAATTCTACTTCTGGGCACTTATCCAAAGAAAGGAAAACACCAATTAGAAAATATATATGCATCCCTGTGTTCACTGCGGCATTATTTACAATAGACAAGAATATTGGCTATTGCATATTACTCAGCCATAAAAAAGAATGGAATCTTGTTTTTCCGACAACATGGATGGACCTGGGGCTATTATGCTCAGTGAAATAAGTCAGATAGAGAAAGACAAATACTGTACGATTTCACCTACATGTGGAAAATAAAAGGCAAAGCAAATGAACAAAATGAACAACTGTAACAAAACAGAAACAGACTCATAGATACAGAGAACAAACAGGTGGTTGATAGAGTGGAGGGGAGTAGGGGAAGAAGAGAAATGGGTGGGAGGGATTAAGATACAAACTTCAGTTGCAAAATATATGTCACAGGTAAGAAATTCAAGTGTGAGAAATACCGTCAACAGTTATGTAATATCTTTCTACGGTGAATATCATAGCCTGATTTACTGTAGTGATTATTTTGAAGAGTGTGGAAGTACTGAATCACTATGTAGTGTGATAGGAGCTAACATAGTGCTGTAGGTCAATTATACTTCAAAAACAAACAAACAAGCTTATAGAAATAGAAATTCGATTTGTGGCCACCAGAAGCGCGAAATGGGGGGAGGGGGAATTGGATGAAGGCGGTCAAAGGGTACAAACTTCCAGTTGTAAGAGAAATATGTGCTAGGGATGTAATGTACAACATGGTAAAGATAATTAGCACTGCTCTATGTTATCTATGAAAGTCGCTGAGAGTAAATTCTAAGAGTTCTCAGCCCAAGGAAAAAAAAAGTTTCTGTTCCTTTAATTTTGTATCTATATGCGATGATGGGTGATCACTAAACTTATTGTAGTAAGCATCTCATGATCTAGGTAAGTCAATCACTATGCTGTCCACCTTAAGCTTATACAGTGCTGCATGTCAATTATATCTCAATAAAACTGGAAGAAGCAATGGCAAATGCGCACCTGAAAAATTTTTTATATTGAGTATATGTTTAATGGATCATGTTTTTGATATATTTGATTCAATAAAATATAGTATTAAAATTAGTTTTAACCCTCATTTTGCTTTTTTTAATATGTCTACTAAAAAGCTTTCAATTACATATGTGGCTTGCATTATATTTCTGTTGGATAATTCTGTACTAGACCATAAAGAAAACCTATTAAGAAATTTTTTAAAGCAGTGACCCCATAAGAAACATTCTCTGATTAAAATTCAAAATCATTAGAGGAAAATAAGAGAAAGATGGCTACAATAAATCTTAACTATATGGGAATTAAGAAACAACCTTGTTAAAAAATATAGATAGCCACTGACTCAAAGAGGAAATCAATCATGTAAATTTAAGAAAAAGAAAATGAGAGCAATTTATACCAAAATCTAAGGATTCAAGAAAATGTTTTATGTATGACCTTCAATTCTCCATTATTAAGAAAACATAAAGGAACTTAATGCTTACCTAAGGAAATTAGAAAAACAGCTATAACATAAATCAAGGGATACAAGGATGATAGCATTAATAAAAACAATAAGCTGCAATTAATGAAATAGAAAACAAAAACAGTAAAAAGAATAAGCAAATCCAAAAGTTATTTCTTTGAGAAGACCAATAATATAATTCAACCCATCATAAACTTTAAGAAGGAGAAGGAACAAAAATATTAAAACTTTAGACTTTAATATTTCATATTTTGAGAAGAATTTCCATAAACATTTAAAGGAGTCACATCTAAGGGTAAACTAAACCAAATAAATAAGAATGACAAAATCTCAAAAAAGGTAGTGGAACAAAAAAGATAATGCTGTGCTTACGATGTATAAAACTTGAGAATTTCAGTGTAAATGATCTTTCATGTACCAAATAAATTGGCACAAACATATCTACATGCCTCCAAATGACATGCCTCCAGATGACATACCTTTTCTTGCTTGGCACCTTTTAAATAATGATAATAGATAATATTTGTGTGCTCTCTGTGACAGTGTTAAGGTCAGAATGGTTAGGTCACCCACCCAAGGTCATTCAGCTATAAAATGGTAGTGAGGATTTGAACCAATGCAGTCTACTCTACAGAATATATTCACACAGAAAAAGTAAAAAGAAATTGTTTCCCTTTTTACAAATCTAATAGATACATACATATTTTATCATTGATCAAATGCATTGCATATAGGAAGATAAAACTAGTAGAACAGATCCTTTATGGTGCGAGCAAAAAAGAAAAATGAAGTTAGAGTCCTGTGCAATAACATATACTACATTAATAAAAAGAGATACAAAAGTAAGAATACAAAAACTATAAGAGATCTAAAGTCATGGAAGTTAATATAAATTCAGTGACTATTACATAAAAGGGCGAAAAAGATGGCTAACTCAGTGGATTAAGAAACAAATCTGGCCCCCAAGAGTCCTATTTCAATTAAGCCCAAATATTCGGGGTTAACCTAAGAAGACTCTGAAAGGATGAGGAAAGTAGTAGTTCCTGTCATGGAAACTTGGGGTGGGTGGCTTGGGCCGGGGTAGGTTTGGTGATGTGGTCAGCCCCTCCTAACAAACCCTTCCTCTTTGAGACTCATTTCTCAGCATCGTTCTCCCCACCTTCACTGAGTTTATAGGCTCAGTTTTACCTCCTCTCTAGCCCCTGCCACTATCCTTTGATGCCCTCAGTGTCCCAAGTAGAAGACCTACCTGACATGCCATTAAACTCTGGTACATCCCCACGTTTTACTCCAGACACCAACTCCTGGTCAGAAGATTTCTCATCAGCACAGCTCCATCTCTGAAAAGTTGGACTCAATTATTTCTTTCTCTGATCACAGAGACCCCAACTTCTCTCTCTGGCATTGTCTCACTTCCACTTAATTTTTTGACCTCTCTGAAACTTCTGCTTCTTTTTGGTGTTTAGGTCTCCTGTGACCACACCTCCGTCCCTTCCAAGACAAAACCACTAAGAACTATCAGGTCAACAAATGTAATTTGGGACTTCCCTGGTGGCTCAGTGGTTAAGAATCCAGCTGCCAATGCAGGGGACACGGGTTCGAGCCCTGGTCCGGGAAGATCCCACATGCCACGGAGCAACTAAGCCCATGCACCACAACTACTGAGCCCGCGTGCCAGAACTACTGAAACCCACGCACCTAGAGCCTGTGCTCCACAAGAAGAGAAGCCACCGCAATGAGAAGCCTGCTCACTGCAACAAAGAGTAGCCCCAGCTCGCCGCAACTAGAGAAAGCCCGTGTGCAGCAACAAAGACCCAATGCAGCCAAAAATAAATAAATAAAGTAATCAATCAATTAATTAATTAATTAATTAATTTTTTAAAAAAGACAACAACAACAGCAAAAAAAAAAAAAAAACAAAGCCAGGCTTGTTAAAAAAGAAGGGTTTAAAAAAATTTTTTTAAACAAATGTAATTTGCCAGTTCTTTCATCCTTCTTGAACACCCTCAAGCAAAATCCCCTGATGGATGGATTCACAGCTCGAGGTCTCTGCTCCTACTCAGCTGGAGAAAATTGCACAACTGTTACGAACGTGCCTTTACTAAAGGGCGATCACGGTTGAATCACACCATTGCTTGTCAGTCCTATTATGGACACTCACCCCTTCCTCTCATTCCTCTCAAAGACCATCGCAAACCTTTACTGCACTACTGGAGGCACTTTAACAATTTATCTCACCAAACACTGTTAGAAGGAGAGTGAGAGGTGGAAATCTTTAAAATGATCAGTAGATAAATAAGCACCTGGAAGTAAGTTGTTTTTTAAAAAAATGTGTTCCGCTTGGAACATTGATTGAATAAAAGCACCAATACAGACCGGAGATAATGGTTTCCTGTTGGCACAGTTGATACCCCCAATGAAGACCATGTTGGGCATGATTGGCCGGGGGTAGTCCATCACAAAGTCTCCTCTGAACAGCCAAATGGATGCAGAGCCAAAAATATCCACCAGCGACACCTCTCTGTGAAGAAGTTCAGAGGCCATACGTGCATAAGGAGGGAAAGAAACTTGGCAAATGTACTTGAGTGTCAAAGGGTAGAGCATGTTCTTGACCCTTTGGAAGAATGTCATGTGGTCTGAATTCATTGTTAATAACCTAGGAACATATGAAAAAGGGTTTGGGCACGCTGTGCCCTCAATGTCTAAGTCACATGGAATGGAACGCAAAAAAAACACAGCCGGAATCGACAGGTACTTAGCCAGCACCGCTCCGCAGGGGTAAACGGGGTCCGTTAAAACCACATCAAAGGAACTGGCATTCAGGTGCCTGATCAGGTCCTTGTTATACAATAGTTCCTCACAAGACCTTTGAAAGACCAAAGACACATTTTTCAAAGAGGCCATAGTTTCCAAAAACAGTGTTAGAAAATGTGTTCTTTCAAAAAGCAGATGAATCTTGCCTGTCATGATGTAATCAAATTCATCCTGGGTGTATGGAATGGCATAGGTTTTCATGATGAAAAAGTCCTCTGCCTTGATGTGCATATTCACCTCAGGAGAAAGGACCACTGCTTGGTGGCCTCTGGCATGGAGCTCCCGCACGGCCTCCCGCATGCTGAGCCAGTGGCTGCCCTCCATGGGGACCACCAGCACCTTCCCAGCCTCGGCCCATCGCCCGACCCACAGGCAGAGCAAGAGGCCAGGGAGCACCTGCCAGGGAAGCTGCAGTCCCAGGGACATCTCTGCAGAAGCCAAAAGCAGCTGACTCTCCGTTCAGGCTGTGCCGCCTACATTTGTTCTCTTTATCTTATCATCAGGCCACTTAAGCAAAATGGCATGTAATTGGAAGGCAGTGCTCCCTCCTTACATTAATCATTACAGAATAAGTCTATCCCTGTGTTTCATCACCTCTGCTTTCACCCGGGGAAAGACCGCTCCCCCTTATCTTGGAAAAACTCATCTGACTCTGATGTTCCCTCTGGGGAGCATTCAAGTTCACTCTCTTGTTTTTCATCCAATGCCCAAAGCAAGGCTGTGCCTGCGCATTCCCTTTGATCACCTCCTATTTCTCTGTTAACCATGTTCTATGGGGCTGTGACTGAGCTCTGAGGAGTCACCTGCGCCCTAGTCCCAGCCAGAACCTCTCTGCTGGATGTGACCTTATTTGATAACTCTTTCAACTCTTTCCCCCAATCATGGGCGAACACAGAGCACATCCAGGGAAATATATAACATTGTCAAGACAGCTTTCTCTCAGCGGGGAGGGGATGCCGGCTGTCCGTTTTGTTCCCGTTCCACGTGGGGACACCTCTTGCCATGTTCAGGGCAGAGTCTATTGAAGTGGCTGTCAGCTATGGAAATATCTGGAGGGATTCCGGAGGAAGGACAGCAGAAGGGTTGGTTGAGAATTCTGTATCTGCCTCGTGGAATAGGGGTTGCCGTTATCTAAGGCATCAGTGGACAAGGCAACCCTTAGCAATGACAGAGTGGAGTCAGAGAGTGCCGTCCCCCGGCCTCGGAGCAGACTCTCTGAATTCCTCTTCTGATGCCGGAGGCTCCAGTCTTCTGCTACTCTGTTTAGGGACTGGGGTGTACATTAATCTGGGCCTTTGTTACATCTTATAGTTTATGTTCACATTCTGCTCCAAGGTCATTTACAGTCCTAAGTCCTGATAAGGACAGATTCCTCCAGAACAGAGGGGCTCCATAATTTGTGGGACCTTCTGAGGTGGGGCCCATGAGTCCGGCCCTGCTACAGAGACTGATGCCCGCACGTGCTCAGCAAGATACTGACATCTCCATGTCCCGTCTGCCCTGGGGATGGTGCGGGAGGGCTCCTTGGGCTGCCCAGCTCTCTCTCTCTCTCTCACTGAGCACGCTCTTCTGCATCCATGGCTTCTGCCATAGGGACATCCTGTCCCAGGCCGCAGGACCGGCCAGGCTGAGGCTTCCCTTTCGGAGAAAGTTACCCCCAGTAGGGATCCACCACTGAGCAAACACGTGCACGCCAAGACGCCTCCTGTGTCATACCAGCTGCCACTGTGCAGGGAGCGTTTGCTTTAACCATCCTTGGAGGCTGTGAGTCCAGGGTCCTGCTTCTCTTATTTCCCCTCCAACAGCAACATCTCTGCTCTCTTTTTCTGGATCTTCTTTCTGTCCCAGCCACATAACTGCATGTTTTCCCCAAGGCTCAGTTTCTGACCTCTACTCCCAGGTTAAATCCTATCGTTTCTGTCCCCCATTCATTTCCACAAACTGCCATGCAGAATTTCTTGAGAGAGTAGGATCAAGGCTGCTCATGTGCTACTTTCAGGGTATAAGGATATGCTAGGGAAGGGAGCAGGGCCGCCGGGACGGTGGGACTTCAAGCTTGTTTTTGCTGCTGCAGCTGCTGTCAGTGTTGTTAGCAAGAGAAGCTGCTGTTTGGGTTTCCAGCCACCAGTGAATCTAGCGACACCCTATCTGGTGGCAGAAGCAGCAAGTTAGCAGAGTTGTATCCCCTTCGCTCTGCTAAGGACTCAGTAGCCCCTGTTACTGGTCTGGCTCTAACTGCAGTGGACACCTGTCAGCGAGTATCCAGGGCAACATTCTGGCTTTCCTCAGTGTGATCAGCTGCCGTGTGTTTGCCACTCAACCTAATACAGATGCTATAAGCCAAGTAAGGAAACACAGTGCACTTAGGGGATTGGAAAGGGTGGTGGTGTTTTCTCTGCTCCAGTTAGAGATATCAATCTAGACTAGAATAAAATAAATGAAGAGGCATACAACATCCTGCGTGGGAAGATGTAACATTACAACACTCTTGATTTTGCCCCCAATTAAGCTATAGATGTAATGGTAGGCCAAGCAAAATCTCCCTGGGATTTGTAATATGACCAAAAATATATATATTTTTAAATTCACCTAGAAGCATTTCTGGCTTCCGGTAGGAGTAGCTCCTATCAGTCCAATGCTCCCACACATAATGATTATAATCTCTTGGGAAATTTTTTTTTTTGCCCCTGCCACACGGCTTGTGGGATTGACTGGGGATCAAACCCTGCCCCAGCAGTGGGAGCTCCGGGTCCTAACCATTGGACCGCCAGGGAATTCCCGGGAAATATTTCTTTTTGAAAGGCTGTCTGAAGGCACTGGAGAGCAAGCCAAAGCAGGGGAGGTTGAAAGGGATGAAGGAGACAGCAGATGGCATGGGAGCCCCAGGGTGGCCAAGAGCCAAAGGAGAGTTTCCCCGCTCTTCTTAGCACTCACCTCTCCTACTCTGCCCTCGCCCGATGCACCAGCTCCTACCTCTCAACAGGGAGACTATCCACAACCCATTTGTGCCCATGTGGCCAGAAAGTAACCAGCATCTCAGTCAGCCCATCAGCCCCAGGGAGCCGGCATCACCCTGGGGCAGTGGAGTTGACAAGCCCCTAATATCGCCACCAAGCTGTGGTGTGTTTCCTTGGCAACCCTGCATCATCCTTGGAGGCTGTGCGTCCAGGATCCTGGTTCTCTTATTTCCCCTGCAACAGCAACATCTATGCTCTCTTTTTCTGTCCCAGCCACATAACTGCAGGTTTTCCCCAAGGCTCAGTTTCTGACCTCTACTCCCAGCTTATATCCTATCATATCTGTCAAGCAGATTACAGAGCACTGGTCCCCAATCCCAGAGCAGGACACCAAGTACATGGAGAATAGCAAAGATCGTCACTATGCCAGCCGCCAGGAATAGAAGTACAAACACCTCTGCCCACTGCATGTCGGTATCTGAGTCTCCAAGAAGAACAAAGTGCAGTCACGCACCAGATGGGACAACACTTTACTTATGTAGAGAAGACACAGAGCAAGGTCACCTCCAGCAGTGGGCATCAGTCTTCCACGGCCAGTCTGTCTCCCCTGATGCCTGATGCAGGGCAATTTGCCTACATGCCTCCCCCCTGTGCCGCAGTGGAAAGACCCCATCCCCTCTCCGAGGAGGACAGATGTAACAGTAGGGTTGGCCAAGTGCCATAAGATGCACGCACTTCAAACAAAGACAAAAGAGCAGTCATTGAAACTGAAACAGGGAAAGATACTCCCACACAAGGTGATAAGCCCTGCATAGGCTCTTGGTAAGGAAGAGTTCTAAGCCAAGGCCCATTCTTATGCCGCCAAGTGAGGGCCAAAACACTGCACGCGTGAGACTGCCTTTGCCAACACAAATTTTTATGGCTTTTTACAAGAGGGCAAGTCATAATTGGTGCTTTGATGGGCCCCACCTGCACAGAGGCATGGACATGGCAGGAAGCATTCCTAACAGCAAGAGAACTGTACACCTTGGGAAACTCATGAAGCATACAAGAGCAGGAAGCAGGAGGCTGAAAACGGAGAGGGCTGTATTCACCTCTAGGGCTGCTGTAACAAAGTGCCCAAAACTGGGTGACTTAGAACAACAGAAATTGATTGTCTCACATTCTGAGGGCACGGTCCAAATCAAGGTGGCAGCAAGGCCATGCTCCCTCTGAAGTCTCTGAAGGAGAATCTTTCCTTGCCTCTTCCAGCTTCTGGTGTTTGCCTGCAACCTTGGTCTTCCTTGGCTTATAGGTGCATCACCCTTCCCATCTTCCCCCTGGGTGTCTTTACATTATCTTCTTCCTGTGCATGTCTGTCTCTGTGGCTAAATCTCTTTTCATAAGGACACTGGTCATATTGGATTAGGGTCAACCCAAATGGCCTCATTTAACGTGACTACCTCTGTAAACACACTGTGTCCAAATAAGCTCATATTCTGAGGTGCTAAGGGTTAGGACTGCAACATATCTTTTGTGGCCCCTGAGGAGGCCACAATTCAACCTATAACTAGGGACCACAAGCTGGGGGCTTAAGCTTCATCCCGAAGTCTCGGACAACAACTAAAGTTGTTGTGGCCTGGCCAAGTTTGTGGGGTTTTTTGTTTTGTTTTTTTAATGAATTTATTTATTTATTTATTTATTTTTGGCCGTGTTGGGTCTTTGTTTCTGTGAGGGGGCTTTCTCCAGCTGTGGCGAGCGGGGGCCACTCTTCATCGCGGTGCACGGGCCTCTCACTGTCGCGGCCTCTCCCGTTGCGGAGCGCAGGCTCCAGACGCGCAGGCTCAGTAGTTGTGGCTCACGGGCTTAGTTGCTCCGCGGCATGTGGGATCTTCCCAGACCAGGGCTCGAACCCGTGTCCCCTGCATTGGCAGGCAGATTCTTAACCACTGCGCCACCAGGGAAGCCCCAAGTTTGTGTTTTTTTAAAGTCCCTTTTGCAAAGAAGTAGGGAATAGTTCAGAGGGGTCAACCTGGACCCCAGGTGTCATATTCAGAGGCTGTTTGTGTGAGGTGAGGGCCTGAATCACAGTTGCAGGAGCACTGGAGACAGAACAGATGTGAGAGGCAGTACAGGAAGCATCTGCTAGGGGGCGCTCACAGAGGACAGCGCATGAAGGATGGGTCCAGAGAAGGCAGGGACAGGGCTGCAGAGGGCATCCCGCACTGCCCAGGGGAGGATGGTCTGGATCTGGAAGTTGTGCATAGACTGGGCACTAGAAAGGGGTTCTTAGCTAGGGGTGAAATATTTCAGCCCCTGAACTATTCCCCCAAACCAATTAAAATGTCTGAGAGTATTGGGGTGAGGGCAGGAACACACCTGCAGAGGAGTGAGATTGTTCTTGTCCCATTAAAGGGCTCTCTCCCATTCTACATTAACGCAGTGGCACTTTACTTAGACGTTGGTGTCATCTGATCTCTACTTGCACTTCTTGTACTCGGAGCCCCTGGGGAGAGCTGGACCCCTGGGGGGATGGTGGCACCTTCACAGAGATGCGGGCCCTGGGGAGAAGCAGGGCTGTGGGGAGGGAGCAGCGTGTGTTCCCTGTGCCTGTGAAACACCAGGAGGATATGTCCAAGGTAGTTGGCTTCACGGATCTGGAGCAGAGGAGGGGCCTGGATTGCACAGATGGACTTGGAACCATCAGGATATGGTGGTGATTGACGCCAGGGGTGTGGGTGAGGTCACCCCACAAAGGCCAGAAATAGAAAACGACATCTCTCGAGCCTGACCCCTGAAAGATGGTATTCCCCACTGCCACTCTCATAAACCTAAACAGAAAAACTAAAACTATTTAAACTTTTTGAAGAAAACATAGGACCAAATCTTCACACCTTAGGGTAGGCGAAGATTTCTTAGGACACAAAAAGTACAAACTATTAAAAAATTGATTAGTCGGACTTTATCAAAATTTAGAACTTTTGCTCTTTGAAAGACATTATTTTAAAAATATAATATAAACCACACACCAGGAGAAAACATCAGCAAAACATGTATCTGACAAAGGACTTGTATCCAGAACATATAAAGAACTCTTACAGCTCAAAAATAAGAAGACAACTACCCCAACAAAAATGAGCAGAAGATTTGAAGGGACACTGTTTTTTTTAAAGATACGCATGTGATCAGTAAGCACATGAAAAGATGTTCATCATCAGCAGTCAAAAAGAAATGCAAATTAGGGAGTTCCTTGGTGGCCTAGTGGTTAGGATTTGGCGCTTTCACTGCCGTGGCCCAGGTTCAATCCCTGGTCCGGGAACTGAAATACCGCAAGCCGCGCAGTGTGACCAAAAAAGAAGGAAGGAATGAAAGAAGGAAAGAAAGAAAGAAATGAAAATTAAAGCCACAATGAAATTCTACTATGCATCCACTAGAGTGGTTAAGGTATAAAAAACTGATAATAGTAAGTGTCAGCAAGAATGTAGAGGCAGGAATGTAAAATAGTACAATTACTTTAAAAAACAGTTTGGCTGTTTCTTATAAAGTTTACATACACCTACCATACGACCCAGCAATCCTGCTTCTAAGTATTTACCCAAGAAATACAAAACGATTTATTCACATAAACACATGTACTCAAATATTCATAGCAGCTTTTTTCCATTCATATTTGTATAATTCCATTCAGATGAAACTCTAGAAAAGATTATTCTAATCTCAGTGACAGATACCGGATCAGTGGTTGCCTAAGGTCTAGGGAAGGTGTTGGTTGACTGGGATAGAACACAAGGCCAGTTACTGGAGTGATGGAAGTGTCCCATATCTTGACTGTGGTGACAGTTACATGGGTATATAAAATTATAACTCAGAAATGTACAGTTAAAATGGTGCATTTTATTACATGTAAATAATACCTCAATAGCATTAATTGTTTTAAAAATAGCATAAATTGAAAAGATACAATGCAATGGCAAAAGAATAAAACTTTCCAGAGCTGATAAAGACCAAAATCTACCATGGAAAGACCTATATAGTCTAAGAAACATTAACAGAAAAATACTGGACTTCCCTGGCGGTCCAGTGGTTAAGACTGCGCTTCCACTGCAGGGGGCGTGGGTTTGACCCCTGGTCAGGGAAATAAGATCCTACATGCCGCGTGGTGCAGCCAAAAAAAAATAATAATAATAAAAATTTAAAAAGGAGACGGCTGCCCTTAAAAGAAAAAAGAGAGAGAGAAAGAAAAATACCCATAGCCAATAGTATTTCTTTCACTTGCTGGGGAATTTGTTAAATTTCAAGTTTAAATTTAAAAGTATCTACAAGTATCACAATAGGGAAAAAAATACCTAAAAGAGAACAAAGATCAAAGACTTCAAATACAAAATGCTTATAAGCCCCAAAATGATTGCCTCAAAAGTTGACAGATCATCCTTTCCTGGGGACGTTCCTATTTAGTACCCACCCACATTTTCTTAAAATAAACTCAGATTAGGACACAGAGACATCTATATGATAATAGATTTATAAGATAAACTAGCAATGAAAAACCTGACATCTAAATTGAAAACATCTTTAATTTGTCCAGTGTGGCAAGTCATTAGGAAGTGACTCATCCCAGCGACCTCCCTTGGACTTCAGGTGAGGCTCCGCGAGAGCTGCTCTGGGATAGAACATGTGACCTAGGCCTCAACCGATTAGCACATCTCATCCCTTCGGCCACAGTGATTAGTGCAGAGATGGACATGTCACTTAATGAGACCCAATGAGGCAGAAGAACTTTACTAGGAATCCTGGGAAAAGGACTCCGGCTAGAGCCCCAGGTGCTTGGGTATCATGACACCCAGAAGGATATCATCAGAAGCAGATACAAGAATTAAAGGTGAAAAATGGGTCCTGGTGTCATGGTTTGATCGCTGGAGCAAGCCACACCTAATCAGTATACCCTGAGATTTTTCCCAGTATTTGAGCCAATAAAATTGCAAGCAATGAAAAGCCTTCCAACAAATTCACTGAGTCAAGAATATGGTGGGGTTACCCGAAGAGATAATATGATCAGAGGTGGCATCAGTTATATTCATTGAGGGAGGTCAGCTCCAGCTCTCTTCTTCACTGGTCAAACAACTTACTTTTTTTTAAAAAAGATAAACAGTTAATGAGGGAAATGCAAATTAAGATAACCTTGAGATATTTTTCACCTATTGGATTGGCAAAAACCTAAAGTCTGAAGATAAGTGTGAGCAAGAATTTGAAGAAAAGGGTATACTTATACATTGCTGGAGGGAGAGTAAATTGTTAATACTTACTGACCTTTAAAATTCACCTCGGGCTTCCCTGGTGGCGCAGTGGTTGAGAATCCGCCTGCCAATGCAGGGAACACGGGTTCGATCCCTGCTCCGGGAAGATCCCACATGCCGCAGAGCAACTAAGCCCATGTGCCTTCCTCACTTACCAGAGCTGTGACCATGGGCAACTCGCTCAACCTCTCTGTGCCTCAGTTTCATTATCTGCAAAACGGGGCTAATAACAATGTCAACCTATGTTGGCTTTTGTTATATTTAATTTCTAAACTCTCCCTAAGGGGACTCTATCCATCTGAGGGTTAAATAATTCATAGGAGGCTCCCAACAAGAGGAGAATATTGACATCTGATCATGTTGTTTTGAAAAGAGCCTGATCTCATCGTTACTGTTAATATTGTGAAGGTTGGAAATAATCGTACTGGGAAATACCTAGCACCACGCGGTTATGGCAGTTACAGCTGTCACTGATTCTTTGCCACACACCTGGCACTCTACATGCATTACCGTTTCTGATCTGGAAAAGAGCTGTGTGTGGTGCTACTATTTTATCCCTATTTAACCTATTTAGAAACAGTGGTTCTTACCCAAGGTGATGTCGCTGCTAAGTGTCAGAGCTGGGGTATTTACTGGCGTGAAAAATCTAAAACATTTACTTTCTGGCCCTTTACATAAAGTTTGCCTGATATAACATCTTGAATTTACACAAACAAAATAATATGTTCTCTGCTCCAAAAACACTTAAATTCACTTTTAGCACATGTATGACGGTAAGTGCTTAATTATTTTTATTCCAAAAAAATTTCCTCATAAAAGTGGGGTGCTTTATACAAGTCTGTACATTCTACAGCCCAACCAATATTTTGATTCTCGTTTTCTTGCATTCAGTCATGCTAAATAAATCCAACATTATCATCTCTGTGTGTGTGTGTGTGTGTGTGTGTGTGTGTGTGTGTGTGTGTACCCAGTCTGGGTGAAACTTCCTCAGCTATGTGAGGATCCAGGGGTCCCCAGTGGGCAAGGCAAGGTGAACAGAGGCCCTTATAAAATGCTGTCCTAGCCAGACTTGATTCATGCTCTAAGTAGTAGGAGTTACATAAGCAGAGTGTCCATAACATATATTCACTGAGTACCTAATCCATCTGTAACCTCTCCTTAGTTCGAAGGGGAAAAAGAGAATATGACTATATTATAAAATGTACTGAGCCTTATAAGCAGCCAGATCAATAGATAAAAATAAATAGGACTTCCCTAATAAAATAATAGGCTGAGATAAGCATTTCATCTGGATTTAGAGACTCTGCATTTGCCAGGAATATTACTCCTGTATTTGAAAATACCTTTTCAACTGCAAGTGATTGAACTCCAATTCAAACTGTCTGGACCAACTATTCAACATTATTCATAAACTATTGAATAATTGTTATTGAACTAATGACTCAATGAAGTTTTGAAGGTATATGTTTCAGTGAAACAAAATAAGAGGTATGAATATGGGAGGTTATTATTTGCAGACGATATTGTATACCTAAAAAAACTTACAAACTACTAAGAGTGATTGATTAGTAGTATGGTTAGATCAAGATAAATGTGCAAAAAGCAAAGCTATACTTTAATTACCACTTCAAAATAGAAATGAAAATATACTCTGTTCACAATAGTTTCCAAAGTAATAAACTGCCTAGGAATAAATTTTAATAAGAAAAAATAAAAGACATACAAAGAAAAATGCAAGTTTTCACTGGTAGACTTAAAACAAGATCTGAATAAGTAGAGACGTACTATATTCTGAATAGGAAAAGCATAGCAAAAAGATGTCTCTCATTCTATTTATTGGATCAACCAACCTTCTGGGACTACTAACCCACCCGTTTACACCCACCTTGCAGCCCTCAATAAATGTGGAATTTTGGCCCACTTCTTAGCACAAGGCACACCCACCCCCCTCATCCCTATGCTAGTGATTATCGAACTATCAGCCTGTTTATCCAGCCGGTAGCACTAGCTGTGCGATTAACAGC
Source organism: Eschrichtius robustus (assembly GCF_028021215.1). Classification (NCBI taxonomy): domain Eukaryota; kingdom Metazoa; phylum Chordata; class Mammalia; order Artiodactyla; family Eschrichtiidae; genus Eschrichtius; species Eschrichtius robustus. Next base: position 6,732,856 of record NC_090828.1, read on the forward strand.
CAATATCACAGCAGGTCATGTATTAATACATCTAATCGGAGGAACAATCTTAGTGCTAATAAGCATCAACACCATCACGGCTTTCATTACATTCATTGTTCTCACCCTACTCACTGTCCTCGAATTTGCCGTTGCTATAATTCCAGCCTATATATTTACCCTCTTAGTATGCTTATATCTCCATGACAACACATAATGACCCACCAGACCCACGCGTATCACATAGTAAACCCCAGTCCTTGACCCCTTATAGGAACCCTTTCAGCCCTCCTCATAACGTCGGGCCTAATCATGTGATTCCACTTCAACTCAATAATTCTACTAATATTAGGCCTACTAACCAACACTCTAACAATATATCAGTGATGACGAGATGTTATTCGAGAAAGCACCTTCCAAGGCCATCACACACCAATCGTCCAAAAGGGACTTCGATACGGAATAATCTTATTTATCGTCTCAGAAGTCCTCTTTTTTACCGGCTTCTTTTGAGCCTTCTATCACTCAAGCCTCGCCCCTACCCCTGAATTAGGCGGGTGCTGGGCGCCAACAGGCATTCGCCCTCCGAACCCCCTAGAGGTGCCGCTTCTCAACACTTCCATGCTATTAGCCTCTGGGTGTCTATCACCTGGGCCCACCACAGCCTTACAGAAGGAAATCGCCAAGCACGTACTCCAAGCCCTCTTTATTACAATTGCCCTTGGGTCTATTTCACACCTCTACAAGCCTCAGAGCATTACAAAGCCCCATTTACATCTCAGATGGGGTATATGGGTCAACTTTCTTCATAGCCACAGGATTCCACAGACTGCACATAATCATTGGGTCCACCTTCCTTATTGTTTGTTTCCTGCACCAATTAAAATTTCACTTCACATCCAACCACCACTTCGGCTTTGAAGCCGCTGCTTGATACTGATATTTTGTAGATGCTTTATGACTATTCCTTTACGTATCTATCTATTGATGAGGCTCATAATTCTTATAGGATTAATTGGTGCAACTGACTTTTAATCAGTTAGTTTCGGTACAACCCGAAAAAGAATAATAAACTTAATACTGACCCTATTAACACATACTGCACTGGCCTCATTGCTTGTACTCATCACCTTCTGACTCTCCCAGCTAAACACTTACACAGAGAAAACAAGCCCTTATGAATGCGCATTGGACCCTATAGGATCCGCCCGCCTGCCTTTTTCCATAAAATTTTTCCTAGTAGCAATTACATTCCTCCTTTTCCACCTAGAAATTGCCCTCCTACTGCCCCTCCCCTGAGCAACTCAAACAAGTAATCTAAAAACAATACTCACCATGGTTTTACTTTTAATCTCATTATTGGCAATTAGCCTGGCCTACAAGTGAACTCAAAAAGGACTGGAATGGACTGAACTAAACTGTATTTAGTTTAAAACAAAACAAATTATTTTGACTCATTAGATTATGACTAAACTCATAATTACCAAGTGTCTTTAGTGTATATAAATATTATTATAGCTTTCACTATATCCCTTATAGGATTACTAATATATCTATCCCACCTAATATCCTCACTACTATGTCTAGAAGGCATAATATTATCACTATTCATCCTGGCGACCCTAACAATCCTAAATTCACACTTCACCTTAGCCAGCATAATACCCATCATCTTGCTGGTGTTCGCAGCCTGCGAGGCAGCACGCAGATTAGCCTTATTAGTAATAGTATCAAATACCTATGGCGCCAATTACGTACAAAACCTTAACCTCCCCCAATGCTAAAATTTATTATCCCCACAATTATACTAATACCCCTAACCTGACTATCAAAAAGCAACATAATCTGAATTAACTCCACAACCCATAGTCTGCTAATTAGTCTCACAAGCCTACTTCTTCTTAATCAACTCAATGACAATAGCCTTAATTTCTCATTCATATTCTCTTCCGACTCCCTATTCACACCATTACTGATCCTAACAATGTGTCTCCTTTCCCTAATGCAAATAGCCAGTCAATCTCACCTTTCTCAAATGAGTAAAAATATTTTACATAATAGTAACAGAACCCTAATGGTTTATTTTTATATTTTGGACTAGATAAAACAATTTTCAATTTTGTGAAGGAGAATAAATTATGAGAATCACTAAGAAAACTTGGAAAAAAAAGAATAATGAGTATGGGGCATGCCCTACCAGATGTTAAAACTTACTACAAAGCTATTATAATCAAAATATGGTCCTGGCACATGAATAGATAAATAAATCAGTGGAGCAAGACTGGAAGTTCAAAAGCAGATGCAAATAAATATGGGAATTTAAAATATGACAACGATGCATTTCAACTCAATGAATGAAGGAGGATTTTTTATTAAATGATGTTGGGATAATGGACTATCCATTTAGGAAAAATAATGAAGTTAGATCCTTATGCCATGCAAAGTTCTTATTATAAGAAATAAAACTATTAACATTGGTGGAATTAAAACATTAAGACATAATATAGAAAAAAATGCTTATATATGTCAGACTTGGAAAGATCTAAACAAGCTGAAATCCAGAAACCATTAAAGGAAAAGTCAACCAGTTTGACTACCCAAAAATGAAAGTCCCATATGAGGAAAGATGAAAGATAGCCAAGGAAAAAAATATTTGCAGCACATATAAAAAACTAAGTATTAATATTCCTAATACTCAAGAGACATAATAATTAGCTATAAAAAGAAAGTTCTATAAAAATGATTAGAGAATGTGAATACATAACTCACAAAAGAGGAAATACAAATGGCCAGTATATCTAAGAAAATAGGAAACAAAAATTGATGCAGCTATGTAGAATTATTTTGCTAAAAATTTTAAACTTTGACAACTTCTGGAGGTGGAGGGGGTATAGAAAAACAGAGCTCTTGTATACTTTTGACCAAAGTGTCAGGTTGTTCAATATTTTGAAAGCAATTTGTTGAATTCATTAAAATATAGTATGTACATACTATTTGACCCAGCAACACTACTCCTAAGGACTCTAGCTTACAGAGATAAGAGCATAGAAACATAGAAATATATGAAGGTAAAGAAATTAAGAATGTTAATACAGTCTTGCTTATAAAAGAAAAAATGGGAAAAGCTATCAATATCTATCAATATTGGTTAGTTAAATAAATATGGTACATCCAAAGTAAAGAATTTTATGCAACTATTAAAAAGAATGTGACAGATTTGTATGTACTGACTGTAAAGATGTCCACAATTTATTGGCAAGTGAAAAAAAGCAAGGTAAAGAACAATATATCCAGTCTGATACTAGATTGTATTTTAATAAGTGGGTGTGAGAATTTACATTAGATACATGCACTTATGTTAAATCATATTAAATAATTTCAGAAAAATTGGAAAAGATACATACAAAACGGCTAAAAGCATTTTCCTGTAGGGGGTGGCATTGGATTAACAAAAGGGAAGTTTCATTTCTTACTGTATTTTTCAGTATTTTTCCTAAAACAGGATTTAAAAATGCAGCCTGGAAATTATATACAGTTACATCAATTGTATACACATACATATCAAAGAAGACGGCTTTGTAAAATTTGATGATGTGCAATTAAATGAACTGGCATAAAATAGTTTGTTCAACTGGAGAGGAATTACAAATGCAAAGGATATAAATGACAAATCACAGTTTAATAAGGAATCTTTTTTTTTAATGTCCAAAGCCTGATTAATTCTTAATATGCTAAAGGAGAAGTAACTCACCTTTGACAACGGCTTTCCCTCATAGCAGTTGATGCCACCGATGAAGACCATGTTGGGCATCACAGGTTTGGGATAGTTCAAAACAAAGTCACGTCGTAACAACCAAACTGATATTTGGCTGAAGAGATCAGATGCTGTGACAGTTGTCTGGAGAATCTCAGAGGCAATTGCTACAACATTTTTGAAAAGATAGTGGCAAAATAAACGTTCCTCCAAGTGCCGGATATGATTCCACAGTCTCTGTCCGAAAGTCATGACATCAGAGAACCCTGAGAAATCTCTAGGAACGTAAGAAAGAGCCATGGGACACTGAGTGCTTTCTTCAAGATAATGGCAAAATACTCCCCTGGTGAAGACCACAGATGGGAGTGAAAGATATTTGGCTACAATTAAGCCACAGATATCAAAAGGATCTAGAAACACTGCATCAAAAGAACTCTCTTTTAAGTATTTCACTAATTTTGTGTCCTCAAACAAACTCTTACAATGTGAAAAAAAGTAGTCAAAAGCTTTGTTGGACGAACTCATCAACGTAAGAAGTAGACTTCGTGGCTGAGCTTTCCAGTGAAAATCGGAGAACTTCTGGAACTCACTATTCAAATTCTCCAGAGTGTAAGACGTGGAATAAGTCTTTACCGTAAGATTGAATGAACTTCCCAGGTACCAACTCACCTCTGGTATGACTAAGACCACCTCATGCCCTCTGTGGGCAAGTCTCTCCACGACCGGACGCATGGTAAACCAGTGGCTCCCATCCATGGGTACTACCAGCAGCTTGCCTGCCTCAGCAAAGCCAGGTGTCAGCAGCAGACACATGCACAGAGGAAGGAAGCCGGTGAAAATCGCAGGTGCCATCTGTTAACTGCAGCCCAGAGCAATCCAGCTGCCTGGATTCTAAGCTCATGTAACAGGAGCGGCATAAGTACAGGCACAAAACCTGCCTCAGGAGAGGGCGTGTATTTAGACATTCATAAAAAAAAAAAAAAAATTATACTCATTGCCAATGAATTACTCATAAGGATGATAATGAATGAGAAGCATTTGCTGAAACAGGTAGTAGTATGTTTTCCAGATGAGATAGCTTTTGATCTTTACCATGAGCGGAGACATTGCACTGCAATGCCCTTTTAGAAACAGAATTATTGAACAATGCTCTTGGAACCTAAGGACTCAGAATGATAAAAAAAGAGGGTAAGTTTCAATAAAGCTGGGATTTTCGCAATTTCTCCCAAAGGAAAATTTGGATTTTATCTTCAGGGTACCAAAGACTCTTTGCCCAGAAAGTGATTGGCATCCCAGATTCCAAGGAAAGATTTGAAGCACCTTGCCGCTGACCTCCTCACTGGCAGTGAACTTGAGGTCGACAAGAGTCTCTGCGATGCTTGATGTTACTGCTTGTCTTATTCCATTTCCAAACCCTCTGAGGCTTCTGAAATGTTGAGATAATATTGACAACCCCACCTCCCAGTCTAGGGATGTGATGGAATGTGTTTGTCATCTATTTTAAATTGCTTTCTCTAGATATGTCACATAATAGGGTTACCTGCCCAGTGTTTGCCCGAAGCACTCTGCTGGGACTGCTTTCTCTTTTCTCTCTGCTTCCACAGTCCTCTGTTTAGACATCTGTTGTGGGATTGCCCCAATAGGCCTGGTACCCTCCTTCAGGAATCTCTGTATCTGTCTCACACTCTATCAAGCACTCCTTGAGGTCAGGGGACATGTCTTCATATTTGTACTCTCCTCCCACAATACCCATGCTATGCCTCGTACAGAGAAAGCACACAAGGAAATGTTTGTTGCATTGAACCAAACTACACTACGAAGGTTTTCTAGACACCTTCATGGGTAAACTCACTGGTGTCAGATTAGATCTTGAGGGCCATTTGGTGAGGGATTCTAGAGCCAACCTAGGGGCATAATCTTTGTTAGGGGTCCAGATGGCTCCATCCAGGACACCCAAACTGTAACTGGTGACATTTGCTTAGTCACCATTTACCTTGGTGACTGGAAAAGTTTCAGATAAATGTCTGAAAAATAAAAATGGTGGTGAGTGGTCTACCTGCAGGTAGGCTTATTTTAGAATAGATATCAATGAAATAGAAAATAGAAAAGCAATTGATTAGAGATAATCAATGAACCCAAAAGCTCGTTCTTTGAAAAACTGAATTAACTTGATAAAGCTCTAGGGCTTCCCTGGTGGCACAGTGGTTGAGAGTCTGCCTGCCAATGCAGGGAACACGGGTTCGAGCCCTGGTCTGGGAAGAGCCCACATGCCGCGGAGCCACTGGGCCCGTGAGCCACAATTACTGAGCCTGCGCATCTGCAGCCTGTGCTCTGCCACAAGAGAGGCCGCGATAGTGAGAGGCCCACGCACCGCGATGAAGAGTGGTCCCCGCTTGCCACAACTAGAGAAAGCCCTCGCACAGAAACGAAGAGTTTAATCAAGAATAAATAAATAAGCTGAATAGAAATAACCTATGTATTTTAAATTAAAATTAAATTTGCAATACAAACTTTCCCACAAATAAAACCTCAAACCCAGATAACTTCACTGATAAATGTACCAAACATTGGAAAAAGAAGTACTACCAATTATCATTCCAGAAAATATTCTGGAATATAGATGCAATATACTCCAGTAGAAGCATAGGGAATTTCCTAATTCACTCTATGAGACTGTTACCGAGTCCAGGCTCACTCTGCTCCCCACACGACAGGCCAGTAAATAGGGAGACGAGGTGTTCAGGCAAGGAATAGCGACTTTATTCAGAAAGCCAGCAGACCAAGAAAATGACAGACTAGCGTCCCCCCAAAAACATCTTATCGGGGTCTGGATGCCAGTTTCTTTTACAGAACGGAGAGGGGGAGGAGGTGACGAAGTAAAGTAAGAAGGCCATTAATTTCACAAAATATCTCCTGGCTTGGCCAGCATGGGGGAGGGGATGTGTCAATTTCTTCTTTTCTGCAGCCATTCACAGGTGGGCAGGGTCAGATTGTCTCCCTGAGAGCTGAACAAAGGCCCTTTAGTTTAACATTCAGGCAGAGAGGTAGGGTTCCCTGAGGCAGGCCATTGTGTATAATTATAATAATAAAAGTAAATGAAAAGCAAAGGTTGAAGTAGCAAAGGTTAAAGTAAAAGAAACAGATCCAACATGGAGTCGGGTTTTGCTCTTCCATGTTACAAGACCATAGAATTGGTCTATGAGACCAGCATTGCCACATAATAAAACTAAATAAGGAGTTTGGAGCAGAGAAAGGTTTATTGCAAGGCCATGCAAGGAGAGGAGGTGGTTCATGCCCTGAAAAGTCTCAAGCTCCCCGAAGGGTTTTGGCAAAGCATTTTTAAAGGGCAGGTGAGGCGGGGCTGTCACAGGGTACTGTCAGCTTGTGCACAGTTCTGTGATGGGCTGATGGTGAGGCAGCAGGACGGTGTCACAGGGGTTAAGATTATCAGTCCTTAGGCTCCAGGAGGCCTGGGGGTCTGTGCTCAAGGTCAGCAAGTAGTTTTTCCATTTGGTGGGGGGTTTTCACATCTGCAAAACAGCGCAGGAAATTTGCATCAAATACTATTATCTACCCTGGCTTTTTTGTTTGTTTGTTTGTTTGTTCTGGCTCATGAAATTCTTTTGTTTGTCATGGAAATGTAAGAGTGGAATATTAATACATTTCAGTTTAGTTCTGTAATGTCAGGAATTTTTCAAAAAAATTAGAAGATGGACTGGAGCTTTTTCTTTGTGAATAGAAACTGAAAAATAAAAAATACTATTATGTAGGTACTTCAGAGAGGAGCTAAAGCAGAGGATATGGGGGAAGGCATGTCCTGGGAAGGCCCCATAGGGCCTTGCTCGGTTACACTACAGACCAATACCCCTCAAGAACATAGATGCAAAAATTCTAAGCAAAAATTTAACAAACCAAATTCAATAATATAAACATATATATGTACCATGTAATACATAAAAATATAATATGTCATAACCAAGTGAGATTTATTCCAGGAGTGCAAGGCTGTTTTAACATTAGAAAATCAATCAAGGTAATTCACCATTTAAATAAACTAAAAAAGTAAAACCATGTAATCATTTCAATAGGCACAGAAAAAAATGTTTGATAAAATCCAACATCCATTTCTGATAAAAATTCTCAGCAAACTAGGAAAAGAAGGGAAGTTTCTCAACCTAATAAAGGGCATGGATCAATAATGAGAAACCCACAGCTGGGGCTTCCCTGGTGAGGGAAGTTCGCACCCCACAACGAAGAGTAGCCCCCCGCTCGCCGCAACTAGCAAAAGCCCGCGTGCAGCAACCAAGACCCAACGCAGCCAAAAATAAATAAATTTATTTAAAAAAATAGTGTTTGGACCATGGTGGAATTTCTAGATTAGATACCAGAGAATCACCAAAGCCTCTTTGGTAGAGAAATGCGAGCTCAGGTGCGCCTCAGATGGATCTGGTAATGACATGCATGATGGGATGGAGGTGGTAGTGATACGCATGATGGGATGGAGAAAGCAGCAGTCCACCTAAAATGTTGTCATTCTAAGGTGGGTGAGACTTCATGAGGGTCTGCCAGGCAGAGAGGGAGCCATGGAAACAGAAGAAGCATTGTCCAGGTGATACTTTGAGTAACAAATGATTGGATTCATGGAGGAAAGATGAAGTTTCAAAGACAGCTCCGAGACTTTGATGCTGGATGAGGGGAAGGATGGTGGTGTTAACAGGCCTTTCATTCATTTAACACATAGTTATTAAGATCCTGTAATGAGCCAGGAACTGTTGAGATGGCCGGGATACAGCTGGGTGCAAGGGTGAGCATGCGTCCTCAGAAGCTAACCTTCCAGTGCTAATTCTTGGCCAGGGAATGGAACTTTGAGGAATAGTCACTGTTAGGAAGAAGGGAATGAAGCACAGCGGGCAAAGAAGAAGCAGTCAAAAGGCAGAAAGAGAAGCAGCAGGATAGAGTGCCTTGGAGCAGGGACGAGAATCATGAAGAGGAGGCTGCCAAGGGGGCAAGGTGGCCTAGGAAAGACTGATAAGAACTGAGAAGGGCTTCCCTGGTGGTGCAGTGGTTGAGAATCTGCCTGCCAGTGCAGGGGACACGGGTTCGAGCCCTGGTCTGGGAAGATCCCACGTGCCGCGGAGCAACTAGGCCCGTGAGGCACAACTACTGAGCCTGCGCGTCTGGAGCCTGTGCTCCGCAACAAAAGAGGCCGCGACAGTGAGAGGCCCGCGCACCGCGATGAAGAGTGGCCCCCGCTCGCCACAACTAGAGAAAGCCCTCGCACAGAAACGAAGACCCAACACAGCCAAAAATAAATAAATCAATAAATTTATTAAAAAAAAAAAAAAAAACTGAGAAGATGCGATTCCCACTGTGGTTTCCTGGTCTAGACCTTCAGCCTTCCAGCTGGTCCCCTGCCTCCAGTTCTTTCCCTACCGACACTTCCTGAACATTTGCAGCCACAGGAATGTCGCTATGTTCCCAATACAAATCCCTTAGGCTGGCATTCACTTTGACTCCTGCCTTGTGGCTTCGTCTATCACTATTGCTGTTCTCAATCTCTCAAATCTTTAGCTGAAGTCAAAATGATTTTCCTCCCGTTGCCCTCATTCGACAGGAGAGACGGCCAGAAGAGCCTAAATAGGCTATTGAAAGAGTCCACCAAAGGTGCTCAAGAGGCAAGAGAGGAGATTTTGAAGTATTTTTAGTGTACTCTTGTGTATGAGAGTTGGCGCAAAGTAAACACTGAGGATGTTATAAAGGATCAAAGTTACCTGGAACATTTTTCACTGGAGATACACCTGTAAAATGTCTTTGTAAGTGCACGGCACTCTTGAAGCCCTACACAAATGTTTCCAAGGTTTAAGTAACTTGGCATTAGCCAGGCCGAATGACAAGCGATCTTTGTACTCTCTACTGCAACTAACATGAGTTGAGAACAGCGATAAAAATAAACTTTAAAAAGTGAACGAATGAGTGGCCGGCTGACCGAGCGGACTCGCGAAGCCGCCAGCAGACAAGGAAGCGAGCACTGTCCACCCAACGCGACTCCCGCATTCTCGGGCCAAAAGAACTACATTGCCCATAAGGCCCCGCGCGGCGGGCCGCCGCTCCCCCGCCGGGCATCCTGGGAGACGTAGTCCGTGCGTTCCATAAATCGCTCACGCGCGGTGCCGCGGGAGAGCCGCTCACGCCAACATGGCGGTGTCCGGTAGCGGCGCGTTCTTTCGCTTCGAGTTTTGGCCGGGGCGGGGGTCTGGGTTTTAGGCAGTAAGTGGGGCCTGCGGCCGGGGATCTCGGGAGGGATGAGGGGGGCCGAGGCGAGAGGCTGCCCGGGCCAGCCCCGGGATGCGGCGTCCTCCTGGTGAGGGGTCTGCGGTCCCCCGCCGCGGGGACCTCTGCCTCCTCGCGCCCCTGGGCTCGGTGGCTTGGAGGACTTGAGGGCCTGGTCTGACCGTGGAGTGGAGGAGACCGGAATCTAGACCACGCGCTCGAGGCCACGCTTTCAAGCTCCATTTTTTGTGCTTTTCTTCTGAGGAACGGGTTGAAAAGGCAAATAATTGCATTTCAGCGTTTCCTATCGCTTAGGAACTGTGCTAGGCGCCTGGCCTTTCTCGTCTCCAGGTGACCCTCCTCCACGCTCGATGTGAGACCTTGAGCGGATTCTTTAGATCCCAGGAGCTAATGTTGGGATCACTGGATGGATACATGTTGTAAAGCCCTCGAGGCTCCATAATTTAAATGGCAGTGTTTTTTTCCCAGTGAATCTCCGCCCGGCTGTCCGGCTTTGGGGCCATGTAGTAAACTACTCTAAAGATTAATTTGTTCCATTTAACTTATTTAAGTGTCATAATCTGGTGCAAGGAGTTTGAGAAGCAGAGATTTTAGGAAGTGATTCATGGTCCCTAGGCCATTGTCAACGCTCAGAATCTAGCTTCGGCTCTGCCACCTCAGCGGATTAGGTGTATTGATGGGTTTTCTTTCTTTTTTCACTCGTGATATCAATATGCCTTTTTAAAAACAGCTGTCATTTATTGTGGGCTAAATCCTGTACCCTAAATGCCTTTCTTTCATTATGTTATTTGATTGTTTAAATGATCCTGCGTGACAGTTGGTATCGCATTTTGCTTATAAGAACGGGGGTTAAGTAACCTGCCCACGGTCGCACAGGTTATGTGGAGCAGGGATGAAAAAATTCAGGTCTTGCTGCCTCCAAAGCCCAAACTACTGTCTATACGTTCTAAAGAGTGACTTAAAATGGAGACTCCCAAGTATAAAAGGGAGATGTGGGGAAGTTTTGTTTTAAAAATAAAAACATTTATATAACATGTTATATTTTTTTAAGGGTAGTATTTAGTTTCACAATGTTTGGGGACCTGTTTGAAGAGGATTATTCCAGTGTGTCAAATGATCATTATGGAAAAGGGAAGAAATTAAAGACCAAAGCTTTGGAGCTACCTGCTCCTAGAGGATTCACCAATTTAAGTGGAATCAGAAATCAGGGTGGAACCTGTTACCTCAATTCCCTTCTTCAGACTCTTCATTTCACACCTGAATTCAGAGGTATGCTATGTTACATGCATTTGGCTGGTAATATGTATCCTCAGTATCTACCTGTAATTAATTATGCAGAATCACAAATAGACAAAGTATTTTAAATGTGTATTCGACAGTGTGCGTTAATTGTTGCTAATGAGGGACATAAATTGGTAATTCTGCAGAGGAGTGTGAAGCTTAAATTATGAATATTTTCTGTGTGATCACAGTAATGTTCACTAACAAGGTAAAAAAATAAGGCAGTGTATTTCTTTTCTAATTCCTATAATTTAAAGTACAACATAGACAGTTTTGTCATGAGTGCCAGCCTTCATTATCGTACACCATTTGTATTTTTGAGTTTCTCAAAGTAATAAACACTTAAACCAGAGTTACTCAGTACACTTATATGCTTCCTTTTGGAGTGGGGAAGGGTTGTCACATTCATACAGTCCACAGTCGTTTATCTGAAGTTCTGAAATCTGGAAAACTCTGACAGCCTGACCTAATAATCTGAACTTGCTTGGCCTGAGAGCTTGACCTGCTGTGAGGCTGTTTATAGTCTTCATTATCTCACTTGGGTGAGCAGTCAAAAATTTGTTACAGGAATATTAAGTCCTTGATTAATAGATATTGTTTGTCCCAGACTCTGCTGGGGATGTAATGTTAACATATTGAACCCTTTCTTCGTATTACCTTTCTAAAATCTGGAAATTCTGAGTTCCAGAGATCCAAGGTGTTAGGTAAGGGGCTGTGTATAAGGAACAGAAACCCACTCAAAGTAGCTCAATTAAAAGGGAGGTTTACTGTGAGAATATAGGGGACTCTCCTAGAAACCACCTACAGGAAGCCACCCTGACCTCCTTGGACCCTTGATTTCTTGCCCCTATTTTTCTCTACACGTTTGTCCCATTCCTCCTCTGCAAACTAGCTTCCTCCACAAGGGTCTTAGGCTCTGTGTTCCCTGGAGGGTCTTAGTCTCTGTGTTCCCTTGATTTCAGTGTGAAGATTCCTCTGCCTTCACATGGCCCTGATTGGGGGCCCCCAGCTACGAAGCTCCGTGACTGTAGCTCAGCTCCCCACCATGTCTCCATATTCTGAGGACAGACAGCCTGGCCCATCCTGTATCCAGTATCTCATCCCCTTTCCCACCACTACCAAATTTAGCAAAGTTTTGTGACATTTTCTGTTGCTTCTAAGCTTACAGAGACTTCTTGCCGCCAGAGATTTAGTGTATAATTACCATTATCCCCTTCCAGGGCCATTCTACTGGGTCAAAGTGCACGTGGATTTGAGTGTTGCCTCTTGTCTGTGACTCCATCCACTCCATAAAAATATCCCCCCAGTGCCTTCAGTAGTTCCACCGTTAGAAATTTGGAGCATGAATAAGCGGGTTCCTAGGGAGGTTAAGTTTTTCCCAAGTTTTAGTATAATTGAAGTTCAAGGGCAACTTAAAGTAGAAAAGTAGCCTTAAGAAGAGGGTGAGGAAGGCGACTGTTGGGGAAGGCAGGCAGGTCATGGAGAGCACCGCTAAGAAGAAAGGGCTCAGAGCCCCGGGCCCCCTTCTCTCTAGCAAAGGGGGTGGCTGGCCAAGCACATGGGCCGACACCTTAGCGTGGCTCGCACACTCCTAGTAAGGCGTAGCGCGGGTCCTGAAGCTTATAGAGGAAGGCGTACAATTTGGAAAGGGTAAGGACTGGCAGAGAACTGGGCAAATTTTTGGAACTTTTTGGAATCATGTTTAAAGGAATAGGACTAGATTTGGCTCCACTGTACTCCCAGATCAGTGTAGCTGGGAGTAGTGGGAGACGATTGTGGAAGGCTTTGTACGGTTCTTATGCTTCAACCTTTATGTCTGTAACCTTCCTGTAGTGTTTTTCCCAGTTCCTGCCAGGAGCTCAGGAGGAATATAACGTAACAGTAATCACTAAGGCAGCAGTGCAACACCCGTCCCATCCCTTCTCTCCCTGGATTATATCACAGTCTCCCAGTAGGTGTTCCTATCTGTTTGAATACAGACTTCCCAAAAGATTCAGATATGCCCCACTGGGTGGCATACCCAGACACTGAATTATAAACAAATTCTGGAGACCGGCACTGGGTTGCCAACGTCTTTTTCCAGGTAAGGTCACCACCATCTGTTATTACCCTCAACGCAGAAAAGATATTTTCATACCAAAATGGGAAGGGCGTTATCTCAGAGTTAAAGGTGCTCCTTCTCCTGAAAGAATGGTTGGAAGTCTCACGTGTGGCTTGTAAACAAACACGTGTGACACAATTATATATTGTGTATTTCCTAGTATTCCTCATGTGGCTTTTGGGACCCACTGCCATAGGCAATAGGAAGCCACCAAAGATTTCTGATGTTACGGTTTTTATATGTATAATTTTCCTTTTGCAGCTCTCCCTTATTGAAACCTTAGCTTCCCACTTTCTAATAGGGTCAGTGGTTAAAAATAACGTTACCAGAAAGCAAGATGTGTAGGGTAAGGGTGTAAATATTGTCAAGTCGTATTTCTGAATCTTTAACTGATTTTTACTTACTGGTGGCCTTGGCTTTCTAAGACAGTTTTCAAAAATGAGATAATGTCATTTACATGTGTGATTCTACTTTTTTGTTTAGAAGCTTTATTTTCTCTTGGCCCGGAAGAGCTTGGTTCGTTAGAGGATAAGGATAAACCTGACGCAAAGGTATTAAAATCTTTGATTCACAGGGGTTTTTTGGAGTACTGAGGAAATGTTTTAAGGAAAGAATTAAGTTGCTTATTCATAGGAATCAATAATTTTATTAATTACCAAATATGATCTTTATTTTCAGAAAGTGTCTTGGCCTATACCTTACTGCTAAGGGAACTGCCCTTCCAACAGAGAATTACTTATGCAGATGCAATGCCGCTGCTGCTTTTTAGACATACCTCTCTCTGCATTAAGGAGATACTCACGAGTTGTCCGCACTAGCGTGCCAAAAAGTCCGCTTAATGCACTTACTTGTAGCAACAACAAAAAATAAGGGGCCAGTATTCTTTCAGTTTGGTATTCTGGAAGTAAACTGAGTGAGGGATTGGTTTACTGTAAGTGCGTATCTAATCACGTTTCTCCCTTGCTTAAACATCATTCAGAACTTTATCACCCTCAGACTAAAATCTGTACTTTTTCTTTTGGCCATGCTGTGTGGCATGCAGGATCTCAGTTCCCCGACTAGGGATCAAACTCACACCCCCCAGCAGTGGAAGCGCTGAGCCTTAACCACTGGACCGCCAGGGAAGTCCCCTAAAATCTGTACTTTTTTTTTTATAAATTGTTTTTTAATAAATTTATTTATTTATTATTTACTTTTGGCTGTGTTGGGTCTTCGTTGCTGCGCATGGGCTTTCTCCAGTTGCAGCGAGCGGGGGCTACTCCTTGTTGTGCGCAGGCTTCTCATTGCAGTGGCTTCTCTTGTTGCGGAGCCTGGGCTCTAGGTGTGCAGCTTCAGTAGTTGTGGCTCGTGGGCTCAGTAGTTGTGGCTCGCGGGCTCTAGAGCACAGGCTCAGTAATTGTGGCGCATGGGCTTAGTTGCTCTGCGGCATGTGGGATCTTCCCGGACCAGGGATCGAACCCGTGTCCCCTGCACTGGCAAGCAATCTCAACCACTGCGGCACCAGGGAAGCCCTGTACTTCTTTTTTTTTTTTTTTAAGTAAATTTATTTATTCATTTATTTATTTTTGGCTGCCTTGGGTCTTTGTTGCTGAGCGCGGGCTTCTCATTGTGATGGCTTCTCTTGTTGCAGAGCACAGGCTCTAGGCACACGGGCTTCAGTAGTTGTAAGTCGTGGGCTCTAGAGTGCAGGCTCAGTAGTTATGGTGCACGGGCTTAGTTGCTCTGCGGCATGAGGTATCTTCCCGGACCAGGGCTCGAACCCGTGTCCCCTGCACTGGCAGTCAGATTCTTAACCACTGCGCCACCAGGGAAGTCCAGCCCTGTACTTCTTAATAAGAGTCTTTCATGATCCAGCCCTGGATTCATGAGTGCTTCTCAAACTCCCCGTGTGGCAAAGAGCCCGGTTTTTTTGTTTTTTTATTCCCAATCTGTTGCAGATCAGACTTTCATTGGATATAATAAAAATGCTGTGGCAATGCAAAATTGCCATAAAGTTTTCTAAAGGCTTATTCTCAGCTTAGATATTTAAGTCCAGTCTTCAGATCAGGCTCCAGGCAGCCTTCTCAGGGCCCTGGCCCACAGCACACAGGCAGGAACAGGCGTGGCGCCAGCAAGAAGAAAGCCACGCAGGGTGCAGCCAGCCCTGTGAGATACTTGTGACTGGAAAATTCCTCATAGGGAGTATGTCTGTATCTTAGGTATTTTGGAGAAAGGATGAACTATTAGAGAGTTCAACTACTGTCAGTCTGTAATTAATTGGGTGGTTTATTAGGGCCTGTTTGGGTTTTAATACTGATCTGTGATATGTCAAGATAGCTAAGAATTGTACTGAATTAAAATTTTCAAAGAAAAATGAATCTTCATTCACCCTTTACAGTATTTATAAATTTTCTCCCGAGTGAACTAAATGAACTAGGAGGTAGGAGAAAATTAGTATGCAGTTCTTTTAAAAAGGCCCAACCAACATTTAAAAGATATTTAGAAATGCATTTTTTTCTCATTCAGGTCCGAATCATACCTTTGCAGTTACAGCGGTTGTTTGCACAGCTTCTGCTCTTAGACCAGGAAGCTGCGTCCACCGCAGACCTCACTGACAGCTTTGGGTGGACCAGTGATGAGGTACGAAGGTCAGCTTCTCCAGGGAAAAGTTACCAGCAGTAAAGACTGAACACTGGCTTCATAAAGTTATCCAACTTCTCCTTTAATTTTGTCTTATGGTCTCAAGATATTGTTTAAATATTTACTTCTAATATTAGATAATTACAAACCAGTAAAACATTTTTACACACTTGGCTGTATCCAGGATTTTATGAATGAGTGTGATTTGGGGTTGGGGGAGAGGGTTGAAGATACAGGGAGAAGTATAAAAGCTGGTTTTTATAATTTCTACCATTTGTATAGTCTAGTTGAGATATACCACCTGTTACATTAATGGAAATTGCCATTTTTATAGCAAACTGCTTATCAACTTAAAAAGCTGACTGGCAGTAATTCTGTCTGCCTTTATGGCATGCTTGTGTGTTTGAATCTGGGTGTTCCAATTTGCACATTTGCTTCAAGCAAAACAGTGAAACCATTCTCGGCAGGTCTTTTCATTTTCACTGTCCTGCCTTTCTCCTGACTGTCTTCATTTTCTTCCTGTATCCTCCTGCGTGTGGACTTCCTCTTGTTTTTTTGTTTGAGTTCCTAAAGGGTATTTCACTGTATACAAACACCAAACATTTGTCAGCACTGAGATGTGTGTTGTCGATATTGGTGAGCTGTGAGCTGTATAAAATCAAAGCTAGGCCTGCGGTCTTCATGGAACAGATGCAGAGATGAAGGCATGGGAGACCATCGCAGGGTTTAAAGAGACAGTGATCAGAATAAGGGTATGTTGCCTTCAGAAGTAAACTGTCAACTCTTGTCTTTTAACCAGAAACACTCATTAACTAGGTGGTGCTATGTGGGTAAAGAGGTAGGGCTTGGGCTTGGCAGCACAATGAGGTATAATACATTCCCTAAAGAGTGTGTGTTAAGTTTCTGGTGTAGGGCAGGTGCTTAGGGTTAATTCCCTTTTTCTTTCCTTGTTTTAAAAAAAAACTGCTTGCTTTTCTTTTTTTTTTTTTTTTTTTTTTAATAAAATTCAGGATAGTGGTTACCACTAGAGGGGATGTCATCATCGTGGAAGGGTTTTTTGTTTTTTTAAATTAATTAATTAATTAATTAATTTTTGGCTGTGTTGGGTCTTCGTTTCTGTGCGAGGGCTTTCTCTAGTTGTGGCAAGTAGGGGCCACTCTTCATCGCGGTGCGCGGGCCTCTCACTATTGCAGCCTCTCTTGTTGCGGAGCACAGGCTCCAGACGCGCAGGCTCAGTAGTTGTGGCTCACGGGCCCAGTTGTTCCGTGGCATGTGGGATCTTCCCAGACCAGGGCTCGAACCCGTGTCCCCTGCATTGGCAGGCAGACTCTCAACCACTGCGCCACCAGGGAAGCCCAAAACTGCTTTCTTGAGATATAATTCTTATGCCCTAAGCTTCCCTCTTTTAAAGGGTACAATTCAGTGGGTTTCTTTAGTATATTCACAGAATTCAACAAGCATCACTACAGTCAATTTTGGAACATTTTCACCACCCCAAAAAGAAACCCTATACCCATTACCAGTCACCCACACCCTGCATGCCCCTTCCCCTGAGTCCCTGGCCACCACTAATCTCTCTGTCTCTGTGGATTTGCCTATTCTGGACACTGCACAAAAATGGTATCGTATAATATGTGAACTTTTGTAACTAGCTTCTTTCACTTAAAGTAATGTTTTCAAAATTCATTCGTGTTGTAGTATGTATCAGCACTTCATTCCTTTTTATTGCCAGATAATATTCTGTTGGGTGGGTATGCCACGGTGGCTTGTGGTTTTTTTTAATCTAGTCATCAGTTGATGGATTTCCCTTTGTTTTTGGTAATGAGCTTCCTCTCAATTGCTGGCTTCATAATTCTTAAAAAACTGTGAAAACTTGATTGACTGATTGACTGATTTCTAAATAAAATCTTGTAGTAAATCCTCTAGGACTGGACCTGCAGTGGTAGAGAGGGTCTCTGAGGCACCTTTGCCGAATTTAGGATTGTTCAGAAACAGATCTTGAAACTTCCGCAAGTTTTCTGTCCCATCAGAACCAGTGATATTGGAGAAATTTATATCATCTAGTGTCTTGTGTGTTAAAAACTAAGAAAGAGATCCCGAGTCCCACATGTTACTCCAGCTTTCATCTACATTATCAGCTTCTCTTCACATGACACTTATCTTTAAAGTCATCGTCCCTCACTGCCTCTCCTTCTGTGCCTTCCGTTTGCTCCTCTACCTCCTTCCTACCTTCTTGTCAAGGTCGCTCATGGCACCCTCACGCCAAGACCAGGAGACACTGCTCATCTCTCCGCAGCCCGCAGTAGTAGCGCCACCACCCCTCCGCTGTTCCCGTGACCTTGCTCTCCTGGTTCTCCCCTTCCCGGCTCTTCCTCGGGTTCCTGTGCCGGTTCTTTCTTGTTTTCTCCACTTCTAAGTGTTGGTGTGCCCCTTGGCTTTGGGTTTATAAATGGTTCTTTGGGAGTAGTTCAGCCTCTTCACACACAGTTGCATGATTCATAGATTGAAGCAGGTTCCATCAGAGTTTTTCTCAGTAGCACTGTGTTAGTCTTCCTTTAGTTGGTCTATATATCAAAGCAGTAAATTCTAGTTCTTTTCAAATGCTGATAATTCAGAGTGTTTATCAGTCCCTCTGAGCTGAGATTCCGCTGTGCACACACTGCCGGCTCTTAGAGACTGCTCTGTGCCTGTGTGTTCCTTCTTCCCCTCTCCTCTCTGTGGCACAGCCATGCGTATGGTGTCCCACAAAATAAACGCACTTTCCTGTTTTCAAGTGAATTGAGTTATATGTACACACTGAACACTGTCTGTTTATATTTTCGTTTTGTAGTAAAAGTAAAAATAGGTGGTGATCTCTTACCCTGCTCTCTGCTTGTTTAGCATGGTCATCCTTACATTTGATCGAGGCTTACCTTTGGATTTCTAGATAAGTCTTGTGTTTTTAAACTCATATCACTTTAAAAATCTGTTTTTAAAAATCTGAAGCACAAAATTACATTTAAAAGTTACCTGTTTTATAGGAAATGAGGCAACATGATGTACAGGAACTGAATCGAATTCTCTTTAGTGCTTTGGAAACTTCTTTAGTTGGGACCTCCGGCCATGACCTCATCAATCGTCTATATCACGGAACCATTGTTAACCAGATTGTTTGTAAAGAATGTAAGAATGTCAGTGAAAAGCAGGTGAATATGCAAGAGTGTTTTAGTAATAAGTTAAATCATAAATTGTAATTCATGTAATTAAATCTGTGATCTATACCACATGAGGATTAATGTGTTTATTACTAGAAATAACTTTATCAGTTTTTTTCTTGTACTCTAGCTACACCCAGATTATAAATTTATAATCCAGATTTCTCCATGTAAACTGAAAGAAGTAGATATCTTAAGATGTAGCTTTAATCTTTTATTTAGTACTCTAATATATAGAAAGTAGATTTGGGGGGTGTTTACAAGTAGGGACCAGTGACCTTATGAGAAAAGCCAATTATCATCATGGTTGGTGGTTGGAATGTTATAAAGAAAGTTACTTAGAGAAGTAATAAAAATAGAGAATACTGAGGAATGTTTAAATTGATAATTAGATCTGTAATTAAATATTGGATTTAGTTTATTGATACCCCTCAGAAAGTTCATTTGTATGTGTGTGCTTAGGTTTAAATATTATTTATATAAAGCTATTATAATCCTGTTTAAACTAGTGTAACCTTCAATTCTGTGTCATAACAGAGATTGCCCATTTCATCTAATTGGAAATTTGCTCATGTAAATATAATAATCACTACTTGCGCTACAAATCTTATATAGCAAATGATTTCATCACTGAACAGTTGTCCTTTAATAAAAATATTTTCTTATGGCAAGAATTATAGGAAGTTTCTGTATTTGACTATATGAGTAGAATAATTAAATGCCATTTTCTAAATGTTGCATTAATTGCTTTTTTGGAATATATATGTATATATATTTCTATTTTTTATGAAAGTGTTGGGCATAAAGAAGGCTTTTTGGCCCTTATTGCCTATGCTAATAGAAGGTTTGGCCAGCCTAGTTTGGAAATATTAAGATGTTGTATGTCTTTGGATTACTGTATGATTGACCAGTATAATGTAATGATTCACAAAGTAATTTCAAAACATAACATATATGAAGGCACGTTATAAATTACAGACATTAACTTTTCACATATTTATATTATAAATCATATATGAATGTTACTTTTATTACTTTAGATTTCCACCTTGAACTAATGAATTAGTGCTATTATTTTACAATCCCCATAATCCCTTAAGGTAATGCTGTTGCACAAACATACACACAAAATTATAAATGTGCTTTAAACTTGTCAAATTGTAAACGTTTATTACTAGAAATATGTTGTAATTCAAATGTACTTTTAGTAGAATTGGTAGACTCGCATTTTGCAAAATACACTCTTAATTTTTTAAAAAATACCTTTGTATCCTGGCTCAAAATAATGTTTTTCCTAAACCAGCCCTAGCAGAAGAGGAGGAAGAAGAGTTTACATTAGAGAGTCCAACCCTGGCCTTGCCATGCCAGCCTAGAGACTAAGACAGCACTAATAACCCTGCACGTATACTCTTCTCAATTCATGTATTAAATGGTTTGTCTTATTTCCTGATAAAATAGGTTTCGTTGTATCTACAGTGAACTCGTAAACTGGTTCCTGATATATTTTAAGCTAAGTTATAGTTTGGTTTAGAAAGAATAATTTATTGTTATGAATTTCACAGTATCTAATCAGGAGATCTATACCTTCATATATAGAAAAAATATATGTGTTTTAGAAAAAAATATATCTGATTATTCCCAGTGTATGTATGAATTGGTGATGTGTTTGTGAACCTCTGTGGAATTGTTTTTTCAATGTTATATTCATGTGTATTTCAGGAAGACTTCTTAGATCTCACAGTAGCGGTCAGAAATGTATCAGGTTTGGGAGATGCACTCTGGAACATGTATGTGGAAGAGGAAGTTTTTGACTCTGACAACTTGTACCACTGCGGGACTTGTGACAGGCTGGTTAAAGCAGCAAAGGTAAAGATAGATCCCTGCTTTTTCTAAGGGTGCCTGCTCAGTGTTTGGTAGCAGGAAGGTCCGTCAAGGGAAGTCAACTTGTATGAAGTGTCTTGAAGATATACATGAAGCTCTTAATCAGTACTAAGGATTGAAAAGATATTTACGTTTTATATATATATATATATGTATTTTAATTTTTTACAGTAAAGAATTTTTTTTAAGCTTTCAACCCAGCAGTTCTCTCAGCTTCTTTTTCTCACAGGAAAAAATTATTTGTACCTCAGTGTTTCTTAAATAAACCTTTTTTTTTTTTTGCAAGTTACCATTATGAAGAAGGCAATACATTTTTATTTCTGCCAACCAGGAAGCTTGTTGAGCTTTCCTTTTTTTGGTCTACCACTATACAAATGGCTTTCTTTATTTGCACATTTGCAGTTATTTTACAGTATTGATGTGTGTATATTTCTTCCCTGACTAGCAAATCCAATATGGCCTTTCCTCCTCCCCCAGTTGGAAGTACGTAACTTGCTAATTACAGGGCTTGACAGAGCGTGCCAGGGTTTCTCTTTGTACAACAGAGCAAAATACAGGAAAAAAAGGAGGATAAGATTTAAGCAAGTGATTTGTTTTGCAACGTGGCATCAACTCAGCTGTTGTTATTATCTGCAGTAGGAACTATTTCACTGCTGGCAGATGATATGACAGGCTATTCATTAGCGTGATAACCTTGAACTCAATTGAACCAATGGTTATTGAGCCCTGACTTAAAGAAATACCACTAAAGATGTATCTTTGCAGTTACTCTGTTAAGACAGAGTGTTAGCACTATTCCTAGAGCTGACAATATTGAATTTTCCAACAAAGAAAATGAGGGTTGATTTAGATAGCACACAACATTGATTTGGATCCTGGAGATTATAGGTGAAAATGTAATTAAAAACAATAAACCCCATGCCTGTAGCTTTCACAATAGGATTTGAAACCAGGATGAATTTTATATTGTTTAATATTTATTTCCATCTAGCCTTTGCCCCTTTATGAAAACCAAAGAGAGGTTTATTTTTTGCTTATTTATTTTGTATTTCCTCTTTAGTGTTACAACTACAACCTAATAAAATAAATATAAAATTCAGAGGATGAGGCATCTTGGAAAGACACTTAAACACATTCTTAGTTTTGGTTGACCTTAATTTGCACATTAGTAAAATAAGAACCTTTTGTTAAACAAAAGCAATTCTTGTGTGCACCTTTTCTATCATTGGTTTAATTCTTTTTCAATGGAATTTTTTTGATCTTGATACTTTAAAAATTGCCTTCTAGTTGCGTTAGATTTATTGCCTTCTAAGGTTAGGCTTGGTTGCATTACCTAAATTAATGCAGATCATCTTGTTCTTTCTTTCCTCAGCCACATTATAGTTGAGTTACTCACATTTTTTAGATGTTTTTTTTTGAGCTAGTTTGAAAATCTGCCATGTTGTTAGGTTGCTGTATTTTCATTTAACTTTTCTTTTCACCCACTAGATTTGTAGAATTGTTTTAAATATATTTTTAAGAATGTTAGATGTTTATGATTATGGATAATTTTAAATATGGGGAAGGATTCTTTTTGCCTCCTCACATGCCTTTAGTGCAAGGGGATTGGGAAAAGCTGATGCCTTTTAAATAAAAAGTAGCTCAGTTTAGTGTTTTGTTGTAAAGCAAGGCATTAACACAAAAAATATCTTATTATCTGCTTTTAAGAACTGTAAAACCCCAATCAGTGGATCTCAGCATTTGAAGAGTTAGAGTCCTTTTGAAAGTCTGGTGAAAGCTGTGGCTCTTCTCCCCAGAAAAATACATATACACATGCAATTTTCATATAATTTCAAGGGTTCACATCCATTGAAACACGTCCCCAGGTCACAGGTTAAGAGCTCCGGTTCTTCAGTAAAGAAGAACTGTGTGTCTGCTAGGTAAAGTAGACACAGCGACCGAGGGGGAAGGTGAGAGGTGAAAGGCCAGGGCTCGGGCAGGAAAGAAGCACTATTAGAGGGGCTTCCCTGGTGGCGCAGTGGTTAAGAATCCACCTGCCAATGCAGGGGACACGGGTTCGAGCCCTGGGCTGGGAAGATCCCACATGCCGCGGAGCAACTAAGCCCATGCAGCACAACTACTGAGTCTGTGCTCTAGAGCCCGCGAGCCACAACTACTGAGCCCATGTGTCACAACTACTGAAGCCGGCGCTCCTAGAGCCCGTGCTCCACAACAAGAGAAGCCACTGCAATGAGAAGCCCGCGCACCGCAACGAAGAGTAGCCCCCGCTCACCGCAACTAGAGAAAGCCCGCGTGCAGCAACGAAGACCCAACGCAGCCAAAAATAAATAAACAAATAAATAAATTAATTAATTAAAAAAAAAACACTGTTAGAGGGGGAGCACCCTCATCAGATAGCTTTGTTAGGATAGTGACATTAAAACATATGAATGGGTTGTGAATTTTTAGTTGTAAGCATAAGTGAGTGATGTCACCTTTAGCCCCATAAAATAGATGAGTTTATATCAAGAGCTATATTGAATCCATGGTGATTAGTTTATGTGACTTAAGGACATATTTCTCTTAAAACTGTGTCATAGATCACTTTTTTATATCTTAAGAAACATTATGTATTCTTCTATATAATTCAGCTTCTAAAAATTAAAAATTTTTTCTTTTGACAGTCGGCCAAATTGCGTAAGCTGCCTCCCTTTCTCACTTTTTCATTATTAAGATTTAATTTTGATTTTGTGAAGTGTGAACGATACAAGGAAACAAGCTGTTATACGTTCCCTCTCCGGATCAATCTCAAGCCATTTTGTGAACAGGTTTGAACTATTTTGTTTTGAAATTCTTTCTTTTACCCTCTCAAGATTGAATCTTTTATTGACCTGATTTACAGTTGGCTGAGTGCAGAATCTCTCAGCCTTGGCACTGTTAACATTTAGAGTTGGATGATTCTCTGTTGTGGTGGGACGTGCCCTGTATTGTAGGATATTAAGCAGCGTCCCTGGCCTCTACCTACTAGATGACAGTAGCATCTCCCGCTTCTGCCCCCAGTAGTGACAAAAACGTCTTCAGAATTTGCCAAATGTCCGTGTCTCCAGCGGGGAGGGAAGGTGGGTAAAATTTCTCCCGGCTGAGAACCACGAGTTTATTACAGTTCTTTTGAATTTCCAAAGTATGGATTTGTTCCCAGTTCTTTTTACTAAACTCGCCTTGAAAAATCTTTGCAATGAATATTTAAGAACAGAATTAGAAATGACCCTGCATTAGGAAAAATTACCATTCAGTAGTACATTCCTACTTGGATTTAGTTTACTTTAGATGCAAGAATGAATTACACATATAGAAAGTGAACAAGAAATTGGAATGTCACTAGTGTAGAATTTGTAATCCTTAAGACACGGGAAAGAAAAAGTTTTAAAAACAAATTAATGACATAATCTACTTACTTTATAAGCTATTTAGAAATATTTTCTTATGTGATTGTATACATGCCAGATCAGAGTGATGAGACTGATGCATTTCTTACTACAAATCATTCTTTATATGCTTAAGTCCAGAACATTTATTAGCCAGCTGTTGAATTTCTATGTATAAAAGTAATCTTTTTTCTAAATGGTCTAAAATTCAGGTGGGGCTTTCTCTACTTCAGGCCTAATTACTGAGCTTTTTGGTTTCATTATTATATTAATTTCCATTCAAAGCTTCTAACGTGTTGGCCCTGAGCCTGTTACTGGCACACATAGAATAAACAGGTTTTCCAGAGTACTTCCCCTGCTCCTATTTGCTGCCTGAAAAAAAAAATGTTTTTTCGGAATAATTGAGTTAATTCTCTTTCTTTCTTCCCATCTTTATTGAGAAATTATCGACAGACGTCACTGTGTGAGTGTAAGGTGTACAGGACGAGGGCTTGGTTTACACACATTAGGAAACAATTCCCACAGAACGTTTCGTTAGCATCTGTCACCTCAGAGAAGAATTTTTGTCCTTTCATAAAAAGTAGTTTGTCATGGGAGTTCCCTGGTGACCTAGTGGTTAGGATTCCTGGCTTTCACTGCCATGACCCGGGTTCAATCCCTGGTTGGGGAACTGAGATTCTGCAAGCTGCGCGGTGCAGCCAAAAAAAAAAAAAAAGTTTGTCACATGATTTTGACATATGTTGAAATAACAAAACTGAAAAAAGCAAAACAGCACTTACCTAAGAAATTCACAATAATTTTACTTTCTGATTTCTGTATTAATGAAAAAAATGATCATTTTGCACCTTTGTTTACATCTCTCTTGTTTTTTCCCTGAGCCAGACATGTTAAAAATGCTGCTTACTTAAAAAGTGCAATTTAAGCAAATAAGTTCTTAAATAATTGGCACTCCCTCAAGTAGCATCTATATGCCAAGTATCTCTTAACCTAAAGTAGATTTTTTTAATGCCAGTGTAGGTGTTCATAATTACAGAGCACGTTACTTGTAGAAAAGATTGATCATAGAATTGATAAATCAAGAAAGAACCTGTTCGTTCCACTAAACTGCCTCTAAAGGAAACCAGCTAGTATTCATAACTGCTAAATTCCTGTTATGCGGAGGACTGAAGTGTCAGGAGGGGTGATCGATAGTAGATACAACTCTGACTTTGAGGTGCATGACAATCTAGTTAAAATATAGGACGAATTCAACTGCTAAAGAGCACATTTATAAAGCAGCATAATAGGTTTAATACAAGATGGTTTTTTCTTGCCAAAACTCTCATAGGGTAGTGTGTGTTTTGTTATCACATGGGGTTACATGATTTTAGCCAAAGTACATAAAAATAGCATCTTGTTTGGAGATACATATATATATAATTATTATTTTTTTTTAATATTTATTTGTTTGGCTACGTCAGGTCTTAGTTGTGGCTTGAGGGATCTTTTGTTGCGGTGTGCGGGCTTCTCTCTAGTTGTGGCGCACGGGCTTAGTTGCCCCGTGGCATGTGGGATCTTAGTTCCCCAACCAGGGATCGAACCTGCTTCTCCTGCATTGATTGGAAGGTGGATTCTTAACCACTGGACCACCAGGGAAGTCCCTGGATATATGTTTTTATGTTTAACTCAGAGGCACAATTTGGCATAGTGTGATTGGTATTAGATCAACGATAGATAATTTTCAGTCTAAGAATTAAGAATTTCAAAGCCGATTATTCAAATTTATCTTAATTTACCCTAAATAACAATAATAGTGAAGTTTCTTACTAACTTTAATAGTTGAAATTTTTTCCCCCTTTGGTTATGTATCTTCTTATTTTATGTAAACTATCAATGTTTGTGCTCTTTCTTGTAGAGTGAATTAGATGACTTGGAATATATGTATGAGCTCTTCTCAGTTATTATACACAAAGGTGGTTGCTACGGAGGACATTATCATGTGTATATTAAAGATGTCGATCATTTGGGAAACTGGCAGTTTCAAGTAAGTATAGAAATTAGATTAAAAGTATCTTTGCAACTTTTTCCTTTTCTACTCCCATTATTTTGGTCAGGCTAATCTTTTGCCATTTATTATATATTCACTCTGTAGAAAACTTATAGACACTGAAAGTTAATACAGATAGAAGTTTACATTTTTTGTTTCTAAATAATTTCACACTTACAGAAAAATAACCAGCATAGTACAAGCACCTCCTGTATACTCTTCACCTAGGTTCTCCGGTTGTTAAACATCTTGCCACATTTGTGCAGGCACATCCTCTGTATACAGACGCATGCACACACACACAGTTAACATTATCATTATCAGTGCTGACCACTAGAAATAAAGTTGAAGGCATTAGACCTCTTTACCCCTAAATAACTCAGTGTTTATCTCCTGAGAACCAGGACATTCTCTTACATAAGCGTAGGCCAAAATCAGGAACTTTAACACTGATATAATATTATTTATTATCTAATATATGTTTTATATTCGGATTTCACAGCGGCCTCGTCCAAATCCTTTAGAGCGTTTTCTTCCCCACTCTAGTATCAAGCCCAGGATCATGCATTAGATTTAGTTAGCATATGTCTTAAGTCTCCTTTAATCAGTAACCATTCCTCAGCTTTTCTTTCTTTCATGGCACCAACCAAAGATTTTCCTCCTATATTGTCTTCTAAACTTTTATAGTTTTGCCTTTTACAGTTGAAACTTCAGTCTTCCTGGAATGCTTTGCGGTGAATGTTGTGATGTTGTTTTTCCATCTGGGTACCCAGTTGCCCATTACCATTTATTGAATGATCCATTCTTTCCCCACCAGTTTACAATGCCAGTTCTGTTATATCAATTGTTTTCTTACATTTGAGTCCATTTTGGGGCTCTGTATTCTGTTGTTGTTGTTGTTGTTATTCTTTTTTTCTATTCCTAGGCAAATACCACATTGTTAATTTCTGTAGCTTTATACTATGTTATGATACTGGTAGGGCAAGTCTCCCTATGTGTTATTATTCTTCAGGAGTGTTTTGCCTGTCTTGGATTTTAACGCTTTTCTGAACATTTCTAGAATCACCTTGTCAATATTCTCACACATACACACACGTAAAAGTAGTGGCATTTTGTATCTACATGTGTAAACAAGATACATCTTTTTGGTTTTTAGAGCTTCTTTAATGTCTTCTAAAAAAGTTTCATAATTTTCTCTAGAAGAGAAAGCACTAATTGGGAATCTACTTCCAGTTATTTACAGTGGGAAAAATTGTAATCTATTACACACCAGCACCAAACTCTCAACCACTTTTCTAAAATGTAACTAAAACACTGGTAAGTTCCAACCCATCATGTTAGGATGTAGAATGCTTAAAACCTATCTTCAAGAGTGTCCGTTAATATCTTTGTGAATGAAAAATTGCTCCACATGTAGTAACATGGCTTCTCTGAGTGCCAGCAGTATAGAAGATGCTGTGTTCCCTTTGTTGACATTCACTTTGCCTTTCAGAACATCTACCTGTGTTTCTGATGCTCTATCAGTTGTACTTAGAATGTACTGAGAGATAACATATGTTTTGTAAAGTTTGGGTATTTAAAGTCTAACTGTTCTAGTGGGAAAATGTTGATCAGGGAGGTGTTCTGTGGGGCTATGTCTATACTGTATTTTTTGGACTATTCGTGGCTAGTGTATTGAAGTACAGTTATCTTTAGTACATTGATTTTATAATCAACCATCTTGCTAAACCCTCTTATGTTGTAGACATTTTTGGAAAAAGACAGTTTTGTTTCACTCTTTCCAGTCCTTAACCATCCATTTCTTTTATTTCTACAACTGGGTTTATCCAGTTTTGGGTTGAGAAAGCCATACAAGCATCTCTCAAATGCTTGTGCCATATTTGCCAAGACACTAGCTTGTTTGGGCACATTCCAGTCAGATGGAGTGAAGCACTTCTTATCCTCCTCTGGTCTAATTCTGCTCTCCATGTTTCCATCCTTCGTTGCTGATTCTTAACCTGTTGCCTTCCTTCACTCTGCTGTCTTACAGTCGCAGGGTCCCGTAGTAGTGAACCTTACTCTCTAGGGCACCCCCAGCCCTTTCAAACAATTATTTTAACTTTATTTCATTCTCTCTAAAAGATGAAGTTGAAGCCTTTTATTAGATTCTCATAGAAACTTGCGAACAGGTCTAATAAATAGTTATGATGTTCATTTATTTTTTTCTCTTTGCCTTTTCCACTGTAGTTCTTGGTTTTTTCCTTCCATTTATGCTTCCATTTGTGGCAGCCTTTTTTTCCGATGTTGCCCTGTCTCTCTTCAGCCTTAGAAAGTGCTCCTGCCCTCCATGTCAGTTCCGCTTCCGCCTCAGGAGTGTGTCTCTGCTTTCCTCCATGCTGGCTGCAGACATTTCTTCAATTTTGCTCAGCCATTGTCAGATTTCAGGCACTTCTCTAGCTGGTGGGATTTATCCTCAGTATTTTGAGGCATAAAATATTTATTTACAGTTTCCTATTTAAGTTTATCATTGACGTCATGCACAGAGGTAGCTTCACACTCTGTGGTGAGGTAGCGTGGCTCAAAAGTAATGATGCTTTTCTTCGTGTCTTCCTTCTGGTCTGTGCTTCCTTGAACTTCTCTGCAATTTTGTGTTCATTTCTTTGGAAATGATCAGCAGCGTCAGGCTCTTCTCCCGGTTCCATTACGTGACTCAAGAGGGCAGGCAGGCGTTCTTTCATTTGGTTTTGTCCTCTGCACTGCTTCTCTGGTCTTGAACCTCTGGTACTTTAGCAAGGTCTTCCTCGGGGCTTAAAGAACAATCAGAAGATTGCTTTCTGTTTGTGCTTGTGTATTTCCTTATTCATGGCCTCTATGAAGCATCCCATTTTTTTTTTTTTTTTAAATTCTGCTCTTTAAGAATCACGAGCTTTGTGGTGTTCACATAATGATGAGTGCTTTGAGAATTTCAACTTCAGTAGGTACACCTGCTGGACACTGCTTGTCTCTCTACTACCATTATCCTCCTGAGAGATCTCTTATGCCTAGAGACAAAGGATTCCAGATACTCTAAACATAGTCAGGTATTGTTTTTTCTGCTTATAGTTTAGCAGTTTCTTCTTCCCTTTCAAGGAGCTGTCTGCAAGGAACAAGTTTCATGACCAACCCCACATAATGTTCCCTGGGTGAAAGCCAACATCTCAGTCTCTCTCAGCCTAAGTAGAAGATGATCTCTTGCCTCTTGCCTGGAGGTCATTAACTATTCAAAATGTGGCTCTCGATCCAGTGTGAAGAGGAGCCTGACCTGTGCCTTCCAAAGTGGGCTCTTTTGCTTCACTGATGGTTGACATCACTTCAGACATCATCTTGCACATTTGAGGATGTGGGACAAAGAAGCTTTACAGCAGCTCCCAGTAGGCAGCCCTGGGACTGGTGCCTCCTGGACGAGCCTGTCCCCACAAGGCCAAGGTCGGCCACTGGCAGAGGGCAGGAGGACGAGGCCCAGCCCACGTGCCACCTGCACCAGTGTGTCGCATCCTAGGCAATGCCGGCCCGCGTCTCCCCTCCTACCAGTTCTAAATCTCTTGTTCCTTAGCCATAAATGGCTTTAAACATATTAAACATACTATTTTATTATTCTCTGTCTGATAATTGCAGTATCTGAAGACTTTGTGGGTCTTTGGATATCTGCTGATTCTGTTTCCTTATGATTTTGTTATTTTAGACTGTGGGCTTGGTTGGCTGGTTGGTTTTTTAAGAACACGGTGTAGGAGTAATTTGAAGCCCGAGTTAAAAGTACCTTCTTCCATGAAAGATGTGTATTTGTCTCTACCACATGCCTGGGGTCACCTCCAACCTTTAATACCTTTTTTTTTTTTTAATTGTAGCTGTTTTTTTTTTAAAGTAATTAATAATTTACTTATTTATGGCTGTGCTGGGTCTTGTTTCTGTGCGAGGGCTTTCTCTAGTTGCGGCGAGTGGGGGCCACTCTTCATTGCGGTGCGCGGGCCTCTCACTATCGCGGCCTCTCTTGTTGCGGCGCACAGGCTCCAGACGCGCAGGCTCAGTAATTGTGGCTCACGGGCCTAGCTGCTCCGCGGCATGTAGGATCTTCCCAGACCAGGGCTTGAGCCCGTGTCCTCTGCATTGGCAGGCAGATTCTCAACCACTGCGCCACCAGGGAAGCCCCTTTTAATACCTTTAAAATAAGATCTAGACTTGGTGGTTCTAGAGCCATACAACTAATGTGAATTTGGGCCACAAACCCACATGAAGACCTACTTGTGATTACAGATTATTAGAGGAAATGTTTTTCCACCTTCATCTAGTATCAAGGTCAAAACAAGCAAGTTTCTCATTGTCCTTTGTTGTGGGGTGGATTTTTTGGTAGGTCATGCTTATATTGATAGCGTAGTCCTTTCAGGTTTCTAGCTTTCCGCTGGAATCTATCTTTGTGGAATAATAAAAAATATATACTTGGTCCTTGTCCCAGGTCCCTGGCACAGAGCTCCTTGAAATTTCCTGAGTGATAGGCATGATGTCTTTTCTTGTTCATAATGAACCCCTTTCAACCATACCTGAGTTTATGCTAATGAGGTTACCTGCGGGGTGAGGGCTGGTCAGCAGAGAAACCAACCACATGATTAGAGGGTTGGAACTTTCAGACCCACCCCCTCACCCAGGGAGGGACAGGGGCTGGAGATTGAGTTTGGTCACCAAGGGCCAACGATTTAATCAATCATGCCTGCATAATGAAACTTTGATTAACACTCTGAAAGAAGAGGACTAAGGGAGATTCCAGGTTGGTGAATACATCCATGTGCAGGGAGGGTGGCCACCCCAACTCCATGCGGACAGAGGCTTCTGCACTGGGGACCCTCCCCAGCCTTGCCCTGTGTACCTTCATCTGGCTGTTCATTTGTATCCTTTGTAATAAACTCTAGTCCTGAGTATAAGTTCCTAAGTTCTATGAGCTGTTCAGGAAATTATCAAACATGAAGTGGAGCTTGTAGAATTTGTAATCAGCCAGGCAGGAGTGCAGGTAGCCTGGGAACCCCATTTGCAGCTGGTATCTGAAGTGGGAGCAGTCTCATGGGACTTAGCAACATTAGTGTCAGAATTGAATTGATGGACAGCCAGGTGGTGTCAAAGAATTGGAGAGCTGGTTGTTTAGAAAACCAGCCATTCAGCTCCCCGCTTTGGGTAGGTCCTTATGCTTTGTCCCCCAGACCCTGTCCTGCATGAGCATCAAGGTGGTAGCTGTGTGTCAGCAAGGCTGGGCGGCTGGAGACCTCAACTCTGGATTTCTTCCCTGGATTCCCATGTCACTTGTTCTCTGAGGATTTTCCCGATGTTCTCTTGCTAGTTCAGCATGTGTTTAAAAAGATATTTTCTTTTGTTGTGTTTTACTTTATCCAGCATTTTTAGTAATTTTACAGCAGGATGGTTGTATTTCATCTGCCATATTCTTCTATATTTCTTTATTATTTTTGTCTTATGTTAACTATTTAGGTCTATTTGTGTTTATGATTTTAAGCCAGTTTAAAATACCTTTGCAAGATGCCATGTATGAAAAAAAATGAATAAAAATACCTTATCAGGAGAATTTTGACATGTTTCCAAGTAACTTCATAAGATGGGGTGAAAACTTGGGTGATCAGAAAATAGGAGAGAGGGACTTCCCTGGTGGCGCAGCGGTTAAAAATCTGCCTGCCAATGCAGGGGACACGGGTTCGAGCCCTGGTCCAGGAAGATCCCACATGCCACGGAGCAACTAAGCCCACGTGCCACAGCTACTGAGCCTGCGTGCCACAGCTACTGAAGCCTGCGTGCCTAGAGCCCGTGCTCCACAATAAGAGAAGCCACCGCAATGAGAAGCCTGCACACCGCAACGAAGAGTAGCCCCTGCTCGCCGCAACTAGAGAAAGCCTGCACGCAGCAACGAAGACCCAACGCAGCCAAAAATAAATAAATAATTTATAAAAAAGAAAATAGGAGGGAATGTTTAAGCTGAGCTTGCAGAGGTTGGTAGGATTTTGTTAGGCCAACATAAGTGAGTGAGAATAAATTGGGTGGAGACCAGAAAATATTTTGATCTGAATGATAAAACACAACATATCAAAATTGTAGGATGCAACTAAAGTAGTGCTTAGTGGGAAAATGTTGGAACCTGCTGTGTGTATTGTGCCAGAAGCTTTCCTTATCTCACAATCCCAATTTACAGATAATGCCAGACAGATTAGGTAATTTGTCCAGGATTATTCAACCACAGTTGAAATTTAAAGCCAGGCTGCCTGATTCCAAAGCATATACAAATTATTATGACGTTTTTAT
This sequence comes from Eschrichtius robustus, assembly GCF_028021215.1. Classification (NCBI taxonomy): domain Eukaryota; kingdom Metazoa; phylum Chordata; class Mammalia; order Artiodactyla; family Eschrichtiidae; genus Eschrichtius; species Eschrichtius robustus. The sequence continues at coordinate 6,765,695 of NC_090828.1, forward strand.
CATCATTTCTCCATCTTGAAACCTTCGTGGCACAAACACTCCTATTTCATTAACTGCTTTTTAAGGAATTAGTGATAGAAACTTTTTTTTTTACTTTTATTTGCATTTATTTTTTGCGGCATTTATTCCTGGGCCATAAGTTTTTGTTTCTTCAGTTTCTTCTGGGATATCTTTTTCTTCTGGGCAACCTCCCCTTCTGGTTTAGGAACAATCTGTTCTTTTTCAGTAAGGATCATCTCAATGTGGCAGGGAGAGCTCATGTATGGGTTGATCCGACCATGAGCTCTGTAAGTCCTGTGCCGCATCTTGTGGGCTTTGTTCACCTGGATGTGCTCAATGACCAGAGAATACATCTAAGCCCTTAAGTTCAGCATTACTCTGAATTTTTGAGCATGTGCAGTAAAAATTCAACACTCTTTTTGGGCCACCGACCCTGCATCCAGCCCCACTGTTTGGCCTGGGCACACCTACCAACTCCACCACTGTAATGACGGAATGGCACACGCTGCTTCTTTAAAGTGACATCCTTCAGATACTTGGTGGCTTTTCAGATACGCATATCCTTAATGGCCTGGGCAGTTTCATGAGAGTTCCTAAAGTGAACACGAAGATTTGAACCTCTTGACTTGCATGATTTTGCGGGGTTTTCTGGGTCAGGTGAATAGTGAGCCATTTTTAGAGGTCACCTCAGGCCGCTTACCAGGAAAGCGAAACTTTTTTATTGTTTTCTTTCTTAGGAGGACAAAAGTAATCCAGATGTGAATTTGGAAGATCTTCAGAATGAAGAAGAGATTGGTGATCCATTGATGATTCTAAAAGCAGTCTTATTACAGGTAGAGAGAGAGGGAGAGTGTATGTTTATATTTGTGTGTGTATATCAGGTATATGATTCAGTTGGTAGAAGTGATAGTTACTATTCATAGTCTTTTTCTTTTGGGAAATTCTCTATGTCTATTTAAAAAAATTTTTTATTGGAGACTTTCTGGTTATAAAAGGAATACATATGAATAGTAGAAAATTTGAGGGGAAAAAATTAGAAAGTATGTAAAGAAAGTTTAAATAAACCAAATGTCCGGTCATTGGTAACACTTTGATATATATTCTTTGCATTCTATTTCCTTTGTGTTTATATACATATATTAGGATTGGGTTACAAGTTTTTTGTGATATTATTGTAATTTTAAATAGAATTGGGATTTACTTTACATACGGTTTTGGAATTTACTGTTTTCCCATATTATCCTTTTAATGTCCATAGGACCTGAAGTTATGTCCCCTTTTTCATTCCCAATATTGATAATATCTCACGTATGACTTTTAATGTTTGCTTCGTACCCTGTTGTAAAGATGGTAGTCTCTTTTCATTTATTCATTCAGTCTTAATAAACAGTTTTTTTCTCAATTTCTTACTAGGGGCTTAGGTTGAGTATTGGTCTATGGCCACTATATTAGTCTACTAGGGTTGCCATAACAAAATCCCACAGACTGGGTGTCTAACGTAACAGAAATTTATTTTCTCATAGTGCTGGAGGCTGGAAGTCCAGGTCAAGGTGTCGGCAGGTTTGGTCTCTTCTGAGGCCTCTCTCCTTGGCTTGCGTATGGCTGCCTTCTTGCTGCTTTCTCACATGGCCTTTTCTATGTGCATGCACATCCCTGTGTCTTTGTGTGTCCAAATTTCCTCTTCTTATAAGGACACCAGTCAGATTGGATAAGGGCCCACCCTAAAGGCCTCATTTTAACTTAATCACTTCTTTAAAGTCCCTATCCAAACATAGTCACAGTTGAAATTTTGAGGGTTAGGAATTCAGCATATGAAGGGACACATTTCAGCCCATAATTGTCACTTCTTACCCCCTTTTAGAACTTGGTCATACTTCAAAACATTCAGAAGAGACATTAGTCTTTTTGCACTAAACTATTTCTTCTAAAAATCCCACATAATATCAGGAATTTACCAAACCTCGGAATACTCTTTGGATATTGCTCTTGAAATGTTTAAACTTTGCCACGTGGAAAGTGGCAAAATTCAAGTTTTCTAAACTTAGGCTTAATCTATTTTTTAAAAAACTTTATTTTGAAACAATTATGGTTAATGCACTTACATGTTTGCTGTTACAGGCACATTTATTAATCCTGTTGGTTCCATTGAACTCATAAGTGTTGAGGTTATATCTTATCAGATTTTCTTAAATGACTTTCTTTTCTTTCATAAGGAGGAGAGTAATCTAATTCCTGTTGATCAGCTGGGCCAGAAACTCTTGAAAAAGATAGGAATATCTTGGAATAAGAAGTACAGAAAACAGTATGGACCACTGCGAAAGGTAATACATGACATCCTTATAAGAAGTCCTATTCCCAGGAAATTTTATTATGATTTTGGCAACATGAATTTCTTTGGGGAAGGAAATTTAAATTAGACGGAAATACAATTAGTATTTTTGTTTAATGGTTAGAATTCAGTTAATTATTAAGTAATTTATAGAATCAAGAAGTAAGCAAAAAAAGAATAGAGGAGGGGCTTCTAATCACAACAGCAAAAAATGTCACAAAGTTCATATCCTAAAGCTTATCATCTTATTTATAGAAACGTCTTCAGGTGTTCACCCAAATTTCACTTTTATCTTTTCTTTGACACACAGTTCTACTAAACTTGGCAATCTGGTTTCCTAGGCTGTAAGGTTAGGTGCAAAAACTGGTACTGCCAGACTTGGGAGACAAAAATTTGACTAAAAACAAACAAAGCAACAGAACAGTTAGTCAATATTTTGGAGCTATTTCTTGTAGAAGCAAAGAGTGTACACAATATAGACTGTGTTTAAGTTCATCTTTTAATTAGACCACAGTTCATAAATGAAGTTAATGACCATGAGTTCATAGATAGTCTTAGGTTTTCATTTAAAATGATTGGATCAGTGTTTCAATATTTTACTGTTAAGTATGTTATCAGCTGTGCAGGGACTTTTTTGTCTTGTTTTGTTTTTAAATAAAAATATCCTTCATAAGTTTGAGGACGTTAGCTTGTATTTACAGTTGACTGATAGTTTTATCTCTTTTTTTTCTTTGAGGTTAATTTGTGCCTTTATTTGCCAGTATAACTTAACTACAATGGCTTGCAAACTTTTTTGACCTAAAAAATGCATCTTACATCACAGTCCAACCAACACACACGTATATAACTTGTATACATATGTGTATAACTGAAATGAGTTTTGCCAAAAATACCTATCCTAACACTGAATGTTCTTTTTTCTAAGACTTTTTTTTGAGTAGTTTTAGGTTTACAACAAAATTAACAAGAAGGTACAGAAATTTCCCATATACCCCCTTCCCACAAACATGCGTAGGTGTTATCAATATCACTCATCAGGGTGGTGTGTTTTTTTTTTTTTCCCTAAACCTAGGATGAACTACATTGACACATCATAATTGCCAAAGTTCACAGTTCACCTAAGGTTCATTCTAATGAAGTAGATAATATGGTACATTCTGTAGGTTTAGACGAAAGTATACTGACATATATGCATTGTTATGATGTCATACGAAGTATTTTCACTGCACTAAACAACTGGACTCTGTGTATTCATCACCCCTCTCCCCCAGACTCCTGGCAACCACTGATCTTTTTATTGTCTCCGTAGTTTTGCCTTTTCCAGAATGGCATGTAGTTGGAACCTATCTCTTTCTTTCTTTTTTTTTTTTCTCTTGAAAAGAGAGGTTCAAAGCCTTTATATTTATGAGACCGCTCATGGCCCACCCATTCATGGGCTGGACGGGCTCTAAGTGGCAGGACTTCCCCACTAAATACTGCAGCTTTTCTTCCAGTATTGAACCCTGTCCCAGTGGTCTTGCCCAGCAGCCACTGAAGTGCAGGAGGACACATGTAGAGTATTTGTTCACCGGAAGGCCAAAAGTCTTATGCCCGTTAGCACAATGAACCCAGATTCCTTTCGGGTGTGATATAAGCAGCGGATAGTTTTATCTTGAATAGAGGTTGGATTTTATCAAATGCTGTTTTGTGTACATTTATCAACGTGATCACATGGCTTTTCTCTTTTAGTCTGTTAACGTGGTGAATTCTGTTGACTGACCTTTTCAATGTTAGAGCAAATCTTACATTTCTGGGATGAAGCACACTTGGTCGTGATATACTTGTGTGTATTGCGATATACATTTGGCTCATATTTCACGAAGGATTTTGTGTCTATGAGAGATATGGGTCTTTAGTGTTTTTTTCTCTGTAATATCTTTGTCAGGTTTGAGTATCAGGGTTATGTAGGACTCAAAAGAAGTTAGGAAATATTCCCTTTTTTATATTCTTGGAAGGGATTTCTCTGGATAGATTGTTATTTCTTTCTTAAATGTTTGGTGAAGCTAGTTAGACCTGGAATTTTTTTATGATAAGGTTTTTAAATTATAGTTTTAATTTCTTTATTTGTAGAGTTGTTTTAGATTTTTTATTTACCTCTTGCATTATTTTGGAAAATTATATTTTTTAAAGAATTTGTCCTTTTATCTATGGTGTCAAATTTATTGGCATGAAGTTATTCAAAATGTCTCATATTATCTTTTCTAGTGTCTGTAGGACCTAAATTTCTTCTTTTTCATTCCTGATATTAATAATTTGTGTTTGCTTACTTTTGTTTTTCGTAAGTCTTGCTTAGGGCTTATCAAGTTTATTAAGCTTTTCAAAAAACAACTTTTTTGCCTTTGTTGATTTTTCTCTACTAATCTGTTTTCTACTTCATTGATTTCTGCTCTTGTTTTTAATTATTTCCTTCCTTTTACCTTTGGGATTTAATTTAATCATCTTTTTCTAGCTTCTTGGGTTGGTATCTCAGTTGTTTTTTAAACCTGCCTTTTAATTCATGCTTTTAAATCTATAATTTCCTTCTTAGCGCTAATTAAGCTGTAGCTAAATTTGACATGTTATCATTATCTTTCAATTAAAAATATTTTGTAATTTTTCCTTCTGATTCTTTTATTGACCCATGAGGTTTTTGGAGGTGGATAGCTTAATTTCCAAATATTTGGGGAATTTCTAGTTATCTTTTTGTTATATCTGTAAATTGATGTCTAATTCCGTTTTACTCTGAAAACATGCTCTCTATGATTTCACTTATTTTGAATTTTTTGAGACTTGTTTCATGCCTCAGGATATGGTCTGTCTTGCTGAATGTTTCTATTCACCAGTAAAGTTATTAATTTTCTGCAGTTGTTGGGTATAGTGTTTCATAAATGTCAGCTAGGTCAAATTGGTTAATAGCATTCTTTATTTCATCCCTATTCTTAACTAATTTTTCTGTCTTTCTGTTGTATCAGTTACTGAGAGAGTAGATTTAAATCTCCAACTGTAATTGTACCTTTGCCCTTTCGTCCTTTTACTGTGGACAGTTTTGCTTCATGTATCTTGAAGATACATTATTAGTTGCATACACACTTTGGATTGTTAGTGGCCTTTTGACATAAGCCCTTCCTTTATCTCTGCTAATAGTCCTTACCTTCACATCTGCCTTATCTGGGATTAATGTCACATACAAGCTTTCTAATGCACGTGTGTCTCTTGTAAACAGTATGAAGTTGGTTCTTGTTTATTTTGGAAAATTGTGATCTTTAAGGAATTTGTTCTCAAAGTGTGAAATTTCTTAGTATAAAGTTGTTTGAAATATTACCATATTATCCTTTTAATTTCTGTAGGACCTGTAGGACCCTATTTCATTTCTGATATTGGTAATTTGTGTTTTTTAGCTTTCTTTTGCATCAGTCTTGCTAGGGATTTATCAAGGTTATTGTACTTTTCTTTTTTAAAAATAATTAATTAATTAATTAACTAAACTTTTGGCTGTGTTGGGTCTTTGTTGCTGCACGCGGGCTTTCTAGTTGAGGCGAGCAGGGGCTACTCTTTGTCGCGGTGCGCAGACTTCTTATTGCAGTGGCTTCTCTTGTGGAGCATGGGCTGTAGGCGCACAGGCTTCAGTAGTTGTTGCACGTGGGCTCAGTAGTTGTGGCTCGTGGGCTCTAGAGCGCAGACTCAGTAGTTGTGGCGCATGGGCTTAGTTGCTCCATGGCATGTGGGATCTTCCCAGACCAGGGCTCGAACCCGTGTCCCCTGCATTGGCAGGCGGATTCTTAAACACTGCACCACCAGGGAAGTCCAAGGTTATTAAACTTTTCAAAGAAACAGCTTTGCATTTGTTGTTTTTCTCTATTGTTCATCTCTTTTCTATCAAATGATAGAGTTTGACAGTCTCTTCCTTTAAAGTAGAATGTTCAGTCCATTTTTTTTTATTAAATTTTTAAAAATTAATTTATTTAATTTATTTATTTTTGGCTGCATTGGGCCTTCTTTGCTGCATGTGGGCTTTCTCTAGTTGCAGTGAGCAGAGGCTGCTCTTTGTTGCAATGCATGGACTTCTCATTGCAGTGGCTTCTCTTGTTGGGGAGCAGAGGCTCTAGGCATGCGGGCTTCAGTCGTTGTGGTACGCTGGCTAGGTCGTTGTAGCTTGCGGGCTCTAGAGCGCAGGCTCAGTAGTTGTGGCGCACAGGCTTAGTTGCTCCGTGGCATGTGGGATCTTCCCGGACCAGGGATTGCACCCGTGTCCCCTGCATTGGCAGGCGGATTCTTAACCACTGCACCACCAGGGAAGCCCCCATTTATTTTTATTTTTTATTTTTAAAAATATTTATTTATTTTTTTATTATCTTTGGCTGTGTTGGGTCTTCGTTTCTGTGCGAGGCTTTCTCTAGTTGTGGCAAGCGGGGGCCATTCTTCATCACGGTGCGCAGGCCTCTCACTATCGCGGCCTCTCTTGTTGCGGAGCACAGGCTCCAGACGCGCAGGCTCAGCAGCTGTGGCTCATGGGCCTAGTTGCTCCTCGGCATGTGGGATCCTCCCAGACCAGGGCTTGAACCCGTGTCCCCTGCATTAGCAGGCAGATTCTCAACCACTGTGCCACCAGGGAAGCCCCCATTTTTTTTTAATGTATTAAATTGTGTGGTTGAGTTTGAATTTATCATGTAGCCATTTGTTTTTTATTTGCTTCCTCTGTCTTCCTTGCCTTTCTTTCTGTCTGTCTTTCTTACCTTTGGACTAATCAAGTAATTTTTAGTGTTGGATTTTTGTCTCCTCTGTTGACTTTTTAGCTGTACTACTTTAACTTTTTTATTCTAGGTATTACACTATACATAAGTTAATATTATAAATTACAGACCAATAGTGTAACACTTCATGTACAAGGTAAGATGTATAAGGTACAGTAGTATAATTCCATTTCCCGACTTCCATCCTTTTCTGCTGTTGTCTTATATTTTACCATTATGTGTAAATTCACCGTGTGTGTATGTATGCATGTGTTTACTTTAAACATTAGAGCAACTTTTAAAGAAATTAATGAAAAAATCATGTTTTATTTTATCTATTCTGGTGTTCATTGCTCCTTCTTGCATGTCCAGGTTTGCGTCTAATATCATTTCTCTTCAACCTAGAGAACTTCCTTTAGCATTTCTTGGGCATCCAGAACTGCTGGCAAAAATATTCTCAGCTTTTGTTTGTCTGAAGTTTTTATCTTGCATTCGTTTGTTTAAATGATATTTTTGCTGGATATAGAATTCTTTTTTTCTTTTTAAAAATTATTTATTTTTGGTTGCGTTGTGTCTTCGTTGCTGCAAACAGGCTTTCTCTAGTTGGGTCGAGTGGGGGCTACTCTTTGTTGTGGTGTGCGGCCTTCTCATTGCAATGGCTTCTCTTGTTGCGGAGCGCGGGCTCTAGGCATGCAAGCTTCAGTAGTTATGGCACATGGGCTTCAGTAGTTATGGCACATGGGCTTCAGTAGTTATGGCACATGGGCTCAGTAGTTGTGGATCGTGGGCTCTAGAGCACAGGCTTAGTAGTTGTGGTGCACGGGCTTACTTGCTCTGCAGCATGTGGGATCTTCCCGGACCAGGGATCGAACCCGTGTCCCCTGCATTGGCAGGCGGATTCTTAACCACTGCACCACCAGGGAAGTCCTGGATACAGAATTCTAGGTTAATAGCTTTTATTGGTTTTTTCAGCACTTTAAAGATGTCATTTTATTATGTTTTGGCTTCCTTTATTTTGGCTGAGAAGTCGGTGTTACTTAAATGTAATGTGTCTTTTTTTTCTGTCTACTTTTAAGATAATCTCTTTATCTTTGGTTTTTAGCAGTTTAATAACAGTGTGTCTCAGTATGGTGTTCTTTGTGTTTATTTACTTTGTATTTGCTAAGATTTTTTTTTACCTGTGGCTTGAAATCTTTCCTCAGTTTTGGCCATTATATTTTCAATTTGTTCTTATGCCCCATTATCTCTCTCTTCTTCAGAAATTACAGTTACATATATATTGGACCATTCAGTATTTTCTCACTGGTCATAGATATTCTAGCAGGAGGGTTTTTTTTCTCCCTCACCCTCAATTTGGATAATTTCCATTGATCCGTCTTCATGTTCATTGTTTCTTTCTCCTACTGTATCCAGTCTTTTAAGCCCAGCCAATGAATTAATGAATTTTTTCGTTTCAGATATTGTCTTATTCAGCTGTAGAATTTTTGCTTAGCTCTTATTTAAAGTGCCCATTTCTCTGCTGAAATTCCCCATTTGAACCTACTCTGTACATCCTTTCCTGTAAATTTACATATTTCGATAGCTGTTTACTCTTATAATATCTGGATTATTTCTGGGTCTGTATTTATTACCTTTTTTTTTCTCTTGTGAATTGACTGTGTCATTTCTTGGTTATGAATCACATTGTCCTATTTCTTAGCATGTCATATACTTTTATATTGCCTACTGGACATTGTGGATGATGTGTTTTAGAGGCTGTGGATTATGTTATTGTTTTTTCGAAGGTTTATTTATTTATTATTTTTGGCTGCATTGGGTCTTCATTGCTGCGCGTGGGCTTTCTCTAGTTGTGGTGAGCGGGAGCTACTCTTCATTGTGGTGCGCAGGCTTCTTATTGCGGAGGCTTCTCTTGTTGCGGAGCATGGGCTCTAGGCGCGTGGACTCAGTAGCTGTGGCTCGTGGGCTCTAGAGCACAGGCTTAGTAGTTGTGGCTCACGGGCTCAGTTGCTCCGCGGCATGTGGGGTCTTCCCGGACCAGGGCTCGAACCCGTGTCCCCTGCATTGGCAGGCCAATTCTTAACCACTGCGCCACCAGGGAAGTCCTATGTTATTGTTTCTAAAGGGTTTTTCATTATATTCTAACAGGCCATTAAGTAACTGAATCATGTTGATCCTGTGGGAGCTTCATTTGGGGCTTTGGTAGGGTGGATGTGTTGCATTTAGCTGTTAGTCCTAGGGAGTAGCTGTTAGTCCTGGGGCCTGGATGGTCCTCCCTCTTAAGGCAGAGGTTAGCAAACATGGGGAAACTATGGCTTGCTGCCTTTTTTTGTACAGCCCCCAGGTAAGAACTGTCTTTATATTTTCAAACAGTTATCTTTAGAAAGGTGCTCAAGTTTGCCTCTTAGCCCACAAAGCCTAAAATATTTACTGTCTGGCCCTTTATAGAAAAGTTTGCCAATCCCTGACCTGAGACACAGCCCTTCTAGGATTTCAGTGGGAAGCCTGAGGTGTTTGTCATATGTCTCTAATTTGGCAGGACTTCAACTCCATGCTCTTTCTTTTTTTTTTTCTAATCTATCTTAATTTATTAATCCATTCACAACATGTTTATTTAACTCTATGCTCTTTCTACCCACCAGCAGGGTGCTAAAATCTCTACTCAGATCTTAAATCTCCCAGCTGTTGCTTTCTGCTCATTTCCGTGGGTCTCAGGCTGTCCATGTACCATTCAAGACTCAGCCAAGGATTTGAGGAGGATTTGATAGAGATTTGGGGCTCCTGTATGGGATTTTTCTCTTTCACTTTCTAGGCTCTGTAGCATTCTCAAATTCTGTTTCCTTAGTCCAGTAAGACTCTTGCCCTTTGCTTGAACTCTCTTCCGCCATGCTCTGCTACAAACTGGGAAGTGGTGGGTTAATGCAGGACTCACCTAGCTTGTTTCCCTTTTGAAGGATTATGTTCCCCTCCACTTTAGGTCAGCTTTTGGTTACTCTCCAAACAATTGTTTTCATTATTTTGTCTAAAGTTTATAATTTTTAATCAGTGGGGTTAGTCCAATTAAAAGTTCTCTGCCATTACTGGAACCAGACTACACTGAAGTTTGAGGTTTAAAAGAGTTAATCCTCAACTATCAAACAAAGAAAAGATTCGCTATACAGAAAGTATTCATTACTCAGAGGTTTCAAATTATTATTTTATTGTACGTAAATTAGCTACAAAACTATATTACCATCTGTTATACACAGTGTTAATAATGCCTTTGGGTCATATGCCCTATACCCTTTTGTTTGATTAGAGAGTATCCATTATCATAAATTCTTCCTTTCCAAGAAGAAATGAGAAAATCACCTTTCTGTGTTGATTGATGATCTAAGCAAATGTTACATATACCTCCCAAGTGATTTTCTCCATAAAGTAGTTTGTACTGAGAGAAAAGGAGGAGATACAAAGCCATGTAGAGATTAGGGAATAAAAAAAGAGTAGAGCAGGGGATGGGGAGGTGGGATAGGCAATGAGGAGAGAAGTTTTTTTCTTCCTAATCCTTTAAGTAGAGGAACTTGAGAAATAATAGTCTTTGAGATTATGACTTAAGCCTTTCAATGTTTTGATTTCCTGAGCTAGCCTGTCAGCTTCCGGGACAGACAACACTTAATTTAGTTAATGTAAGCTTATAATTATGACTATATCCCAACAGTTTGTCTGAGTCACTAGTTTTGAAATTATCTTCTATGGTACTTCATTGTATAATTGCCTTTGTTTTGTGCTTTGTTTGGATTGCTTTAAACATTTCAAAAGTGTTTGTTCTATCTAATCTGTTTCAGTAAAGACTTTTTAAAAACAGCGTTACGAGGTGTAATTAAATTAATTAAAGTATTTTTAAGATTGTGTCATGGCAGCTTTCTCCCTTGATATAACTGTTAGACTATTTAACAGAAAGCACTCGGGTTTTTATTAAATGTTTTATTATGGCCCAAAGGAAATTTTTTTTTCCTCTTAGCTGGCTAGGCCAAAAAGTTGACATTAAAATATCTAATCACAGAAAAAGGAAGGTAAAGATTTTGTAATCATGTCAGTGGAATTTTTTTTCATTAACCTAATGTTTGTTTGTTTGTTTTCTGTATAGTTTTTACAGCTTCATTCTCAGATATTTCTGCTCAGTTCAGATGAAAGTACAGTTAGTCTATTGAAGGACTGTTCTCTCCAGGCTGAGTCTGATATACGAGGAAATGATCAACAACTTTTGAAGACACTTACTTCAGAGCCCCCGGGATTAAATGATAGACCCTTCTGTCCCCACTGGTTTGATATAAATGATTCCAGAGTCGAGCCAATCAAGGAAAAGGATATTGAACAGCAATTTCAGGGTAAAGAAAGTGCCTACATGTTGTTTTATCGGAAATCCCAGTTGCAGAGACCCCCTGAAGGTATGGAAAGATAAATGTCCCTATTTGTTTAAGTTGATCCCTTTAAAAGATAAATATTGAATGTTATTTGAAAGTTTACCCTTTTAGAAGAAGGTTTACTCTTGAAACATTTTAAAATATTTTCAAGCTAACCATAGGAAATATACCAGAAGAAATTCAACATTCTGTCATTTTATAAAGATATATATTTCTGGTTTTTTCCCCTGTAATAGTATGAGGCTATAGTTAGATTTTCAGAATTGCATTTTCTTGGATCACATCATGTTTTCTTGTTGTGTGGGCAGACATGATTGTCCTCTGCTCAGGCTTCTCTCTACAGTTTGGCCATGTGTTGTCTTTGAGCTGCAAGTGGCCTTGGTCTTATTTTCATGTGTTCTCTTTTATTTTCCTTTCTTTTTTCCTTTTCCTCAGGGTAATAAGTCTTTAAGCAATTGAAATATCTCTGAAGCCCTCTGTTGAATCTTCTAAGAGAGTTCATACCATGGTGGAGGTTAAACACTGAGACCCACAGTGATAAATTTTTGAATTGAAGCTACTAACATGAATCAGTCTGTAAGACTTTATTTGATCACTTCCCAAAATTTATGCAAAAGTAAAAAATCCTAACTGGGAAGGCTCTGTAGATGGAGACGTATCTGTGATTACAGATGAGGATACTGTCCCTAGAGAGTGAGCACAGTGATCATTTTTGTGAAGAATAAGAATAAAGCAGCTACCGATTTGCAGATGAATCAAAGGAAATTAACTCTCTGGATCTGAAACAATTACATAACTGTTCTGTTGACCAGAAGGGGCTTTGCTTTTTTCTGAGGGGAAAAAATATGGTAATCGTTCTGATAAAAATACTGGGGAGCTGAATTCACAGTTACAGAAATATATATCAATTTCTTCAGATGACGTATTGTCCTTTTCACTAAATTGAACTTTAGTGTGTATATGATTGGAATATGTACTAAGTGACAATTTTCCAGTTAGCTTAAGATTCGAATAAAGGTCTAACCAAAATCTTGATGGACTTTTTGGGGGGATGAATGGATGGAACTTGGCAAAACGATTCTAAAATTTACCTAGGAAGATAAATTAATGAAAATTGAAGAAGGAACTACTCAAGGAAAATTTACTGTATCAGTATAAACATATTTATAGTGCTGTAGCAATTAAGACAGTGTAGTGCTAGTGCAAAGAGGTGGACAGATCACTGAGCAGTAAGCCCAGAAGTTGATCTAAGTATTTTTAAGATTTTAATCCGTGAAAAGGTAGCTTTTCAGATAAATAGGGGAAAAATGAATTAATAAATACAACTGAGAAGTTGGTTAGTTGCTAATCACTTGAATTAGCAGTTAGTACAATCAAGTGATTATATTTATCACTTGCATGAAATTATAGTTCCTTTAATGTTTATGTAAAAAAGGAGCCTTAAAATGTATAAAATATAAATATTTTTCTGATCTTAAGGTAGAGAAGACCTTTCTAAGCATAAAAGCAATGAAAAAAAAAATTGAGGAAAAGTGATGTAAACCTTATTACGTAATACCAAAAGGCAAACGACAAGCTAGTGGAAAACAACAAAATATATGACAAATTTATTTCCCCTATCTATAGAGTGCTCTTACATTTATTCCATTGTGCTCGGTAGTAAATTGGGAAGAGGATATAAATAACTAATGTACAAAAGAAGAAATAAGAACAACCAATAAACTGCAAAAAAAAAATATTCCATCTGGCCCGTAACCAAAAAACATGAATCATAACAGCAATGAACGACAACCTTTTTCCTACCAAGTCAAATATTTCTATTAACCTGGTTCTCAACAGTTGGCACTACCTCTATATTTGGTATGTATATAAAGTAATACAACCAATTTGGTTGTATGTACTTAAAAACCTTAAACCAATAATTGTACTTTCACAAATTTGTCTTGAAATAATCAGGACTGTGTATACTATTTATGTTCAAAGATGTTTGCTACCCCCGTTATTTTATAGTAATGACTAACAGAAAATCACCTAAATGTCTGCCAGAAAAGGTTTGGTTAGATTAATTATGCTATTTATAGAATGGGCTACTATGCAATCATTTAAAGATTTGGAAAAATATTCACAACATATGAAATGAGAAAGCAACTTACATGTTTGTTGACTATACTCCCAGTTGCTTTAAATAAGCATGGCGTGGTGTGTGTGTGTGTGTGTGTGTGTGTGTGTGTATAGACACATTGTGTAGAATAGAAAAAAGACCAGAAGTATATAGATCACATTTTAGCAGTATTCCCAAGGAGTGGGATTATAGATAATATTTATTTATTTTACATTTAAAAAAATCATTTCCAGAACTTTCACAGTGACCAATTATTAACATTTGTTATCAAGAAGAAAACAGCAGGTGTTCTTTTTAAAAAGTATATTTAAAAAGAGTTGAAGAAATGGAATTCTCTAGCTTGGCTTAAAGAACTGTTTACCTTTCATATGTTTTAATGTTTTCAATTTGCAGATGGGAAAACTGAGATCCAGAGAAAATTCATGTTCACACAGGCAGTAGAAGCTTTCCTAGCTCCCAGCACGGTCCTTTCTAGTTTTCTGTGCTACCTCTTCAGCAACCAGTTTTTATGTAGTCAGCACAAGTTAATGGAAAATTTTGTTCACAGCTCGAGCTAACCCAAGATACAGGGTTCCATGTCATTTGCTGAATGAAATGGATGCAGCCAACATCGAACTACACATAAAAAGGTAATTTTAAATTACTTTTAGAGTTTGAATAGTTTTTCTGGAGAACGAGAATCTAATTTAGGTCTTAAGTATTCAGTAATGAAAATTAAAGCGGAAAAAAAGTCAACTGTTTAATGCCCGTGTCTTTTTATTAGCTGCTGAATTTTTATACTGAGAGTATCTTTTACTTTGAAATTACCGAGTGAGAGTGAATGAAATATTGACACTTAAATGGCCATCGCTAAGTAGAGATTGAAGCCTAAGAAAACTAGAGAAATCTGTGAGCACGTAGTTGTGCTGAATGAATTGTGTCCTGGCCTGTCAGGTTATTCCCTCGGCACAGACAGAGCCCATTGTGAAAATTCCCCCTCATGTGTAAGTGGTTTGTGAAGAACTGGCCCGTAGTGACAGCAGAGCAGCGGTGGGCAAAGGGGAGGAAATATGGAGTCTACAGACTGTTTGGCTTAATGTCAGTCCTGGGCAAAACCCTACAATGGATTACTAAAGGGATGGTTTGTGAGAATTTGATCATCTGAACATTCTCTTCTGAGGTCTAACCTTGGACCATGAAGAACCGGTTCTTTATTTGCTCTCTGGGTCGGTGGGGGTACTGGATTAGGGAAATGGATGTTCCCATGGTCTCCTTGTGGACCTGAGGGGCTGACTACATAGCAGGGCTATGTTCAACATTTTTATCATTGATTTGAAGCTGAGAAAAAAAAATAGGTAGATTGAATGGCAGATTAAGATCAGAGGAGATCTCAACAAAAACCAAGACACTAAAAATATAAAAATTTAACAGAGTAATATATCTTAAGTGTGAAAAATAACCAACTTGCATGAGTGGTGTGGATTAGCAGTTGGTATTAAAAACAGAAACAACCTATGGGGTTTTAGTCAGCGAGCACTAAGCTTTTTAATGTGGTCATCGAAAAGCTAATGCTGTCTTTGACCACATTCACAGAATTGTGCCTGAGGTACCTGTATGGTGGCTATAGCTTCATCCAGCTCTCCGTTGGTGGGGCTGCCTGGAGTGTTTTTGGTGCTGTGCTTCACAGCAGCTGAATGGGTTCAGGAAAGTGTAGCAAGCGCCCGGCTGCTGCTGAGGCCATTTGACTTGGGGAGAGCAGACTCCAGGGATCATGAGGCTGACTTCACATAGTTTATGGGAGAGTCTGTGGGGTCTGGTTGAAGCAAGGAGAAAATAGAAGTTGTAAATCTAGCGCTTACCGCAGTTACAGGAACGTGTTTCCAGCATTTTGTTCATAATTATAATCTCAGTATTGGACGAGTTCAAGTGTCAGTATTTGTTCAGAGTAACATTGCACAGTGTACATTAAAACCATCTTCCTTGGAATTCACGGTGGCAGAGCTATTAATTGAGAAACTAAAATGAGTCATTTTGGAGCATGGAAGAAAACGATGTTAATTATAATTACTTAGGTGGAGTGGAGAACTTCTTTATATTGTAAATCAGATATTTTTGGTTTGAGATGAAACAGTATCTGTTGTAAAAACATGGCATTTATGTATTTTTTATGCCTCTTTAAAGGGCAGAATGTGATTCTACAAACAATAATTTTGAATTGCATCTCCACCTCGGCCCTCATTATCATTTCTTCAATGGGGCTCTGCACCCAGTAGTCTCTCAAACAGAAAGCATGTGGGATTTGAGCTTTGATAAAAGAAAAACTTTAGGAGATCTTCGACAATCAATATTTCAGGTAATTTAGCCTCACTTATTCTTAATAGACATTAAGGTCTGTCTTCAGCTGGATTCTCCTTTTCAAACTTCTGTTTGAGATACAACTATTTATTTTTCACAGCTGCTTAGGAAAATCCTACATCTACCACTTCCATAGAGGGATGGTCCAAATGTTCTCCCCTCACTTGTAAGTCTCTTAGAGAGGCTTTTCTGCACAATCAAGACTCACTGAGTCCTGCCAGCAGGTTTTCAGGGGAGAATCAAGCCTGGTATATTTAATCTGGGGGAGAGAAAGAGTATAAGGTTGTCTCTTTTGGGGAAAATAAATGAAAGAGAATTGTTTTTTTAAAGGAGTAAAAAGATAGATAATTATGTTGCCTAAAACCAAGAGCTACTAAACAAATAAAAGCAACTAACTTTTCTACCTTTCAGTATAGAATAACATTTATTAATAAGATTCCTAAGTGAAGGAAAATGTCTACTGGTCTATAGTAAAAGCAAACATCATTGTAATCATTGTCTCTAAATAATTTATCCAGTCGTGTTTTAACAACGACAGCAGTGCTCTTTATTTTACTTACAATGTTTTCATATAAATTCTATCGTTTGATTCTTTAACCTCATGAGGGCAAGATAACCCCATTTTAAAGATGAGGAAATTGTGATATAAAGAGATCTAATGGCATGCCCAGGGTCAGACATCTAGTTAGCAGTAAACTAGGACTCCAGCCCTGGTCTCCCTACTCTTTCTTTCCTCTTAATTATACTTCACACTACTTCCTGATAGAGGAAAAGGGAAATAGAAAATGTAAGCTTTTTTGCCCCCCAGAATTAAGTGAATTTTCTGAAAAACTGTATCATTTACCAAAATTATTAGCTTTCTTTTGATTTTCCTCTTGCACAAAGAAAAGCAGACTAATTTCTTCTTTAACTTTAGTTGATTTGAATATTTAAATGTTGGATCAGGATCAGGATTTCTAAAATTATTTAATACTTCGGAACTTTTCCACTAAAAGTTTATTTCTGAGCCAATCCTGGCAGTGATGATATAGGTGGACTTGGGGATTTGACCCTGCCTAGGGTAACGTTTCAAGTGGAAAAGACCTCGTTCACCTTTATAAGGTTTAGATTTCACGCCAGTCTGCTTTTTTTTTTTTTTTTTTAATTTATTTATTTATTTAATTTTGGCTGTGTTGGGTCTACGTTTCTGTGCGAGGGCTTTCTCTAGTTGCGGCAAGCGGGGGCCACTCTTCATCGCAGTGCGCGGGCCTCTCACTGTCGCGGCCTCTCTTGTTGCGGAGCGCAGGCTCCAGACGCGCAGACTCAGTAGTTGTGGCTCACGGGCCTAGTTGCTGCGCGGCATGTGGGATCTTCCCCAGACCAGGGCTCGAACCCGTGTCCCCTGCATTGGCAGGCAGATTCTCAACCACTGCACCACCAGGGAAGCCCCAGTCTGCTTTTTTGATGGTTTAAGTGCACATCTCTGTTATCTTAGAATTAAGCCACTGGCAAGAGGCTGAGAGACTGACAGTTAAGTAATCATGTGTAAGTATGAAATTTCTTTTTAAGAGAACTATCTTGTGATTGTGGAGAGGGACTAAATAGGACTGACCTTTATGGGTGACATTGTTTTGGTGAGGTTACCACAGTCCCCAGAGTCTTGGAGCTAGAAACTTAAAAAACAAATCCCTGGTAATCTATTAAATAAACTGGTAATGCTACTTTTTAAATTTACAGTGGGAGACATTCCTTTTGAGAAACAAGAGTATTCGTGTGTGCTGCGTTTCCCTGAATAGTGCTGATTAAACACATAATTTTTGTTCTTTTGGACCAGGATTCCTGGACTGGCACACTGATCATTTTGCCTGCTGATAAAAGTGATCTTCCCATAAATTAAGTAGAAATGGTTGTTGTTTAGATGGTCATTGTGCTCTTTGTGTATGTCAAGGTTCTTCAGTCACTAATGGATGTGAGATGAACCATCTTTGGATTTGACTGATTTAACATTGAAAGACGTCTACTTTCCTCATTTTGGGTGCTGGGTGGGGATTGTCGTATTCATTTGCTTGTTCCCTGTATCAGCTACATAAGTAAATTGTCACAGTGCTCTTCTTACTTAACCTGGAAAAGTGATCTATATGTGATTTTTCATTGTTCTCTTTTCTTTCATTCATATTCTGCAGCTGTTAGAATTTTGGGAAGGAGATATGGTTCTTAGTGTTGCAAAGTTTGTACCAGCAGGACTTCATGTTTACCAGACACTTGATGGTAAGAGAAATATTAAAGCACAGCAACTTACTGTGTATATGTACATTTTGTGGAGCTCATCTGTGACTTTCTGCTCTTGGCCAGTCTTTCCCCTACGTACTACTTTTCTTAGCTGTGCAGGTTCTCATCATATTGGTTTTAACAAATAATATATTTAGTTTTTTATATTTAATAAAACAATTTATTTAGTTTATAATGTATCCAATATATGTAATGTGTGAAATTTAGCTAACATGGAAATGTTTTATGTTTTCTGAAATTAAGGCTACTTCTCTACCTAAACAAATTTTTTCTTAAAGGCTTTGGAAATTTTTTTATATTACCACAAACTTCTGAGCAAAATGGTTTGAAACCATTTAAATCTTGTTTAATATGGCTTGTTTTTTTAATCCAATCTCAGCTTCAGACTTTGTAGCAAAAGAAAAATACTTCGGGAGCTTAAAAGTACTTCCTTTAAATAACAACAGAACAATAATAGCAGTAGCAGCAGTAACATTTATCTTGGACTTCATGGTGCCAAATACCGAGATAAATGTTTTGTGTAAATTATCTCATTTGATTTTCACAAAATTTTTTTATCCCCATTTCATAAGTGAGGAAACTGAAGCATAGAGGCTTGAAGTCCACAAGGTCATACAGCTCATTAGTGGGTGAGTGAGGACTGTTTGATGTGTAAGCCTTCCCCATGTTCACAGTGTCAAGTACAGTTGACCTTTATATTAACTTTTTTTTTTCCTGCTTTCATGCCCACAAATCTTATGGGGGAAATGCTTACATAAAATGAAAATGGAGACAAAAAAAGGCTAAAGAGCGTGATGGAAGGAATAAAGATAAAAATAATATAACATAATACCAATATAACAATCATAATTACTCCCTTTTTCTTAGTTTTCCTCAATGAGAATGCTTTTTTTCAAACAAATGTTTGTGTCTTGGCTGTTGCTATAGTTAAATTTTTTTTTGATGATCATGAGAATGGTTTCACTGATAATCTCATCTTCCTAGGAGATCACCTGACACTGTGTGAAATTGAAATTGCTGATGGGGACGACATCTTTGTATGGAATGGGGTGGAGGTAAATAAGTGTTGAAGAAATGTTCATGAGAGTTTTGGATATTTTTTAAGTTATTGTGATAAAATTTTATTCAGCATATGTGATGGCACTTACATATTAGAAAACTGCTGAAATATCCAATAAATTTTAAGTACAATCAGTGTTGGTTATATGTTCAAGAGATAGTTGTAGAACACCTCCATGGTGCCAGGCTGTGTGTCAGAAGCTAGACGCAAAGGTAAATAATCAGTCTGTATCCTTCAGGCACGTAGTGTGGGTCACTGCACTAAAATAAGTGAGCAGGAGGGTCTGTACATACTCTTGATGAGGTTTCAGAGGGGAGCGGTTCGTTACACTGGTAGGGCTGGAGGTGACTTAAGGGAGCACAGTCAAGAAAGCAGTGAGGAGCATCTCACCCACTCGATGGACTGTCCTTGGTCCACCTCATAAATTTACCACTGCTGAGGACTCACATGTCTGTCTCCACTTCAGATTTCTCTCCTAAGAAGTAAAAGATGGCTAAGAAAAAGTTTCAAAAATCTAAAGCTGTTCTTCTGATACTTGAAAGACATTTGTGAAAACTTTATTTCACTTGAAAAGAAAAAAAATGGAAATTGTTCTACAAGAGTCTTTTACTACATTACTGTGTTGACTTAATTTTGGCAAATATGAACTATACTAATGGCTGACTTGATATTGTTGTAGGTTGGTGGAATCCAGATTCCAGCTGGTAGTGACTGTGAACCTCTGCTTTTAAATGTTCTTCATCCGGCAACAAGCAATGAAGAAGAGGAGTGTCAGCAGTTGATAGACTCTCCACATGTCTTTCCATCTAATGCAGAAATAGGTAGTGTATTCACAGCCTTTGCAATCCCAGACGGAGTCATCTTAGTCAACAAGACTGAGTCTGTAGGTGAAGAGAGCTGGACCACCATTCCCAAGGAAGACTTGAAGAAGACATTCAGAGAACAAGGTCTCAGAAACGGAAGCTCGATTTTAATTCAGGATTCTAATGACGGTAACAGGTAACATGCTAAGAAGAGAACTCTTTTTGAACTGATTTTAGTTACAGTGCTATGTCTTAGAACTCTAAAGCTTTATGTTAATAATGATGAGAGTTAAATGTTTCTCTTTATTTCTAGACATTGTGTTCTATATATTGTAAATAGGAATGTTCGTGGTTAGGCAACCTGGAGAAAAATGATATTGTAATGTGATTTTTTTTTTTTGGTAAATGTGGTAACTGAGTAATACAGGTATAGGCTAGACATAGTGTAGATTAGTTGGCAGTAAAGCAGAATCTTATCAAATAATTCTGATTAGCACTCATTATAAGATGGAGGGCACATTCTCACAGAGAAAGTTCCTAAAATTTTTCATGAGGAAGGTATTATCACAGCTAAATTTGTCTGTCTTGTCGCAAGAATCTCAGAAGGCAATTCAGTTTTTTGTTATAATCCTTTTTATGATGCTTGAGATCCTCCCAGCTGCCCAGGTGAGGCAGTTGCTTGGGGAGTTGCAGCCTTGGTTCCTGTAAGTCACACGCGAAGCTCAGGAGTGCTTCCTCTCCTCGTTTGTGTTACCCATGTCTGTGCCAGTACGTCTCTGTGGCCAGCATTATCATACCCTGTAACCCCCCCGACTTCCATACACTGAAGACTTCGGGTTATGACCAGTGAATCCGTTCCCTGCTGTATCAGTGCTATGACTATACTTAGATTACAGAGGCTCTGTATTATTGTTTATTAGTGGCTGTGACATAGAGAAGCAGAGCACTTGGGAAGTGTGTTTATTTTGTATTACAGTTATCACTCTGTTTTCGACAAGTGTTTTCCAGACATTTATTTCCCTACCTTGTTTATTTAATTTAAAAGTTTATTATATATTTCTTTTTAGAAAGTAATATACATTCATTAGGACTTGGGAATTGTAGAGGTGAAGACAGGAGACCCAAAACAGCATCCCCAGACCACTCATGCAGTGTCTGTCACTGTTAGCTTTCTGAGCTCGAATAATTGGGTTTTTGTTTTGAAAGGTTTTTTTCTTATTAATTTATTATTATTTTTTATATGTATGTTTTTTGGCTGCATTGGGTCTTTGTTGCTGTGCGCGGGCTTCCTCTAGTTGCGGCGAGCGGGGGCTACTCTTCATTGCGGTGCACGGGCTTCTCACTGTGGTGGCTTCTCTTGTTGTGGAGAACGGGCTCTAGGCGCGCGGGCTTCAGTAGTTGTGGCTCTCAAGCTCTAGAGCGCAGGCTCAGTATTTGTGGCGCACGGGCTTATTAGTTCCTCCGCGGCATGTGGGATCTTCCCGGACCAGGGCTTGAACCCACGTCCCCTGCATTGGCAGGCGGATTCTCAACCACTGTGCCACCAGGGAAGTCCGGTTTTTTTCTTTTTAAACATAATAGTGATGATTTTGTAGGTAAATAGTTACATCCTGCTTTCCCCGCATGTTTGAAGGCTCTTCATAAACCTCATTTCATGGCTGCATAATAACCTGTGTTGATGTTATAGGTTACCTGACTGCTCCTGTGTGAGGAGTGGGTAGGGACAAGGCCTTGAGGGCCAGCTGCCTGGCTTTGTTTCCAGCTTTATCGCTTAATAGTAGTGTGACCGTGGGCAAGTTACATCATCTCTCTGCTCAATTTCTTCTTCTGTAAAATGAGCATAATAATTAGTACCAGCTTCATACAGTTGTAAGGATTGAAAGAGTTAAGAGCTGACAAGTGTTTACACACAGTAAGTGCTAAATAGTTTAGCTAGCATCCTTGTTATCGTCCAGTTTTTCATTATTTTAAGGTGGTCTTCAGGGAACGTCTTTGTCCATAAAACTTTGCTCTATTTAAGATTGCTAACTCAAGGTGGAGTCCCAGAGTGGAATAACTGAAATGAAGAGTAGAATTGTGTTTTAGGGCTCTGCTGCGCACTCCCAGAGAGGACTTCCGCTAGCCCGCTCAGTGCCTCTGTGTGAATTAGTAAGAAGTCGCTCCTTCCTCAAGAACCTTTACTGTTATCTGTAGGGAAATCTTGTTAGAACAAGACACTCCACTGCCATCTGCTATCATAAAATTTTTTAAAACCTCTATAATAAAAATACAAACATACAGTGTATATGATGTGAATGATATCCATTAGATGTGGTGCTTTTATTCTGCGTCAGTCTGCACGGCTGTGCATGCTGTCCTGCTGTTAAGCTACTCAAGTCTATGGGTGGGCTTCTGGTGTAGGTACTCTTTTAAAGCTCCCCTAGTGATTGCAGCGTGCAGGTGGACGTTAACAACTGATTGTTCAATTACAACAGTTCCCTTTGAAAAATGTGGCAACAAATTATTTGTATAAATCAAAGAATATTTGGAATCATGAATATAGACTCTGTGGAATACTGTCTTAACACTACCCTAAAAAGATAGTGAACTTTCAAAAACCCAACTCAGTAGAACTTGGTCACCTTTAATTAGTCACATTAAGTGACACATGCAGAATTTTGGAAGCGGTGCCTAAAGAAAAGCATGAATTTTCCAATCCTCTCTGATCCATAAAAGGGCTGTGTAAAGACACATTTTTTAAATGTCTTTTTACCTACAGTTTGTTGACCAAACAAGGGAAATGGATCACCAGTGTGAATGAGATTGACTGGCTCCAAGTTAAAAATTTATGCCAATTAGACTCTGAAGAAGAGCAAGTTAAAATATCAGCAACTCTTAACACAGTGAGTAGAATATTAAGTGTGGTTGACAGTTTTTAGTTAATACAATTTTATTTAGAAAGCAATACCTTAATCTTTCAGAACAGTTGTCTCAGTAAACTTCTAAATCTTAAGAAATCACCTTTTTATTTGTAACATTTGATTATTGCTTATTTACCTTTGTTAGCCCTTGGCATATTTCAAGCAAATATATGCCTTTTTTTCCCTCCAAAGCCTAGAATTAGAATGTGGGAGTTACCTTTTTAATTAGTTCATGGAATCTTCTGACTTTGATAACTGTGAAATGCTATTTTCAAGAGTCTTTTCTATATTTTTAAAACAAGGTATATATGTTTTGGTTTTGTGTTCTTTGGTGTTTGGGTTTTTTGAAGTTTATCTTAAATTGCTCTACAGTATACTCTGTGCTCTGTATAAAGCCAGTTGCTCTTCAAAGGGATTTTTTTCAGTTTTCCATTTAAGACTATTATACTGGTTTCCTTAAACATTATTTCAGGAAACATCTTTTTATATTTATGTAGTCTCCATTTATTAAGTTTTTCTGTAACTTTATTTTAAAAACTTAGAATGTTTTCTTTTATATAAAATTATAGTTTCTTAAGGTTTGTTTGCACATTAGTGGGAACAGTATAAGGTCAATGCCCCAAAGCTCAGGAGACCTACCGCCCTGAC
Organism: Eschrichtius robustus; assembly: GCF_028021215.1. NCBI lineage: Eukaryota > Metazoa > Chordata > Mammalia > Artiodactyla > Eschrichtiidae > Eschrichtius > Eschrichtius robustus. Next base: position 6,789,307 of record NC_090828.1, read on the forward strand.
CCCGAATGGGAGGCTGGTGCAGTCCTTGATTACTGCAGGCTCTGTTCCTTCTTGGCACAGTGGGGGGCACAGCGGGGGGACACCAGTGGGGAAGTAGAGTCAATGATCTCTGTCGTCAGCTTTACCCCTAAATTTCCACGATTTTATGCCCTAGAGGCAATTAGCCTAAATTTTAAAAAGAAAAGGAAACACAATCTAAAATAATTTAAGTAGAAATTTTAAATAGTACCCTTGGATTAGTACATTTTTATATTATTAATGCTTGTTAATTATTAGTACAGTTTTATATTATATTATTAATGAAGATGTGGGGTCTTCCCAGACCAGGGATCGAACCCATGTCCCCTGCACTGGCCCTGAATTCATCATTCTTAACATAAAGAAACCTATAGTTTCTTTTATTTGCTATCATCAGAAAGCTTAACTGTTTGTCAACTTTTGCCTTTCGCTACTATTATGTCTTTAGTTTTCTAAAGTTTTCTGTAGGTGGCCTTTCCATTCCAATTATTATCAATTTGGTGAAAACTTAACCAAGATCTAAGTTTTTGCCTTTGACTCTGTAGAAGAGAGAAGAGAATTTCAGGGATGGAAAAGAATTTTTTTCAAGTAGGCAAAAACTGCTAAATGTAAGGTAGTTAATAAGTCAACCTGTATATGCACACACTGACAGTCTTCATTTTCTTCTCCTCCCATTGTTTTTAACTTATACACAGTCATTAGTTTATTTCTCTATTTTAGGTGGTGTTTGATATTCGAATTAAAGCCGTAAAGGAATTAAAATTAATGAAGGAACTAGGTAATCATTTATGTTTGCTTTTGGTTTTTTGGTTTAATTTAGTTTTGTTTTGATTTTTAATTGAAAAAAAATATGGGAGAGTTCAAAAAAATAATTTAGGGAAAACTCACATATCTACCCAAAATGGACCACCCAAAATGGACAAATGTTAACATCTTGCCATGTGTTTGTTTTCGCCTCAAACATTACAAATAAAGTCCTCTATGTTCTCCTCAGACCTATCCTCCCTCCCCAGATGCAACCAGTATATCTGATTTGGGTGTGTATCTAGTTCGTGCATTCACATTGTACTATATATATTATACCTCTCTCTATATATGTATGTGTGTATATTGTATTTTTACATTTATGTAAATTCTATCTTAATGAATATAACATTCCACAAACACACTGTTCACTCGGCATTAAGTTTTCTTTTACAGCTTTATTGAGGTATAATTTACATATCATAAAACATCCATTTTAAGCATAATTCAGTGATTATTAGTAAATGTATAAGGTCGTACAGCCATCACAGCAATCCAGTTTTAGAACAGTTCCATCACTCCAAAAAGATCTCTTGTTCCCATTTACATACCAAGCCCCTGACAGCCATTCATCTGCTTTCTGTTTCTTTTGACTTGCTTTTCTGGTCATTTCATGTAAATGAAAGCATGTAATGTGTAGTCTCTTGTGTCTGGCTTCTTTCACTCAGTGTATCATTTTTGAGATTCATCCATGATTTAGCATGTTTCAGTAGTTTGTTCCTTTTTATTGCTGACTGGATAAAAAGGAATATATTGTACGGCTTGTATGGATATATCACATTTTGTTGGTTCATTACCAGTTGATGGACATTTGGATTGTTTCCACTTTGGGGCTTTTATGACTGATTCTGCTATAAGCATTATGTCTTTGTATAGATCTGTGTTTTCAATTCTCCTGGGTAGATGTACAGAATTGGAATTGCTGGGTCATATGGCAAAGTTATGTTTAACTTTATAAGAAACTGCTGTACTATTTTCCAAAGTGGCTGAATCATTTACGTACCCACTGGCAATGTATCAGGGTTGCAGTTTCTTCACATCCTTGCCAATATTTATAATTGTCTTTTTTTTTTTAATTTTATTTATTTTTGGCTGTGTTGGGTCTTCGTTGCTGCGCACAGCCTTTCTCTAGTTGCGGCGAGCGCGGGCTTCTCATTGCAGTGGCTTCTCTTGTTGCGGAGCACGGGCTCTAGGCATGCGGGCTTCAGTAGTTGTGGCACGTGGGCTCAGTAGTTGTCACTCGCAGGCTCTAGAGCGCAGGCTCAGTAGTTGTGGTGCACGGGCTTAGTTGCTCCGCGGCATGTGGGATCTTCCCGGACCAGGGCTTGAACCCGTGTCCCATGCATTGGCAGGTGGATTCCTAACCACTTTGCCACCAGGGAAGTCCTATAATTGTCTTTTTGATTGTAGCCATTTTAGTGAACATGAGTTGGTATCTCCTGTGTTTAACTGCATTTTCCTGATGCAGTGATGGTGAACACTATTGATGTGCTTATCATCTACTTGTATACTCTGAGGATCCTATTAAAACTACTAGAATTAATAAGTGAGTTTAACAAGAACTCAAAATCAATATATAAAAATCCATATATGTTTACTAGCAACAAAAAAATGCAAAATTAAATTAAGAAAACATTTATAATAGCATAAACTATCATGAAATACTTGGGGGTAGATTTAACAAGATATGTGCAAGGCCTGTACACTGGAAACTAGAAAACATTGCCATGAAAAATAAAAGGAGACCCAAATAAATTAAATGATGTACCATATTCTTGGATCAGAAGACACAGTACTGTTTGGTAATTGCAATCATTGTTGCTTTTGTTGTGGTCATCCATTTACAATGCTTGGTGTCTATTTATCTCTTGTAAAAATAAAATACAGTGTGTGTGTGTGAAAAAAAAAATGTAAACAGTGCTTGATAGGATAATGAGATTAGAGATGGTCTTTTAAATTTTTCATTGTTATGCTAATACAATACCTTTATAAAACCTAAAAATCTTGAAACAAACAAAAAAAAATAAAATAAAAAAAAAAAGAAGACAGTACTATTAAGAGGCTAATTCTCTCAAAATTCATTTGTACATTCAGTGCATTCTCACTCAAAATTCTGGCAGGTTTTTTTTTTTTTTTTTTTTGGTAGAAATTGACAAGCTGATTCTTAAATTTATGTGGAAATGCAAAGAACCTAAAGTATCTGTAACAATTTTAGAGGAAATAAAGAAAAAAGTTGGAAGAGTTACACCATCTGATTTCAAGACTTACTCTGAAACTATAGAAATCAAGACAGTGTGTGTAGTCATGAGGGTAGACACATGGAGCAGAGTTCAGCACGTGTGGCCTACAACCTGCTTCTGCACAGCCAGTGAGCTTAGAATAGTTTTTACATTTTTTAAGGGCTCTTTTAAGAAGAAGAATGTGCAACAGAGATCATATGTGGAAATGTTCCAAAGTATTTACAACAGAACTACATTGAAAAGCCAGAAATAGATGCAAACATATTTAGTCAGTTGACTTTCAACAGAAGTGCCAAGGTATTTCCATGGGGAAAGATACTATTTCAGCATACAGTGCTGGACCAATTGGATATCAATAGATGCAAAAATGAACCTCCACCTTTGCCTTACATCATGTAAAAAATGAACTCAAAATGGATCATAGGACTTGCCTGGTGGCGCAGTGGTTAAGAATCCACCTGCCAATGCAGGAGACACGGGTTCAACCCCTGGTCCGGGAAGATCCCACATGCCGCAGAGCAACTAAGCCCGGGGGGCACAACTACTAAGTCTGTGCTCTAGAGCCTGTGCTCCACAACAAGAGAAGCCACTGCAATGAGAAGCCCGTGTACTGCAACAAAGAGTAGCCCCCGCTTGCCGCAACTAGGGAAGGCCCGTGCGAAGCAACGAAGACCCAACACAGCCAAAAATAAATTAAATAAATATTTTTTTTAAAAAATGGATCATAGACTTAAATGTTAAAACCTAAAACTATAAAACTTCTGGGAGAAAACATAGAAAATCTCTGTTACTTTTACCATAAGGAAGACATTTTTTTAAAGATAGGACTTAGAAAGTACAAACCATGAAGGGAAAAGCAAATTGGACTACTACAAAATTTAAAAGGCATTTGAAAAGGCAGGCCACAAACTGAGAGAAAAAATTTATAAAACATGTATTTGACAATAGACTTGCATCCGGGATATATAAAAAATACTTATAACCTAATCAGAAGACAACCCAAATTGGGAAGCCACTTTACAAAAGAAAATCTACCTGTGAACTCCCAATAAGCACAGGAGAAGATGCTCAGTATCATTAGCCAACAAACTAAAACCGTAATGATGCATCACTGCACGCTTAGTAGAATGATTAAAATTTTAAATGCTGACAAAACTAAGTGATATCAAAGATGTGGAGCAACTGGGACTGCCGTGTATTGCTGGTGGGAGTGTAAAATGATACAGTCACTTTGGTAAGGAGTTAGCTTATTTCCTGTGAATTTAAACATTCACTTATCAATTCTCCTGGATTTTTATCCAAGAAAAATTAAAACATGTATGCTTACAAATACTGTATGTAAATGTTCATAACCAAAAATGGGAAACAATCCAAATGTCAGTGAGCAGGTGAACAAATTGTGGTGTATCCATACAATGGGATACTATTCATCAATAAAAGAAGTAAACTACCACCCCATGCAAAACATGGGTGAATCTCAAAGACATCATGCCAAGCAAAAGAAGCTAGTCACAAAAGAGTAATACTCTTAGGATTCCACTTATCGATGTGAAATTGTCAAAAAAGAAAACCTAAGCTGTAGTTACAGAGGCAGATCAGAATTAGGGGATGGGGGATTGACTACGGAGTGGCATGAGGGAATTCGGGGGGTGATGCAACTTATATCTCAATTTGCTGGTGGTTACCGAGTGTTTTCATCGACCTCTTTTAAACTGTGCGCTTAAACTGGATGTGTTTTATTATAAGTAAATTATACCTCAATAAAGTTACCTGAGAATATATGGTTTATTAAAATGAATAGTTTGTTGTCTTCCCATGTCACAGATCTCCTTTCTTCCACTCCTTCTTCCCTCCGAACTATTGTTTACATAGCAAGTGGTCTTAAACGTAGGTGAATCAGATCATGTCACCCTCTGCTCAAAGCCCTGTTGTGCTCTTTGTACTTTGTAGTGGATTGCCTGTGGGCTCCTAGCCTACGGGAACCTGCTTTGTCTGACCACTGCCTAACTAACCTCCTTGCAGTCCACTCATCTGCTTATTCACAGCACACTTCCCATGCTGACTTTGTGGAGTTTCTGGTCACAGGCTCTCTTCCACCCCCGAGACTTCTCTTTTATTTTTTAAAGCAGAGGGAGGTTTTTTGTTTTTTTGTTTTTACATATTTATTTTTGGCTGTGTTGGGTCTTTGTTTCTGTTCGTGGGCTTTCTCTAGTTGTGGAGAGTGGGGGCTGCCCTTCACTGTGGTGGCTTCCCTTGTTACGGAGCTCGGGCTCTAGGTGCACAGGCTTCAGTAGTTGTGGCTCCCGGGCTCTAGAGCTCAGGCTCGGTAGCTGTGGCGCACGGGCTTAGTTCCTCCGCAGCATGTGGGATCTTCCCGGACCAGGGATCAAACCCATGTCCCCCGCATCGGCAGGTGGATTCTTAACCACTGCGCCACCAGGGAAGCCCCCCTGAGACTTCTTAGTCTTGTAATCTTTTTGAACTCTGTTCCCTTTACTCTTCATCTGCTAACTTTAGTCACTTATTTGGTCTCAGCTGAAATGTTATTTCCGTCATCCCTGGCTACACAATCTCAGTTAATCTATCATACTCTAACGCCCTGTCCTTCCCTTCGTAGCACTTACACTGTAACTACCTGTGTTTTGTGTTATGAATGTCCACCTCTCCCATTAGATGAGGCTCTTTGCGGGCAGAGTCCATGGCGGTTTTTCTTAATGTCAGCTTCTAGGACAGTGCCTGGCACATAGAAGATACATGGCATTTGTTGCATGAAAGTGAAAATTTTTTTAAATCAGTATTTTAAGTTAGCATTTTTTAAATTGAAGGACTCTTTTACATAAGCTGTTTCAGTTGTCAAGCCGTTTGTATTAGAATTCTATGCTGGCTTCACATTACTGTAGTATAAGGGCTAGAACTCAGGAGTCTCAAAGAGATTCTGTTCTGTTCAGATAAAGTTAGAACTTCTAAGGCCCATGGCATTCATTCCTGCCCTCTCAGAAGCCTCCACCCCTTTGAATTCCCCCACTTCATATGCAACTTGGTAAGAATTCTGTTTGGAATTAAAACCTAATATACTTCTTCCCACAAAGCAGGAGTCTTTGCATCCTCAAAAACAGGGCATACTGGCCCTAATCCATTTACTAACTAAGCATAAGAATCACCTAACTTATTTTAAATCTAGGCAGTCTCTGCGCAGTTCTGATACACATGAATTTCAGTTACCACCGTTCATCTGTTACCCAGCAGCATGGTTCAAATTTCAGCTGCCACCGGGTATTAACTGAGTAATTGCATAAAGTACAAACTTTGCTACTAGCTCTTTAGTCTACAGATCACTGTGAAATAACATGTACATCATGATCAATGACCAGTTACTTCACTCTTTAAAGCGTATCAGTAATTGGTCAGTGCATAGCTGCTATTAATTTCACCACATAGACAACAAAATGTGTAGCTTATTGCCTCCTTTTCTCCCAGTGGTAAACTCAGGTGACATTTTACAAGAATGGATAATCGAATTAGCCAACAATGGTGAAAGTGCAGGAAGGAAACAAAAGTATATGGGACTTCCCTTGTGGCGCAGTGGTTAAGAATTTGCCTGCCAATGCAGGGGACATGGGTTCGAGCCCTGGTCCGGGAAGATCCCACATGCCACGGAGCAACTAAGCCCGTGCGCCACAACTACTGAGCCTGCGCTCTAGGGCCCGAGAGCCACAACTACTGAAGCCCATGCGCCTAGAGCGCGTGCTCCGCAACAAGAGAAGCCACCGCAATGAGAAGCCCACGAGTAGAGTAACCCCCGCTACTCTACGAAGAGTAGCCCCCGCTCACCGCAACTAGAGAAAGTTGCACGCAGCCACAAAGACCCAACACAGCCAAAAAATAAATAAATAAATTTATTAAAAAGAGAGAGAGAGAAACAAAAGTATATGGAGCTGTAGAAGAAATAGCTGGCTGTGGGAATGCTGGCACTGCTGTCATTTGAGAGAATCCAGATGTGCAGCCAGAGAAACTTAATGAACATAAACTCACAGGAGTGAGGAAAGTGGTTGTGACGAAAAGTATATGAAGATATCCCAGAGGAGTCGACGCTGGCAGAAAAACTTCATGTTAAAGGAGCTCTTGTAGATATTTCATGAAATTGAAAGTATAAAACATAAAATACTGGAAGCTGATCCAAACTTAGAGTATCATTAGGGGCTAGAGAAGATGGTCACCCTGTACTGCAAGCTCTACGAGACAAAAGCAATCCCTGTTTCAACTATTCTTGTGTTTTTTACAAAGAAAACATTTTAATTCTCAGTGTCTGTAGTTTTTTTTTTTTATCTTATTATTTTTGGCTGTGTTGGGTCTTGGTTGCTGCACACGGGCTTTCTCTAGTTGTGCCGAGCAGGGGCTGCTCTTCGTTGCGGTGCGTGGGCTTCTCACTGCGGTGGCTTCTCTTGTTGCGGAGCACAGGCTCTAGGCACGCGGGCTTCAGTAGTTGCAGCATGTGGGCTCAGTAGTTGTGGCTTGCGGGCTCTAGAGCGCAGGCTCAGTAGTTGTGGCGCGTGGGCTTAGTTGCTCTGGGATCTTCCCAGCCCAGGGCTTGAACCCATGTCCCCTGCATTGGCAGGCGGATCCTTAACCACTGCACCACCAGGGAAGCCCCCTGTAGTGTTTTAAATTACAGTAAATATTAGTTTGCTATTTTTTTATTTCACTGTACATGTGTAACTGACAGTTTTTAATGTTTTGGCAAAAAATTTTAAAGGTCACGGTATAATCATAATTTTTTTTAAGATTTCTGTGCACAGTTTCAACTTGCACAGGCATTCTTACGGTCCTGCACTGCTGTGCAAAGGGAAGACTGCCTGTACGTGGTTTTTTGTTGTTGGGTTTTTTTGCTTGTTTTTTTGGTTTTTTAGCTTCCTGCTAATTAGCACAGTATAGCATCTCTCTTTGGTTTTCTTTGTTTGCTGCACTAACCAGCATCTTTTTATTTATAGCCGAGGACAGCTGTTTGAGGCCTATTGATAGAAACGGGAAGCTTCTTTGTCCAGGTAAATCTTTTTGGTAGCCTTCAAAAGCTGACACCTACTCATGCCACCTATCTTTCTCAACACTTTTACCTTAAACAGTGACTTCCAATACCTAATATTCTTAAGTTACCTTTTAGAAACTGGTTTATAGAACAGACTTTCATCCAGGTGTCTTCCTTGTGAATTACAGAAAGTCTTAACCAAAAATCAAACACTTCTGTTTTCTAAAGGAAAACACCTGTCTTTCTGATTAGCTGACGTGCATTTTAGTCATGGTTTTGCCCTAGTTGTATCTTTCTAGATTTATTATCAAAGTTTTTTCTTTGTTTTGCTAATTTTACCGTGATACCAGTTATCACAGTAACCAGAGTCTTGGTTCTTACCTCTGTAACGCATCTTGTCATTAGACTTAATTTACTCTTTTGATGTAGTCACCATAGCAGCTTTAAACTTGGAAGAAGCTAGTCCATCATGCATGAATCAATTCAGAATATTACATAATCCATGCAGACAACAGCTCTCTTTTGTTAAGTATGAATCTAGAACATTCATAGCTGCCTCTTATTTCTTAGCATTGCTGTACAGATAACAAGAGTATACGTTCTAGAGTGAGAAAATCTAAGATCAAACATAACTGTATATAATCCTTTTGCCTGGAGTATAACTCAGTTTTTTTCTTTCTTAACATTCTTGATTTACAAAGAAAGGCTGATTTCAGTGTATTAGTTTGCCCAAAGGTAGGAATTAATAACATTTACCATGTTATCAAAATTCTTTTTAGTGCCAGACAATTATACTCTGAAGGAAGCAGAAGTGAAGATGGGGAGTTCATTGGGACTGTGTCCTGGAAAAGCACCAACTTCCTCTCAGGTAAAAGGAGATCACCTGACAGACCCAAACCAACCTTACCATGATCAGAAGTTCTTAATTGTATGATTCATTCCTTAACTACTGCAGTAATACTGTTTTTCTTAAAATTTTTCTTTTCCTTAAATGATACCTTTTATTTAGGAATACATCCATATAGTTCTCTGTGTTTAAGTCAAAAATACGATGTCAAAGTATATTCATAAGGTGGTTTTCCTGTGAAAATTTTGTGTTTAAGGGAGATCTTTAAAGTTGAGTGGCCACCAGTTTCAACCACCATAATTCATAAATTCTAAAATGTACCCTTTTTCTCCTACATTTTAACATCTGTGAGATTAAGATGCGTCTTACAGTCAGTGGCATCCTGCACTGTAGCTGATGCTATGCTTCCTTTCTTAGTGGTACATAAAATAATGAGTAACAACTGGCAGCATTTTAGATTTAATGAAATAAAGTATACTGATTTTGAACTTAATTACTCCTTGCAATAATATAATAGACTCACAGCAGATTTTTCTTTATCGGTATTCATTTTATTTATAAAATACTATCAGGATGACCTTTGCCTAGAACCCTACCTACTTAATAAACTTTCATTATAGTCCAAAAGCCGTAGTGATGTCCTTATTGTTAAGACTGTATCACGGTAAGCTAAACTCATATCAGGATCCCCATGGCTCCTAGATCCCTGATATGGAATTAATCCACTTCATTATTTTCCCAACTACCTCCCTTTAATTTGTTCTTCCCCAAACTCTAACAAATAGTAGTGCATGACAAGATCATAGGAGAAAAAACATGACAAGTGTGGCTGAGTTAGGAGAAAAAACATGACAAGTGTGGTTGAGTTAGAAAGGAAAAATAGGGCTGTAAAGAACTGAATTGACGAGATCAGATTTACATTTTTCCTGTGGGTTCCAGGGAGTTAAAGTATATGGGACCTCTGGACAGAAAGTAAGGTCACAAACTAATGACTCAGAAAAAACACAGTTAATGGTCATAGTGTATAGTAATTGCAAATCTCTTTGAGGAATGACTGAGAGAGAGATGGAGATCATACTAGAATAAATAATGTCTGTGAGAGATGTTTCTTAGGAGTAAAAACATTGGTGATAAAGAATCTTACATTTCTAGGTAGTCAAGATTATTGTTTAAATTGTAACTTTAAAATACCCAACATAGACTAGTTTTTACATAATTTGAGATTTCTATTAAAGTTTTATGACCATTGGCTTTTCGGTTTTGGAAATAAATAATATATTTATAGAATTTTGAAATTCAAATTAAATTGCATTTATACCTCTATCTTCATCTTAGCTGTTCCTGTTTTTCGCTGTGGGAAGCGATGTTCAGCCTGGGACAGAGATGGATATCATAGTAGAAGAAACAATATCTGTGAGAGATGTAAGGAATTTTACTTTGGGTGGCCGGGGTCTGTGGGTGTTTGGCATGGGGAGCAGTGGTAACCTGTGTTAGGATTTTGAGATCCTAAGGGTAGGGTTTACATAATATCCTTTAAAGAATTCTGTGTATTCACTAAAAGAATAGTTTGGATTGCTTGAAAGGTGGTGAGCCAGCTATGGTTTTAAAAATAAGATTATTGGGCTTCCCCGGTGGCGCAGTGGTTGGGAATCTGCCTGCCAATGCAGGGGACATGGGTTCGAGCCCTGGTCTGGGAAGATCCCACATGCCGCGGAGCAACTAGCCCCGTGAGCCACAATTACTGAGCCTGCGCGTCTGGAGCCTGTGCTCCGCAACAAGAGAGGCCGTGATAATGAGAGGCCCGCGCACCGCAATGAGGAGTGGCCCCCACTTGCCGCAACTAGAGAAAGCCCTCGCACAGAAACAAAGACCCAACACAGCCAAAAAAAAATAAATAAATAAATAATTTTTTTTTAAAAAAAGAAAAAGAATCCTATATCTCTTAAAAAAAAAAAAGATTATTTTTTCTAGTCTGACTACCAATAATACATGTTTATTGTAGAAATTTGGGATATATAAAAACGGGTTAAAAGAAAAAAATTAAAACCCCTCATTATCCCTTATCCCACTAATGTTAACATTTTGGCATATTTCCTTCTGCTGTTTCTACCTTATGTGTACACACATAATCTCACACACAACAGGTGTGAATGTGTGTGTGTGATAAAGCAGACAATTATGTTAATGTCACTGAGAACAGGGACTTTTCAGTCTTGGAAAATGGAGAGACAGATAATATCAATGTGGTTAAAGAAAGCCTGTACTCCTGAATTTGTTTTTTGTTTTCTTTTAAATATTTATTTATTTGTTTGCTTGTTTGTTTCCTTATTTATTTATTTTGGCTGCGCCGTGTCTTCGTTGCGCCGTGTGGGAATCTTCGTTGCGGCATGCGGGATCTTTAGTTGTGGTGTGCAGACTTCTTTTTTTAATATTTATTTATTTGTTTATTTAGAATTTAAAATTTTTTTTAATTTTTAATTTAATTTTATTTTTTTTATACAGCAGGTTCTTACTAGTTATCCATTTTATACACATTAATGTATACATGTCAGTCCCTATCTCCCAATTCATCACACCACCACAACCACCCCCCCCCCCCACTGCTTTCCCCCCTTGGTGTCCATACGTTTGTTCTCTACATCTGTGTCTCTATTTCTGCCCTGCAAACCGGTTCATCTGTACCATTTTTCTAGGTTCCACATGTATGCATTAATATACAGTATTTGTTTTTCTGACTTATTTCACTATGTATGACAGTCTCTAGATTCATTCACGTCTCTACAAATCACCCAATTTCCTTCCTTTTTATGGCTGAGTAATATTCCATTGTATATATGTACCACATCTTTATCCATTCGTCTGTCGATGGGCATTTAGGTTGCTTCCATGACCTGACTATTGTAAATAGTACTGCAATGATCATTGGGGTGCATGTGTCTTTTTGAATTATGGTTTTCTCTGGGTATATGCCCAGTAGTGGGATGCCCATTCTCACTGGTGTGAGGTGATACCTCATTGTAGTTTTGATTTGCATTTCTCTAATAATTAGTGATGTTGAGCAGCTTTTCATGTGCTTCTTGGCCATCTATATGTCTTCTTTGGAGAAATGTCTACTTAGGTCTTCTGCCCATTTTTGGATTGGGTTGTATGTTTTTTAATATTGAGCTGCATGAGCTGTTTATATATTTTGGAGATTAATCCTTTGTCTGTTGATTCATTTGCAAATATTTTCTCCCATTCTGAAGGTTGTCTGTTTGCCTTGTTTGTAGTTTCCTTTGCTTTGCAAAAGCTTTTAAGTTTCATTAGGTCCCATTTGTTTATTTTTGTTTTTATTTCCATTACTCTAGGAAGTGGATCAAAAAAGATCTTGCTGTGATTCATGTCAAAGAGTGTTCTTCCTATGTTTTCCTCTAAGAGTTTTATAGTGTCCGGTCTTACATTTAGGTCTCTAATCCATTTTGAGTTTATTTTTGTGTATGGTGTTAGGGAGTGTTCTAATTTCATTCTTTTACATGTAGCTGTCCAGTTTTCCCAGCACCGCTTATTGAAGAGACTGTCTTTTCTCCATTGTATATCCTTGCGTCCTTTGTCATAGATTAGTTGACCATAGGTGCGTGGGTTTATCTCTGGGCTTTCTGTCCTGTTCCATTGATCTTTATTTCTGTTTTTGTGCCAGTGTCTTGATTACTGTAGCTTTGTAGTATAGTCTGAAGTTAGGGAGTCTGATTCCTCCAGCTCCGTTTTTTTCCCTCAAGACTGCTTTGGCTCTTCGGGGTCTTTTTTTCTCCATACATATTTTAAGATTTTTTGTTGTAGTTCTGTAAAAAATGCCATTGGTAATTTGATAGGGATTGCATTGGATCTGTAGATTGCTTTGGGTAATGTAGTCATTTTCACAGTATTGATTCTTCCAATCCAAGAACATGGTATATCTCTCCATTTGTTTGTATCATCTTTAATTTCTTTCATCAGTGTCTTATAGTTTTCTGCATACTGGTCTCTTGTCTCCCTCGGTAGGTTTATTCCTAGGTATTTTATTCTTTTTGTTGCAGTGGAAAATGGGAGTGTTTCTTTAATTGCTCTTTCAGATTTTTCATCACTAGTGTATAGGAATGCAAGAGATTTCTGTGCATTAATTTTGTATCCTGCACCTTTACCAAATTCATTGATTAGCTCTAGTAGTTTTCTGGTGGCATCTTTAGGATTCTCTATGTATAGTATCATGTCATCTGCAAACAGTGACAGTTTTAGTTCTTTTCCAATTTGTATTCCTTTTATTTCTTTTTCTTCTCTGATTGCAGTGGCTAGGACTTCCAAAACTATGTTGAATAATAGTGGTGAGAGTGGACGTCCTTGTCTTGTTCCTGATCTTAGAGGAAATGCTTTCAGTTTTTCACCATTGAGAATGAGGTTTGCTGTGGGTTTGTCATATATGGCCTTCATTATGTTGAGGTAGGTTCCCTCTATGCCCACTTTCTGGAGAGTTTTTATCATAAGTTGTGTTGAATTTTGTCAGAAGCTTTTTCTGCATCTATTGAGATGATCATATGGTTTTTCTCCTTCAGTTTGTTAATATGGTGTATCCCGTTGATTGATTTGCATATATTGAAGAATCCTTGTGTCCCCTGGATAAATCCCATTTGATCATGGTGTATAATCCTTTTAATGTGTTGTTGGATTCTGTTTGCTAGTATTTTGTTGAGGATTTTTGCATCTCTATTCATCAGTGATATTGGTCTGTAATTTTCTTTTTTTGTAGTATCTTTGTCTGGTTTTGGTATCAGGGTGATGGTGGCCTCTTGGAATGAGTTTGGGAGTGTTCTTTCCTCTGCAGTTTTTTGGAAGAGTTTGAGAAGGATGGGTGTTAGCTCTTCTCTAAATATTTGATAGAATTCAGCTGTGAAGTCATCTGGTCCTGGACTTTCGTTTGTTGGAAGATTTTTAATCACAGTTTCAATTTCATTACTTGTGATTGGTCTGTTCATGTTTTCTATTTCTTCCTGGTTCAGTCTTGGAAGGTTATACCTTTCTAAGAATTTGTCCATTTCTTCCAGGTTGTCCATTTTATTGCCATAGAGTTGCTTGTAGTAGTCTCTTAGGATGCTTTGTATTTCTGCAGTGTCTGTTGTAACTTCTCCTTTTTCATTTCTATTTTATTGATTTGAGTCCTCTCCCTCCTTTTCTTGATGAGTTTGGCTAATGGTTTATCAATTTTGTTTATCTTCTCAGAGAACCAGCTTTTAGTTTTATTGATCTTTGCTACTGTTTTCTTTGTTTCTATTTCATTTATTTCTGCTCTGATCTTTATGATTTCGTTCCTTTTGCTAACTCTGGGTTTTGTTTGTTCTTCTTTCTCTAGTTCCTTTAGTTGTAAGGTTAGATTGTTTATTTGAGATTTTTCTTGTTTCTTGAGGTAGGCTTGCATTGCTATAAACTTCCCTCTTAGAACTGCTTTTGCTGCATCCCATAGGTTTTGGATCGTCGTGTTTTCATTGTCATTTGTCTCTAGGTATTTTTTGATTTCCTCTTTGATTTCTTCAGTGATCTCTTGGTTATTTAGTAATGTATTGTTTAGCCTCCATGTGTTTGTGTTTTTTACGTTTTTTTCCCTGTAATTCATTACTAATCTCATAGTGTTGTGGTCAGAAAAGATGCTTGATATGATTTCAATTTTCTTAAATTTACTGAGGCTTGATTTGTGACCCAAGATGTTATCTATCCTGGAGAATGTTCCTTGTGCACTTGAGAAGAAAGTGTAATCTGCTGTTTTTGAATGGAATGTCCTATAAATATCAATTAAATCTATCTGGTCTATTGTGACATTTAAAGCTTGTGTTTCCTTTTTAATTTTCTGTTTGGATGATCTGTCCATTGATGTAAGTGAGGTGTTAACGTCCCCCACTATTATCGTGTTACTGTCGATTTCCTCTTTTATAGCTGTTAGCAGTTGCCTTATGTATTGAGGTGCTTCTATGTTGGGTGCATATATATTTACAATTGTTATATCTTCTTCTTGGATTGATCCCTTGATCATTATGTAGTGTCCTTCCTTGTCTCTTGTAACATTCTTTATTTTAAAGTCTATTTTATCTGATATGTCTCTTGTAACATTCTTTATTTTAAAGTCTAGTTTATCTGATATGAGTATTACTACTCCAGCTTTCTTTTGATTTCCATTTGCATGGAATATCTTTTTCCATCCCCTCACTTTTAGTCTGTATGTGTCCCTAGGTCTGAAGTGGGTCTCTTGTAGACAGCATATAGATGGGTCTTGTTTTTGTATCCGTTCAGCAAGCCTGTGTCTTTTGGTTGGAGCATTTAATCCATTTACGTTTAAGGTAATTATCGATATGTATGTTCCTGTTACCATTTTCATAATTGTTTGGGGTTTGGTTTTGTAGGTCCTTTTCTCCTCTTGTGTTTCCCACTTAGAGAAGTTCCTTTAGCATTTGTTGTAGAGCTGGTTTGGTGGTGCTGAATTCTCTTAGCTTTTGCTTGTCTGTAAAGCTTTTGATTTCTCCATCGAATCTGAGATCCTTGCTGGGTAGAGTAATCTTGGTTGTAGGTTCTTCCCTTTCATCACTTTAAATATGTCATGCCACTCCCTTCTGGCTTGTAGAGTTTCTGCTGAGAAATCAGCTGTTCACCTTATGGGAGTTCCCTTGTATGTTATTTGTCATTTTTCCCTTGCTGCTTTCAATAATTTTTCTTTGTCTTTAATTTTTGCCACTTTGATTACTATGTGTGTCAGCATGTTTCTCCTTGGGTTTATCCTGTATGGGACTCTCTGCGCTTCCTGGACTTGGGTGGCTCTTTCCTTTCCCATGTTAGGGAAATTTTCAACTATAATCTCTTCAAACATTTTCTCTGGTCCTTTCTCTCTCTCTTCTCCTTCTTGGACCCCTATAATGTGAGCGTTGTTGCATATAATGTTGTCCCAGAAGTCTCTTAGGCTGTCTTCATTTCTTTTCATTCTTTTTTCTTTATTCTGTTCCGCAGCAGTGAATTCCACCATTCTGTCTTCCAGGTCACTTATCCGTTCTTCTGCCTCAGTTATTCTGATACTGATTCCTTCTAGTGTATTTTTCATTTCAGTTATTGTATTGTTCATCTCTGTTTGTTTGTTCTTTAATTCTTCTAGGTCTTTGTTAAACATTTCTTGCATGTTCTTGATCTTTGCCTCCATTCTTTTTCCGAGGTCCTGGATCATCTTCACTATCATTATTCTGAATTCTTTTCTGGAAGGTTGCCTATCTCCACTTCATTTAGTTGCTTTTCTGGGGTTTTATCTTGTTCCTTCATCTGGTACATAGCCCTCTGCCTTTTCATCTTGTCTATCTTTCTGTGAATGTGGTTTTTGGTCCACAGGCTGCAGGATTGTAGTTTTTCTTGCTTCTTCTGTCTGTCCTGTGGTGGATTCTATTTATTTATTTATTCATTTGGTTACGTTGGGTCGTAGTTGCAGCACGCAGGCACTTCGTTGCAGCATGCAGGGTCTAGAGCATGCAGGCTTTGTTGCCCCGTGGCATGTGGTATCTTAGTTCCCTGGCCAGGGATCAGACCCGGGCCCCCTGCATTGGGAGCACAGAGTCTTACCCACTGGACCACCAGGGAAGTCCTTGTGCTCCTGAATTTGAATTAGAAGAGTCAGAATGGACCTGATATATTTTTTCTTTAAAAAATTATTTTTCTAGCTCTGTCCCCTGAAATGGCTTATAGAAACAGTCATCAACCTGGTAGTAGCAAGCACCCCAGCATTCAGACTGTGGTCACTGAATACCATTTCCTAGAGGAACTAGGGCTTCTCGGAGTAATGGCTGGTTCTGTATCTAGGTCAGGAAAGTGTATGATGAGCCTGGAACATCTTATCAGGACAGAAAACAGTATAGCTAGCAAAGACCTCTGGGATCAGCAAAGAGAGTCAGGAGCCAACCTGAAGATAAGAGTTTGAACCTCAGTGGGAATAATAATGAAAATTGATTCACACATACATAAAATCCATGAGTTCACAGTGATCCTAAAAAATATGCTATTCATTGCTTACCTATAGTGGATGCTAGGGAACCATAAATGAAAGAATCAAGCATTTATCTTTTTCTTTGCAAACTATACCTCACATCAACCAAATAGATAATGAGAAGATTTTTTTAATAGACATATCCCAGCTAACAAAATGAAGAAGGAATTTTAGACTATCACTGTTTTTCAACTCCTAATGAATTAATGGATCTAAACAAGGATTCTGATAAACTGCTAACAGCTCCAAAAGAGCAACACCCAGACATTTAGAAGTTCAAAACAATACCCGTGCTCTTCTTGCCAAAAGAAAAAAAATCTGGACCTGAGTCCGATCAAGCCTCTAGGTCTGAGTACCAGTTTATAAGAAGTGCAGGGGACAGAGGGACCTGTTAAGTGCACCACAGGCCTGCAGTAAGCACTGTCCCGAAGTGGGAAACTCCTCCTCTTCAGGAAATCAACTGCAGTGTGAGACAGCCTGTAGGTTAAAGGAGACTTAGGAGAAATAGCAGGTGGGTGCAATGTATGGAATTTATGTGGCCCTTGATTCAAACCAAAAGAACTGTAGTAACTGTTTAAGAGAAAGTAAAGAAATTTGAACACTGACGGAATATTTGTTATTTAGAATTCTTAATTTTTTTACATATTATAATTATTTAAGAGTTACGTTTTTTAAAAGAATCTTCATCTTTTAGAGCTGAGTACTGAATATCAATAAATGAAATGATACCTGAAATTTGCTTCAAAAGAATGTGAGGAGCAAGTCAGGGGGAGTGGGTGGGGTATTGACAAACAAGACTGACCACAGCAGGAGTTGAGACTGGCAATGGATACTGGAGGGTTCATTTTACTGTCCTCTGCATGTGTTTGAAATTTTGCATGAAAAAACGTTTTTTAAAAATTTTTTATTATTTTTTAATAAATTTATTTCTATTTATTTTTGGCTGCGTTGGGTCTTTGTTGCCGCACACGGGCTTTCTCTAGTTGTGGCGAGCGGGGGCTACTCTTCGTTATGGTGTGCAGGCTTCTCATTGCAGTGGCTTCTCTTATTATGGAACATGGGCTCTAGGCACGTGGGCGTCAGTAGTTGTGCACGGGCTCAATAGTTGTGGCTCGAGGGCTCTAGAGCACAGGCTCAGTAGCTGTGGCGCACGGGCTTGGTTGCTCCGCGACATGTGGGATCTTCCCAGCCCAGGGCTCGAACCTGTGTCCCCTGCATGGGCAGGTGGATTCTTAACCACTGCGCCACCAGGGAAGTCCCCAAACATTTTTTAAATAAAATATTTTTTTACCCTTTGTTACAAGCTGTAAATATTTTCCCAGGTTTTCATTTGCCTTTTAACTTTAATACGTTTTTTGTTTGGGGGTTTTTTTAGCTTTAAAAAAAGGTTTATTATTGACTTACTGCCAGCAAGCGATACATATCATAGCAATCAGACATTAGAGTGTCCCTGATAAGGTTTGGACTTGTGCTAGATGATTCTAAGGAGGGATAAGGGCTAATTTTGGATTGGATGCTATCAAGAATTGGGGGGCAATTCAGTATCTTATTTATGTTTGTAAGTTGGAAGTGTGAAGAGGGACTAGAGATATCATTGGAAAGGCAGCAGTTACTTAGAAGAAAAGATGGTTAGTCATTTTGTGCCTGGGATGTGGCCTTGGGTAACTTTAGTGTTTTTTTGTTTCAAAGAATGGAAACCACAAAACTTTTCAAAGGTGCGACGTGTATGTCTTTCTTCTGTTCTGTCCTGAACCCACTGCAGGCAGATTCATTCCCTCTGCCCACCCACACCCCTGCCCCCAGCTGAAGCTGCTCTCTCAAGGCTGTCAGTGGCCTCCGTGTTGCTGTGTCCGGTGAGCAGGTCTCGGTCTTCATCTTACTTGCTCTTTCAGCAGCAGTGACATACTTGATGACTTTTGTCACTTGCTTTGAGAAGACCGCAGCTCTTTAGGTTTTCCTCCCACCTCTCAGGCCTACCCGTTCTCAGTCTGTGCTTCCTCTTCTCTCTGCCTTGTGAGCACCTCGTGCTCAAGTCGTAGACGCCATATTCATATGTCCAGCTACTCTTTGGTTGTCTGATTGTCATCCCAAATTATAGCACACCCACAGCAGAGCTCCTGATCTCTCTCAAACATACTTCACTCACATTTCCCTTTTCTATTATGGTGGCTCCATTTTCTGCTTGCTTAGGCCAAAAACCTTGAAATCATCTTTGATTCTTTTCTTTCTTACTTCATAACCGGTGTTTCAGGAAATCGTTTTGGTTCTGCCATCAAGATTTATCTGGGATCTGATCACATCTTATTCCCTCCACTGCTGTCATCACTTCACCTCTCATCTGGATTATTCCAGCAGCTTCCTAACCGATCTCCTTCCTTCCAGCCTGACACCTCCCAGGGTGTGTTCTTACAAAGAAGTGGAATAATGCTTTAAAGTGTAAGATCAGTCAGTCCTCTGCACACAACCCTGCTCTGCTTTCCCATCTCACTCGGGGTGAGGGGGGGAGCCCCTGAGTGACCTTGTGAGGCCCTGTGTGATCTGGCCCTTTGGTATCTTTAAAAAAAAAAAAAAAAAAGATGTCTAACTATTACTCTCTCTCGCTCTACTCCAGTCACGTTGGTCACTATGCTGTTCCTCAAACAGGCCTTTACACTGGCAGTTTCCTCTGTCTGGAACACAGGTTGAATGCTCAATTGCTTGTTTTTCTTAAATAATGGAGGCCTTTGAGACTGCACTTTGCTTTGAATATGGCTTTGGTCCTGTTCCCTGTTTTATCATACTGTGTTGTCATTGTCGTCATTTTCTAAACAATCTTTAATTCTAGAGTCTCTTTTATTTTTAATCAGACAAGTAATTGTGGATTTAGTCTTATTTTTTAAACTTCGGGGGGACTAAAAATCCCCCTTGGTCACCACCCTATTCTTGTCCCTTCCCCAGAAGTCACTGTTGTCATTGGACAGTATAATCTTATCCACATCAGTAGAGTGTATCCTTCTGTACCTTTGCTGTGTGTGTACCAATGTGTGGGTATGTATGTACGTGTAGAAATAAGAGCTTGACTTGCATGGTTTTTTTAAAAATCATAAATGGGATCCCAGAACTTTGTTTCACTTAAAATATTTTAAAGATCTTTTAAGACCAGTAAATATAAATCTCTTTTATCCTTTTAATTGTTTTAAGACCTCTCATAGTTTATTTAAATGTTCCCCTGTTAATCCAGGGATGTCTGGATTGTTTACCATTTTTCTCCTAATCCAAGCAGGGCAGCAGTGATCATCCTTTGTACTACTCCCTTCTGCTCTATTATAGTATAAATGAAATTTTACATACTCCTTTGCCCTAAATTTATTTAAGAATGTTTATCCCCTCAAGAAGTTGGGAGTTTTTTATGACTATTTTTGTTTTGTTTAAACGTCTGTTAATCGTGTCTCGTTTATTGAATTGTGCCATGAGCTCACAGTATGCATAGTTCTTCCCTCATGAGTGGATGTATGACCGGTTGTTTCTTAGATGATAAATAAAAGCTAATCTCCTTCTATAGGAGTCAGAGTTCTGTGACATCAGCCTAATTAATCACATCTGGTCAAAAATACACTGTTAGTCCTCATAAGAAACGAATCGTACCACAGTCCTGGAAGTGGATGAACTTTTAGATAGGCCGGGTTGCGAACACCGGAAACTGATTTTCCCTGCTGAACTGGCGCCACCTAGCCCTTAAGAAGCGCTTGCTTAATCACTGCACCGTGTGTATCTTTATCTATTTGAGAATTACTAAGTATAATCGGACTCAGATAGGCCCAGGGTGTTTCTCGCAATACTGTAACTCAGATATAGAACAACTAATGAGCATAGTTTTTTTTTCTTACAGTGTTTAAAGGTAGTGCTGGAGAAATCTGGCCTATCAGGTAAGTTACAGAACGTGATGATACACAAGTTTATCCACATCCTTTACTCGTAATAAATTTTCTATAAGCCTAATGAAAACTTTTCAAACTTGTTTTCCTCCGGGGTTGTCAGTTACGCTTTACATTTCTATACGTACATAATTCTCCTGGTTCTTGTTTGCAGGCTAAAAGAAAACTAGTTGTAGGTTAGCCTGCTTCTAAGGAAAGAGAGCCTAGATAGGAAACAACAAAGGTACAAAAGAGATACAGTTAAGATTTAGACCCTCTGGAATTCCCTAGATCTTTTGCTGAATTTCTTTTTTTAACCTCACGGATTCAGAATTTCAATGCATTGTGTTTCATGCCAGTATTTCTGTGTATAGATTAGGGAATGTAATATGAATGAAAAAATAAACCCAGGGTATCCTGAAGTGGCTACCCAGATGGAACCACGGGAGCGAGCTTGAGGAGACATCACACTGCTTTCATTAGAGCGAGTGCTTGCCGTTCTCTCCACCAGAGTGGAAGCGTGGGGCTCCGTTATCTTGCAGGGACATTCACTTGCTCAACTTCTAGGAGTTTCTGTGCGGTGCCTCAGGTCATCTCGACAGTAGTCCCCCCATGCAGGGATCATCCCCCGTTCCCACTTTACAGATGCTGAAAATGGTTAAACGACTTACCCAGTGTTACAGAGCAAGTAGCTAAGTGGCTCTGATTTCAGAACTCTGATTTCTTTCTACCATGCTGTGCTAAGAAGTAATGGTGTTAACTCTTAACTTACTGGGGTTTTTTTAAAACAAACTTAGATTAAGTTACGTATCGATATAAATCTTACTGCATTTAAAACTACAACCGATGACAAAAGAGGGTCTACAAAGAACGGTATTGGGATTCAAAACCTGTGGCCTGTGCGGGATAAATGTGAGGTCTATGTTTCTTCCCTCATCTGTAGCTTCTTTCGGTGGGTGGTGGAGTTGACTGTTAAAAAACATTGCTCGTTTTTTAACCATCAGGATTTTCAACTTTTGCTCAGTTCCCTCTCCCCGAAAAAAAGTCTCTCCCCATGTCGTGTGTAGCAAGCATGCTGAAAAACGGATTAACCTTCATAAGTGTTCATTTGTACCAACTACATTGAAGCACTGTGCCACAAGGACACGCTTTCGTTAGATTGCTGCTGATTGGATAGGACAGGTTTGCTGTACGTTTTGTCAGTTGCTGAGCAATGCTAGCGTGTATTTTCATCTAAGACAGTGAAATAGAACTCAACTTCGTGATTTTAGGAGGGATTCTGTGCTTATGTACGTACATCCGTCTATGCTTAACGTGTGATGTGGATGCGTGTGTACTTGTAAATAATAAAGGTGTAGGTAGATGTTGCGTACTAGTACCAAGTCTTATTTTTATTTGCAAGTATACAGTTCTTGGTGGAATAGAGAGAAAATTAACCAAGTTGGGGCAACGACTTAATTTTTTTCAGGCCCTGGAAGAGATAATTTACTTTAAAAATTAATACTTATTAGATCATATCCCATTTGATACTCATTTATCCAGAAGGGTCATTCCTGACAAACTCTTAAAACATATTGTTCTGAATTCTTTTTCATCTGATTTTGATTCCTTCATAGGAGACGCATGGCATTTACGAAAAATGGATTGGTGCTATGAAGCTGGGGAGGCCTTATGTGACGAGGTAAGATTATTTCTGTACATTTCGTTTGTAAAGTGATTGTGTTTATTTTGTATTTTCATAAGGATACCACCCTACTCATGTGAATAAATTCTAGAGAAAGCTTTACTTTTTTTTTAGGATATACAAATCCAGGTGTGGGTCTACTTTTTCCTTGTTGAAGTTTTTTCATAGAGTCAGAGGGAAAGTTTCAGCTAAGTGGGGACATATCTAACATCTGTATTGAGTCCTCTTTTGATAAGAGAATATGTCTCTAGTAGTAGTTCTTCATTAACAGGCAGAGAACTACAGAGAACAAAAGACATTTGAACCAGTGAAAGAATTTGAAGATACACTCTGAAGTTTGAAACCTGAATATTTTAATCTGAGAGTTTCTCTGTGAGTTAATGATGGCAGAATTCATCTTACCAACCAATCACTTAGCCTCTGATTCAAACTGCATCTCTAAATCCAGCCCAGACTCTTAGGGTAGACTTAGGAGCAGTGTTATCCCAGGATGGTTGGAATCTGGTTAATCTTCTTTTTTCTTCTTCTTCTTCTTTTAAAAAATTTTTATTGAAGTGTAGTTGATTTACGATGTTGTGTTAGTTTCAGGTGTACAGCACGGAGATTCAGTTAAGTATATATATTCTATTTTAGATTCTTTTCCATTATAGATTATTATAAGATTTTGAGTATAGTTTCCTGTGCTGTACAGTAGGTCCTTATTGGTTATCTCTATTTTATATATAGTAGTGTGTATATGTTAATCCCAAACTCCTAATTTATCCCTCCCCCCCTTTCCCCTTTGGTAACCATAAGTTTGTTTTCTATGTCTGTGAGTCTATTTCTGTTTTGTAAATAAGTTCATTTGTATCATTTTTTTAGATTCCACATGTAAGTGATATCATATCATATGATATTTGTCTTTCTTTGACTTACTTCACTTAGTATGACAATCTCTAGGTCCATCTGTGTTACTGCAAATGGCATTATTTCTTTTTTTTAATGGCTGAGTAATATTCCACTGTATGTATGTACCACATCTTCTTTATCTATTCATCTGTCAGTGGGCATTTAGGTTGTTTCCATGTCTTGGCTGTTGTAAATCATGCCACTGTGAACATTGCGGTGCATGTATGTTTTCAAATTAGTGTTTTCTCTGGATATATGCCCAGGAGTGGGACCACTGGATCATATGGTAGCTCTATTTTTAGTTTTTTAAGGAACCTCCATAGTGTTCTCCATAGTGGCTGTACCAATCTACATTCCCACCAACAGCGCAAGAGGGTTCCCTTTTCTCCACACCCTCTCCAGCATTTATTATTTTTTATTTTTTAAAATATATTTATTTATTTATTTTTGGCTGCATTGGGTCTTCATTGATGCGCGGGCTTTCTCTATTTGCGGTGAGCGGGGGCTGCTCTTCATTGCGGTGTGCAGGCTTCTCATTGCAGTGGCTTCTCTTGTTGTGGAGCACAGGCTTGAGGCGCGTGGGCTTCAGTAGTTGTCGCACGCGGGCTCAGTAGTTGTGGCTCGCGGGCTCTAGAGTGCAGGCTCAGTAGTTGTGGTGCACGGGCTTAGTTGCTCCGCGGCATGTGGGATCTTCCCGGACCAGGGATTGAACCTGTGTCCCCTGCATTGGCAGGCAGATTCTTAACCACTGTGCCACCTGGGAAGTCCCTCTAGTATTTATTACTTATAGACTTTTTTTTTTTTTTCTTATTTTTATTTATTTATTTATTTTTGGCTGTGTTGGGTCTTCGTTTCTGTGCGAGGGCTTTCTCTAGTTGCGGCGAGCAGGGGCCACT
Organism: Eschrichtius robustus; assembly: GCF_028021215.1. Taxonomy (NCBI): domain Eukaryota; kingdom Metazoa; phylum Chordata; class Mammalia; order Artiodactyla; family Eschrichtiidae; genus Eschrichtius; species Eschrichtius robustus. Next base: position 6,813,617 of record NC_090828.1, read on the forward strand.
CTTCATCGCTGTGCACGGGCCTCTCACTATCGCGGCCTCTCTTGTTGCAGAGCACAGGCTCCAGACGCGCAGGCTCAGTAGCTGTGGCTCACGGGCTTAGTCGCTCCGCGGCATGTGGGATCTTCCCAGACCAGGGCTCGAACCCGTGTCCCCTGCATTGGCAGGCAGATTCTCTGCCACTGCGCCACCAGGGAAGCCCCACTTATAGACTTTTTGATGATGGCCATTCTGACTTGTGTGAGGTGATACCTCACTGCAGTTTTGATTTGCATTTCTCTGATAATTAGTGATGTGAGCATCTTTTCATGTTGGTTAATCATCTTATTGTTGCTCCAAGCAGCATCAGACCTTACAGTCCAAATCCATGGCCTTAGAAGTAGACCCAGAATAAAGCTCTGTGAGAAAGCTTAGACAATTGTGCTCACTCCCCTTTCCCCCCATCTTTATCCGCCTGCTTTCTGTTCAGTGAGACGCTGGCATTGAACATCAACAGAGGTTGATCTAAAGCAGGGCCTTCTGGGGAACAGTCCTTGCTGTGTAACAGTCAGGGATAATACAGAGAGGCGCCTCTTGAGTCCTGGCCAGGAATTTGACTGCCTAGAGTAAAAAGTGAACCTCAAAGAATCTTCAGGACATACAGTTTGGATGTCAAAAGAGTATATCTAGTCAAATGGTTTCCTTATTTTCTCCTCTTATTAATTCCCAAATCAGTATCAAACAATTCATCTAAAAGCAAACTCATTACCCTCAGAACTGGCTCCGCTTCCCAGATTTGCTGCTTGACTTTCCCATCCTGATCTTTTTCAGCCTGAAGTGTGGCTTACGCTACTTACCTTACATCCGTCATATTTGGTCTCAGCCTTCAATCAGTTTTTCCACTCCTTCTTGACCATTCCCACTGCTGGCCTCCTGGTTCAAGCCCTGTTTTTTTGGTTTTTTGTGTTTTTTTGCCTCTTACCTAAGCTACTATAACTGGCTTCCCTGAGCCCATGTGTTTCCCACTTCAGTATGTCACAGGTGTGGCAGCTTAGATTGATCTTTAAAAACTCCCTTCGCAGAAATCTTGAGTGGCCTTTTTAAAGCAACTGAAAACTCCTTTTTTTCTGTTCCACATCCCTTTGACCTGTGACCACCTTTCCAACCCAGTTTTCTTTCCCGTTACTCTCCAGCAGATACCTCCCATTCTAATTAATCTAGTCTCTTAGCTCTTCCCCAGAACAAGTCATGCTGACTCTTGACTTAACCTTGACTTCGCCGTGTTCTTCTTTCCTTGAGAAATTCCTTCTTGTTTCCTCTGGCTTTCCCAAATCCAGCCCATCTTTTAGGCTTAACTAAAATTTTATCTTCTGTAAATTAATCTGTCATTTCTTATCTCATCCATCTCCCTTCTTTAATCTTTTACAGTTCATAATTATACAGTTTTAATACATAATGATATACTTTTTTATGGTTTTAGCTTATTTCCATCTCTTCAATATCTGCTTTGTTATTCATTTACTTATTTCTTGAAAGGGTAATAGAGGCATAGGGTTTTTAAAAAAAGATACAATGGTCTCTTTGTTCCTTTCAGAAGTCATAAGTGACAAAAAAGACTTTCACTTTCTGTTTTCCCAGGATGCAGCACTGAAAGAGCTTATGCTCTGTTCCGGAGACACTTTGCTTTTAATTGAAGGAAAACTTCCTCCTCTGGTAAGATTTTGCTCCTGAACAGACATTTTGTAAATAACAGTTACTATTTTATGATTGCAAGGATGATATGTTCTCATTGTGTGAAAATGGGGAAATACAATCATAAAGAGAATAGAGTACTTACCCAAAATCCTACCAATCAGACAGCTACCATATTTTACATCTTTATATATTTTCTTCCTATAAAATCAAATTGTATGTACAGTTTTATTTCCTACTTTTTATATTTTATTTTTTAACCTGACCATAAAATCCAGAAACAATCATTATATCCAATATATGACTTACCAGTTTTATTCACCTATATCCCTGTTATTCAGATTTTAGCTTATTTTAAATTTTTTGTTCTTATAAATAGTAATAAATATAAATCCTTCTTAAGACAATTCTAAAGATGGAATTAACAAGCCAAATTGTTTTCCCAAAGAGTCGTACCAAGTTTACAGTCCTAATGTAGGTCTGTGAGAGGGCTCACACCACTGCTTTTCCATAGACACTGTGTATTACCACTTGGAAAAGCCATTACTTATTAGTTTGTTTTTGTTTTTGTTTTTGTTTTTAATGTGGACACATGTAAAGATGAAAATGACCCAGAATTCCAGCATTCAGATAATCATTTGCTTATGATTAGAAAACTCTGACAGTGTAGAAGGCTATAAAATGATAAACAGAAGTTTCTCCCATATCTTTCTCTCCAGAAAGAGCCACAATAAACTTATTTTTCCTTGTGTATCCTTCCAAGAAAAAAATTATGCCTGTTTGTATGCTGAATGTAAATATGTGCGTATCCTTTTCAAAGTTTACATAAAGGGGGTCATATTCTATGCACTGTTTTATACCTTTTGTTTTTTGTTTGTTTTTATTCATTTAATATATCTTGAGGATCTCACATCAGCACATACAGACCTACCTTATTTTTTATCATGACTTCATAGAATTCTGTTGTATTTTATACCGTGCTCTTTAAAGTTAATTTTTGAATTGATAATATTCATGATACAAAATTCAAAGTGTATAAAAAGCTGGGCCAGGAAAAGTATCCCCCATCCCCCCTGTCCCCCAGCCACTTGGGGTCCTCCCTCCACAGGCAGCCAGCTTCCTCTGTATCCTTCCAGAGGCACGTGCTTTTTAATGCACACACACATGTATGTATGTGTATATACATAACATATATGTACACATTCATATGTATATACATATTTTTATTTACACAAATGATTATAAGCTTGACACCCTATTCTGCACCTAGCTTTTTTCATTACCCCCATATATATGCCATATCAGTACCCATAAAGTTATCTCATTTTATTTGATGTATATAGAGGTACCATGATTTATTTTTTAACCAATCTCTTTTCAAAGAATATTTAGTTTGTATCCAGTCTTTTGTTGATACAAATAACACTGCCAAAAATATCGTTTATTTGCCATTTTGCCCATATGTATCTACAGGATATTCCTAGAATTGAAATTGCTTTGTCAAAAGTTATGGCCTACCGTAATATAACCATACTTCTAAAGAGGGACCCTGAGAGTGTTCCATGGTTTTTGCTACCATAAACGACGTACAGTGACTATCTCTGCGTGCACGCGCTAGTGTATCAGACGGGAACTCCTGACCGTGGAATGGCTGGGTCAGAGGGCTGGGGCACTGTAAATTTTGGCAGCACCCACTTACCGTCCAGAAACTTTGCAGCAGCTTACACTCCTGGAACCAACTGACAGGAGTTCAGCTTTACTCACAGTTTCACCAACGTAGAATATTATTAGACTTTCTGGTTTTTGACAGGTGAAAAAAAATGGAGTTTTTTGCTCTGATTTACATTTATTTATTTACTGCATGGAAGTTGAGTATTTATTAATCTTCACCAATTTGATAAACAGAAAAATATTCTCATTTTAATATGCATTTCTTGAAATACATATTTAAAATACATGTTTTTTTTTCACATTCTCATCTTCTGTTGTTGGAAATTGAGCACTGTAATAGCAACTGACCTTTCATTTAGTAAATCTATTCAAGTTCTTTACCCACTCAAAAAAGGGGTGGGGAAGAACCAGTTAAATTAGTAAAACTGAAATTACAGAATGTGTTTAAGGAGATGAGTTTATTTCATGTAGTTGGTATACAGGAATGCACCTTAGATCAATAGGTTGTTGGATCTCTATAAAGTTCCTTTAGAAACTTTTATAAATAAAAACTGCATGTAACTGGTGCATTGTGCTATGGTGCTCTTACAATGCCTGAAAACATTTATATAGTTTGTTCTGTCAAATGTCTTGTTAGTTTGTTTATACTTTTCACTTACTGTAGCTACTAAGATATAGAACAGGGACTTCCCTGGTGGCACATTGGATAAGACTCCGCGCTCCCAGTGCAGGGGGTCCGGGTTTGATCCCTGGTCAGGGAACTAGATCCCACATGCATGCTGCAACTAAGAGTTTGCATGCCACAACTAAGGAGCCCTGGAGCCGCAACTAAGGAGCCAGCGAGCCACAACTAAGACCCAGTGCAACGAAATTTAAAAAAAGAAGATATAGAACATTGGCCCCAGTCATCCTAAAGACTGATTTTTATGATTTTAAACTTTGATTGTAAAAACAGTAAACAAGTATAATACATGACAGTTAATACATACATCTTAAGGAAAAATAAATTCAGGAACATTTTCTGTATCAAGATGTTTCTTTCTGGGAATTCCCTGGTGGTCCAGTGGTTAGGACTTCTTGCTTTCACTGCCGAGGGCACAGGTTCTATCCCTGGTCAGGGAACTAAGATCCCACAAGATGCTTGGCATGGCCAAAAAAAAAAAAAAGTTTCTTTCTGTGGAAGTAGAAGTTGACTTAATCTGTGTGCATCACAGCAGTTGGAAATCTCCATTCCTCAGGGTTTCCTGAAGGTGCCCATCTGGTGGTACCAGCCACGGGGTCCCTTGCATTGCTGGAAGAGTCATCAGGACCAGACAGACTGTACCTTTTCTCAGGGCGGCGTCTGGAGAGCTGATTCCATCCAAGGTGAGAGCGCAGCGGAACTACAGCAGCCAGTGTGTCATAAAGAAAAGTAAAACGATTGCTTCTGCTGAGAGGCAACTGAAATATGTATGTTTTAAATATAAGGTTGAAAATCAAAATCTATTCCATAATTCATAGTATAATAATAATACCATACTATTTTTATACAGTCGTTTGTAACCTCTATAAAATACCATCTTTTTTTTTGGCTTTACCTTTCATTTGCCATCTGTTATTTTTATTATCGTTATTATTATAGCAATATATTACATTTTTTCAAGGAATTGTTATATAATATCACCTCTTAAGCGCCTCATGGCAATAGGAATAGCGGCCCCAGTTACTGTAACAGACTAAGACATTGAAGCTTCAGTCACTTCCAGTGACTTCACTGCAGTGCAGCCCCAAGGGGCGGAGAGGCAGGGCTGGAGTCCGGACCCCACGCAGCTCCTGTTCTTTCTGCTGCCGCCACCCAGGAGCTCCTTCAAGGGCGTTCCAACTTACTGACTTCTGAGAAGACTCACAGACAGGGTATAAACATATTATTTCACTCTGTCTAAGTTTCTTCTCCACAGGCAGAATTCAGCACACACGTCATGATGAGCAAAGGCAGGGAGTTCGAATTGCCATTGTAAAAAGTGGGTTTCCACTTCATTATAAGAAGATACAAGTTAATCTCCTTTGTAACTGTAGATAAAGAGAATATATTTTGAGTAGGACCAAGTTTTTATATTTTTTTCCTTTTATCATGCTTAATTATTTAGCTTTTTTAATGCCTTGAAGTATTATATACTTATATTTCTTTTTATCTTTTAAAATTCAGTACTGAAACTAACATAAATGATCTCCTTACTTTCTGAAGTTAGGATTATACAAGAGCAATAAAATACTTCATGTTGAATTAGCTATGAAATTGGCATTAAGTTATTTTTTGTTTGAGTTATATTAGACATGTTAAACAATTCTAAAAATGATTTTGTGATAGAATAATAATTACAACTTAAAAAGCAGTGTGTTTCTCCGTGAAAGTAAAGAAAACAGTTCATTTTTTTGGTAGTCCTTCTGTATCACAACATATGGCAAATGTTTTTATTTCTGAGAATTTCCTAAAAGTGTCTTTCAGGTAGTACCAGCTTACAGCATCCTTAAGACACAAGAAGAACCGCTCCTGAAGAGAGCTTTTTAACTTAATTTACTTATAATTAATTTCCTATTATGTATTAGCAGTGTGCCCAGCAGTAAGCAAAGACATTCAACTAAAGCAAAAATGAGTCAAATTACTGATTTCAAATTTAGTTCTCAACTTTTATATCCAGAGTTTTATATGAGAGAGCATTTTGTTTTCCCCTTTTTAAAGCAAATGTAGAAAGGCCTTCCTATTGTCAAGAATTCTTTCAGTCAATAAACATTTATTGGACATTTATTGTGTGGCACCCACCATTCCTGGCACTGGAGAGACAAACAAGATAGATGACCTGTTCTCTCTTGAAAATCATGTTCTGTAGGGGAGATAGATTAGGTAAAAAAAAAAAAAAAAAAAAATATATATATATATATATATATATATATATATATATATATATATATATATATATATATATGTAAAAAACACATGTATACACACACATAAGAAAACAGACAAAAGAGTAACAAGTTGCGACAAGTGTTACAAGAGAGAAGCAGGTTAAATCAAAGATGAGAGCAGGGCGGAGTACCCAACCAGCAGAGTCCTCTTTGAGGAGGGAGAGGGTGTGGGAAAGCGCATTCCAGGTAGACAGCACAAGTGTCAAATCCCCCAAAGCCATGCTAGTGAGAAGAGCTGGTGCTGTGCCCACAGCATGCTTCCTGGCTGCCCACCTATTGGGCGCTGCTTCCCCCCCGTGAAGGCCTGAGGGGCTGACTCGAGGAATTCAGATTCTGAGTTGCCTGGATGGAATTGTACTAAACCCGTTTGCAGTATCAAAACGTGGCCTGTATTTCAGAAATAAGAACTAAGTACGTCTAAAGCTCCTGTCAAACATCTTGCTCTGTCCTTTGTAGATGCTCCCAGTGACGCGCATGCAGAAGTTTCCCTCCGCTACTTGGGAGACGTTGAAATCTCAGAAGATGCTACCTTGGGGGAGCTGAAGTCGCAGGTCAGCCTTCCTCCTGCAGCGCACCTTAGTGGTGATCTGGCTGCTTCCAGTGAGATATTAATATATTCTTCTATTTCCTTTTCCCTCAATTACAGTCTGTTCTGATAGGGCATGTGTTATGTGCCATGTTCAGTGGTGAGTACCCAACAGGCCACACACACATATTGCTCAGACAGCTCCCTGGGTTTGTTTCTACCAGTTGCCTGTGGCTTTCATTTATCCCCTCTCTGACAGGCATGCTGTGCTTTCATTTGAAATCTCCTCAGTGACTTGCAGCTTATGTTCATTTTGATTTTTTAGGGAAACATTTGTTGGAACATTTGTAAAGCATTCACTTTACTCCTTTATTTACATTGTTTTTGTGTCATTGTGATTCACGTGTTAAATGTTGTTAGTAAAAGCTGTGTCGTCAATTGCCCAGGAGGTCAGAATATCAGCTTTATGTTAGGATGTTAAACTAGATACTGTATTGTTTTCCTAGACATTAATACTCACAGGCAGGGTGTTCTGTCCAAATGGAAAGGCTGGGCTGAATACAACACAAAATGCTTAAGAAGCATCTTATTCTCGTTGGATTAAAATGAACATCCCTTCTTGCTCTTAAAGGAAAAAGTGTAGGTGCATGTAAGGTGAATATCAGTCATTGATTGACTTCTTCTGTGTGTCTTCAATATCTGAAATACCTTCCTCAAAAAAAACAAATGGTCATATTCTAATAAGAACAAGTAGAAAGAGACTTTTTTTCTTATATTAGATTAAAAGATACAAAATTGCTGTTTCTAGATTTAAAACGGATGAATATTGGCCATTTTATATACTACAGCCTAAGTATATAAATAGTTATCCACCCCTGCAGAATTAGTACAGCGGTTTGGGCCTAGCATTTGGATCCAGAGATTCTGAGGTATTTCAAAATCAGAAGTTATTTCCATGGCAGAGCAACCTTTGTTGAATTATATTAGCACAGATGGAAGTTGAAGACGAGTCCTTGCTTTTATTAGAGAGGCCGCCACTCTTGAGTCATAGTCATATAGAAATTAATTTTAAAGTTTCATTTTCTAAAACATAATCACTGAAAAGGAGCTTTTGGCTCAGATTTAGAAACAGAAAAGTCACTTATCTTTCAGGCTGATTTCAGTAGAGAGGAATACAAAAATTACTCAGGGTTAATTTCATTTAAACGATATTCCTGTGGAGTTTTTGGTAGATATTATCATTACTTAAGAGACTCTTTCCCTTAAATGTCATTGTGTAGCGCTTCATTTTTTTTCCCTAAAGCAGTCTATTTTTAAGAGTGCTTTTTCAGATGTCTGTTTCTTTTCTAGGCCATGACCTTGCCCTCCTTCTCAGAGTTTTCCATCCCATCGCCCGCCTTCCTTAGAGCCTGGACGGTGGAAAGTAAGCGCCCCGGCAGGCTCTTACGAGCCCATTATCAGCAGCTCAGGTAGGGTTCTCAGTGAACACTCCTCAACAGCCCGTTCTAGGTCATTCCACATTTGTCATGTGGATGATACTTTTTATCATAAATTAAACTCTGAGACAACTTCAGTTTCTCATATTAAGTATAAATGTAGTTTCATCTGTTTTTACTGTGGTCCAGAGACTGTGGACAAAATTTTGATTGTTTTTTCCCCCCAGCTTTATTGAGATATAATTGACATATAACACTGTATAAATTTAAGGTGTACAACCTATTGATTTGACAGACATATATTGCAGAATGATTACCACCATAGCATTAGCGAACAACCTCCATCACATCATATAATCGCCATTTCCTTTTTGTGAGAACATTTAAGATCTACTTTCTTACTAGCAACTTGCAAGTATATATAATTCAGTGTCATAAGATGAATGCACTCTGGGGATGTCATGTACAGCATGTTGATTATAGCTGATGACTGGGAGTGTGCACCCTGTGACCAGCATCTCCCCTTTTCCAGCCAGTCCCGGTCCCTGGAAACCACCATTCTAGCCCCTGTTTCTATTAGTTCAGCTTTTTTAGATTCCACGTATAAGTGATACCATACAGCAGTTGTCTTACCTCACTTAGCATAATGCCCTCAGGGGCCATCCATGTTGTCTCAAACAACAGGATGCCCTTCTTTCTTACGACTGAATGATACTCCTTTGTGTGTGTATGAGTGTGTGTACACGTACATACATACACCACATCTTCATCCCTTCATTGGTCAACAGACACTAGGTTTTTCCGTATCTTGCCTACTGTGCATAATGCTGCAATGAACATGGGGGTGCAGATAATCTCTTTGAGATCCTGTTTTCATTTCCTTTGGTGAGGTACCCAGAAGTGGGATTGCTGGATCATATGGTAGTTCTATTTTTAATTTTTTGAAGAACCTCCATACTGTTTTTTCATAGTGGCTGAACCAATTTACATTCCCACCAGCACTGAACAAGGGTTCTCTTTCCTCCACATCCTCAAAAACACTTGCTATCTCTTGTCTTTTTGATGATAAGCATTCTAACAGGTGTGAGATGATACCTCATTGTGGTTTTGATTTGCATTTCCCTGATGATTAATGATGTTGAGTACCTTTTCATGTACCTGTTGGCCATAAGTATGTCTTCTTTAAAAAAAAAAAAAGTCTGTTCACGTCCTCTGCCATTTTTAAATCAGATTGTTTGCTTTTTGCTATTGACCTGTATGAGTTCTCTATATACTTTAAATATTAACCCCTTAGATTTGCAGATACTTTCTGCTGCTTCATAGGCTGCCTTTTAATTTTGTTGATGGTTTCTTTTGCTGTGCAGAACCTTTTTATTTTGATGTAGTCCCACTTGTTTCTTTTTGCTTTTATTGCTTTTGCTTTTGATGTCAAATCCAGAAAATCATTGCCAAGGCTGATGTCAAGGAGCTTACTCCTCTGTCTTCTTCTAGGAGTTTTACAATTTCAGGTCTTAACGTTCAAATCTTTTAATGTGTTTTAAGTTGATTTTTGCATAAGGTGTAGGATAGGGGTCTAGTTTCGTTCTTTTGCATGAGACTGTCCAGTTCCCCCCAGCACCATTTATTGAAGAGACTCTTTTCCCCATTGTGTGTTCTTGGCTCCTGTGTCATAAATTAATTGACGATATATGCATGTGTTTATTTCTGGGCTATTTTGTTCTTTTTTTTTCTCTTTGGCCATGCTGTGTGGCTTGCGGGATGTTAGTTCCCTGACCAGGGATCAAACCCATGCCCCCTGCAGTGAAAGTGAGGAGTCCTAACCACTGGACCACCAGGGAAGTCCCTCTTTTGTGTTCCATTGATGTATGTGTCTGTGTTTATGCCGGTACTATACTGTTTTGATTACTATAGCTTTATAGTATAGTTTGAAATGAGGGAGCATGATGCCATCAGCTTTGTTCTTTCTTAAGAAAAGATTGCTTTGGCTATTCAAGGTCTTCTGTGGGTCTATACCAATTTTAGAACTGTTTTTTCTATTTCTAATTGAAAAATGCTTTTGAAATTTTGATAAGGATTGCACTGAATTTGTAGATTGTTTTGGGTAGTATGGACATTTTAACAATGTTCTCCCAACCCATGACGATGGAGTATCTTTCCATTTATTTGAATCTTCAATTTCTTTCATCAGTGTCTTATAGTTTTCAGTATACAGATCTTTTACCTCCTTGGTTAAATTTAGTCCGAAGTATTTTATTCTTTTTGATGCTGTTGGAAATGGGATTGTTTTCTTAATTTCTCTTTCTGATAATTTACTGTTGGTATATAAAATGCAGCTGATTTTTATATATTGATTTTGTATCCCACAACTTTACTGAATTCATTTATTAGTTTTAACAGATTTTTGGTGGAGTCTTTAGAGTTTTCTCTAAATGTCATCATGTAATCTGCAGATGGAGACAACTTCACTTCGTCCTTTCCAATCTGGATGCCTTTTATTTTCTTGTCTAATTGCTCTGGCTAGCACTTCCACAAATGTGTTGCATATGAGTGGCAAGAGTGGACATCCTTGTCTTATTCCCGATCTCAGAGGAAAAGCTTTCAGCTTTTCACCATTGAGTATGATACTAGCCATGGGCTTTTCATATATGGCCTTTATTGCACTGAGGTACATTCCCTCTGTATCCAGTTTGTTGAGAATTTTTAACGTGAAAGAATGTCAAATGCTTTTTCTGCATCTGTTGAGATGATACGATTTTCTTCCTTCGTTCTGTTAACATGGTTGTATCACACCAATTGATTTGCGAATGTTCAACCATCTTTGCATCCCTTGCAGAAATCCCACTTGATCATGGTGTATGATCCTTTTAATGTACTGTTGAATTTGGTTTGCTAATATTTCTTTGAGGATTTTTGCATTTATGTTCATCAAGGATATTGGCCTTTAATTTTCTTTTCTTATAATGTCCTTGTCTGGTTTTGATATCAAGGTAATGCTGGCCTCATAAAATGAGTTTGGAAGTGTTCCCTCCTGTTCTCTTTTTTTTTTTTTGGAAGAGTTTGGGGAGGACTGGTATTAATTCTTCTTTTGGTAGAATACATCAGTAAAGCCATCTGGTCCTCAGCTTTTTTTTGTTAGGAGGTTTTTGATTACTGATTCAATCTTTTTTTTTTTCCTTAATAAATTTTATTTATTTATTTATTTATTTTTGGCTGCATTGGGTCTTTGTTGCTGCGCGCAGGCCTTCTCTAGCTGCGGCGAGTGGGAGCTACTCTTCGTTGCGGTGTGCGGGCTTCTCATTGCGGTGGCTTCTCGTTGCAGAGCACAGGCTCTAGGTGCGCGGGCTTCAGCATTTGCAGCACGTGGGCTCAGTAGTTGTGGCTTGCAGGCTCTAGAGCACAGGCTCAGTAGTTGTGGCTCACGGGCTTAGTTGCTCCGCAGCATGTGGAATCTTCCCGGACCAGGGCTTGAACCCCTGTCCCCTGCATTGGCAGGTGGATTCTTAACCACTGTGCCACCAGGGAAGCCCCCAGTTCAATCTTCTTACTCATAACTGGTCTGTTCAGATTTTCTGTTTCTTTATGATTCAATCTAGGTAGGTTGTGTGTTTCTAGGAATTTATCCATTTCTTCTACATTGTCCAATTTTTTGGTGTATAATTGTTCATGGTAGTCTCTTAAATTTTGAGTGTTCTTATATGGTATAATATTTCACTTAAGAATACTTGAAATTGGTATAAAAAAAAAAAAAAAAAACTTTGAAAAAATTATGTGATATGTCATTCAATATTATTTTGTTTCATTTGTTATCAGGGAATATAAATTGGGACAGAGAACTGAGATCTGCTTAGAGCCCCTTCAGAAAGAAGAAAACTTGGGGTAAGATGTCCTACTACACATACAAAATTATACACTTGTCTGATCCCAATGGATAGTTTCTTTACTATCGATTAAGGTGTTAAATTTTTAAAGTTTTTTTCACTGCTTCTAAGGAGTCTGGCAACTTAAAACAGATTGTGTTCTAGAAATGTGTTTGTATGTCTGGTGTCTAGATTTTAGAACTCATTTTTCCATAAAAACAGAATTTTTCAGTAAGTCCCAATGCATGTTGAACCCATAATGATCTTGAAGTATAAGGAAGATGCTCATCCCAAGCTCTTATCAGTGCCTGCAGACAGTCTGTTGTCAAACCGATTGATAGTAACACCTGACCTGCTGTGCCCCTTGTCCTACTTGTTTCATCCTAATATCACCTGACATACACTTATTGAATTGTCAGTTACTATCTGTCTCCCACTACTGGAGTGGAAGTTTTGTGAGAGCGAGCACTGTTTTTTGGTCACTGCTGCATCCCCAACACCTAGGACAGTGCCTTTGTCATAGTCAATAATTATTTATGGAATAAAGAAGCACCCCAAAGTTGTCCACATTCAAACCCACCTATTCTTTTTTTCATTATAGGACATTCTTTTATCAGACATTTTTATCAGTAACACCAAATATTAAGATTCCTTTTACCTGATGTGACACGATGATTCTTGTTGCCCTCCTGTTGTATAACAACTCTACTCTTTCAACCGTGTGACCTTCATTTAATCCCACTGTTTTATAAAAATGCATTCTTAACGCAAATTGTATTACTAGGAGTAGTTTCCTGGAGGGGAATTTCTGGATCAAATGGTATGGACATTTTAAACCTCTTATTTGTTAAATTCCTTTCCAGGTAAGTTAATACCATTATGTTTCCACAAGCTGTGTTTCTAAGTATTTATTTCACCTCACCATCGAACCACCATTGAATGTTGTCATTGTTTAAATGTTTGCTAAATTGATAAATGAAAAATGGTTATCTTGTCTCATTTGCTTCAATGCTTTGATTGCTAGTAAGATTAGGGCATTTGTTCAAAGGCTTGTAAACCATTTGTATTTTGTGAGTGAGTGAATTGTTTCATATATTTCGCCTGTTTTTTATGGGGTCTTAGAAAAAAGTCTAATTTGTGTGAGCTCTTTCTATAATATAGAATATATTATATTACATAATATAAATTGACCCTCTGTCATGTTTGTCGTGAGAAGTGTCCTTTTGAAGACCGTGCTGTGCACTTACTTAGACCCCCTTCCCCATCCGCGCTTCTGTCCTCGACTGACCTCCAGAGCACTCTTGCCCTCCCTCAGTGAGGACCCTGTCACTTCCTTGGCAACTCCTGCATCTCCATTGACCACACTTTGTATGCTCTGGGACCTCAGCTCTGCTCACTGACCTCAACAACACCTACACCCTCTCAAAAATTCCTTCTTGACCACAGTCCCCCGCTTTCAGTCCAATCTCCTAATTCACTGGGCCCTCGCTCTCCCTGCGTTGCCTGTTTCCTCCAATTGTGTTACCCTTTCTTTAGATAAAAACACCAGTATAATAGAAATACAGCATTAAAATCGTTCATTGTCCTCACCATCCTTAAAGTTTTCGTTTCTCCTCTCCACCTTCCAATTCTTACCTGTAGTTTTTATTTCACGTCCTATCTAAAATAATCTCCATACGTCTAAATTTCTTTCCGACCTTTCTGAATGTTTCTCCTCTTTCTCTTCCTTCAAGGACCTCTTATCTGTGCTCATCTCCTGCAAAGGTTTCCTTTGCTCTTACAACTACTCCCATCATCTTCTCTTCCTAACTATAAGCCCTCAGTTTCTTCTCCCTGGCTAAGTTTTCTGCCAGCTTCACAGATTCTGGTTCTGAAATCAGCATTTCCTAGGAAGTCGCCGTAGCGGGAAACCCCTCTTCCCTTTCATCACCGGGATAGCCCTGCCAGCCCTTTCAGCTCTGTCTCCAGTCCTCTTCCCTCCGTGCCCCACTGAGGAACTTCTTCTTCCACCTTCAGCCTTGCCTGCTGCCTCCCCAGGGACTCTGCTGTGGACTCAGAATGGGAGCTTACCTCCATTCTGGGTCAGGATTGAAGGAAATCAAAGTAAAGGTTTCCCACTAGCATTCAGGGTTTAGGGGGAAATCTCTCCTTATTAAAAAAAAAAAACAAGAGTCAGAGGAGCACCTTTGCTGTTCACACCTGCCGTAGTTACTGCATGTTTCCCATTTTGTTGCAAATCTGACATTTGACTGTTTTCTGATGCAGCCCCCAGCATGTGCTGCTGAGGACACAGATGCGCCTCCCTGGCAAGAGGGCATATGCCTTGCCTGTGGACTTGGTGTGGGACACTGCCCGAGGCTGGACGGCCGGCTCCCTGAGGCACCGAGTGGCCGATTTCTATTCTCTTCCTGTGGAGAAAATTGAAATTGCCAAATACCTTCCTGAAAAGTTTGAGTGGCTTCCAGTACCTAGCTGGGTAAAGTTGTGGGGCTTCCTCAGGGAAATCGGGCCTCACTGGCATAGTGAATAATTAACTGCAGTTTTCCACAGACAGGGAATTTAGTCAGAATTTGAGATTGAGTTTTCTTTATTCAAGATACTTAATTTTTCTGTAGAACCAGCAAATTACCAAGAGGAAAAAGAAGAAAAAGCAAGATAATTTGCAGGGGGCGCCTTATCACTTGAAAGATGGAGATACTATTGGCATTAAGGTAAGTTTTTAACAGTAAACTTACCACTTTGACAAAACACCAGAATCAATTTTATAGAGAAGTTTTATCAAATCTTCAAGGCATAGACAATCCCATTTTATATAAATTGTTTCAGAAAGTGGGGGGAAAAAAGAGGGAAAGCAGACAACTCACTTTTTAAAAAATAAATAAATAAAATTTATTTATTTATTGATTGGCTGCGCTGGGTCTTCGTTGCTGCGTGCGGGCTTTCTCTAGTTGTGGCGAGTGGGGGCTACTCTTCGTTGTGGTGTGCGGGCTTCTCATTGTGGTGGCTTCTCGTTGCGGAGCGTGGGCTCTAGGCGCGCGGGCTCCAGTAGTTGTGGCATGTGGGCTCAGTAGTTGTGGCTCGCGGGCTCTGGAGCGCAGGCTCAGTAGTTGTGGCGCACGGGCTTAGTTGCTCCGCGGCATGTGGGATCTTCCCGGACCAGGGATCGGACCCGTGTCCCCAGCATTGGCAGGCGGATTCTTAACCACTGCGCCACCAGGGAAGCCCCCAGAGAACTCATTTTATGAGGCCAGTAGAACCTCAATACCAAAACCTTAATTTTGGGTCTGACTTGAATGAAAATGTTCTGAAGTTTTATCACTAAGTGTGTTGCTGTAGGTTTTATGTAGGTACCTGTATTAGGTTAAGACATTTCCTTCCATTCCTAGTTTACTCTAAGTTCTTTTTTTTTAAATCATGAATGAGCACTGGATTTTTAATATGAAATTTTTTTTAATATTAAATTTTATTCTGTGCTTTTTCTGCATCTGTTTAATTAGCCATATCGTTTTTCTTCTTCAATCTGGTAATGTAGTGTTATTACGTAAACATGTTCTCAACACCGAACCATCCTTGCATTCCTTGGACAAACCTACTTTGTTGTCATATAATAATATTTTTTGTATTAAGGGTGAATGATTTAAATCCTTAATTTAAGAATTAATAATTTATTAATATTAAATTATTGATTTATTAATAATTTGATTCTTGACTTAAATAATTTTTTATATTAAGGAATAAGTATTCCCTTAATCACCACTTCTGTTCTAAACATTGTACTAAAGAATGGGACCAATGTAATATGAACTTCCACCCAACGAAGAAAAGCAAATAAACAAAAATTGAAAGACAGGTAAAAGAAATTCTGAAAGGAAAATACAGAACTGTTCTTAGTTTTTCTACAGTCAAAGCATCATCTCTGTTTAAGAGAGTTCAAAAGGTTGTAAGATCAACGTACGTAAAATTACAGGGTACCTGGGGATACACCCAACAGAAAGACTTACAAGCCCTTTTTGGAGAGTATTACAAAAATAGTGAGAGGCATTAATGCTTCAGTTAGATACAGAATCATATCATGTTCTTGGAAGGGAAGCCTCACGACAGTAAAAATATCAGTTTTCCCCACATCTACCCCAGTGACAAACCATGTAGATTAGATTAAAGTGAATAAATTCATGTGGAAGAGCAAAGGGCCAGAGAGCTAAGATATTTTTAAAGAACAAGATCGGGGTA
The DNA here is from genome assembly GCF_028021215.1 of Eschrichtius robustus. Lineage (NCBI taxonomy): Eukaryota > Metazoa > Chordata > Mammalia > Artiodactyla > Eschrichtiidae > Eschrichtius > Eschrichtius robustus. Next base: position 6,829,951 of record NC_090828.1, read on the forward strand.
TTGCCGTACCAAGAATTCAGACTGATTACACATCTGTGGTGACCATTTAGCTTAGGGGCAGGGGAAGAATTGAAATAGAGCCTCAAAACAGAATCACCCATATAGGGAAACTTGACAGGTATTTGAGGGCAACATTACAAATGGATTATTCAGTAGTTACGGTCATAATTTTTATTTCATTTTCATAAAGAGGGTCGCCAAATTTGTGTAAGCTTCGGGCCCAATAAAATCTGTATCCACCTCTGCTCATACCTATATAACAGTCAATCAGCATGAAGACTTAAATGTGAAAAGCATTTCAACCATTAGAAGAAAAGAAGATAAGAGAAAATTTTTTATGACTTAGTTCAAGAAGGATTTCTTAAAGGAAAGGATCAATAAATTTGACTACAGTTGACCCTTGAACAACACGGGTTTGAACTGCGTGGGTCCAGTTACATGCAGATTTTTTTTTTCAATAAATACATACAGTACTACGTGATCTACAGTTGGTTGAATCCACAGGTGTGGAACCTCAGATACGGAGGCCCGCTCTGGACTTGAGCACCCCAGGAGTTTGGTTTCTGTGGCAACTCCTGGAACCAGTCCCCTGTGAATACTGAGGGACGACTGCACGTTAAAAGTAAAACCTTCCTTTCATCAAAGGAGACCGTACAAAATGAGAAAACAGGCCACAAATAGGAAAAGATACCTACAAGGATATGACCAACAAGGATTATTATCCGGAATACGTAAAGTACTTCTACAAATCAGTTACGAAAGAATAATCTTTGCCCATCTCTCCCCTATTGGGTAACGCCCGGCAATTCCCAGAAAACGAAATGGCCAGAAAGCAGATGAAAAGATAGCTTCCCAGTAACCAGGGACCTGCAAAATAAAGCCGGGAGCTGCTGGGCCAGACTCTCGGGTCTCCCGTGCAGCACCAGGAAGAGGGCCAAGTAGACAGCAGTTGGCCGTAGTAAGGGTGCCCCATACGATGCAGCCAGGTAATTCTACTTTAGATATAAATCCTAGAAACACCCATGTGTATGGGGAGATGTACAGAAATGTGCATTGAAGGGCTCTTTGATTTGTAATAGCATAGATTGGAAAGAACCAAAATTACCCTTAGAAAGGGAATACATAAAATGGGAAAAAGAAGTATTGATACGGTGGTAGAGAACACAGCAGATACAACAGATAAACCAGCGCTACAGATGTCAATGTGAACATGCATCCAATTATTTAGTGTTGAAAAAGAAAAAGTCACAGAACAATCATTTATAGAAAGTGTAAAACCAGGTAAAATGCTGAGGATTGCTGGGAGTCATGTTCCTGTGTAGTGAAGACAAAAATGGGAACAATCACGCCGAAGTCAGCGGAGCACTTACCTCTAGTGAGGGGAGGGGCATCAACAGACTGTGCTTCTTCCTTGAAAACTAAAAATGAAGCAAATATGGTAAAAGGTTAATACTATTAATAGGTAGCTCTCACTGAGCATTTTGTATTTGCCGTCCATGTATATACATTTAATTCAGTTTTTCCTCATAACAACCGTAGAAAGTCGTGCCATCTTGAGCTGAAGAAAAGGAGGCCGGGGGGTTGTGTGATGGGGGCCCGTGGACAGGGGCCGCCGCGCCCGCCTCCTGCCCCCCGAGAACGTGGGCGTCTGTCCCAGGGTCTCTGTATTTTCTCTGATTTTGTGATGTTTCACAGTTTTATAAAGCACATCATATGTATCATTGGAACTAAAATTATACTATTTATCATGCACCATTTATTGGAATAGAGATTATCATCTTTGTCACAGCGTTTTTCCCACCTGAGAGTGGAGAAGCAGCGAAGCCCTCCTGCAGCCCTTCAGCTGACGTGTCAGACGCAGAAGGGCCACCACCCCCGTAATCAGCATTAACTCTCCCAGATCCGCACTTGGGAACACGGCCAGTAACCCCGGGGTCCCTAACGCGGGGGGTCTGGCAGGCCTCAGAATTGCCGTGTTGTGATACACTTTCCTCCCGGGCACGTGTTCTCAGGGTTAGCGTTTTGGCCGGTGGATGCTGACGGAGACCGGCCTGTGGGAGCAGCGGGGTCTACGGTGAATCACAGTCTCTGACCGACTGTGAGTCCTGGGAAGGCCGAGGGAGCGCCTGCTCCTTGTAAAGCACCGGGGTGGCTCTGGGGAGATGCCAGGAAGCCCAGAAGCTCAGGGCGCAGCTGGGGAGGCGCAGGGGACGCAGACGGCAGGGTTGCAGGCCGGTAGGCGGCCTGTGCCTGGGCCTCGGCTCTCTCGGGGCCCCTTGCCCGCTCACTCGGGGAGCCGTGAACGGTAACCCCGCCTCACTAGGCTCACTTTGTTTTCATCAAGAGCTAGAATGTTTCGTATCAGTTACTAATCTGGTTTATGTAAATTTGGATATCCCCTTTTGTCAATTTAGGTGATTGTTTTACACCCATCTCTCTTAAATGTAGACTAAAAAGATGTCTGAAAACATGGCTCATTAATTATTTTGAAATGCAGAATCTCCTGGTTGAAGATGATGATGATTTCAGTACAGTCAGAGATGACATTGGAAGAGAAAAACAGAAAGAGTTCGCTCTGGGGAAAAAGAAAAGGTAAGTAAGTGAGGGTCCTCGCCTGCGTGACAGATTCCACTGCTTTCGCTGGAAAGCTCCTGACTGAGGTGTGGAAAGAAACAGCGGAACCCTCCTCCCTGCCTGCACTTGCCCACCTTCTCTCCATCACCTCCTAGAGTGGCTTCCTGGGGACCGTGCAGGAGAAACCTGGGCGCAGCTCACTGCGAGGAGGAGGCCCCTCCCCGAGCTCCGGGTCTCGTTCTCCCTCCTCTGGGGGCCCTGTTCCTTCAGTCGGCCTCCCATCTCCCCACACTCGGCCTCCGCCATCCCTGGGTCTCTTCCTTCAGACACCCACCCTTGCGTGTCCAGGGTTCGCGCGTCCTGACCCTGCTGCAGCTGTCGCCTCCCATCGCTCTCCACCCCCTCCGTCCCCTCCAGGCAGTCAGCCAGGCTGCTAGCCCAAACGACCCTCCCCTTGGAGGGAGCTCCCTCCCCGTCCATCTTCCCCTCTGCTCTGCCCGAGCCACTGCACCTTGGGTGGGCCCGCTCCTTCCTCTTCCGTACACAGCCCAGCTCTCTCCTGGCCTCCAGACCACGTACACCTATCAGAATCTACTGGAACCTTCCACCAATGCTGATACTTCCAACTCCACGTGCCTGGACCTGGCTTCCACCACCGTGGTCCACATAGTCATCCCCCCGCAGGCCACACCAGGGGTGTGGGTGGCCGTCCTAATCTGTCCCCACTTGCAGTCTCCTGAGGTCTCGTGTCCTGTCCCCGTTCTAATTGCTTCTGGCTTGGTGGCCTCTCCTCTCTGCCTGCCTGGGCCAGGCCCTGCTCACCTCAGCCTTCCTCTCCTCCCACCTTCCATAGCTTGGGTACCAAGTGTCAGGCGTTGTGACGGCAGCAAGAAGACATGCCCTCCGCCTGGCCTGCAGGACAGGGAAGCGAGGGCCGGGGTGGAGGCGGTGTCCCCCAGGTGTGTGACCCTGTAACCATGTACGGAGCTGGCGTTTCAGACGTGAGCATCTGTGAAGGTCACGCTTGGATTGGGAAGGTGAAGCAGGAAAGACTGCGCTGCTCTGAGACACCTTCCCTCAGCAGCTGGGAAAAGGCCCGAGGCTGAACCGTTCTGTGGGGAGGGCGTGGGAGTGCGCCCCGGGGAGGGGTACACGGAGGCCCCTGAGGGAGCAGTGTGGAAATGCTGCCCAGACTGCCAAGTGCATCTCTGCGGCCCGCCCTGACTTGACCCTGAAAGTTGGAATGAGGTGTGGAGTCGCTCCTCGACCGGGTGGGGCCCTTGGCGTCTGGGATGTGACCCCGTGACGGCCTCTGTGTCCCCGCAGCCAGGAAGCCCTTCGTGTGCGGAGCGGCGACGTCCCCTCTGGTGCAGAGACGCCCGCCCGCCCCCGTGGACCAGAAGCTTCTCTCTCCATCCACGTCGGGAGCTTCAGATAGCACAGGGCCTCCACGCTCCTGCTGCAGGTCCTGGCCCGTTTCCTGGTTTCTGCCCGGTGCGGACACGGACTCAAGGCCCTGCTTTGTCACGAGCAAAGGGGGCGCTCCACCGCAGGCCAGGCGAGTGCGCTTGTCACCCGGCTCCGTGGCGCGTCCCCCCGGGCTGGCACGGACCTGGCCGCGCCACAGATGCCAACCGGCCGACACCCTCGCGCCACCCTCGAGCCCCGCCACCATCTTTATACAGAAATCGACCAGTTCTGCATTAACTGCAGGCGTGGGTGACGTGGCACGTGGCGCATCCCTGCACACCTGCCCTCTAAAGTACACCCGCCCCACTCTCTCTGTCACGCTGTTCAGGTGACTCCTTTGGTATCTGTAGCCGCCCAGGCTCTGACAGCTCGGCTCACAGCGATGGGCTGGCCAGGCTCACGCCGTGACATAAACAGGAGTCTGCTTTCTGGTCCCCAAACGGCACGTTTCCCCCTTGGTCTGAGTTGGAACTGGTTCTGAAGCGTTACCTCCCTTTCCGGGATGAGGAGACCGACGGGGTCGGGTGCCGCTGGAGAGGGGGCAGCATGAGGTGGGGTCCGGCCCGTGCTGTCTGTGGTCAGAACATTCCCGCTGGGGCCTCTTCCTTCTGGGAGCCTGATGGGGAGGCAGGGTCATGGCAGCCAAGCCTGGAAAGGGCTGAGGGGACAGTCCGGAGGAGCCTTGATTAAAATGGGAAAAAAAGAAAATGTGAACCAAGAGTCTTCTTAATGCGGCGTAGCTGGCTATCACATTTAAAAGATGTAAGTGGTATTTACGACAGATACGTCGCGTCTGTGTTAACTGAGCTGAGGGACTTAGGACACCGGGCTGATTCACTTTCTCAAGCTAACTCAGTCGGAAGCAGGAATTCCTGAGAAGATAAAATAAATTCTTTACTTTCTTATACCTCAGTGATGCTTCATAGCGACTCTCTTGCTAAGTACGGTTATCTTCTTGATTTCACAGTTTTTCATCAGCCTTTTTACCACTGATGCTATTAAAATAGCTCTTAAATGTAAGGGATGGAAAGGAAATGGCAAATGGGGACCAGGTCGCGGCCCGCACCACCGGCTTAAGGAATCGAGTGAACGTTGCTCCAGCCGTGCTGCTCTCCCACAGAGCCTGACCGCGAGTGGAACGAGCGGCCCTGCTCTTCCTTCCTCTGTCCTCCCTCCTTCCACACAGTGTCAACACCACCGCTAGAAACTCTGGTCTCTGTGTGTGCGTCTGAAATGGGTGGCTCGCGAATTATGTGCTAATTTGTATTGAAGCAGTCGTGTTTTAAGTTGGACTTTGGCGAGTGCTTCCGGCCTCTCAAACACTAACTCTGTCTCAGGAGACGCACACGTGGGGTCCAGACTCTCCAGACGCACCTGGCGGGCAGTGACGAGGCCGAAGTGTGGGCTCCTTGGTGCGCCCCTTCATTCCACTGTAATAAAACATTAATGCACTAACTGAAAAGCCTGGCTTCTGAGAAGCCAGCGGCCTCGCTGGGCGTCACCTACCACGACAGGCAGGGGTCGAGGCGCGGCACGGTGTCCGCGGTGAGCGGCCGGGGCCTCGGGTGGTCTCTGCTTGTCGGCTTGCTCCCCTCCTTCCTTCCAGTTCGGGGATGGAGTGGGGCTCCAGGGAGAGAACTGTAAGAGTTTGTTAAAGAAAAAATAAACTGTTCAATTTGTAACCTCCCGTCTCTGTGCGCTGACTGCTTCATGTTCTCCTGGCCTTTTTCCCAAGCGAACTTCAGATGCTAAGTCGCTGGGGTTTATGTTTAGACATACCACTTCAGTACTGCTGTAGAAATAACAGAACTGTGTTTTCGTTTTAAATAAACTCAAGACTCGTGGGAATAACCGTATTTGAAGAAACTGGAAGTGGTCTGGTTCTCTTTTCCTTCTAGGAAAATAGAACTGGCAGGGGTGCTTGTGTTACAGAAAACATATTTACTCAACTGGGACACTTTCCTGGCAAAAAGGGGAGGCGGGGCCCAAGAAGGAGTCCCTGATAATCCAGAATCCTGGCTCGGAGAGGTCGGCTTCCCTCTGGGACAGGCTTGGCTGTGAAGGGCCGAGTCCTGGGCCCCTCAGCCGGCTGGACGGGAGACGCAGCAGCCTCGCCTTCCGTGCTCAGTCCTGCCCCGTCAGTAAAAGGCTTGGCCAATCACCGCGGGTGTGTGTACGTTCTGGGAAGGCACCGCACTGCAGAGAGGAGGGTGAAGCCATGAAAGCGACACACGCTAGTTAAAGGAAGAGACGTCTCCAGCGCCCACCAGGGGCCCGTTGCCTGCGTCCTGGCTCAGGCTGCCTTGAGCAGACCTGACGCGCCCGCGGCTTCTCCCCCCACCGGGGAGAAGGCGGCTCTAGTCCCTGGGGAGGCTCTGCGGGGCCCCCCACCTTCCTATCAGCAGCCCCAACTCCCACAGCCCAGGGGCCGGGCCCTCACGCCCACCGGCTCCTGCCTGCAGCCTGGGGTCTGGGTTGGGCCCGACGGCCAGCAGCAGCTCAATGACATGAGTGGTTCGACTTGGAACCAGCGTACCGAGGGGGTGGGGACCACGAAACCACGGCCCTTCTGGAAGTCGAGGCCACCCCGAGCGGTCACGGCCTCCACGGTGACGGGCGCTGCACAGCCACCCTGCCGGGCGCCGCGGAGGCCCGCCCGGCCCCGGGGGTGCGCCTGGCAGCGACCACGCTGGGGCACTTTCCTCCTGCGTGCGCACGTCCTGGAGACCTGGGACCACAGGCAATTTTGTTCTCAGCGTGGGGCCCGGCTGGCAACATGACTTCCCGGAAAGCGCAGCTCAGCAGGCTTTTGGTGGATCTGCTTCCGTCCACGGCACGAGCGAGAAAGCCTTCAGGTCCCCAGCTGGCGGGTTTTCCTCTGCGAGTTTTACAACCTGCTTATTAGGCTTCTGTGATCAAAACTGGCAACCAGACACTGCTCCGAGGCCGGCACCTGGGCTGGGCGGCCAGCGCGGTCACAGCTGCCATCCCAGTGTGAGAGGGACCACAGGCTCCCAGGCCAGGATGCCTGCGTGTGACTTAGGCCATTCCCTCACCTGTCAGCGTGGGCTGGGATTGGTGTCAGGCCTGGGACACAGGACCAGCACGGCCCTCGAGGTGTGATCTCTGGTACCCAACTGCCCCGTGACTCCCGTCCCTGCCACATGCTGCTGGGACAAGTTGTGAACCTCTCTGAGCCTGTGTCCTCATCTGTAAAACGCAGATACCCAGGGCTTCCCTGGTGGCGCAGTGGTTGAGAATCTGCCTGCTAATGCAGGGGACACGGGTTCGAGCCCTAGTCTGGGAACATCCCACATGCCGCGGAGCAACTAGGCCCGTGAGCCACAACTACTGAGCCTGCGCGTCTGGAGCCTGTGCTCCGCAACAAGAGAGGCCGCGATAGTGAGAGGCCCGCGCACCGCGATGAAGAGTGGCCCCCGCTTGCCGCAACTAGAGAAAGCCCTCGCACAGAAACGAAGACCCAACATAGCAATCAATCAATCAATCAATCAATCAATCAATCTTTAAAAAAAAAAATGCAGATACCCACCTGGTAGGATTGCTAAGGAACAGGTGAGTTAGGATGTGCAAAGTCCTTAAGCCGGCACCTGGCATAAAGTAACAGAAATGTGTTAGGCCAGCAGCACCGTGATCAGCCATCACTGGCATAGCCCCGTTCCCTCTGCACCCACCGGTTCAGTCATGAGTGTGTGATACAATTCTAGACGATGAGACATTAGGGGAGGTCAGTGGAAGCCAGACTTTCTGAAAGGTTTCCTTTTACCTTAAAAAGAGACGCAGAAGAGACAACCCCCTATACACCCACACCTTAGCCTGGGCGTGGTCATGTTTCGATGTGCTCCCTGGAACAGTGGCAGTTCTCCTGCAAGCATGAGGCCTGATCCTGGATGGCCGGCTGGGAGAAGCATGCACACCAGGACAAAAATGGGGCTCTACTAAGCATGGGAGGAGGGAGAAGGAAGCTTCTGGGGAGGCAACCTACATACACATCCAAAGCCCACACAGCCCTATGGTACCCTGCCAGCCTGGTTTTCGACTCCGTGATCCCAGCCCCCATCCCTCACCCCAGGAAACCGGGGGATGATTAAAGTGACCTTGAGCTTGGAGAGGCAGCTCCCTTGTATAATAAAGGTACTATGATTAAACAGAGAGGTAAGTAGAAGAGCTCCGGTTTGCAGTTACATGTTAAAGACTTAGGAGATTAGGATATTAGCTAAAACGACGCGGCCCTCAGTAGGTTGGGCTGAAGCTGCATGTGATTAAGCCTGAGAACCTTGGTGCTACCCGGCCCCAAGGTTGCTGAATTTTTAATTCAACAGATCCTAGAACCTACACCCTAAATAATACAATGGCATTCTTCCCACTTTGCTTTTCAGCCATCGCCAATTCAACCTGCTTTTAGAGCGGCTGAAAAACGTAATTCTGAACCCAGTTCGGGAAGATTTCTGGCAACGACATCTTACGTCCAAGCACAAGGAACGATAACAAGAAACCCGACAGTGTAAGATCAAAAACAGGCTTGTTTTATTTATACACAGAACAACGTATTTACAACCCCAGATGTGGATATGTACATAGCGATACAGGAGGCGTTTGCTTCCACGGTGGGCGCTGTATAAATTAAGATCATAAATATGGGGGAAGCCCCACCAGAGGGCACAAAACCTTTTCTCCAAGACTCCAGGGATCCCTCCTCCCTCCTCCCTCCCTCTACACTGACAGGACCGTGAGACCGCGGGGCCCCGAGGGACAGCCGTCCAGCCGCACGGAGGGCCGGGGGCCCGGAGGGCAGCCCCACGCGCACCAACACGCACCACAACGCGCGTGGGACGCCGCCCTGCAGACGCGGCTTCGCGCAACGCTCGTGTTTATGCCACTCGCTCTAACTTACTATCCTCAGAAAGTGGTTTCACGTAAACAGTGTCGCTCTAATCACCGACGACGTTACCTTTAAACACCACGCTTGACCTAAGCCTAAGGCTTTCCCGCGGGAGGGCGCTGAGGGCTGCGGTGGCCTCCGAGCACCGGCCACCGCGCCCCGCGTGCGCCCTCCTCCGCCGAGTCCCCAGCTGTGCGTCGGCCCTGAGGGCCTCAGAGCCCGGGGTGCCCCCGCCCGAAGCAACAGAGCAGACGGCGTCTGGCACCGCGGGCCGGGCCAGCCTGTTCTACTTTGAAACCCAGGGACTTGTGGCGACTGGGTTTCCTCCACCTCCCTCCACCCGCAGCGGCGGCAGCGGCTCTGATGGGCGGGAACCTCGGGGCGGAGAGTGACACACAACCGCCGGGTCTCACCTCCGAGGGGCGGCTGAGCGCACGTGCAGAGCGCGGCCACCCCGCCCGCGGGGACAAGCTGGCCTGGGGCAGGGCCTCGGCCGAGCTCAGCGCCGGGAGGCCCGCCAGGGGAGCCCCCGCCGGCCGGAGGCAGCGGCCGACTGCGCGGCGGGCGGGGAGCCGGCAGCGCGTGTGCGAAGCGAGCGGCAGCTCAACGCTGCTCCGCCGCGCGCCCCACGGGCCCCTCGGGACGGCGGCGCACAGCCCCCGGGAGGCAGAAGGGGAGAAAAGGGCCAGGTCCCCGGCGGCGAGGCCCGGGGTGCCGCCGGGGCCGGTCCCGGCTCAGCTTCCTCCCCGCGGAGGGACGCCGACCTGGCGGCTCGAGGCGAGAAGTCGCCCCGGGGTGAGAAACTCTGGGCGGCCCCTGACGCCCCCGGCAGCCCGGGAAGCTTCCTCCACACAGAAACACGGACCAGCCTCTGTCCGCGGGGAGACGACAGGCCAGGCGTCCTGGGCACAGAGCGGACCCCGCGCCCGCGGTCCAGGGACCGAGACGGACGGGGCGCGAGCTCGTCAGCCCCGGACCCTAACTACCATCTGCTGGGCTTAAGGGGGAGCCAGCGTCGCCTTCGTGTCAAACTGAACCGGCGGGACGGAAGGCAGCCAGGCCCGCTCACACCAGGGGACTCGGAAGCGCGGGGACGCAGCGCGCCGGCGGGGCGGGAGACGGTGCCCCACGCTGCGCCGCGGAGGGCACGCGGAGGGCACGCGGAGGGCCCAGGCCCGGGGCGGGGGCGGGGGCGGGGGCGGCGGCGGCGGCGGCTGGAAGGTAGCTGTGTTGCGGGTCGGGACCCGGAAGCCGGGCCGCCGGGCCGGGTCGGGTCGGAGCGGCGGGAGTAGCACCATGAGCGGCGCCGGGCCGGCTCAGTCGCGGGAGGCGCGGGGGACGCAGGCCCAGAGGGCGGAGGCTAGGCCTCGGCGGCAGGGGTGCTGCGGCTCAGCTCCTTGATGCCACACAGGATCCTCTTCATGTGGCCCACCTTGGTCACGCCGAGGTCCTGCAAGGAGAGGACAGCGCTCAGGCCCGGGTGGTGGCGGGGCGGGGTGGGGGGTGGGGGGGCGGCCCCGGCGCGCCGCCGCCCGCGTCCGAACACGAGTGAGGGTGAAAGCGACAACGGGGGACGCGGCCGGAGACGCCGCCCGCCACGTCCCGGTCCCTGACGGGAGTCGTCAAGGGCACACGGAGCAAGACACAGACGAGCGAGCGAGGCAGGCGACCCGAGGGCGCCACCGTCCCGACGCCCTCGCCCTCGGCGGCCTCTCAGCCTCTCGGGACGCGGCCTGAGCGGCACAGAGAGCCAGGCTCCGGGAGCCCCAGGTCAGGCCGCCCCGCGTCCTCCCGAGGGGAGGGAGACGGGCGAGCGTGGCCACTGCGGGAGCCGAAAAGCGGCCAGCTGGGGAAGGAACCCCGTCCGCTGGGTCCCCTTCACCCGGATGGCTGTCATCACAGAGAACGCTTCAGCTCGGCTAGCGGAGGGCTGCATTCCCCAAAGGGTTTTTAACGCTAACGTGGTTCACTGTCCAATTAGGCTGAGAGAGCGAGGCTGCCCACGGGGTCTGCTCGGGCTTTGGCCGCGGCAGGTGAGACATCGCGTCTGGGAGCCACCGCGCATCACCCCCAGGTCGTCACCCCGGGTCGCGCACAAAGGCCTGAGAAGAACGGTGAGGAGACTACTGACGCTGGGACACGGCCAGGTCAGAGGGAGGGGACAGGGGAGCCGCGGGGAGCGCAGGCGCGCCTTCCCAGGAGACGCTGCGGAAGTACCTTAAGGTCCCTCCGCTCCAGGTGCAGGAGCTCTGAGCCCCGGATGTCGTGCCGCGTGAAGATGTCCTTATACTCACAGAGACTGAGGTGCTCCAGCCAGGCAGCAACCTCCTCTGTGCCCCAGAGGTGAACTGTCGGAGACGGAAAAGCACGAGTGCGATGAGTGCCCAGAGCCCAGCGCCAAGCAGGCGGCGGCCCGCGCCCGAGACGCCCCAGCAAGCAGGCAGGCACCCACCACCCAGCCCCAGGTGCCGCCCCAGGCTGTGCAGAAAGAGGAGGGGAGCTGCCCGCCCTCGGGGGCGTGAGCTGCCGCACAAGCTGGTGTCCTTTCCTGCCAGGTCACCGGCAGCCTTCTGTCCCAGGAGGGACACATGGGTCTGACTGCGGCTGAGGTCAGCTTCCCTCTCCCTTCTAGAGGGGTCCATTTCACTTCCAGCCCACAGCGGGAAGGGAAACATATGCAGAGATTCCGTGGAGTCAGAGCCACCATCATTCAAAGAAACCCAATTTCTGGACAAACATGCGAAGAAGAAAAATCAAAGGGAGCTACCCTTACTGGCAGCAAATGCCATCCCCAAATCCAGGCTTGGGGCCGCCCAGCACCTGAGAGCCTGGGGGCAGCTGTGCTCAGGGCCGACACTTTGAATGGAGATTCTAAAGCCCCAGTTTACCGACCCAGAGGAGAAACATCCTTTAGTGCCATTTTCTATTGATTTCACGGCCCAGGGCCACTGGCAGCCCAGGTTCCCGGCGCAGGGGCCTTGATCAATGAACTGATTAATGGGGGACGAGCAGCCCCGCAGAGGAAGCAGGCACAGGGGGCCAACGTGTGGCCGGAGTGTGAGCTGTGTCTCTGTCTTGTCACCTCTGCTGTCTCCTCCCCACCTCGCGCCCCAATCTAGCGCAGGCAGGCGGCTCGGTGGCCTGTCTGTCACCCAGAATCTGCACCGGGAGCAAGTTCAGGGCAGGGCGTGACACCGGTGAGCCTCCCACGTGGAGCGGGAAAGCCGGGGTGCGGTTCTGTAGCCACAGACGAGTCGGCGCAGGGCATGACCGGAGGCCGTGGCCCCGGGACGACGGGGACGAGCACGAGGCCAGGGAGAAAGCAGAGCCTGGGCCCCGCACAGCCCGGGCGGCCAGGAGAACAGGAGAGGGCAGGTACCCGGGGCTCCCAGGCTGCTGCGAGCTTCTCTGTTCTTGTTATTCTTCTCCTTCTTAAACTTGGTCACCAGGCGGAATTTACCGCTGCGGCTGCGCTTGGAAAGATCCAGCATCACGTTCTGTGGGGCAAACGAGAAACAGTGAGAGTCAGACCCCGGTTCACCAAGACCTCAGCCGCTCCTCGACCACACAGGCACGGAGCTAGGAAGACACGTCGTCGTTCCTGATACTCTTATTCCCGGGCTTTTCCTTGACTTTTAGTCTTTATTGCTGATTTTTAATGCCTTTAAAAAGCGGTTTCACAGTGTTAAGTATCTATTTTCATATTCTATTTTTTTCATTTTATAGTGTTTACTTCTCATGTGACTAGAAAGCTCTCTCTAGATTATTTAAGTATCAGGACCATTATATCAAGATTGGTAAGTTATTAGCCACTCTTCCAGCGCTGCACTGGCGGGCTTTGACTATCAGTATCACGAGTATCTTTCTAAATAAAGCTTTTCCTGCGCTTTGCACTGTTTCCTTGCCATCTGCTCCCTGAGGCAGAATCAAGGAGGGAAGGGAGTAAGAGGGACACGGGGACAGGGTCCCTGCTCGGTGGCCACCTCCCCACAGAGCAGTCCAGGGCACGGCGGAGCCATCACTGCCCCTTCCCCACGGGTCTGCAGACCTTCTCTGTTGATTCTCACAGAAGCTAGGGCAGGGGTCTCCGCCAGTAAAGCATTTTGTGCACACACAAACACGTACCTGTTCTGATAATGTGTATAAACCTATTCACAAATAAAGAAAGCGTAATTTCCTTATTTTTCAGGTGTGCCACTTTCTTCCTGGCCCCGCCGGCCTGGATTCTGCCCCTGGGCCCTGTCTACCTACATCCCCACGGCGACCGGCACAGTTAGGACTGCGCAGCTTTATGACACACTTTCAGATCTGACGGGGACATCGGGTCGCACTAAAAAAACTCCACCGGCATTTTCACTGGGATTGCACCCAACCTAGAGCCTGGAAATACTAAGCATCTCCACACCCAGTCTGTCGTGACCCTGCATCTTCATCACGCCCCTGCACGGTCATCTTCGTGGAAAGAGACCTCTTACAATGACATTTTCTAGTCAATGACTGTGCGTAATGCAGAAACTTGTTTTTACAGATGTCTTGTTCTTGGCAAAACTATCAAGCACCCATTCTAGCACAGCTGCTCCACGCAAGAACTCTACCTCCCGGGCGGTCACCACAGTCACGGGCTCTCCTGCCCCAAGACGAGCAGCTCCTCGCCCCTCAGCGCCGCCTGCAGGCGGCCATGTGTGAGGCATACTCTCCAGAATCCGCACGAAATCCGATTCCTGACTCTACAACTTCTTTCTTCAATGCAAACATGAGCTGTAAATTTACTTCTAACTTTTTCAATATGCGTATTTTCTTCCACTGGTAAGACGGGGAGACTAGTAGAATGTGGCTGATTATCGACCTGTTATCTTATTTAATCTCCTCGGCCTTTTAAAAGCAGATTTCAGACATCAAATTACTCCACCCATAAGTACTTCAGTATGCAACTCTAAGAATACTCTTTTGAAAACATACTCTGGCACCTTATCACACCAGATACCACTAACAAGAATTCATTTGGCTCTCATGAATCCATTTGTATCAGATCTCCCCGACTGCTCCAAAGGTCTATCCTCACAGCTGGATATGTGTGGATAAACCTTTGGAGCAAACCTTTGAATCAGGACCCTGACGGGGTTCACAGGGGACACCCAACTCTTGTGGCTCAGTCTCTCCTCCTCGGGGTCACCTGTAGAGAGACCAGGCGTCTGCCCTGCAGGACAACTCGCGCTCTGGCTCTGACGGGTGTCTCCCTGCCTCCCCACTCCCCGGGTGGTCCAGAGCTGCTAATTCTATCAATCTCGTGTCCCCAGGGACACAAAATGGCGCTTTAATCCTACAGGCTCCAGCTAGAATTCTTTTATAAAGAACTTCTTTCATCAACTATTTGATTTAAAGAAATAACTTAAAGGGATCTACTGATAATACTGAAGTCTGGAATCCAATGTGCTGGTTTTTTAAAAATGAAATGTTTAAAGTTCTGGAGATCTGTTTCCTAACAATGTGAATATACTCAACACTACTTGAACTATACACTTAAAAATGACAAAGATGGTAAATTGTGTTTTTCTACCACAATTTTAAAAAATGAACTGGGACAAAGTCCATCTTTTTCCAGCTTTGACACTTTCTTATATATGGAAATTATATATTCCTTGACATTTTCCCTTTGGAAGTAAAATTTATTTTTTCAAGTTGTTCTGTGACTATTCCTTTTAAAATATCTTTGAGATTTCAATTTGTGTAATTTAAATTTTTTCTGAAAAATCAACAGTTTCATCAAGATTGTAAGATTCATTGTCATTTCTTTGTATATGCTATAACTTGATTAATTCTCATATCTGTTGTTATATTCCCCTTATCACTTCATTTTGTTCGTTCCCCCCCCCCACCGCCGCCGCCGCCCCGGATTACATGTGCCAGAGGATGGTTTTTTTTTACTTTCCTTTCAAAGAACCAGCTCAAAGACCTATCACTTTTTTTCCTTTCAAATAAATGATTTTCCTATTTTTATGCCAGTAGAAATATGGTGCCTCCCCCTCCAAGGTTCCCTTTGCCCTTCACACTTCACCTCCTCCTGGTCCCTTGCATGGGGGGGACGAGCCAGAGTCCCAGAGGGTGGCAGCACTGAGCTGGAAGGCACCAGCGGAGTTGGCTGGAGAAGCCAGGAGCCCAGGAGCCAGCGTGGTTTTCCCTTCACTCCCGGGACCCCTGGCCCTCAGTTTCTGGCCTCAGGCCCCATCGGGTGAATGCCTGCAGTAACACCACCCCAGCTGGCTCCAGAGGGTTTCTGGTTTTGCAACTAAACCTCAGGTGCCATCGGTACTATTTCCCACCTACTACTGCAAGAACTAACATCTGCTCTGTCTCAGCAGCCCACATCTAGGAACCCTGGAAACCAGGGCCACTCTAGACGTGGCTTAGAGGGTTCATGAGGCAGGCAGCATTCAGGTCAGCCATCCAGGGAGGACTCGTGGTGCTCTGTGTTTGTTTCCATGATGGCTGCATGGCATTTGGTGATAGTTGTTCTGAAAACACTTTTAGGCTTAAAGCTTTAGAGCCACACAATCCCTGTGGCATGGGCTTTTAGTACTAAGACCTGACAGTCCCAAATAAACTGAGGTGCTTGGTTACCCTGCAACTGGGCACCAGGCTGTGAGCCTCCCACCGCAGCAGCTGCTACCCTGCCCATGAACTGAAGAAAATCGTTGCCCTCCCTGTCTTCACTGAAGAATCTGCATGGAGGCAGAAGCTACCCACCTGTGCAGAGCAGCATGCTGGGAGCACAGGGGCCATGGTTTACAGTTGGCACAATTTCTGTTCTGAGTTAGTATCTGAGGTTTCCTTGTGGCCTAGAGCTGTGCTGCTCAAACTACCCCTGGAAAAGAACCAGCTTTAAAAATTCCCATTCCACAGTGGGCTGGTACTTCAGTGAAAGAAAGTAAGACAAATTACTAGAAAAATGAAACCCCCAAAAGGCATACAAAATACAAACCTCAGTTTTTTATTGGGACTTCCCTGGTGGCGCAGTGGTTAAGAATCCGCCTGCCAACGCAGGGGACACAGGTTCCAGCCCTGGTCTGGGAAGATTCCCACATGCCGCGGAGCAACTAAGCCCGTGCGCCACACCTACTGAGCCTGCGCTCTAGAGCCCACGAGCCACAACTACTGAGCCCACGTGCCACAACTACCGAAGCCCGTGCGCGCCTAGAGCCCATGCTCTGAAACAAGAGAAGCCACCCTGGTGAGAAGCCCGCGCACCACAACAAAGAGCAGCCCCCGCTCGCTGCAACCAGAGAAAGCCCGCGCACAGCAACGAAGACCCAACGCAGCCAAAAATAAATGAATAAATAAATAAATTTATTAAAAAAAATTTATTATTTTCAACATAAAGAAAGTTTCCCTCTCAAGTGCTTAAAAGTTTCTAAACTCTTCCTCTCAATTTCTGCAATGATAACAGAGAGTTTCATACCATCAGTAGTAGTCCTAGTTTAGAAAACGATCAGATTTTCAAAATGTCCTATGGGCAACAGAAAAGAAAGCATATCCCCTCTTTGCAGAGTATAAAATTCTCTCTATAGAGAAGCATGATATATACTTATATATATATTCTACATATACGTATTCTATCAACTTGCTTTGTTCAGATGTTGTGACAGTTTGTTTTACATGATTAATCACGGACTGATAGGGATAGCTCACACTACAAAATTGGGTTTCTGACACTTTCTATCATTTCAAGAAGTTGTAGCTTTACGTATTTTATGCATGTAAATTAAGATTAAAATTTTGGGGGTAACCACTGAAAGAACAGAAGAGTACATATTTCCAAACTAGTAGAGGGGACAAACAGAATTGTGTGGGAAGAAGGAGAGACTCATCAATCAAAAAGGAGAAACGAAAAGAAACAAAAAAATGGGACAAACAGAAAGCACAAAATATGGTAAAAATATATCTAAATATCATAATCATAATAAATGTAAATAGACTGAACTCTCCAGTCAAAACACAGAGTACTGAATAAAAACCCAAAATTTAGCAGTGCTATTTATAAGAGCGACACTCCAAATAAAGCGTGAAAGTGAAAGTATGAAAAAGAATATACCAAGCAAGTGGACTTGAAAACAAAAAGAATTAATAAAGGCCTTTATATAATGATAAAACTTGTAGGCACTCAATAACATAGCCTCAAAATACATACAGCAAATATACACAAAACCGCAAGGATAAATTGAGACATCTACATTCACGGTCAGGGAGTTCAACAGTAACTGACAGATCAAGAAGACACAAAAATAAAAAACAAAGTAAGGACTTAATGATGTAAATAATTACAACTGGATATAAGGTACATTTATAAAAACTGACCACCTTTCGGGCCATTAAGTAAGTTTCAACAGATTTCAGAGGACTGGTAACATACAAACAACTGCCTTTGAACACAGTGAAATTAAGTTAAAACTCAATAACAAAAAACCTATTAGAAAAAAATCTCACATATTGGGAAATACATAGTTTAACTCATTTAAATGCTGTATTAGGACAAGATTTTATCATTATTATAACCATCATAAGTTTATCTCAGAATTATACAGTATATAGTATAATGATACGGTTATTATCTTTTACCAATATAAAGTGATCCTCTATCATTTACTGCCTTAGGTATGCAATTCTATTTTTACATTGTTACTTCGGATTTTTTATTGCGTTTTCTTGAAATTGTTTTATTTTTAATCTTTCTGGGTCACAATTTTTTATTGAGGGTATGGAAGAGAAAACTGGGCTCCTGTGACTAGTATTTGGTTAGATTTCTTTTTTTTTTTTTTTAACACAATCTAAGAATAATTTGCTTTTAAGAGGAGCAGTTATATTATTTTCTGTTTTCTTATTTTTATGCTGTTAGCTCCACCGTTACTACTTCTTTTATTTTCTTTTACGATACAGACTACATTTTGCTTGTGTCTTTTGTGGTGATTCAAAAAGACATACACCTTTTCAATTTTACTAGAAGCAACCTTTAAAACTACGTTTAAGTTTTTAAAACATAATTAACTCTACCTTTCTCTAATTATCAAAGTCAAGAACTTTCATTAACCTTCCTCCACCGTAAGAGGAGGGATTTAATGTGCCCTCACTCCTGTCCATGTCCTCTTCCCTGTCTCCCCACTGCACTGCCCACACTTCACAGGCTTTGAAAACATAATCTGGAATCACAGGCCTAGGTTACTGCTACATTTGTTGAATATTTTACGTATTATTATCTTAGTAATTTTCTTTAAATGAAATTTTTATATTTATAATTAACTACAAATTTTGATGAGCTTGGCCTGGCCCTCTGAACCAAAATGTCCTCATTCTTCAGTTGCTGAGTTTTGTTTCTTGGCTGGAAGGCCTCTGAGTCAGTTTTCCATGCGGGGTTCACATTTGTCAACAAACGCCTGCATGTTCAAGAAGAGCTCTGGACTGCCGGCCCCCTGTCCCCTTGCCCTATTGCTGCCCATGGGTCCTAACAGTCGAGCCGGCAGCAGGGGCGCCTAATGTGTCTAGCAGTTCTTTACCTGGTGAACTTTTCTCCTGGCCCACCTCTGTTCCACCCTTGAGAGGAAGGCCATCTAGGGTTTGCCTCTCTCCAGGTGCTGCCCGCAAAAACCAACCACCAAACAAGCGCATCTCCAGGGCCTTCTTCCTGCCTCTCCTGCTTCAGGAGACACTACCCCTGGGGCGCATATGCCCAGGGTCCCATCTGTTGTCCCAGCTATAAGACCTGCGCAAGCTGGGGTCTCTAAATACGCACAACAGAAAAGCGTGACTGTGAGTTGAACACAGCAACTCTGCCCTTGTCAACAACAAACTCCCAAGAAGTTGCTGTTTAGCTAACCGATGTGCCTCCACACTGGGGGCAAATAGTGGGGCTGGGCTCAGCCTTCTTTCCACCTATGTCCTGGACAGCCCCGCAGTTCTGTTGCCAAGGGCAACTTGTGCCCCAGTCACGAAGGGTCATTCTTAACAGCAATTCCCAATTCCTTCCCACCTGCCGAAGTTCATCTCTGTGCCTTGAAGGCATCTTAAAAGAGAAGCATGGGAGGCCAGATGAGGGGCTGCAGGACCAACACCATCTTAATCCCAAAGCTGGACAGAGCACGTGAGTTCAGGCACCGAAGGGAGCGCCCCTGTGTCCAGGGACGCCGCGCTGAAGCCCTGTGACCCACATACCTCTTCCTCACCAGGCTCCACGGGCTGGCACAGCCAGGGGGTGTCCGCCAGCTTCCTGAGCTGCTGGCCCATCTCGACGAGGGCAGCCGTGAGCCGCTCCTTCTGAGGGGGGTCCAACTGCTGCTCCAGGCAGGGAGGGAAGAGACACAGCTGGTGACCGGCAGGGAGAAGCTGGGGCCGTGGCAGAGCCCCACGCAGACGGGAGGTCTGCCCCAGGGGATGGGCTGCTCTCAGAGAGAGTTCTAAAAACTTGCAAGGAACCTGAGTCACAGAACGCCACTTAAGGGCCAGACTCAGAACCTCCCCTCGTAAGTAGTGTCGGGTGAGAGAATTAAACTCTGCTCTCGTAAATGATGGGGCAGACCAAGCTCGTCTGAAAATCGCACCAGCAGGGCTGACGGGTCATCTGCTCTGGTTTCCTCGGGACCCTCTCTCGGAAGCGGGGGAGCAGCCTGCCTGCACCAGAGCGCAGGAAGCATGGTGGGGCCGCGGAGGCAGCAGCTGGAACGTGTCAGGACAGCGCGGTATTTTGGAATGAGAGCAGAGAGTGTGGAACTGGACTCTTAGGGGGGTTCTCCAGTGCCTTCCCCTCCGTGACCTTCCACATCCTCGTTTTTTAAAACAAGGAGGTCGGCCAGGCGCTCTCTCGGGTCTGCCCTGTGCTGGCTTCTGCGATTCAATCCAGCTCCAGCCGCACGCCTCCGCAGGGCTGACTCATCAACCAGGTTTGCAGGGCTGAGCGAGGAAGGGCGGCCGACTCTGGGGGCGGGGAAAAGGCTGGCCAGCCTGGCCGTGGCGGTGGCCGCACACCTGGGGGGTCTGGGGCAGAGCGCTGTCTACGACACAGGAGGTCCCGGTCCGCCAGTCTCGGACACCTTGGAGATGACGTGGCGAGATGGGGCCGGAGGGTTTGAGCATCGCCACACCGTCAGCTCAGATGGCCTCTGAGGCCCCTCCGATGGGGGGCCTAGAATTCTCAAGGCCGGGGATCCTGGGCTGAGACGGGCTGCCCTCTGTGCGCACAGCAAGCGGCCCCCCCCAGCTCACCAGGGCCAGCTTCCCCGCCAGCAGCAGCTCCGTCTCGCTGCGCAGAGCTCTGACGTTATTCACCATCTCCAGCACGAAGCTGCAGCTCAGCCCCTGAGAGGAACCAGAACAGACACCATGGAGACGGCCCGAGGGCGAAAGGGGTCCACAGGAGAAAGAGCGGAAAAGCGCAGGCACCTCTGTGGTCCTGGGCCTGCCGTACACTCGGTCCATGGACTTGGAGCTGGCGTTGACGGCGTGGGCGAGCTCCTGCTCCACGTCTCGGTGGGACTGCGCTATTTCCCGGATACTAGAGGGAGACACGGCACGCGTCAGACCAAAGAGCGGCAGCCTGTGAGTCACCTCGCTGGAACGCAAGCCCAGGTTCGGCCCAGAGGGCCGACAAGACCATGACTCGACCATGATGACCCGTGACGGCCGATCATTTCCTGACCGGTGGCAGAGGAGGCCTTAAATGGGAAATCTGACAACAAAATCCCAAACTTTTCTAGAAACTCAGCCAAGGAAGTAAATGCCCAAAATGAGACTGACACCTTGTAAAACAGAGAGCGGGTAAGTAGCAGGAGGCAGAGGAGAAAGCCAGGAAGAAGCTGGACAGGGCCGTGGAGGAGCACCAGGCCTGCGGCGGCTCCCGGGAGGGAGAGGTGAGGCAGGGAGGGGAGGTACAATGCAAAGACACAGCCAGACAGCGGCTGAAGGGGGTTAGCGGATGTGGCCACCGAGAGGGCCCAGGTCACCAGGCGGAAGGGCCATGCTGGAGCGAGGTGGGTGGACACAGCGGGGGGTGGGGAGAACGGACAGTGGGCAGAGCGGCGACCACCGTGCTGGAAGGTCCGCAGTGGCTCTGGGAGGCTGCGTAGGAGAAGGAAACGCCTTTGGCTGCTGGCTTTTGTTTTTTCAAAATAACTACAAGGTCTGCTTCTTAAGAGCAAACCCGCTCTCTGGGGGGTAAAGGAGGCAGGAGGGGTACTATTCTCAGAGATCCGGGATAGGCTGTAAAACCTATGAGCTGCCTCTGAAAACGCCTGTGGTGTGAAGCTTCCACCTGCATAAACCCCGAGTAATCCCTGAGAGACAGTTAGTGAAAATACCAAAGCCCGGGGTTAGCAAAAACCCGGGCCGGGCCCTCGGGAAGGAGGCAGACGGCACATAAGATCCGGCAGGGGCATCTCAATGCCTGCGGCCCAGCCACGGACCTGGGTTGTCCCTGTGACGTTAGGGGGCCCGGGAGCGCTGGCGGAGGAGTGGACCGCGGAGGGAAGGTGGCGCCCACCTGTGGATGAGGGCCCCCGCTGCCCGCCCAAACCGGTCCATCTGGTCGGCTTCCTCCGTGGACAGGATCTCCGGGTGCAGAGAGAAGGGCGGAGGGCGGGGCAGCTCACACTTCTGCTTGTCCTCCCAGGACTTCAGGGTGTTCTCAAAAGCCTAGGGTGCGGGAGCCAGCGTTACACTCTCTCCTGCGAGCACACATCTAACCACAAGCACCGCTGGGACACGAGCGGGATAACCGGCTAGAAAGGGAGACATTCTTTTTAACGCTGGGGGGAGAGGGAGCGAGCCTAGAAATTAGAGCCCTGTTCACTTAATCTTCAAAAAAAATAAATAAATTCCTGGAACAAAACGTTAAAAACTCCAGGTCTTCTCCTAGAAGGGGCACATGTGCGCCGCAGGCAGTCCGTCTTACCCGGTCCCTGGTGAGCGTCTGGGCCCGGTTCTTGTGGATAATCCGAATGTACCCTGGCGGCTGGATCCAGGCCTCTCCGTCCACCTGCACAGGTACGCCCTCATCCCCCAGGATGGAGATCTTCACCGTGCGACACTGAGCAAACATCGCAGCCGTCACCGAGCTGCACCCGGGAGCCTTCAAGTGCTGTCGGCACCACAGGCACCGTCCTGCCCTACGCACCCCTGCCCCGGACGGCTGACCCCTGGGGTGACACCATACCCCACCCCCAGCCTCTGGGGTCAGAGCATCCCCGCCTGGGGCGCAGCTCACGGAGCCCGGCGGTCTGCCCCACCCCGCTCCCACTGCCCTGCACCCAGCACCGCCTCCGTGATCGCAGTGCGGGGAACTCGGTGCTCAGACACCAGCACCAGGCCCACGGTGGGGACACACGACCACCAAGAGCTGCTGGGTCCCTGGGCATGTGGGGCCACTCCCAGGACAGAGCAAACACCCAACAAGTGCTCCTCTTTTCAACAAAAAATACTGCCAAGGAATTAAAATTGTGAAATTCAAGCAGCCCATGGTGGGGACAGAAAGGACTCGGGTTCAGGGGAGCATGAGCTCCTCATCTCTGTGCACGGGAACATCGCCCTCCCCAAGCCCACCGACAGACACACCCTTCCCAACCCATTGCCAGAAGTACAGGATGGGGAACCCACCCTGCCACCCCCGAGCCGGGCCTCAGAGCAGCCGAGTGAGGCCACGCGCTCGGCCGCTGTTCCCAGACTCAGGCTGTGGCTCCTAAGAGCTACAGGCCCGGGGGCCAAGGTCAGCCAGGCCCGTCTCATCTCACACCACCTCAGCAGGGGTGGGCAGGACACAGGTGGGTACCCACAGAGTGAGTCAGGGAGGGTACAAGCCAGCCCCAGTTTCCAAAGTATTTTTGAATTGTCAAAACACGGCAGGTGAGAACGGGCTCTGGACCAGGAGGCGGCCGGGGCGATCCTGGAAAAGCGCCCACTCTCCTGGGCTCTGCACCCCGGGGGCCCAATTATCTCGAGCGCGCGGTTCTGGGCCAGGCCTGCCACTCCAAACGCGTGTGAGCCACAGCTCCACCCAGGTCCCTCCCGCCTCCAGGGCCCCGGCCGGTACCTGAGCGATTCGGTGATGCTGCAGCCGTATGACACGGGAGACGGCCATCTGCATGCTGCCGAACACCGCGACCACCTCCAAGATCTTGTCATCGAATGACGGGGCTGCAAAGGTCTGGAAGGGCCGGCCTTAGAGCTGACCTCTGCTCCCAGCTTCCCTGAACATGCCCCCCCGCCACGCGCATCCTTCTCACTCCGGGGGCCGCTGCGTTGGTGAGAGCCAGACAGGCCCACTACTAGGAGAAGCTACGGGGTGAACACTTGCTGACGGGTCTCCACGTCAGATCCTGAAAGCAGCTGCCTGAGATCAAACCCCGGACCTGCCACTTACTAGCGTGGGAGCTTGGGCAAGTTACCGTCTCTCTAGCTGGGTTCCCTCATCTGTCAAATGGGGCGAACACTGGTACGTTCCTCACAGGTCCTCACGAGGGCCGTCAACACAGGCACAGTGCTGAGAAGTGACCGGCACACGCTCAGCGTGCAGCTGGTGTTGACTATTTTTATTAGCTATGAGGTATGAAGGAAGTCAGGCCCCTGGCCAAAACCTATCAATGCTTCCAGAGTTCTTGGCATAAATTCCAAACTCCTCCCTGGCTTACACGACCCTGCGGGAGCTCTGACCTCGCCGTGCTCCGCCCAGTATGCACACCATCAGAGAACCTCCTTCCCGAACCCGGCCCCGCCGGGCCGCCAAGCCTTCACACACACTGTTCCCTCTGCTGGGAACAGCCTCGCTCGCCTGCTCCTGCCCCGTACCCACCTGACCTGTCCAACCCCGAGTCACCCTCACGTCTCAGTGTAGATGTCCCTCCTCCTAGGAGCCTTCCCAGATCCGGCCCGGATTCCAAGCCACACCTGCGACCACACCTGTCCTGCCTGGCGTCCCTTCTTCGAGGTTGCGGGAGCTGGGTCTGCCTGCCTTGCTCTCCACTGCGTCCCCGCTGCCGGCACAAGGGCCCCGCTCCACCCGTCCCTCCGCCTCACTGACGGAGCACCCCCAGAGCGGGAGGCTCCACCACGGCTCCCGAAGGGGCCGCCTCTCCGGTGATCCCACCCCCATCCCCTTCCCTGAGCTCGGGCCCCTGCCGCCCAGCACCCCCGTACGTACATCGTCCTCCTTGGTGCCCCCCCAGAAGTTGGTCCCTCCAGCATAGCTGGGAATGTTGAGGACAGCAATTCCCTGGAGACTGGGCAGTGGGATGGGTCGCCCGTCACACTGAGCGGTAGAAATGCATAAAAGGAGAGAAGAGAGATCCAGGCTTCAGCCGGGGGCTCCCTCCCCGCAGCACTCCGCCCTGGGCTAAGGCCGAGGGGCCGCTGGGTCAGCAGCGGGGCCGGCAGGGGGCCGCCTGCTCACCTCCAGCAGGACCTTCTGCTCCAGGTTCTTGTAGGTTCTGTGCAGCAGCTCTCTGGTGCCGAGGACTCCATACCACATCATGTTCTTGGTTCGGCTCCTAGGGGCGGAAAGCAAAGGACTGACGTGGGTCTCAGCTTTCTCTACACAGCTACCTATGGCCCTTGCTGCCACCTCATCACAAACGGGTCACATCGGGCAATCACCCCCAGCAGCGACACCGTTAAGATGAGGAGGACATGCCCTTGTCACATGTCCACGCGAGATGGGCTGAAGAGATATATTCACTGACCAGAAATTCTGCTAAAGAGTAACACTGCCAAGAAAGTAATCATACCCTGAGAGGTAAAAAAGGTAAGACGTTACAGAACCTCACAAAAAAAGTATAAATCACAATTTTTTTCCAGCTAGAAAATTATGCTTACCACAGAAAACTTGGAAAGGGCAGAAAAGCACAAAGGAGAATTCACAATCACCACATCTGTAAGTACTGATGATAAATGCTTCAGTGCACTTCCTTAGGAACTTGATTTACAGCTGAAATAGCAGTAACTGTGCACTTCGCCCTGCACAGAGAGCACTGCCCTGTGTCCTGAGCACGAATGACCACAACGGGGCACCTCCCACCAGCACTCGCTGAATTAACCCCTTCGACGGGTCTCTGCTTGTTCCCACCCCTGAGCTCTATAACGTACGTGGCAGTGGCCCTTGGTAAACGCCTCTTTGCCGAAGTTCCCAATTACTTTTTAAGGGTAGATTTGTAGAAATGGCATTTTCTAAGCAGATCTTCTCAAAGATACAAACCCAGGGAAGATTATATACCAGGACCCCAAGTTTCTAAAAACATATCACATGTGGCCTTGCTCCTCACCTATTTTGCTCTGATAAATTACACGCATTTTAATGCCTTTTCAGTTGTATTCAGACGAACAGGGGTATCTCCAAATGATTTGGGCTCCTATCATGCGCTGTGTAACTGGGGACCTCTGAGCCTTTTCCGACACTCGAGCCCCAGAGCTCCAAGGTTTTTGAGCTCTTATGCTTGATTTTGTTTTCTGAGAAAGGCCCAATGACACAGGAGTTGGGGGATTGCCAGGCAACTCCTCGGGTGTCACTGTGACCCCCTCCCTCCGAGTGACAAGGGCACCTGGCAGGGGCAGGTCTGCAGGCTCTCCAGCAAGGGGCCCCCTCCTCCTGCATCAATGGCTGTTCTCCGCCCAAACGCCACACCAGCTTCCCTGTCTCTAGTTCTAGAAAGTCACAGCTGAACAGTCTGCCCTCCAGGTGATGGTCACCACGGGGTGGGGCGGGAGACATCAACTCCCTTCTTCCCTCGTCATGTCTCCCCGGAGGAGAGGACTTTCTACTTCAGCCAGGAGGAAACCTTCCCATTTCTCTCCGTCCTCTCCCCGGCCAGGGGGAGACAGTACGTGGTGATTTAGGGGAGAACCTGAACACCCCCAGCGAAACCCCCCCGGGGCCTCTCCTGTGGCATTTGCCTGCTCGAGGGCCTTGCGGGGGAGCAAGCCCTGACCCCACCTGAGGGTGACATGGAGATGCCACTGCCGTGGCCACGACACACAGACGCGCCCCGCTTTCTGACGAGGCGTTCGGGCTCCGTGTCTGTACTCTGCCTGAGGGCTCTGTGCGCCCCAGAAATTACCCCACGGCCGGAAGGAGAAACAAAGAGCCGAGGGCCAGGCGTACGCAGGGCCGGCACCCACCTGCACTTCTCTGGGTGCTCGTCACGCTTGTTGTTGAAGTCCAGGGAGATCTTCGCATCCAGGCCGATGCCAAAGTAATTGTTCATGACGCACTTCTCTGTGTAATACTCTCTGCAAAGGGGGGGTTTCAGGCCATTGAGAACAACCCTGCATACCAGCCTCTAAGCAGTTCTTCCTGAGGGCAAAACTCAGTTTTTTTGTTTGTTTGTTTTGGTTTTTGGGGGGGCGGGGAGGTAACAGCATTATTGAGATGTAACTCACATAACATACAATTCGCCCATTTAAAATGTGCAACTCCACAGCGACTGTCTGTGTACTCAGAGTCACGACGATCAATTCTAGGACAGCTCACACCCCAAAGAGAAAGTCCACACCCCTCAACCACGAGCCCCAACCCCTCCTAGCGCCGGCAACCACCAATCTGCTTTCTGTCCTCTGTGGACCTGCCGATTCTGGACGGTTCCTAGAAATGAAATCACACAGCGTGTGGCCCTTTGCGTCTGGCTCCCGTCACGGGGCACGTTTTCAGGCCACGAGCACTGGGTTCCTCTGAGTTCAGCGCTTCAGCCGGTTAATGGCGAACAGCGACGACCCGCTGGGGGATCCTCGGCTGACGGACCTTTGGGCTGCTTCACTCTGGAGCTATGATTTGTGAACACTCGTACACACGCTTCAGTGGGGACGTGTTTTCGCTTCTCTTGGGAGTAACCCCAGGAAGGGACCTGCTGGGCCACGTGGAAACCCTGGGTTTTGAGGAACCGCCAGACTGTCTTAAAAGTGGCTGCACCACCTCACGTTCCTATCAGCAACGTCAAACCTGATGACATCCGTGGCACATACGCTCACATGTGCTTACACCCTGGATCCCAAAACGTCCCTCAAATGTCCCTAGACCCAATCAAAGCAAAGCCCCCAATTTGAAAATGTCCAGCCCAGCCCCACGTCCCAGGTCCACTGCGGGTAAGACTCCTTCCAGCTCCTCACCCCCGTGAGCGAGGCCCGGCACGGCACGCCACGCTGGGGAGGGAGGAGAGGAGAGGAGAGCAGCTTGTGTCTCCCCAGGGGAAGGAGAAGCCTCTCCCTGAAGGAAGAGACCACAGCCCTCGCTGCCAGGTGTGGAAAGGCAGGGACCTCGGGTGACGGAAAGAGACAGCACATCTAGTTCCGGAGGCCTCTGTGGGCGCTGCTCATGGAAGGCTACAGCTCTGGCCTTGTTGGGGAGAACAACTCAGGAAGGGTCAGGACCAGAGCCCCCGACAGGCCCCGGCGCGAGGAGCAGACAGGAGGGTGGTGTCAGGCTGGGGACAAGGACGCGGGCCAGCACTGGAGCAGGTGTGGGAACCCAGGCCACCCTGCAGGAAAACTGGCTGCCACTGTGCAGGCTTGCAGCTCTGCTTCCCGAAAGCCAGAGTCTCTGCACCGCACACTTCTCACTGTGACTCTCGGCACCACGCCGGACACATGGTCCACACATGGTGGACAACTTTTAACCAACTGCCGCTAGCCACTAGCTGCCCAGAACTTGCTATCAGGCCAGCAGAAAGGGAAATCTAGAAGGCTGGGCTTTCAAAATACCATTTGTCCCCGCAACGGTCTCTACACACACGAGAACAAGCTGCGCGAAAGCCCTCACTGCCTTTGACGCTGGGCAGTGGACACGGCACAAGGCGTGCAGAGCAGCGTCGGGACTTCGTTCCCCAGGGTCCAAGCCCAGGACAGCATCTCCCCAGGGACGGCGAGGAGGCGATTCCAGCCCGGGAGCTACACTAACGGGAGCGGCAGACCCGCCAGAAGGAAGGCGGTCAGGAGGCGGCGCCAACGCGGGGTCAGCAAGGACCGCGGGGAGGACGACCGAGGACACGGGCACAGAGTCTCCAAGCCTGCCGAGGCCCCAGAAGGTCAGGCACGCGCCAGGACGGCCGCCTCCCTTCCCAGACATTCCCAACCCACCCTCTGCCCTGGAAGCCTCACACCTTCTAGGTTTTCCTTATCGGCCAACACCAGCTGGAAAAGCCTCGCCCAGGCAGCTGCTCACGAATTTCTCTAGTTAATTCCAAGCCAGTTTTCTACGCTCCAGCATTCAGCTAACAACATGCCTCCTTGGTTTACCCCATACTCACAGGTTTTCTGGTTCGGAGTTAAAGGGATCGGCATTAATTAATAATCGACTGATGACTGAACCTCCAGGCAAGGAACCAGACATCCCAGCGCGAACATCTGTAAGGGAGAAAACAGGAGACAGCACTGCCTGGGAGCTCCCAAATGAACAGGCCATCGTGTCTTTGAGGCTGATGGTCCACATGCTCTTCAGAAGGTTATCATAATAAGATGTTTCTAAAACACTGCATAAAAATGTCCAAACTTTGACAATTAATAGTCTCAGGGCAAAAATCACTATCATAAATCCATATTCACAGAACAGAAATAAACACCGGGTGGTAACCAACACCTACGAGACACATCAGAAAAGAGCTTACAAAGATAGTTCTCACTAAGTTTAAGAAACTCCACCAAAATGATCCCTACTACAACTAATTATAGGGTCTAGTCATACAACTTTATAAGGCTAAATTCATGAGAAAAGGTTAAACATCAAGGAACCCTCAAGGTGACCAGAACCCTCAAGATCCCTGCACCAATTTTAAAAATTTAAATTATAAATAGTAAGGCTGAGATGGAGGCCTGCTTTTGAACATTCTGCCAGTCCATCCCTTCCAGTAAAGTCTTTGCTGCTTATTAACCAAATCTGTCTCAGCCTCTTTTCCCTAGAGCTTCCGCAGTTTTCTTTCTATTCAATTGAGATTCACCTAGAAATTGCCAAATCACTTACAGGGGCAGCGTGTGCTCTAGCTTGCCCAGGAGGCCTCACGAAGCTGCCTCATGAAGCTGGTTAAGGGAGTCTTATCAGCAATTTCGACCCCTCGTACCATTCCTTCCTACTGCAGACACAAAGTGTTATCATGACTCCCCCTGAGGGAAGAAGCAACAGGAGCTGCCTTGACATGATCCTGGGCAAAATGAAGGCAAGGCAAGGGGACCGGGCCCGACTCTCCTGGTGGCCAGCTGTGCTCCTTCTGCAATCATGCTGGAAACAAAGGGGTGATCCGCCGGCTCCCCATCACAACCTGCCGGCCCTTCCCTTTTCACTCAGCCCAACTCCTATTTACCTATCAGCGCCCAGCTCGAGTATCACCTCCTCAGTGACATCTTCCTGGGACCCCAGGGCGACGATTTGAATGCCGTCTGCTTTTTGTAATAAACAAGGGCACTTTTCATACCGTGCTATGACTCTGAAATTCTGCCTATCTTTCCCATGGACCTGTGAACTCTTGGAAGACAGGGGTCAGGTCTCATTAACCCCTCAGACTACTGCCAGGCAGAGCGACAGCTGGTCGCTGAGCTGGAAGGCTTAGCGCCCTGCCTGGGCCCCTCCCCCAGACACACAGGCCTCTGTGTGGTGCCGGCGACCCCGGCCCACCCGGGGGAACACTCACTCGGGAACAGGATCTTCGTGTTCAGTGCTGGCAGGCTGTCCCGGTTTCCTGACTGCAAAGGAAGAGAGGCAGAACCGCCCAGGGACAAGCTTCCTTTGCTTATCAGCTTTTCACACGGGGATTTGGACACTATGAAAACAGAACAGAAAACAGAACGCGACTGAGCTACTGGCAGCGTTCACCAGAGAAACGAGCAGGCGGAGGAGGGGCCGAGGGAAGTGAGGAGTGGTCACAAGCACCACCGGCCACGGCGGAGTGTGCAAGACAAGCACCACCAGCCACGGCAGAGTGTGCAAGACGAGGAACACGGCAGGGAGCAAGGAGGGGAAGCGGGCAAGGGGACGCAGGGGAGAACGGGCTCGGACGCCCGCCAAAGAGACACAGGCCCCGGAGGGGCCGGGGCACGGTGACGAGGCCGGGGAGGGGAGGGGCGGCCTGCAACCGCAGTCAGGCCGCGGGGTCTGCACGGGCAGAGGAACGTGGTGGAGGAAACTCTGCGGCAGGATCTCCCGGGGGCTCGTAAAGGCCACGAGTGAGGGGGCCGCGCAGAGCTGGGGCTGTTCCAGGAGGGCTAGGGGTCCCCAGGTGGTGGCCCGTACAGCTGGGTGGTCCCTAACCACCTGGAGCAAACGTGGCATGTGGCCGGCTGCAGCCAGGAAGCCCCAGGCCCTGGGTGAGGACGCCGGGTGCGCAGGGAGGGCCCACTGGCCCTGAGCCCCGCCGGGTCTGGGCGCGCAGGGAGGTCCGGAGGGAAGTACCGTCCCCAGCAGCAAGGCCCCTCCCTGCCCAGGCTCCTGCCAGGCCTGCACCAGGCAAACCGCACACAGCAGGTGGTATGTGAAACAGGTCGCGTGTCTGAGACTTTTTACACTTCCAAGTGGCCACAGAAGCCATGAGAAAGCAACCCTTAAGCTTCCCAAGGCAAGCTGTGCAGCATCGCAGACGAAAAGGCCTGAGGGCGGCGCCGCGGGCCACCAGGGCCGCTGTACCTCTGCGGAGGCTCCTGCCCTTGGCAGCGCCGTGGCCCTCGCCGTGGCACGCTCTGTCGTCCGATTTCAGGTCCTTCTTCTCCTCCGACTCGGAGAGACCTAAGATGAACCCCTCCTGCTCTTGGGTCTGGGCGTTCTGCTCGTCCACAGCTGTGCAAGGCAAGGGTATTTGCGGCTGAGCGCAGGGACGTTACCCCGCAGGCACCACCGGGCTGGCGGGGCTCCCACTGCACGCGGACCCCCTCCTCATCTCACTCATCTCCCTTCAAACGTCGTCTCAGCTGAAGGCTGAGACCCGAAGCTCCGACCCGTCCCACTTTCTCCCCGGCCCCGGCACACAGGGCACCCGGACGCTCGTGCCAGCAGGCTGGGGAGGAGCGCCGAGGGCTGGGAGAGACGGAGGGGAGGGGAGTAACGGGCGGGAGCGCGTGCAGCCCGGAGGGAACAGTGCACCCGCCAGGGCGCAGGGGCAGGTCACGACCTCACTCTTCTCACTGTAAGAAGCAGCAGGTCGAGCTGCTCAGAGAGAAAAGGGTCTGATGAGAGCGGAAAAGGTATGAGATGGTTTCTGAAGGTTCCGAGAGAGAAGACAGAAGAAAACTTGCTGGGGAGGATCTCAGGGTCTGGGTGAGGGTGGAGGTAATGAAGTTCACAGGTCACTGTGGTTTTACAGCCTTCTCTTCAAAGCTTAGCAAACAGAGTCTAGGAAAAGGGAGCCATGGACTGGGCGAGTCTTTAATCCTATGCAGGGGTGCCTCTCTCCCCCAGGCCGACTAAGGACAGTCAGCAGTGGCACCCTGGACACCAGGGCCGATGACCTGTCCAGGCCCCGGGCCCCTAAACCACTGCAGCCGGCGCCTGCCTCGGAAACCACAGCGCAGACGCTCCCCCCACCCCCTTTTTTTCTGTTAAAAGTCAAAAGTATTTTGTCTTGTTTTAATATTTCATCAGCTTTACAGGGTCACAATTATCTTAAATATTTCTGAAGTTTAAATACAATCTGCATATAATGTTATAAAATGTAAACTTTAAGTGTTCTTTTCAGTTTCAAAATCACACTTTTTTTTTTATTTTTATGCTCTTTTTTTTTCCCCCCCTCCCTTTCAATACCTAAATGTCCTGCAAAAACTGAAATAAATCGTCACAGGCTGCCCCACCGCGGCCAGGGCGCGACAGGCTGGGCCCGGCCAGAGGTAGAGAGTAGTCTTACATCTTTTTATTGGAAGTTTTCTTCTCCTTTAACCCGAGTTCAGGCGTGGTCCCCAGGCCCTCTGACAAACCCCAGAGAAACTGAAATATCACATGTCAGGAGTGAAAGGCTGAAGTCATGTTTGCCAACAAAAGAGGCAGAAGCAAAATTAAGGAGGGGAAGAAAGAAAGGATGGTAGTGGACAAAAATGCTACCAGTGAGAAAAGTGACTGTACAAACGCACAACTGTTACAAACCAACCCACCACCCCAGGCCCCATCCCGCCCCCCGCCTGCCCCCCAGCCGGACAGCTACAGCCCTGCGGCCAGTTTGGAGGTCACAAGGAAGGCTCT
Organism: Eschrichtius robustus; assembly: GCF_028021215.1. NCBI lineage: Eukaryota > Metazoa > Chordata > Mammalia > Artiodactyla > Eschrichtiidae > Eschrichtius > Eschrichtius robustus. The sequence continues at coordinate 6,862,062 of NC_090828.1, forward strand.
AGAAGCAGCCCATCCACAAGCACCTCCAGAGCAGGGGGGCCCCTGGAGCCCCTCTCCACCCTGGGTTTGGGGGTCCCCACCCTCAGCGTGCTGCTGAGCCCCGCCTGTTCAGGAGTGGACAGCACTCAGCCCCCATCCCCTTACGTCCCAGTTTGCATAAGGGGTGCTGAGCGGCACCCCGGAAACCCCCCGACAGGCAGCGGCGGGGTTGGGGGGCGCCCCAGGCAGAGGCAGGGCCCCTGGGGGCTGAGCGCCCGCTGGCCCCGGGCCCCCCTCGCGTTCCCACAGCCGGTGGACTGCCCCCGCCCCGTCCCCTACAATCATCAGCGTCACCCAGCACCGCAGGCACACCCCGAGTTAGACCCGGGGGGGAAGGCGCCTCCCCTGCGGGACACCCGCTCCCCCAGACACCCGCGGATGCTCAACAGGACGCACGGGGGTGGGACCCTGAGCTGGGGGCTGGCGGGGGCGGGCGGCTGGGCGGGGGTTCTGGCATCAGAAGTCAGACCTGAGGCAGAAAGAGACTCCCAGCAGACCCGCCCACGCGCCCGCCCGCCCACCCACGCACTGGCAGAATGGGGGGCGGAGGGCAGCTGCCCGCGCTCCTGCAGTCAGGTGTCCCCCCCCCGTCTCTGAGCACCGCCCCGGCTCACTCGGCCTCCGACCCCATCCTCACCCCTCCGTCCGTCAAATCATCCTACAGCCTCTCCCCCACCTCTGGCCCGGGCCCGCCTCCTTCCTGTGCACGGGGCCGTCCTCCGCGGGTGTCCTCAGAGCACCTCAGACCTCAGCACCGAGGCTCTCCTCGGACCCTCCGCCCCCGGGGACAGTCCCACCTCTAAGCGGACAAGGCCAGGCTGCGCCCGAGGTCTGGCAGAGCTGCCGCAGGTGAGGACACTTCCAGGGAGTGGGTCCCCCACCACGCTCCCCACGTGTGCCCGCGCGAGGCACCTTTCCACCAGCTGGGGGCGCCCTCTCGGCTCTGCCGTCCACTCAGTGTCTTTCCATCGGGCACAGGCCCTGAGGAAGGAGGCGCTGGCCTGCGTCAGGCGGTCCAGAGTGGCTCTGGCCTACAAGGTGGGTCCCTCTGGGTCTCGCGCCACGTTCGGGGGGGAAACTGGGAGCGCCCGGTGCTGGCCTGCAGAAAGCCCCGCGGCATCCAGAGCCCGGCTACCTTTCTCTGTGTGCTCTATGATCTGGCGAATCGCCTTCTTCAGGCTGTTGGCTCTCAGCATGAGCTGCTCCCGAGGACGGAATATCTGCGGCCGGGCTGGGCAGGCCGACCCCACGGCGCGGTCCCCGGTGGAGCCGGAGGCACAGCTGCTGCCCGCCCCCTCCCCGTCTTCCACCTCCTCGGCGATGGTGGGGGGCGGCGTGGGCAGAGAGGACGAGGCCTGGGACTCGTCATCCAGGGTCTTGAGGAGAGAATCCAGCTTCTCTTTCAGGACAGAGCACTGGGCGGGGAACAGAGGAGGGAGTGGAGGGGCTGCGGCTCCGCCCCGACACCCACCCCAGGCGCCCAGGACGCACCTTCTTGGCCATGACCTCCGACTCCTCCGAGCTCTCGGTGGTCTTCTCGTAGGCCTTCCCCACCCGAGCCACGAAGTCCTTCACGGTCTCGCAGAGCACTCTGTGGGGGGAACGCGGGAAGAGGCTTCTAGAGAGACAGTCCTGGCTGGGACCCTGGCTCCCCCGAGGCCGCCGGGCACTCACTTGGCCGATGAGATCACCACCGAGTGCTGGTCGGAGGTCAGGATCTTAGAGAGATGGGCCGCGACCGAGTCTTCATAGAAGAGGATCTGCTGCACCTGCCATTGCCCCAAAGAGGGCGGGCGACTGTCAGCCCCATGACGGAGCCTGGTGAGCTCCACGCACCCCCCCGCCCTGCCGGCCAGCCCCAGCTCACTTCACGCTAATCCGACAGATTTCAAAAGCTTCAAAAGAACACGGTGATAAAACCTCGTGAATGGCTCATGCTGCTTTCGTCGGAGATTCAACACCACCAGCCTGTGCTGGGCTGGAGTCCTGAATCCCGCGTCCTCCTCAGCAGCACAGGCGGCAGGCAGGGTCCTCAGCTGAGGCTCCGCTCCCATTTCTCTGCCCGGCTGGAACTCGGCCCGGGCCCCTCTCCACCTCTCGATACAAATCACCCCCTTCCCCGCTCACCCCTGCCTGCGGAACTGGGGTCGCTCACCCTGTGGGACGAGCCCTCTCTTTAGGCCTTGGCCCAGGGTTGGCCAACTTTACTACTGGCCGGAGAGTAAATATTTAGGCTTTGTATACGTACGTACGCTCCCTCTCTTAAAACACGCAAACCATCCTCTGCTCACAGGCCAGGTCACGGCAGCCCAGGCCGGTGTGGCCTGGGGGGCTGTAGTTTGCCAGCTGCTGCCCTTGACCCTCCTGAGGGGCAGACGGGCCCTGGCAGAGCCCTCTCTCCGGCTCAGCCAGCAGCCAGCTCGCCCAGTGGGGTGAGCACAGCTGGGCGCCCAGCACTGCGCCAGTCTGGGCCCTGAGGGAACCACCGATCACAAAAACCACCGTAAGGTGAAAAGAAGAGCTGAACACTGAACTAGCACAGACCAACTGCAAGGGTGGGACGTGGAGGAGGCGTACCCAGAGCGGGAGCCTGGGCTGGGCAGGGGCACTGGCAGCAGGGGGGCGGCAAGTCCTAGGGGACCATCATCACAGAGGACCCCACATCTGGCGACACCCCAGGAAGCCCCCAGACGACCACCAATCCTGTGGGGCAGAGTCCACAGGCCGCAGCTCCGCCTCGGCTGGCCCTGCACCTGCGCGGGTCTAACCTAGGGGAGGACGCCTGAGGTGGAGGGAGGGCCCCAAAGTGGTGAGGAGGACAGTGTGAGCACGCGGTAGGGCAACTGGAAATACCTCGGAGCCCTCACTCAAGTCTTCGGTGACAGTGGAAGAGGAGGCCGGCCGGGGGAGTTTGGTCTCGTACGCCATGACGCTCCACCTGCACACACAAAGGAGCTCTCAGCAGGTCGGCTCGAGCCCCCAGGCAGCCCCCGTGCCTCTCCCACCTCCCCGACTCGTGGCCTGGGGGCTTGATCTTATGACAACCCTAACTTCATTTGTAAGCCTTTATCTCGACTCCCGTGTCCCTAACCTGGCTCCTCACTTAGCTGAGAACAAATGTCACAACCCGTTGGACACTGCAGCTCCACTGAAGGAGGTGAAAGGCATCCCATAATGCTGCTTCTGGGAAAATGGGCTCCCCCTCTTCAGAGCTAAAATCACTCAGCCAGCAGCCAGCTCTCCCGCGGGGGCTGAGCATTTCACAGCCTCCAAAGGCACGTAGGCCTCCCTTCAATAGAGAAGAAACGGTAGAGGCAGCTGGAGAGGGTTCAAGATCACACCTGCTCGTTGCAGCGCAGGAGCCTAAGAGAGAATACGAGCGTTTCAGCAATACCAAGTCCCACAGGCTGTGGTCAGGGGCTTTCACACGTGAGCTCGGCACTAAGAGCAGCTCGCTTGAGAACGCCCAAGTTATTTCTAAACACACAGAGGAGAGTTGTCCAAAACTTAAGATTCTTCTGGGAACACGGGATTGCTCAACTGTGCAATAAGTCTTCCTTATTGCAAGACTCTGCTGACAGGTATCAGACGAGGCTGCAAAGGCCAAAGGGGACAGGGCCACCTTCTCTAACGGCCCAGAGGATCGGGCCTGGCTGGTGAGACCTGACCACACGAGGGCACAGTGCCAACCTGTTCTGCTCGTCAGCTCTTTCATAATCTGATCGCCAGATAAAGCCCACCAGAAACAAGGATTCCTGCTCAGGCCGAATTTTTACAAGCAACTGCAGAGGGCCTATGGTTTCCAGGGACCCTAGGTTGAGAACACCTAGTCAAGGGGACTCGTGCGGTCCACTCACCTGTCCAGCATCTTGGTGCTGGCTCTTTCCAGCTTCTCCAAGATCTGTGGGAGCTGGGTGTCGTCGTCACAGGCCGAGCCCCAGCCTAACACGCGAGCCAGGTCATTCCCTGTGCCGAGGGGCAGCACTCCCAGCTGACACTGAGACACGGGGGGAAGACACGGCGTCAAACACCCTCCTTTTCACCTACAAGGTGTGAGGTCTGATCTCACCCGGTGTGGTGCTCGCGTTCCGGCCAGAGCCACTAGGCAGGACAGATGTCTCTCTAATACGACAGAAAATTCCTCTCCCACCCACAGGCCTGCTTCTCACCTGCCGCCACATCTGACAATCAATCCTCTAAAACCTCCCTGATCTACATTCCCACCTTCACAGCTATGGCCACAGTGCTGACTGCTGAGTATCCGAACCCCTGAAGAATCAGTCTATATGACTCCCCTCCGCCTGCTTCTCCGCCCTCTACAGCACCTCACTAACACCTTCCCTCCCCTCACAGCACCTTCCACGGCTTTAAGTCCTATCAAGACAGGCGCCAGGACCTCCAGTCTGGCCGTCAAACTGGAACACACCCTGGCACTCGGCCTGCACCCCTCCGCCTGTCACTCCCCAGAGACCCCCTGCACTGCTCAGGCCCCGCCCTCCACCTGGAATTCCCACCCAGAGCCCCCGGTGGAAACCCCACCTCGCCAGTTCAGTGCTTAGGAAGCTCCCCAGACACCAGCTGCCCAAGAGCCTTTGACCTCCGAGCCCGACACGCAGGGTGGGGGAGGGTCCCTGGTCCCCCCTAAGCACGGCACAGCCCGTGGTCACCTGCCGCGGCCACTGAGGGAGGCCCTCCACCCTGCCAGGGGCAGCAAGCTGGACACAGCAGGTGAGGACAAGGAAGCCCCAGCACTGGGGGGAGGGGACCCGGCGCCGGCTTCCCGGAGCTTTAAAGAAAAGGAGCAGGCAGCACGGTGAAGGGACAGCGGCGTTCTGGGAGAGGTGACCCCCCCGCCAAGTCAGAGCTCAGATGGGGAGGGCAGTGAGGAGAGAGCAGTCAGAGAAGCAGAGGAGGAAGAAGGAGCCAAACTGGGGCCTCACTCTGAGTCCAGACCTTCTCCTAAGCCAAGGAGCCACCGGGGAGCACTCAGCAAGGGTGCAGGAGCAGAGCCGCCCCAAGGAAGGTCCTCGGGGAGGCGGGGACCAGCGGGGACCGGCGCAGCCCGAGGGGCTCAAGGAGGTGCGTGAGCAGAACAGCCCGAGGGGAAGGCCCCCTCGAGGAGTGGACAGATGGAGCCCGGGGCCAGCCAGACGTGCTCAGCAGCACACACTGCTGTGCTGGACACTCCAGGGTGGCAGGTTAACCGGAGCCGAGGAGGGAGGGTGAGGGAAGGCTCAAGAACTATTGTCAGATCTCCGGCTTGGATGTCGGGTAGGATCACGGGCCACAGAGAAGCCAAAGGACATGAATGCTCCCTGAACTCAGCTGAATGCATGAAAACCTGTCTTCCTGACTTGTGATAACGAACTTGGTAACAATCCTGGAAGTGAACAAAACCTAAAATTGGACCTAAGTGTACTGCTCTAACTTCACCACTAGGGGGCAGTGCTCTCTTTCCCGAGCAACTGGCCTCCCTAGAGGTGAGCAGTTACTTGCACACCCGGCGTCCCCTCTCCAACGTCATTCCAGGAGCTAGACACTGACCGCAAAAGGTCCACCCCGCCTACAAAGACCACCAACGTGTTGAAGGACAAGTGACAAATGAGGAAAAAACATGGGCAACAAGGAGTTTACATCCCTAATATAACAATAATCCTTAGAAATCAATTTTTAAAAAGGTAAATACCCCAATAGAATATTAGGTTAAAAAAAAAAACATGAACAGACGATTCATTTAAAAATTCATAGTTAATTGAGGATATGCTTGACTTCACCAGTATTAAAGAAATAAAAATGAAACATACCATTTTTTGTCTACTAAGTTGGGCAAAAGCCTTAAGATGTACAATGGACAGCATATGCGAAAAGACAGTTTTATGAGCATTAGGAATATAAACTGGAGAGCAGTCTGGCAATATTACCAAAATTTAAATTTGGGTGCTCTTCAAAAGAGAACATAATTGGGACATTGTATACATGGTTTTCACCAGCACTGTCATTATGAAGCAATCTGAGTGTCCATCAATGGGGGGAGATGAGCTAAATCCAGGGCTGGCGCAGCCCTGCCCAGTGGAAAACCATCACACAGGCCTCCATTTAAACTGATGGATCGAGAGGTGCCCACGATGCGTTGATTAAAAACTGACACTACACAATATACTGTAAGGGTACCATGAGTCCATTTAAATGAAAACTGCATTGCACACTGTACTATATACATTTTGATAGACAGAGGTCTGAAGGATAGTCACTGAAATGTTAGCAGTGGTTAATTATTGGGGGCCGGGGTGTGAGGGAGCTGGAGCAGAAAATAAATCAACACTTAAAAAACAACCCTACTCTGACCTGAAGTTCAAGTATACTTCTGAGCCCTGCTCACCAGCAGGAGGCATCAGGCAGTAGACGACATCACTACTCAATAAGGAGCCGCACCCAGATCTGCCCGTGCCTGGGACCTGCGGGGATGGAAGTGTTCTTTCTGTTGGGTCCCTGGGCCCATGACGCCATCAAGCTACCTGCTCTTCCCTCCAAGACCACCCCAAGGGGACGAGGAGCGCCCCCCGAGATGACACAGCCTCTCTGTAACGGTGGCATCGCTCTCCCATGGGGCCGGCCCCTCCACACCCAGGTACCTGTTTGTGAAGGTTGAGGCTGTCGATTTCAGAGAGGACCCAACCAACACTGCCATCTCCACCGCAAACCAGAATCCGGAACGTATCAAACTTCTGGAACAAGCGTAGGCTGCAGAGAAAACAGAACGTCAATGAAATGAGGCCCATTCTAAGGGACAGATAGCCGACGGCCAGTCAGCCTGGGGCTGGGGGACCCCATCTGTGCTCCTCAAGGCCGACCCTGCGGCCCCTCCCGCGAAAAAGCCTTTTGGAGGCCAGAGCCGGCCGTGCTCAGGCTCCGCCCACTGGGGGCCGCCGGGCACCTGAGAGCAAAGGCCAGCACCCCTCAGCCCCCGGCCCGCCCACCGCCCCCACACGCGGCCAGCCCCACACGCGTCTTCAGGAGCCCCGGGCTGCAGGATCCTGCCCACGCTGTTCCTGTCCTCTGGGCCACTCCGCCCACCCAGGTGACCACCCCGCTCCCCTCGTGACTCCAGCTCCCCTGTGCTCCTCTTGGTCACCCTGCCCCTCCCTCGCAGCGTCCCTCCCAGGACACCCTGCAGCCTTCCGTTCACTCCCCAGCCGCTTCCTGGGTGGCCTTATCCGCGTCTTGGCTTCAGGGACGACACAGATGCTGATGACCCTGAATGACCCTGACGATGATCCCTCGGCTCTCCTGAAGGACAACACCTGCCCTTGTCTACCAGAACGTGCCACTCGGTGTCGCACGGGCGCCTCCTCGACCGACGTTTCCTTCCTCAGAGAAAGGCAGTGCCACCACCAACCCAGTTACGGGGCAGGCCCCGTCGTCCACTCTTGTAACCCCTCCAGGAGCCTCCTACCTGCCTCCCGTCTCCTTCAAGATGCCTCCAATTCGTGCTACCAGCCTCATCTTCCCAAAACCAGTGTCGTCCGGTGTCCGGCTTTGGAAGGGGCCGCTTGCTCCCAGGAGAGGTTCAAACCTCTCAGCGGCCCCCAAGGGCCTCCCTGGCCAGGAGCTGCCACCATGTGTCCGCACCTCTGCACACAGCCCCCCCTCTGCCTAGCGGGCTCCCTGCTTCCCTCCCCATTGCCACGAACTCTCCTCAAACGCTAGCTCGGAGGGGAAACTGAGACCCCCATCTGACTCATAAGCCCCTTCTCCTGGTTCCCAAAGAACCTGCACACCACGCTGCCAACGAGACAGATCGCCTGTCTTGGGCCTGGACTGTCCGTCCGCGCCCGTCCCCGGCAGGCAGGGCGCCCCCTTGGCCGGGCTTTGCATCCAGCACAGTCCGAGCGGGGTGGGGGGAAGGCCTCAGACAACAAACAGGAGCAGGTGACAGGGAACTCGGGCCGTAACAGAGGGGCGAGGCTGCACCTGACCTTCAGGCTGGGCGAGTGGCAGCCACACGTGTCCTTTAAGAACACTGACCTCCCTCAGGCCTCCCGCTCTCTGCAGAAGAGGGGACACGTCAAGGCCAGGAATCAGGAAAACGAAGCCGTTATCTCTAAGTTTTCTTAGGAACAGTGTGAGAGCAAGGCCGCTTCCCAGAAACGGGACCTGTCTAAGCCAAGCGCACCGCACCTCTGCGGGTCTGCACCTGAGTCGTCCTGTCTCGTCCTTAACGCCTACTACGAGCTGTGGGGCTTGCATGCTTCTCCAAATGAACACGTGCTCATTCCACGGTCCTACTGTGCAGCCCGCCCTGCCCAACACCCCTTCGGGGCATTCCTCCAACATCCCTGGCGCCTCGGGGAGCAGTGGCCTGCGCCTGTCTGGTGCGTCCCCGCAGAGTACCTCCAGGGTCCCTCGAGGGAATGGGGTGCTGCCACCAAGGAAAGAGGCTCGAGAGCTGCCGCCGGTGACCCTTCTCCAACAGCAGGTCTCTCCAACCAGACCCAGGCTCAGGTCACAGCAGCACCAGCTCCAAAACCAACACCCTCCCGGGAGCCTCCCAGGAGCACACACGCTCCAGAGAGCAGGCTCCGCGGGCACTGCCCACTGCAAACATCCTGCTCCGCCTCCCTCACGAGCCAGGGGGCTCGCGGGGCTCCCACCTAGTGCCGGTGCTGCCAAACGAGGAAGGAGTTGGCTCAAATGCCAGAAGTTACAAAAGCCAACGTTGTCCACAAACCTCTGGACTGTACAAAACTAGAAAACACACGTCAGGTCTCTTACTTTGCCAGATACATGGAGCCTTGCACATCTGCACGTCACGGCACCTGCAACTTAAGGAAACTCAAGTGCCCTCTAAAATGAAAAATCTCCCTTTTGGCCTCACTGGAGAAAAGCTTCCTACTCAATACTAAGCAGCCATTCAAAAAAATGAGGCAGATCTGTAACTACTGACATCAGAACACATCCACACTGCTGTCGGCTGACACCCGTAAAAAGCACACCGCACAAGGACAGGTAACCTAGGCCCCCACCTAGTTTCAAAGTCTGTGTGTGCACACGACTGAAACACGCACTGGAAAGCTGGAAGGACACACAACTCTATGAAACATTCAGAGTGGACACCTCTGCCAGTGGAATTTGGGAAGGGTAACTTTTATTTCCTATTTAAAATTTTCTGTATCTTTGAATCTTTAAATAAGCATGCATTTTCTTCAAACAGTTTTTAAACTCCAAGAAAGATATATTTTACAAGCTTCCTACCCAAGGTGTGGTCCTCCATTCATGAGGTCAAAGACCTGGGCAGGGTTCAGCAGCTGCTTGAATCTTCTGAGGAACTTCACACCCTGGTTGTCCCCACTTTTTGAATTGACGAAGACCAACAATGGACTCGTGCAGGATGGAGGACACGTGGCCTTCCAGAAGCCTGGGTGTGAGGACGGAAAAGGACACAAGAAAATCTGAAAGCCATGAGAGACATCAGGGCGCCCTCAACCGTGTACCAAGTAGACACCCCCGTGGGACCTATAACTTACACATACACGCCCCGGAAACCAGCAAGAGATTAATCCACATGTTTCCACGACGCCATCCCCCGTGTAGAGGGAAGTGAGTCCTCATCTGGTCTGACCTCACCTTTGCAGGACTCTAAATGTCAGACACTGCTCTCAATCTAGCAGAGGTGACTTCCTGAGACACGTGCCCCGGTTCCCAAGTTCCTACCAACACTTGCATCATCATGTACCATCTGGACAAGCGAGCGCAGACGCGGAAGAGTGTGTAATTAATATCAGCTACTAGACGAGCCTAGTTGACAGACAGCCCACGTCAAAGACGGAGAAGCATCTTAGACTCGGTTTCTACTCAACAGCCGATGGACCCACCACCTTCAAGTAAGGTCCTGGCCTTGAGTCCAAGGTGCTCAGCAGCCCAGCTGCCAGGACACTGTTCATCACCTCCTCTCCTCTCCCCCCAGTGGCTGGGCCTGACCTCTTCCCGACCGCATCTCAAAATCACTGACATAACCAATTCCAGAGAGGGGGAGGGGAGAGGGCCTGGAGAAGGAAGCACGAGGAAACGGCTGAGACGGGAGAGCGTGTGGTACCCACCATCGGAATCGATGCTGTTGAGAGCGGTGGGCGGGATGACCGACACTTTGCACAGGCCCAGCGGGCACTTGGTCAGTAAGGATTCTTTACACGCCGTGTGCACCTGGAACATGGACCCGCTCGTCACAGGGGGCGCCGGCCTCCCTCCCGCACCCCAGAGCTCTCCCCAGCCCTGCCACCGCAGGAGCCGTGCTCTCGGACCCGGCCGGCCTGTGCCCATCTGGCATTTGCCCAGCGGCTGCGCTCGCTCACCATGGCCTTGCACCAGAGGCAGCGCCAGTCCTGCAGACGCAGCACGCTGCCGCAGGTCTTGTCGCACACCGTGCACTTGGCGCTCACGGGCAGGTTCCCCTCCAGCCACTGGTGAGGCATGGCGATCTGCAAGCCACACAGAGACATGCACCGGGGGTGTCCTCACAGCCCCCACGCGGGCCAAGGGGACCCTCGGGCAAAAATGCTCCAAAATGAACTTCACGAGGGGGTGGGGCGGGGTCTACAGAGCCCTGTCCGCCCCACTGCTCCCCTGCCGGCATCCACAGCTCACAGGGAAAGGACAGAGCTCGGGGCCCCCGGACACCAGCGTAACCAACCAAAGGAAACCCTGCCCTCACTCTCCTCAAGAAAGAGACCTGAGCACAGGCAGGAGGTGGCGGGGGTGCCTCTCGCCCCGGTGCTAGGAGGGCCGTGCAGGGTCCCCGGGCATACCCCGTCCTCGTCCTCGATGATGTCCTTCCCGATGGAGGCCAGCGTGGTCCACTTGCAGTTACTGGTCGCACGCACAGCACAGCGTTTGTGGGCCTTAAACTTACACACTGTGAGAGAATGAACGCGTTAACCCTCGGAGCTGAGGCCATGGTCTGGGGTGAACTGCCCTGCTCTCCTGGGAAAGTTGGGAACCAACATATATGGTTAGTTTACTCATAAACGAAACCACCAGGATGCGTGCAGAGATCGCTCACGGGGAGACCAGGCGTCCAGCCTGGCTGGGGGGCGGCAGGCTTTCTGTGAAGGGCCGGAGACAAAGCAGCTCGGGCTCCGCGGGCCAACCATTCGGCTCTGTCCCCGCAGCACAAGGGCCGCCGTGGCCACACCTCACGTACGGACACTGAAATTTAAGTTTCACGGGATTTTCTGCATCACAAAACAGTTGCCTTCTTTTGATATTTTTCAACCTTTTAAAATTGTAAAAACCATTCTTAAGCTCACAGGCTGTACGACATCAGGCGGCAGGTGGGAACTGGGCCCGGGGCCACGGTTCACCTCTCTCTGCTCCTGCCCAAGCCCAGTGCCCCTGTCCTCTACATCTGGAGGACCATTTACCCAGAGAGGGGCTGAGAGATACTTTAGCTCCTTTTTCCCTGTGTCCTCTATGTTTCCTCTTTGTGTCTCATTACTACCAATTCCCTTCTTTTTACTTTGTTCCGTTACTACAAATAATAATTTACCAAAGACTCCTGAGTACGGAAAGTAAACAAGGGTGGAGTCATACAAGCCACCCCGACGCCTGACTGACCTGAGGTGACTGTGCTTGGATTCCTAAGGCTTTGTCATGTCAAACCTCAGGCCACCTTTCCCAGTGGGAAACACATCGTTCGTACCTTCACAGGACAGTCCGTGGGACGTGACCCCAGACAGAGCCTCTCGGCACACATTGCAGTAGGTGGGCCTCGCGTGGGAGCAGGCGTACCAGTTGTGCATCCCTGAGAAGTGGTCCATGCTGTACTGGGTAGGCTGCAAACAAAGAACAGAGATGGCAAAGATGAGGCACCCCTCTGACCTCCCTAAACATGGTAACTTGGACAAGATTCAATAAGAAATCAGACAGGGTCACTGCCCGATGGCCCAAAGATGAGCGACAAGCCTTAAGTTTGCAAGGAGCACGCTGAGAAAGTGAGCTCCAGACCATAACGGCCCAGCATGGGGGACATTCAGATGGCAGAATACAAGGGGGAGGGCGACAAGAGGGGAGGGCTTCCTCCCCTAACCTCAAAGTGCTCCCTGCTCTGGACCGTCTTCAGTGCTGCGATCCAGTCTTCCATCTCTTTTCTGTTATCTGCACATAGGATGAGTTTCCTACATGGAGTGATGACCTGGAGAAAGAAACAAGAAACATGAAACATGTCCACGAGCAGAAGACAAACGCTAGCAACTATGAAAACTTTTAAAAAACCTACCTTCACTATATACTTTCTTTTTTCATGAAAAAGTACTGTTTCATTCAGGTATTCAATTGAACAGAACATAAAGATGGTTATCATGGGTCATTAAAAGTCAAGAACAATCTCAAACCAAAAAGACAATCAAATTTAGATTACAGATTCACCAAAATCAACTTAAGTGGACATTTACCAACTATCTACTACTGAGACACGGTAATCAGCCGTAAGCAATTGTATTTATTTATTCATTTATTTATCGTTGCGTTGGCTCTTCATTGCTGCATGTGGGCTTTCTCTAGTTGCAGCAAGCAGGGGCTACTCCTCCTTGCAGTGCACGGGCTTCTCATTGCAGTGGCTTCTCTTTGTTGTGGAGCACGGGTTCTAGGCGCGCGGGCTTCGGTAGTTGTGGCGCATGGGCTCAGTAGTTGTGGCTCGCGGGCTCTAGAGCGCAGGCTCAGTAGTTGTGGCGCACGGGCTTAGTTGCTCCGCGGCATGTGGGATCTTCCCGGACCAGGGCTTGAACCCGGGTCCCCTGCACTGGCAGGCGGATTCTTAACCACTGCGCCACCAGGAAAGTACCGGCAATTTTTTTTAAAGGAAAAGAAAACACAGTTTCCATTGCTCCAAAGAGCTCATAAGCTGACACCTAGCACTTGAACAGTTTAGAGAAGTCTGATCCACAGTTACTGTAGGCATTTCCTGTGCATTTCAAGCATATCACACATAAATGTTCTTTTAAAAAAACCTTTTACTGTATGACAACGGAACAACAACTAGCTACTACAGTCAGGCCTGAACAATTTAACTAGAAATGAGGTCATGAACCTGGTAATAATCAACAAATGAAAATTATATCTATAACATAAAGAGTTTTTTATAAATCAATAGAAAAAAAGGCTATGAACTTGCATTTCACAAAAGAAATACAAAATGGTTAATAAAGGAATGAAAAGATGCTTAATCACTCTCATCACTGGGGAACACAAATGAAAACAGCGAACTATTTTTCACCTATCAGATTGGCACAGTTCTTAGAGACGATAATCCAGTGTTGGAAAAGGTGTGAGAGAAAAGAGTTCTCTTCAAGTACTCATAGGAGGGAAACAGAGTATAAACCTTTTAGTGAAAAATTTGACAATGTCTATCAAAATTTTTTAAAGTCAAAACCTTTTACCTAATTTTTTTTATAATGCTGTAAAATAGCTACATGGTCCCAAAGTCAAATTGACAAAATAAGGCATTGATTTTATGTGTGTCCCCTCATCTTAGCTCCCTCCCTTCCCTAAAGGCAGCTTTAAAAATAAATAAATAGAAGTATGGTTTATCCTCCCATTTGTAAGATACATGCAAATACATGTATATATTCATATTCTCTCTTTTCAAAACAGTAGCATACCACAGACCCTTCTGTCCACTCTCTGCTTTTTTAATTTAATCACAGTTGGCCCTTGAACAGCACAGGTTTGAACTGCAAGGGTCCACTTACATGCAGCTTTTTTCCAACGGCAAATACTCCATGACACGTGGTTGGCTAAATCCACAGATGTGAACCATGGCTAGGGAAGAACTGCGGCAAAGGAGGGCCGATTATAAATTACACCTGGATTTCCAACTGCACGGAGGGTCAGGGCCCCTGACCTCTGCGCTGTTCAAGGGTCAGCTGCACACATCCTGGCCATCACTCCTTAGCAAAAGACCGCGATTCCTTATTCTTCCCACGGCTGCCCGGTGCTCCACTGCATAGAAGCACCAGAGTCTGTTCAACCAGTCCCTATTCACGGAAGGTCTACGTTACTGAAAATCCTTTGCTATTTCAAACAGCGGCACAATGAACAGCCTTTACGTGGATCTTTTCATTTTTTTACTGGGGTATTTTCGGAATAAATTCCTAGAAGTAGAACTGCCCTGACAAAGAATAAATGCATACGTAATTTTGCTGCTATTGCCAAATTTCCCTCCAGGGGGTTTGGACCATCTTGCATCCCCACCAGCAGTGTTAGGAAAATGTCTGCTTCCTCATGGATTCACCAATAAAATACGTTATTTACCTTTTGGATGTTTGCCCATTTTAGAGCTTTAATTTATATTAGAAAGATCCAATTCAGGAATACCCAACTTAAGTTATTAGATGATCATGTTTCTGGCTCAGAAAATTTAGAAACAGTATTTTATAGATTATCTCTTCCGTGATTTCCATAAACTACCTACAAAGCTTAATCACCGAAGGGGGTAAACAGAACTGCGTCACAAATGCACGGTGCTGTTCATTCTTCCACGACCGGGGTAACCACGATAACTCCACGTAGGGATCAGGCTGGGTGTAAGAGAGGTAAGCCTAGGAGAGGGTGCGGGGAGACGGAAAGACGGAACACAGAGGCCTGGAGCAGCCGCGCCCTCCTGGGGTCGGGTGGCGGGAGCTGCTCTTTCACTCCTGGAGAGCACTGCAGGCGGCTGTACCCCACCCTCCCAGCAGACGCCGGCCAAGTGTCTGCTCTGGACATGGGCTCCCAAGGCCATGACAGGCAAGGTTCCTACTCACACAGAACTTGCACTGGGGAGAGACAGACAAACCACAAAACAATTTCAGGCACTGACAGGAAGCGGGTCGTGTGCAAGGGGGCTGGTGGGCGCTCTGGACCGGGTGGTCAGGGAAGGCCGTGGCAGCCTGGCAACCGCCAGTGGCCTGGGGTCGGTGCAGAAGGAATTCTCATCAGCAACTGTATGTCTATAAGATCTCAGCAAACACTTCTTTATTATTCACTCCAGGGTGAGTTTTCATACTTGAACATTTTTATGAGCATAATAAATACAGTTACAGAAAGATAATACATTTATTTTGCGTAACTCAGGGATTTATTAGGAGTTACTATGATATCTACAGAAGAGAACAATGAGATTTTTTATGCCCATCCTATTTTAGGTCTTGACCAACAGATGAATGTCCAAGAACCTGGTTTTCAGCCTTCTTTTTTTAAACTCTTGTGCCTGTTTGAAGATACCTCAGACAGAATCCCACCTGGCCACTGACTGTTTGGGAAACGTTCCCCTTCTGGAAAAGGAGAGGTGTTAGAAGTCACCTGCCAGGGTTGTCACGGGACTGAACGGGGCCAAATGTGCACAGGACCCAGCAGGGGGCCCAACACACCCCTGGCCTGAAGCCCTGCGAGATGTGTAACCTGGAGCAGCTGCCTGTGCCTCCACTTGCTCACCTGAAAACCGGGGCTATTAATGGTGCTGTCACATCCTAGCGGTGCTGTGAGGTGTGGGGCAGGGACCACGTAAGGTGCTGAGAACAGCGCCTCGTATGTAAACACCCCACCACCATTACTCTTGGTGCTACTTCAGGCTCTGGGTCCTGATCTTAGGGTATTTTCTCTTTAATGGAACTAAAAGATGGCTCTTCACGTGGACAGCGTCTCCCTGAGACCATTCTGGTGCCAGGAGTCCACCTCCCGATCATGAGAATCATCACAGGAGACGCCCATCAAATAAAAACCAATCTCTGCTTCTCTCCGACCACGCCCTGCCACCTGGAGACAGAATCCGTATTTCTTAGTTGTCCACGAGACGGGTCATCACTCCATTCCCCTGGAGGCTCCTCCTCCCTTTGGTCGCCTGCAAGCTCCTCAAGAGCCTTCCAGCCCTGGGGAAGCTTCATGGGAGAGGTGAGGCTGGGAGGGTCTCCTCAGGAGGAAGGGAAATGGGAGGCTGTTTCTGAGAGAGAAGCCTTGGACAGGACTTCCTACTGAACCCCTTGGTTTTGGAGACACAGCAGGCAGGACAGGACCCAGGAGAAAAGCAGGTGTTGGATGAGTCCAAGGCAGGAAGAAGGCAGGATTCAGGGGGAGATGTCCTAAGGAATAATAAGAGTGTCCCTTTGTTTGGGCTGCAGCCAGTACTGTAACTCCTAGAAACCAAGGAATGGTGTGAAAAAGCTAGAACTATCTCCAAAACCTAGCCTTCACACAGAAAAGACTTTAGAGACTAAAAGATACTCTGTATTTTTCAAGCAAATTTATATGGTAAGAAACAGTTCACACGACTAAATGAACTTAGAAGGTAAATGCAAATTAAAAGTAGGGTAATAACGTGATCTTAGGACAGATCAGCGACAGCACAGAGATTCAGCGGGCCAGGTCCACGACTGGAATAAGCAGACGTGGTACTAAGGGATGGAGCAGAGGAATACGATGGGGCGAGAAGACAGACAGCCGTGTGGAAACCCACAAACTCAAGAGTGAAAGCACCCCACACACCCTGAAGTCAGAACATGCATGAAACAGAAAGGATAGCCCGGTGGAAGAGCAGAGAAAACACTGGAAGTATTTCTCACATGATCCTCTGAGGAGGCCAGAAGCACAATAAACAGATCTGAATTCTTAGACACTTGCTGGAATTCTCCTGAGGCAGAAAAACTTAAAAATCAGTAAGAAGAGAAGCAGACCAACTAACAGGAAAACGGACAAAAGACTTCAACAGTTATCTCACAACAGTTTTATCACAAGTGGCCAATAAGGGACACGAAAAGGTGCCCAACTTGATTAGTCATCTGGGAAGTAGAAATTAAAACCCCCCGTGTGGTACACCTTGCACGGTGGCTGAGCTAAGAAAAGCGCTCAGTGTCAAAAGACAGTATGGAGCGTTGGCGATGACGCAGAGCAACCAGAACTCTCAGGCGGTGCTGGTGGGGATGCAATTTGGTACAGTCACCCTATGGCTCAGCAATTCCACCCATCGGCCCAACAGAAATACAAACATATCTCCTTCTCGTCGAGACACAGACAAGGACTTCATGGCATCACTACTCTTAAGGGGCCCGTACAAGACACAACCCAAATGCCCTGCATGGGTAAAGTGGATAAATAACCTATAATGTATTAGTACAATGGAATACTGCAGAACAATGAGAATGAACCACCTGCTGCTACATGCAATAATGTGATGAGTTTTACAATGCTGAAAGAAGCCAGACACAGAAATATATATATACTATTCATATAAGTTCATTATGCATATACAAAGTTAAAAAAAAAAAAGTAAAACTAATCTATAGGGTTAGAAGCTAGCTGCTTCCAGGAGTTGCTTTTGGGGAGAAGGGTACAAAAGAGAGCTACGGGAGGCTGCTAACGTTCTGTCCCTTGATCCAGAACATTCGTCAACCTGTAGATGATATAATCAGTACACTTTTCCATATGTGTGCTATACTTCAGTAAAAAGAATAGAGAACTTGGAATAAAACTAACCATGTAACTGAATCAAAAGAAAAATGGCAGGGACTTCCCTGGTGGCGCAGTTGTTCCTGCGCCAATCCACCTGCCAATGCAGGGGACACGGGTTCGAGCCCTGGGCCGGGAAGATCCCACATGCCGCGGAGCAACTAAGCCCATGCACCACAACTACTGAGCCTGCGCTCTAGAGCCCGTGTGCTGCAACTACTGAAGCCCGCGCACCCTAGAGCTCACGCACCTTAGAGCCTGCGCACGGCAACCACTGAGCCCAGGTGCCCCAACTACTGAAGCCCGTGAACTTTAGGGCCCACGTGCCACAACTACTGAGCCCGCGTGCTGCTACTGAAGCCCGCACGCCTAGAGCCCGTGCTCCGCAACGAGAGAAGCCACCGCGATGCGAAACCCGTGCACCGCGACGAAGAGCAGACCCCGCCCGCCGCAGCTAGAGGAAGCTGCGTGCAGCAACGAAGACCCAACACAGCACCCCGCACCAAAAGAAAAAAAAGACAAATGGCATAGCTACCCAGACCCTTGGATAAAGTCTGTTTAGAAAACTATATGTACAAGAGAGAGGCAAAAGAAGACAGAAGTGTATACATAAACATGAGACACTGGCAGAGCTATATTAAAATAGTGGACAGATCTTAAACACAGGAAAAGTGGTCAGCCTTACTCATAAGACAAATGCAAATTAAAATTACAAGATACCTATTTTTTACCTACACAAGTTTGATAACCTGCTCTGTTGAGTCTCATACATTGAGGTGTAAATAAATAAACTCCTACAGAGAACATCTGGTGAAATCTAGTAAACTTTAAAATATACATCTTCATCTTAGCAATAGTGCTTCTACAAATATGTCTTCATGAGCACTGACACAGAGTGTATACCAGATAATTCAGGAAGGTTCACTGTAAAGACAAAAGGAACAACTGAAATACTGATCAAGGTATGGCTGGCAGGACGCTGGCGACATAAATCACGGCACCTTCACGTATCGGGAGCCTACACAGCCCTCAACAGACTGAAGCTACTTACTCTTCATGCCCTCACAGGGATCAGCCTCTAAGATATACTGTTAAGTGCTCAAAACAAACTGCAGGAATAGTCTGGGTGTACAGGAAAAAGTAACTTAGTCACCTCGGGGAGGGGATCTCTGAGGGACTGGGAAACTTACTTTATACCTTTTCATCCTTTTGAGCTCTTTACCATGCGCGTGTATTAATTATAATTATTTTAAAAATAAAGCCTTAAGTTTATAATATATGCTAAAAACAAAAAAAGAACTTTTTAAGTTCTATATTTTTTCCTTATTAATTTTTGTTCCCATCCTTTCATAGAAATGATCTTCCTGGAAATATAAGAAAATGCTAGCTACTCTAAATGAGTCTAAGACACCCAGGTCAGACAAATATCTTCCAATATCCTGGGAAGAATTAGCCGGGGAGGTTACTAAACCCCGGGCAGTGATCTTTGAGAAATCAAGGAGAAAAAGGAGACATGCTGGAAACACACAGATATGATGTCTCGATGGAGAAGGTGGACACTTGAGTTACACACACAGGAGCGGACAGGACAGGGAAGCAACCAAGAGGACGTCAGCAGCGGCTCCCCTGGCCGGGCACTTGGCAATGCTGGGAAATCTGCTAGGTGTTGACAGGTGTCTGCTTGTCCCAGCTTCCCCACCACGCGATGGAGGAGGTATCAGGAGAGGAAACTGAGGCCTGCCGAGTGACTTGCCCCAAGTCCCACAAGTAACGAAGCAGGGGGCCGGGACTCTGGGCAGGCTGGCTCAGGCCTGGCTCCTGACCTCTACCCAACAGCGGGTCCCCTCCTGGATTCCAGGCAAGACTACCACGTGAGCGATGCCAGGAATGGAGGGGCTGAATGTAGGGAAGGAACCGGCAGTCGCCAAGAGTTCTCCTGGGCTCACTCGGAACAGGCAGCGTCTGGTGCACTGCGTTTCCTCTTTGACAGGAATACTGGCCTGCAGGATCAGTGCAAGGATGACACGGACACCTCACTGAGTCACCCGACCGCTGCCCCTCCCGCTCCAACCAGGTTTCCCAAGAGCTCAAAATAGAGGGTGGAGAAATACGATCTGGGGGACGACGACAAGGGCGGTCCATGATTCACCAGCAAAGTCCTGTCCAGCAATTCCTCACCACGGATTTGGATGTGCCTCTCATTTGTAAACGAGACCTTAAATGACAAAAAGATCGAGATCCTGCAAACTTTGTCATGCTGGGACTACAGGCCAAGCCAAACCACCTTAGCAGTAATAAATGTGAGGCCCTGAGCCTGGGATGGGCCACAGGCCACCACAAGCAGGGCAAGCAGGCAGGGCAGACATGCAGCCTGGGTCATCAGATTTCACAGATCCAAAAATAATAAGAGTAACCAGCAGACTTCTGATTCTGGGAAGATGGTTAGACATACTTTTCCTTACTCCTCTGGCTAAGAACAGCTAAAACCCTGGACTTAGATATAAAAAAATATGCAAAGGCTCTGAAGGGTGGAGAGAAGAGGGCCTGAGGAATGACAAGGCACTGAGTTCTCTCGGGTCTCTGTTTGCCCCTGACATCCTAAACATGGAGCTGAAGAAGCCCAGCCAGAAACACCAAGGAGTACAGAAAGAATTTAAAAGCGCACCGAAAGCCTGCCCTCTCCGGCCATGGCTCCAGGAAAGGGGAGCCTAACAAGGCAGAATCAACAGTGGGAGAGCAGCCAATAACCACTCTACTCCAGCCAAACAGAAACAACTGTGGCCCCCACGCCCACCACGCAGGCAGCAATAAGGCTCCAGCACCCGCCACGTGTTGCCCAGAGAACACCAGGTAGGGACTTTCACCCCTGCCAGCCACATCCCCACAGTGTCAGAGGGTATACAGAGGCAAATTAGCACAAGAAAAGGTATTCAACATCACCAGCCATTCAGGAAATGCTGATTAAAGTCACAATATGATTATACACCTACGAGAATGGCTAAAAGGAGAAAGTGACAACACCAAATGCTAGAGTAGATGTCGAGAAACTGGCGCATATTGGGGGGAATGTACAGCCACTCTGCAAAACTGTTTGGCAGTTTCTTTAAAAACCAAACATGAAACTACAAGACAACCCAGGGATTACACTCTTGGGCATTTACCCCAAGAAATGAAGACCTATGTTCACACAAAAACCTGTCCATGAATGTTTGTAGCAGCTTTATTGATAATCACCAAAACCTGGAAACAACCCAGATGTCCTTCAGTGGTAAATGATTAAACTCACAGTGGCACACCCATTCCATGGAACACCACTCTGTATAAAAAGAAACTATCATACACACAACAACCTGGAGGGATCTCCATAGAGCTCTGCTGGGTGAAAAAGCCAATCCCGAAAGGTTACATACTACCTGATCCCATTTACAGAACATTCTTGAGATAACAAAATTACAGATATGTAGAACAGACTGGTGGTTGCCAGGGGATAAGAATGGGAGTGGGTGTGGCTATAGAAGGACAACCAGGGGATCCTTGTGGAGATGGAAACCTGGATCTTAACTGTACCAATATCAACTTCCTGGTTGTGATATTTTACTTTAGTTTTGCAAGATGTTACTAACGGACGGAACTGGATAAAGGACACAAAGGATCTCTGTATTATTTCAATTCCATGTGAATCTACAATGATCTCGAACTAAAAGGTTTAATTAAAAATAAGTAACCACAATCAACATTTTCTAATAACTAATATGTTTAAATTAAATGTTAAACATTCAGAACAATGCTGTATTTCTTAAGAACAGGGGCACATGTGGTCTCACTCAGCACAGATTAAAAGTATAATCTTACCTTGCTAAAGTCCTTTATTTGTAGGTGGCACAAACTCATGAAATTCACATCTGATTTGCCAAGGAAATATGCGGACACACCCTGGGTACATAATCTCAAAGAAAACAAAATTGGGTCCTCCCTACGTGACATGAGGGTCACAGTGCGCGCTGTTTCCCGACTGTGACACGTGGGCTGGTAGTCACACCTGCACAAGACAGAGCACCGGAAATGGCAGGACTCGCTTCTGTACACAACAGTGCTTGAAATATCAGTGAAGCCACGTCTCACGTCAGCTGTGAACCTCAGGCCTGCCTGCAAACAGCTCTGTACTTCCGGGGTGGGCCGGCCCCAGCGCCCGCTGACAGCTGGTGCTCTCCGGAAGCAACCAGAAACACCCTCAAGACAAGCTGCACACCCCCCCACCCCCCCCGCTCCAGACCCACAGGTCCCACTGCCCACCGGACAGGCCCACGCACACACCGAGACACGTCCTCCCGCCAACTGCCCACCACCCCCGGAGGCCTCAACCTCACCTCCTCTCCACGCCCAACCCTCATCTTGAGGCTCCAAATTCTTCCTTTCTTCTCAGAAATAAATTCAGTCAGCCTTCCGTTCCAACAAACAGACAAGATCCCTGTTCCCTGGAGCTTACATTCAAATTAAGACAGGAAATAAATACTGTAACAAAGAAGTAAATTATACAGCACAGAGAGTGGTCCCGGTGATAAAGTCTATGGGGAGAGGAGAGAGACCAGAGAAAGGAGGTCAGGAGATGGAGGCAGGCCTCACCGGGAAAGACTGGAAGCACGTGGAAGAGAAGAGGCTGAAGCAGGAGCGCGGCCAGCGGCTGGAGCCAGTGAGCCGGAGAGGGGGCCGGGCAGCCTGGAGAAGCGATGGGCCAGAGCGCCCTGCGGGCGCCTGTAAGAGCTCTGGCTTTTAGCCCCAGTGAAATGGGGGCCGTGGAGCTTTTGGCCAGAAGGCTGGCATCTGACTTGGGTTTGAAAAGCATCGTTCTGGTCGCACTACTGACAACTGGGCGTAGGGGGCGGGGCAGAAGTCGGGAAGCCTTGTGGGAGCTCGCTCAGCAATCCCATCGAGAGACGGGGAGGGGGAGGGGAGAGCTGGACTCCGACGCATCCTGAAGACAAGGGGTCTCCTGACAGAATGTGCAGACAGGAGCCACAAAGACCCCTGGAGCAGCGGGGGAGAGGCCGCCACCCTGGGAGGGGAAGGCTCTGAGCTGGCTTTGCAGCTGGGAGCCGGGGGGCAGTAGTGCAATTCTGGACATGCTGGGGTTGGGGTGTCTAACAAGATACTGGGCATGGCCGAGATTTTGTCTCGTTCATGAGACTTCATCACCTTGCCATCAGCCTGGCTACGTTATAAAAAGAAATAACATCATTCTCAAGTTACCACTGTTGGTGGGTCGCTTAAAAAATTTAAAGTTTTGCAGAACAATTTGACAATATCTCATCAAGCTAAAGACGTGCACACCTGGCAATTCTACCCTTAGAAGCACACTCTAGAGAAACTCGTGCTGTGTGCCCAGGAAGACTAGTATAAGACTGTTCCCTGCAGCGCTGTTTGTAAGGCTGAAATCTGGGAAAACAAGTCGACACTGGGACATGTCATACACTGGACCCCAATGTAAGCCATAAAACTAACCCTGGAGCGTTGTGAGCCTCAACTCACTGTACCTGTGAAAAGTTCTGAGGCTCATGTCCCACTCCGTGGAAATTCTGATTTAATTCTAGAAATCAGGAACCTGTCATTTTAAACCTTGAACCACTTAACTAAAGATGAATGTATCCACATGGATAAAACTCAGAAACGCAATACTGGGTGAGAAAAAAGCAAGCTGCAGGAGATGTGGAGTGTGACACCATTTATTAGAAGTTTTTAAACTGGCTAAACAATACTGTGTATTGTTTATACCTACATATATGAGTAGAGAAAGTATAAAAAAGGATGCAAACAAATGATAAACCGCAAACTCAGAATGGGGGTGACCTCAGCGGAGGGAGGGCAGGAAGGGAACAGGATAAGAAAGGGAGTATAAAGGACTCCGAGTACATCCACAATGTTTTTTTCTCGGGCTGGGAAGTGTACAGAGCTGTTCATTATGTTACTTTTTGAATGCCTGAAATATTTAATAATTTTTAAAAATGTTAAATGTTTTGGCACAAAAATATGTGAAAACATCCAAGCTAGGGCTAGAGACATACACTATGTTTTGTACTTACGGTTTATAGTATTAACACACAAACACACGCACATACAGAGTACGTACAATTTACTGTACTTATGGTTGACAGTATAAATTTATAGTTTGCCTTGTGGTTATAGCTTAGCCTCACAGAAGGGAACGTGTCAGCCTGCAACCACGCCTGCAGACAGATTCTGCTGGTAAAGCCGGGGCACCTCCAGCAGCCTGAACTTGGCGGCCATGCGTTCATTCACTCACCACACAGAGCGCCCTCCTCTGGGCGCTCGCGTGGCAGTCACACTCCCCGCCCACCTCTGCTGGCTGCCATGCACTTCACAGCAGACACAACTGTTCCTAATTTGCCTCTCAAATTTCTTATCCCAAAGTAGAGTTCTGAATCCTAAAAGAGCTGGCTGAGTGTGTGAAAATAGAGTTGATGCTTTATGAAGGGAGAAAGGGGGAGGCGCTGGCTGGACGGCTCAGAAGGAAGCTTTCAGAGACCAACAAAGAACCTTCTCTCCCAACACACCCCCTGGTCAACCATTAGGGTGGCAGCTACCAGAAGCTAACATCAAACCCCAGAAACTTCCTTTTTGAGGATTCTCGAAGCACACAGAGATACACGTCCTGCTGCTCAAAGTTCTCGAAGCACACAGAGATACACGTCCTGCTGCTCAAAGGACAAGCGAGCTCAGTAAGCCCAGTGATGGAATGAGGTGTGGAGAGAGGACAGTACAGCACAGCAGTTACAACAGACGGAGCCATCAGAGGGCCACGGGGACAGATGCCTCGTCCCTCTGGTCCTCAGCTTCTTAACCTCAGGGTCACCGCCCCGGTGAATGAGAGAGGCCGTTACTGCTGTTCGTGCCTGGAGCTGTCACCTGCCGTCCTCCAGCAGGAAGGCATTGGTCCGAAGGCCAGCACAGCTCAGGGCATGTGAGGCGACGATGAGAGCAAAAGGCTGGCTCCCCAGCTGCTCCCGCAGCGAGAAGGCAGTCACAGCAGACACCTGGGTACAAGAGACACCCAGCAGCCCACGTGGGCATCTGGTCAACACGTGCCTGAAGCGCCGTCTGACGCCACTGGGCAAAAATCACCCACATCTACGGGCAGACTACTTGAGGCTCCATGGTACTTGGGGATCTGGGTGAAACTTCTCCTGTGACAAAGCTCAGACAACGGGAATTCATCACCAAGAAGCTTATCCGACCTGCAGGCTTTCTACTCGGCCAGGTGGTGACCAAAGAGCGTTTCTAGCATGTGGGTGAAGTCACACCACCAAGCCCATGGCTTTAAAAATCCCAGCCTTCCGCTTCTAAGAAACAGAAGACATAAATCAGCCCTCTAGAGGTACTTACAATAACCTACAATTCACTCCACTTACTTCATTCTAAATCCTTATAATTTTAACTTCCCCACGCAGCTTCCCACGGCCTCATCACCCACCATCACCTGGAACTCTTACCTTCCACTCTTCCCTCTTTCAGAACGTTTTCCAACTGCTCAAAATGGATCAGAACTGAAGTGGCCCAGCAAAAACAAAACTCAAGTTTTAAAGCCGATGGGCAAGAACCTGTGGGTCACCGAAGTAGACCAGGGACGCAGAGAAGCCCATCAGCACGGCGCAGTTCAGCCACCGACCCAAAGAGGAGCAAAGGGGTCGTGTCCGCGCAGGATTAGGAACCTGGAAATACTCGGCTAAATATAGCTTCCCGGTCCGCGGGGCTTGGAAAGGTGGCCAAGAATAAGCATCTGGCACGCTCAGTCATTTCTGTCACTTCCTGTTACTCACATCCTGCCGTTCCGATGCTGCCCGAAACACTGGGTTCGCCATACACAATCCCCACCTGGAAGCCCCGATACACAGACTATTCACGACAGCTGGGATGTGCGCAGACAAGGGACTTCCTCACGCGGTATCATACGAAACACAGAAATAGACACCACCGCGCAAACAAGCTCCTGGAGGGCCCTGTGGGAAAGCAGCCCGGGATGCTGGTCCAGACACCCAGGCTCCGCGCCCCGCATCTGCCCTCCAGAGAGGAACCAGGCCTCGACTGCGGACGGGACACCCTCCTCTCTGAAGCTGCACCTCACCTCCAGTCACAGGGCAGCTTTGGGGGCAAAGAGGGGTCCCCACCACCACTGCTACTCGACCTACCCGGGGGCCCGAAGCATCCAGTCAAAGCCAAGCACCCTCTTCCCTGCCCACCTCCCAGCCCTCCTGAGGACACCGGCCACAGGGACTGCAGGACGCCCAGGCAGGGAGCAAAGCCAACTGGGCCACAGGTCAAACTCACATGTAACTTATCAGAAGACAGGTTTTTCAAAAGGAACAAAAAGTAAGATGAAGCAAAAAGTAAAAGTTATACCTACAACTGAAACGGAATCAAAGTATTTCAACTTACTCATCTATTCAATATTTCAACGGTGCTTCACTAGCTTTGCAATGTGTTCAATGTGAGGGAAACCTTGGAGATGAGAGGCGGCCCTGAGTAGGGTGGCAGAGGCAGAGAGCCCCTGGGGGGAGGGGTACCATTGCCCACGAAGGGCACCCAGGTGTGGGGGTGGTGTCCCAGAGGAGGGAAACAGGAGACAGCAAGCAGAAGGCAAAATACAAACAAACAGAATCTAACACATGCTTCCAATAGCAAAACGCTGGAAATAGCCTAAATCTCCAAAAACTGGGGAGTGGTGGAATACGTAAATAATGACACGTTTCATACGATGGGATACCATTTAGCCAGTTTTAAAAAGGGCGATGACAGTGCATATTTATGCACAGAGACGTTCATAAGATAATAAATTTTAAAAGCAGGCCAGAAATTAGTGCGCATAATTGGTCCGCTTTTTTGTGAAAACTGAAGTGTATGTACTGATATTCACAGGAAACTGCCTAAATCTATGTCTACATCAGGGTCTCTGAACCCCAGCACTACTGACCCTCTGGGCCCAATAACTCTTTGTTGCAGGGACTGTCCCCACAGCACCGGAGGACGCTGAACAGCATCCCTGGACATGCCAGCAGCATGCCCTCAACAACCCCCTCACCTAGGTGTCACACGCCACAATGTCTCCAACCGCCAAATGTCCTTCTGTGGGCGAGTCTCACCTCCCCACTCCCTAGTCCCGCCCATGTTTGAGAACCACAGGGCTCTATAATAGTGTTTGCATCTATGATCTCAGTGATACGACTACTGCGTGTTTATTGTTCGTTTTGGTTATGTGCGCTTAATTATTTATAAGGAACAGGCGATTTGTATAAAAAACCGAATAAAAGGACAATCTGAGCACTGGTAAAACATTACAGGTGTTTCTGCTATAATGTAAAATTCGAGTTGCTGAAAATCCTCACATTCTCCAAAAGCGCACGATAAAAATTTTAAGTCTCGTGGGAA
Organism: Eschrichtius robustus; assembly: GCF_028021215.1. Taxonomy (NCBI): domain Eukaryota; kingdom Metazoa; phylum Chordata; class Mammalia; order Artiodactyla; family Eschrichtiidae; genus Eschrichtius; species Eschrichtius robustus. The sequence goes on from NC_090828.1 coordinate 6,889,011, forward strand.
AGGATGAGCTGGAGCAGACCACTCAAAGCCTAGGCAATGCTGTAGCCAAGCAGTAACAGAACAAGAATCTTAATAAAAACACTAGTACTGTACAAACTTTAAAGTACATAAGGAAATACTACAGTAAATATAGAACTTTACCTTTGAAAAAAATGAAGGAGCTTCATGGATGGAAGCTGCTGCAGCTGAGTTACAGATCAGAGACAGGCAAAGCGCACAGAGACCAAGATTCAATAAGCAAGTTGCGGGCAGAGCCTGCAGGCCTCGAGGGCAGGGCTGTGCTCCCTGGCTGGCCGTGCTGGGTCAGTACACTTTTTGTTACGGAAACACACCACAGCAGAAAGGACTTCAATTGCATCTCCCTCTTGGCTACTGCACAAAAGGAACGATTAGCTCAAACACCTAGAATTATTATGATCCCAGTGATAATGAACTCTAAACCAAAGTACCCTGGCAGTGGGTCCTGAAGGGACGTGAGGATGGAGGGAGTGGAATGGGAGTGCCTTGGCAATCTAATCTGGAGGCCACCATGCTGTCACAATTTATCTGTTTTCCTCTGGGATTATTTGATGATAAATCTGCATATACCCAGGTGCATCCACAGTAACCTTACACTTAGCAACTATCAAGGGGAGGGGAGGGGAGGGGAGGAGACACATAAGCAACCTCTATAGTCCAAGGTCTGCCTGCCACGCACTTTTCTGATCACTGAAGGTCAAGCTGATTAGGCAGTCAGACTTCCAAGAGCAAAGTGGCCTGAGGTAAGAACACCTGCACCTGCTGACTCGCCAGGTGTCCGTCGCTGGGATGAAGCCTTGCGCGCATCTTTACTGATGAGCTGACCTCAGGCTGTCTGTTGTGAAGTAAACCACAGACTAGCTGCCAGGCAGCACGCCATGCGCCAGAAACAAACAAAACGCCGACGGGAAAACAAGGTTTACAAAGAATTTATTAAAGGGCACATTTATATTACACTTCTGTGTTTAAAAATATATATTTAAAGGAAGGGACACACATAGGCTGGAAAATTGGAAGTTGACACCTCAGGTTTTTTTCTTTTCCTTCTGGTTTTCTGTATCTTCCAAAATGTCTACAGTAAGGGGTATTTTTAAATTATCTATGTTTCTTTTTTTCCCACAAAATCAACATCTGGGACAAAAACTACTAGTTGCCTAGACAACTAGCATTTTCCTTCTTCCTCACGAACCGACCGTGCTGTTCCCGACGGCCCCGACCCCGGCCTAGCTCACAGAGCACGGTCCACCTTCCCTGACCTAGGGATGCAAAAGAGGTACACAAGCTGACGTGCTGGGGCTGGTGGGGGGACCTCCCAGGAAAGCTCTTTGAGAGGATGACACAGTGGCAGCCTCCGCCCACCCACTCCCTGCGGCCCCTGCTCCTGGCATTTGGCCCCCGGGAGGGGCCCTGAGACCCTGCCGACTGTGGGGCTCCAGACTGGCTAAGCCTGCTGGGCCCTAGTCTTTTCAAGGAGAGAAAAACAAACCTCTGCCTTATTTAAACCACTGTCACCTGGGTTTTCCGTTGAACACCCCAGACCTAAACTGAATTAAGACACCATCTCCATCATCACACAGAGAAGAAAACCGTGGCACAGAGACTGAGCCTTCTTCACGCTCCAGGTAAAGAACTTGATTTACTTCGTTACATGAGAACTGAAAACTGTCCACTCAAATGGCAGCAGCACCAAGGGAGCCTGATTTAACAGAGTAACAGTAAGGCTGAAATAATAATGCCACAAATCAAATCTGACGACTTCCATCAGAGCTGGGCAAACTTCGGCCTGCCACCTGTTCTTGAAATAAAGTTTTATTAGAACACAGCCACACCTGTTCATTTACATACTGTCTCTGGCTGCTGCAGATAGCCACAGAGACCCAACAGCCGCCAAGGCCTGAAATACCTGGCCCTTTAGAGAACTTTGCTGCTGACCTCTGATATATGTCATTCCATGCATCTTAGGAGGAACATAAAGAGAATCTGCTATATGTAAGAGAGATAAATAACAAGGACCCACTGTATAGCACAGGGGACTATATTCAATATCCTGTAACAACCTACAATGGAAAAGAATCTGAAAAAGAATGGATATATGTAGATATGTATAACTGAATCACTTTGCTGTACACCTGAAACTTAACACAACACTGTAAATCAACTACACGTCAATTCAAAACTGGTTAAAAAAAAAAAAAAATTTGATGTGAAGGTGTTAAATGCAATTTGCTGCATAAAAGATGGAATTTGCACCTTGTCCCTTTTCTGACTCTGGTTCCTCTAAGGAGGGGGTCTCTGCTCTGTTCCCAGAGGAATCCCTGAGTGCCTGGCAGATAGTACGCACTCAATAAATAATGACAGAATGGAACACTTGCCCTTAACATGCAGGGTCACCTCTGAAAACTGTGTATATATGCTCACACTTACTAAGCAATGGAGGATGAAAAACCTTACAAAGTGAAAACTACCACAACAATATATACTTCCGCACATCTCCCCTAACACCCCCTCCCCCATTTTATGTGGACTATTTCAATGTAGTTTACCCAGTGGGTTGAGGATTCCCAGGTTCTCTGACCTTACTGTGACTCAGTCTGGGAGATAAAAGGTCTGGGAAAATGACCACATCTCACGCTGAGGTCACACTGTTGCGTGCGTGAGGATGCTCTCAAGTTTTGCTCCCAGCAAAGGACTAGGCCAGCAGGAGAAGAAACCGAGGTGTGGGTCCTTTCAGCCCCTCCCCAGTCCCCTTGGGTGGGGACCCTGGCAGTGAGATGGCCTCACCACCACCACCCCCAGGCAATGAAAGGGGTGGTAACTCCTCTCGGAACTGATTCTAAGGAAAATGTCTTCAGACATGTTACCACTGCATTAAGAAAATAAACACCACAACGTGAAGGTTTCCAATTTGATGGTGTGAAGCAAAGCTGGAGGAGGAGACGAGGTGAGGACGGCTGGACCTGAGCTGCCTCGCGCACAGCTCACAGTCATCGCGTGGTCCTACTTGGGTTGAGCCGGAAGGTGAGGTCACAGACTTGCACAAGTGCCCGTGACTGGACAACCATCTGTTCTAACCCCATGTCACACACTAGGGGATGGATGCCCAGAGAGGGAAGGTAGCTCTCCAAGGCCACACAGCTTGTAGGAGGCAGAGCCAGGACCAGAAGAAGATGGCCAACACGTGTCCAGGGCACATCGTGGCCTGTGGAGCTCCCTCCTGGAGGGATGAAGTGCCCACCGATCTTGGGGCTCAGGGGAGCCGTGCAGGCTGGCACGTGGACGCGGCACTCTAACTAACACGGCAGGCTGTGTCCTTCAAATCTAGACCCAGGATGGAGACAGGACCCTGAGAAGCACAGCCCTTGTTCTCAGCTCCCAGCTCTGCCAAGGGAGCCCTGGTTCCCACACCCAACCTCTGTAGCTGCACTGTAGGTGCACAAAGACCCAGACCCTACGATGCAAAGGGGGGAGTGAGCACTAGACCCCCTTCTAGATGCCAAGGACCTGAATGGAATATATAGCCACAGCGCTCATGTCCTCTCAGAGATGCCCAGTCCAGATCACCTGCTCTCTCTCACTCCCTGACGAATGTACTCAGTCCAGGGGCTGTCACTAGTAAGCAGTCCAGGAAAGGGCATCTCAGACCCATCCCAGTCGGGCAGGTAGGTCACAGGCAAGGTGACTTTCAGGATAATCCCCCCTCACCTATAACCACTCCCCCTCAACTTCAGACAGTTTACCCCTTTCCTCTGACCAAGCTTCCTATATTCCTCTGGTATTTTAAGTATATTTCAAGAATGAAAAGAAGTAATTCCAACCACAGGATTTAACATTTAAACAAACAAACAAACAAACAAACCAAGACAGAAAAAGGTTGAAGATATTTCTTCCCTCGGCAAGCCCTGACTCAGAGGGTCTGTCTACCAGAGCTGTGGACATGTCCCCATGTATCTGGACAGCTGCAGTGGAAGGGCAAGGCATGCGGTCAGCCGAGGCCAGCTGGCCTGACTCAGGAGCCACCTCCCCTTGTCATGACACAGCTATGACCCAGTCCCATGTGGATGGAGGAGAGAGAAGTTTCGCAGAGATGCCGAGGGATGGAGACACAGCAACAACAAACCAATCAACCCAACACATATTTCTAGAACGCCTACTTTGTGCCAGCATGTCTCAGGGTGCTAGAATAGAGAGAGAGTCAGCAAGCCCAGGACATCCCTTCTCTAGGGAAGTTTACACCTCTCCCTCCAACAGAGAGAAACTGGAGGGGAAAAGGAGTACGTAAAATGTCAATGTAGACAAGAAACAAAAAACCTGAGGAGCCTATATCCATTTAAAAATTTAATTTATTATCAAAGATTTCAAAAGGTATTATCAAAAACCATCCCAAATAGAAAGATCCACACCTAGTTTCACTGGTAAGTTTAGCAAAAATTTAAGAAAGAAGTAACACCAAACTGTATCAGAAAATAGAGGGAGGAACGATGATCCTCCTTGTTTTATGAAGCCAGCTTACTCTAAGTGCCAAAACCTGACAAAAACAAAAAGATTACAGATCAGTATCTCTCATGGATAGAGATGCAAAAACCCCTAACAAAATAACCGCAAACTGAATCCAATAATAAGTAAAAGGATAATACATCATGAGGAAATAGGGTTTATCCCAGGAATGCGAGGTTGGTTTAACATTGGAAAATCAGTCAATTTCATTTCTCCTTTTAACAAAATAAAGGAGAAAATCCATATGATCACTTCAACAGATACCAAAAAAGCATTTGACGAAATTCAACACCCATTCATAATAAATATTCTCAACAAACAGGAAAATCCTCAAACTGATAAAGGCTACGTACAAAACGCCTACAGCTAACATCATACTTAACAGTGAAGAGCTTAACTGTTTCCTGTTAAGACTCAAAGAAATGAAAGGATTTCTGCTTTCACTCCTTCTACTCAACATTGCACTGGCAGTCCAAGCTTTTGCAATGAGACAAGAAAAAGAAACGTAAGGCATTTGGGTCAGAAAGACATAAAGTTGTCCCTACTTTGCAGATGATATGACTGTTTACATAGAAATTTCTGGGTAATCTACAACAACTACTAGAACTATCAAGTTATCTTCCAAGACCACAAAAGCCATTGTTTGCAGCAAACAATTGGAAAATATTTCTATTTCATTTATTTAATAGGCACAAAAAACAAAATACACAGAGATTAATCTAAGAAAAGACATTAAAGATATCTGAAAACTACAAAACTACTACTGAAAACTACAAAACTTTGCTGGGAGAAATTAAAGAAGACCTAAATAAATACAGAGATATATCATGTTCATGGGAAAACCCAATGTTATTAACACATCAATTCTCTCCAAACTGATTTATAGAATTCAATGCAACCTCAGTCAAGATTCCAGCAGGCTCTTTTTAAATAGAAAGTGACCAGTTAACTTTTATTTACATAAAAATGCAAAAGGGTTTTGAATAACCAAAGCAATTTTAAGAAAGAAAAACAGAGTTAAGAGGGCTTGCCCTGTCTGATTTCAACACTTACTGTAAAGTAACAGTAATCAAGAAAGTGTGGAGTTAGGATAGGGGCAGACATAGATTAATGGAACAGAATAGAAAGCCTGGAGATAGATTTACAAATATATGGTCAACTGACTTGTGACAAAGGTGTCAAAGTAATTCAATGTGGAAAGGAAAGTCTCTTCAACAAATGCTGCTGGAACAACTGAACATCCAATATGGGAAAAAAAAAAAAAAATGAACATCAACTCTTACCTCATATTATACATAAAATTTAACCATAATCCTAACTGTAAAACCTAAAACTGCAAAACTTCTAGAAGAAAAATCTTTGCAATGCTGAGGTAGAAAGGGTTTCTTGGATAGAACACAAGCATGAACCATAAAGAAAAAAAATTGATAAACTCAATTTCACCAAAGACTCCATTCTTCCACAAATGCCATTAAGAAAAAGGCAAGCCAGACCAGGAAAAACATTCACAACACATATATCACAGGCCAATATCCAGAATATATAAAGAGCTCTTACAACTCAATAATAAGACAAACAAGTCAATACAAAAATGGACAGATGATTCTACCATACGCTTCACAGAAGAAGACATACAAATAGTCTATAAGTACATGAAAAGATACTGACATCATTTGTCATCGGGGAATGGAAATTAAAACCACAATGAGACACTACTATATACCTATTAGGACATGTAAAATAAAAAGATAAAATAAAAAGACTGACCACACCAAGTGCTGGTGAGGATGTGGAAAACTGGAACTCTCATGCACTATTGGTGAGAATGTAACTTCCAAGCACACTGAAAACAGCTGAGCAGTTTCTTGAAAAGTTAAACATAACACCTACTATATGACCCAGCAATTCTGCTACTAAGTTTTTACCCAAGGGAAATGAAAACATATGTCCACACAAAGACTTGTATATGAATGTTCATGGCAGCTCTGTCTGCATTAGCTCCAAACTGGGAACTGCTTGAATGGCCACCACAGGTAAATGGATCAACAAATTGGGGGAAAAAAACAAATTGCTGATACACCCAAAATGGAAAACTTCAAAATCATTATGCTAAGCCAAAGAAGCCAGACATTAAAAAAAAAAAAAAAAAAAAAAAAAAAGGACACACTACCATTATTCAATTTATAGAGAATTCTAAAAAATGCAAACTAATCTACAAAGACAGAAAAGAGATTCTTGTTTGCCTGAGGAGGGATATGAAGAGAGAATGGATTACAAGGAAATTTTCAGGGGGATGGAAATGTTTGTTATCCTGACTGTGGTGACAGTTTCAACAGGTGTGTGTGTGTGCACGTGCGTGTGTGTGTGAGAGAGAAACTCATAAAACTGTAACAGTGCAGTTCATTGTACAGCAATTAGGCCTCAATTAAGCTATAAAAATATTTTTAATGTTAATATATCTTAGTGCACTAGAATATTCTTTAAATTACAGGGTTGAACCTTTCTCTAAATGACTAGATGACCATAGAGTTTATCATCCAAGCCAGGAAATTTCTGCAAGTGGGTGCTAAAAATAATTGACAAGTGTTAACTCATCTACAACAGGGTGTATAAACTGGCAGTGCCCGGGAAAGGCCAGCACTTACAGCTTTGGGAACAACAAATACCTAATCTATTCCTTGGTGTGATTAGATATCTCTTGCATACAGCAAACCATAAAGTTCATTCCTCAGAAGACAGAGAGCCAAGCTGGCAACAGTCTCAAGGGTCAGCTATCCCGGACCCTTATTTCCCAGGTCAAGGAAGCAGCCCTGGTTTTCAGTGTCAGGGATAGGACAGATGCCAAGGCTCCTGCCTCAAGGTCAGTGTCCCTTCAGCCCCTCCAAGGATAAGGGGGGAGCCACCCCCACTCCTAACTATTTTCCAAATGTCTAATTACTCTGATTCACCATCATTAGACCTTTGCAGACTGAGAACAATTAGGAAACAGAGAAGACAGTGCCCTGACACTAACCAGCTTTTCTGGATGGAGGTGAGCCTGGGTGCACCCAGAGCGGCTGGGCACAGGGGAGCTCCCGGCCTTACCTGAGCACCTCTGCACCTGGCTGAGTCTTGAGGTTTAGCTAAACATCCTGTAAGAACTAGTACAACAGCTCGGGATCACATGTTTCTTTTTGAGTCTACATTTCAAACCAAGTGCTTCAGCTGTGGAGGAGGAGGGATTATTGAGTCAAAAAACAGCACAGTCTCTCCACCAGCAAGCAGGGAATTATCTTAATTTGATAACAAGCTGTTTCAAGAAAATAAAAAGATCCCACCACTCTATGCACTCTGAAATACCAGATTATTCTGGAACAGAAAAGCAGGATTTTTTTTAAAACATAATACCCTACAGAGTGACACCATTTTCCTAACTTTCACGGAAAAAACCAGACAGAGAGGACACGGCTCAATCATATCCTTGGACATTTACCAAGTATTTATGAAACCTGGACATTTATCTGAACATTTACCAAAGAACACTGGGTAAAGAATGGCTAAAATTATTCATTTCCTGGACACCCCAAGAAAAACTGAATCAAATCTATGTATCTTCTCCACTGTTTCTCCTCTCAAAGAACTTTACAAAACTACTATAGTCAAACTACAGTCCCTCAACTGTCCTTTTTTGTTTGTTTCCTCTATCACTTGTAAATAAAGACAATCAGAAGTGTTAACAATGAACACACACATATAGACACATGCATACACACCACACAACACATACACACACACCCCCAATCGTATTGTGAAAATGGCTTCGATTTCATAAACGCAACCCCCTACTCAAAAATAACACACAGCCCTGACAAGTAACAGCATCCTCCCACACCCCAATTCTAAATATACTTAACAGACACCACAACTAGTTCCACCGCTCACCAGCCAGGCTGCCAGAAGACAGTGTTCTCTCTCTCTGCCTGCTTGGGACGACTGTAAGAACCAAACGCTAAGCCCTCACGTGGAGCACGCGGCTCTTTGGACCATCTGTGTCACAGAGCAGGTGCTGCCTTCAGCAAAACCCCACACTTAGCAAACACACAGCCACCAATCTGGCTCAAAGCCTGCTTCTTCCCGCTTCTTGAAACTGAGAACACAGAGTGGATTATAAAGCATGGAATTCACTGGATTAACTTCCTCCTGCAGCTGCTCTCCCAGTCCTGCTCCACTGTCCAAGGCGTGTTTTAACAATCAGAGCATTTAATTCACTAAGCACCTACTACGTGCCAGGTGCTTGCCCCGCCCCTCCCCAGGTGCGAGATAGTACTGCCCCGACTTTTCCAATAGGAGAATGAAGCTACAGGTATAAGAAGCTGAGATCCCACAGCGGACGGCTGACACAGCCAGGACGTGAGGTCAGGCTCTCCTGGAGCTCTGCGCTTGGGGAGGGACCAGGCAGTGCGCTCAGGCAGCAGGAGCCGCTGTCCTAACATGGGGCTTCCCGTCTGGCACAGCTTCTATACGAGGACTTAACGGGACAGCCTCAACCCACAAGTACAACCCTCCCCATCCCAGATCCAGGCCGGCAGTCACAGAAATTGGGAAGAGTTTTTTCCATGCAAGGAAATTTGCCAATTATATATATAGCTTTTCCTCTCTTTGAGCCAAAATGACTGGTGTAGGGGTTTTGCCCAGGAAATATCTGAGCTCCAAACAAGCTGAAAAGGAAAACTGATGTTGAAATCTGGATAAAGGTCATGGTTGCTCACCAAAGGAGTGGCGCCTGACCACCCCACAGGCTGACATCTGCTGGAAACAGCTGAGAAACTCAGGTCCCTGGTTTCACCTCATGAAGGCCTACAAAGGGACTCTCATTCATTCAACAAACTTGAATGCCAAATAGATAAGATTTAAAACAACTAAAAATACTACATAAATCCATCATACATTGTAGCTTCTTTTTTATTTAGAGTTATCAAGCTATAACTAATAGAAACAGGAAAAATAAAATATAAGGGAAAACCAAATGTGATTTAAAATAAGCAAATTAAACAAAGATACCTTATATTTTTAATTACATTTATGTTTCCTTTATATTTTATTTTTCCTGTTTTTATTAGTTATTTGCCTGATAACTCTTAAGGATAATAATTCTTTCCTGGTACCTACTCTTCAGTTGCAGATGCTATTTTTAACACTGCCAAGAAAATTAATCTCATCTGAAATCCTTTGGAATTTCTACAAATCAGAATAACTGCTAAGTGTTAGCAAGTTGACCCCTATTACTTTCCTCCTAGTAGTGATAACTGGTAGTGGAGATAAAAACTAGGAAACATTCAGAGGGCACTTTTTTGCCAACCCAATGACCAATGAGATGGAGTCTAGTATTATCCCCATTTCACAGATGAGAAAACTGAGTCTTAGACGAAGTATCTTGCCCTAAGTCATACAGCTAAAAAAAGAAGACCACCTTTATAATATACCTCACGAAATTTCTGGATACCATAAAACATTTCAACAATAGTACTGGGAGGAAAGGAAGTAATAAATACAGACATGAAAAATCACTCCTCTCTATGTATGGCATGGTTATTCTGACATGGTCATTTCAGGGCAACCATCAGGATGATGCTATGAGCAAAGCCTGCTACATCCCTATGCCGATGGCCATACGCTGTAGTCATTTGACTAACAGAAGTGCTAAGTCATATTTTTGGGAAATCACACAAAATTCCAATATGGAATTTTGCAGAAAAGCAGCCCTCTAAACATGTATATCCTAAATGTAATTCTCATTCAATTTCTACTGAAATTATACTGAAACTTGGAATGTCTTTTTTGTGCCATGGACCCCTTTTGGCAGTCTGGTGAAGCCTATGGACCCTCTCAGAATGTCTCTAAATGCAGAAAATGAAATACCATTGCAATGAAAATCAGTTTTAATAAAATATAGTCAAACCCACCGACCCCTTGTGGGGAAGAAGGTCCATGAACCTAGGTAAAAAAACCTCTGCCAGGCAACAACACCCTTTCTTTTCTCCTCCCTCTCCCCCATCTCCCAAAAGGAGATAAGGGGGTGAATGGCACTCTAGCAGTCATCTTGGACCAGGAGAATCAAATTCTCGAGGGACCCAGATGACCCTGTAGAACTGCCATACTGATCAAGGACTGCCTACTTCTGTATAGAAAAATAAAACTTTACATGTTCACACCATTTTTATTTTGACAACTATTTTTTACAAGCAGATGTAGTGGGTTGAAAGATGGCCTCCAAAAAAATATGCCCGTGTTCTAATCCCCAGAACCTGTGAATATGAGCTTATTTGGAAAAAGTCTTTGTAAACATAATTAAGGATCTTAGGATGCAATCATCCTGGATTATCTGGGTGGCCCTAAATCCAATGACAAGTGTCCTTATAAGAGGCAGAAGAAAGGACACAGGGGAAGGAGGAGAAAGTCCTGCGAAGATGGAGGCAGAGATGGGGGTGATGCAGCCACAAGCCAAGGAATGCCTGGAGCCACCAGAAGCTGGAAGAGGCATGGAATGGAATCTCTCCTAAGACCTCGGTTGGGAGCACAGGCCTGCCAACACCTTGATTTCAGACTTCTGGCCTCCAGAAATGTGAGAGAGTACATTTCTGTTGTTCTAAGCCATATGGTAATTTGTCATGGCAGCCCCAGGAAACTAATTTAGCAGCCAAACCTATTTCTAATATACACACCTTTATGATCTTCTAAACATTAAATACTAAAAATTAAATGTAAACTCCCTTTTAGGTATGCAATGCTGTATATGGCATTATGCAGAAACAGCTCTCTAAACATGTATATCCTAAATTTAATTCTCATTCAGTGTATACTGAAAACTCTATTTTCAATCCCCATTATTTGGCCAATCCATTTTCCTGAAATTTAAGAATAAACCGAGGGCCCATCCTTGCCTTCATTCTATTCTTATATCACGCCCCTAAGCGTTCGCTTCTTGCTTTCTGCCCTCTGCCCAAGCTCCTTCCGCCCCCTCCCGACCACCCCTCACCCCTCACGCCAGCGTGTTCTTGACTTCTCCACTGCCCTTCTCCAGGCTGCGCTGCCTGCAGAGCAGATGTTCCCAACTTTCTGCTCACGTTTCTTCCTCCACCAGCTCGGTCACTGACACCAGGGTCCCTTGAGCTGTCTGTCCACTTCCTCATCATGAAACCCAGCCCAGCCTCCTCCTTTCCTTTACTACAGGTACATGACACACTCACCAGAGATTCTGGGGGTATAGGATACGTTAAAGTTCCAGTTGTGACCCATGTAAAATAATGTGAAGTAAGCAGAAGCTGAAATACAGAAGTCCTCACGCTCAGAAATGAAGCTGTAAACCAGAAGCAAACCAGAATCACGCAGAGCGGAAGGAAGTTTTATCTTCTCAACCTCAAGTCAGGCGACAGAGGTGAGAAAGGCCCCACGACCGAGCAAAGGCCGCCCTCAGGAAAACCTGCACCCTCTCCTGCGCAAAGGAACCCCAGCACAGGAGCTACTCTGCAGGGAGAGACCACACTCATTTTCCCAAATGTCCCTCCTGTGATCTAAGACGGTTGTGCTAGCATGATCTGCAACAGGAAAAACTGAAAACATTCTAAGTCCCTAATACTGCAGGAGTAAATGAAGTTTAACTGATCAGCTATGACTCATCTACATGATGAAATACCCACAACTAGAGAGGTGGTCATTATAGAGGCTCACAATGTGGGAACAGTTATACGATGAATAAATGAAGCCAAAATATAAAACTATACATATGTTGATGTACATAAAACATATGCAAAACTTAATGTTTGCCTATGAAAAGGTCTTAAGGGAACATGAAAAAAGAAAACAGCTGCTGAGCTACTGCAGGATCTTTGTTTTTTCCACATTAAATTTCCTTTAAAATCATTATCACGATTCAAACACTTTAAGAACTACGTTAATAAGCTGTCTGCACACTGTTGGTCTGTTGGTCTGTCAGTGAATGGGAGCTCCTGGGTGCTACTCCTGGAACGCATCTGACCTGTGGGCTCGCCCATGCCGTCTCTGCAAGAGGCCCAGCCCCCAGATCCCGCTCACACATCCCCTTCTCAGCAGAAGCTTCCACTCCCCAGGCGGACTGAGACACTTCTTTCTCCTCTCTCTCACTGCCTTTTGCACCTTCCTCTGCATTACACCTGTCACAGGGTCCAATCATGATTTCTGTTCACGTCTAACAGCCCGTAAGACGTCTCTAGGCACAGGGAACGCATCTTCCACCTCCGTCCACCCCCGGACACCTACCGGAGTTTGCCACAGCAGGGACTTCTTCCCCTTTGAAAGAAGGGAAGACGAGTCTTTCTAAAACATGCATCTTTTCCAACTGATCTCTATATGATTTCAGAAATAAGGTTGCCAGGGTAAAGTCTTACTTGTCAAATTATTCCTATATTCTCCAGCGGTAAGCAAGAAGTTTTCAAGCTGTCAAACCTGGAAATGCACACAGAGCAAAGGAGCCAGCCCCTCCCGAAGCTACTCACCAGAATCCAGAAGCACACAGCTCCAGGGAGCTCCTAGGTCCCGCTCACTCCCAGTAACAAAAAGGGGCCCGGCCCACAGGACCATCTGCAATAATGAACGTCTGTTCCACTGGGCTTCACAAAGGAGCAGCAATTCTCTGAACAGAAAGTGGCAACAGAACCGACTTCCTGGCTCCCGCTCCCTCGCACAGCTGGCATGTGCCTTGCACTGGGACGGCAAGCTGTGAAAGAGAACCCCTGACCTCAAGTCAAGACGAAGAAGGTGTGATCACATGCCCAGATTACTAAGGAGGCTGCACTCAACTCAGCATTGCAGGAGTGTGGGTCCCAAATGTGGCTGCACCTCAAAATCGAGGAGAGCTTTGAAAAATCACCCATTTGTAAATCAGCAGCACAATCTCTGGGGATGGTGCCAGGAACCCTTTTTTTAAGTTCTAAAGGGTGATCAGGCATAGCCAAGGCTGGGAGCCACCGCCCTGAGCGAGAAGGCGGCAGAGCGTTCGTTCCCTTCTGACCACAGCATGAACAGGAAGGTCTTAGGGAACAGGGTGTTTTCGCCCTACCTTTGAGGAATGGACCTGGTCGACGGGGAGAGTTTGGGGAGAGGGCCTCAGACCGAGAAGCCCTGCAGAGACCACGGCCGGCAGGCAAACGTGCACAGGGCATTCGTTCCCTGCAAAAAGAGCAGGCTGGACCGGAGCAGGTCCGTGTCGGGGAGAGGCTGGGAGGGTCGGGGAGCGCCAGATCCCCTGGATGGCATTAGATAAGAAACGAGGAGGCACTCGAGGACTTACAGTGCTTTTAAAAATGGGCAGAAGATGCCTCTTTTTAATGGTTTTATATTCAGGTATATTCCAGTAGAACTCGTCTTTCCTCTTCGAGGTCCAGCTCCACCGCAGCTGCTCCTATGGCCCGGGTAGGAGTGAGCAGACTGCCCCAGGCCAGTGAGATCTGCAGTGATCGCAGGACGATCCACTTAAGAAACACAGGTGTACCAAACCAAAGAACATTTTCCAATTAAGACCAATGACACAGTAAGTTAATTTGGTCCATTGCTTTCCATCATTAACTCATCCAATACTCACTTGTTATAGTAAGTGCCTATAATCGTATTGTCAATAATAGCAACCGCTTTCATCACGCCTACATTACATTAATTCATTTAACCCTTCCAACAGCCCACAAGCAGGTACTATTATTATCCCTACTCCTCAGACGAGGAAACTGAGGCTCAGAGCCGTGTGTGATTTGCCCAAGGTCACTCAGCCGGTGAGAGGCCAAGCTGGGACTCACGCCCTGGCTTCCCAGTCCTTGCCTGTGCACCCTGCCTCTGTGCAAGGCCCTGTGTGGGCACCTTCAGAGATAAAGAAAGAACTATAACCCAGCCCTTCTGTCTAGGCTCTTACACCTGAGTGAGGAAACACAGATCCTGAACATCAAAGACAGAGTCCCTGACTCCTCTGGGAAACCCGAAATTTGGAAATTCCACATAGCACGTAACTTCCCCCATAAATGAAGCAAAATGTAACTGGCCATGTCACAGCAAACACACAGGTGGAGCCCTCAGGCTCCTTGCTTCCTTCTCCACAGCGCTGGGCCTGGCTCTCCCCTGAGGGCAGCCTCCGTCCCTGCCCAACTCTGACCGTGTGGGGACCCAGAGCCCCACCCAGGGGGGCCGTGAGCTCCCACCAGCCCCAGGACTCAGAGGTGCTGCCTCGGCCAAACCAGCGAGCCGCGCGTGGTGCTGGTGTGGCCGCAGGTGCCCGGGGCGTCCCTGACTGAGGTGAGGGGCTTGGGGAAACACAGCATCCTCTCCGAGAGGCAGCGCAGGCTGGGAGTCTGTGACCCCGCACGCTCCAGGCTCCTCGCGCTCGCGGGGACACGGCCGGGGCTCGGCACTCAACCCGCTCCCCAGCCTCCATCAGGAGCACCTGTGTCCACCTCAGGTGACGCATCCCTTTATCCTACTCGCTGAGAAAATCTTCATTAAATTGAATTTGGCTCTGATTCTGCCTCCCTCAAAAGGGACAGAGCCTCTGACACCAGCCACCATGAAGTCAGTGTCTGGGGTGAAATTTCTAAAAATGGAAGCGGCCAGCAACACACCCTGGTAAAGGGAGAAAGTACAGAGAGCTGCCAGAGGCTCGCCCTGTGCAATGTGACCGTGATACCTTGTGCAGAGCTGCTTTCTAGGAAGCGTCTAGAAGCATCTCTCATTGATTGCTCAATACCCGTTTTTCTTCAGTACTGTGCCTGAATCACGCAGAACAAAGAGCAGCGCTGCTAACAAAGAGAGCAGTGTTTAACCAAACTGCCTGCAAGGCCCTGTTCCCCCCTCCACCTCCCTCACCTGCCACAGAAAAGGCCACCTGTCCAACCTCCTCACGCCCATTCTGGCCACCTCTTCCCTGCAGATCTATTCTCCAGCAGCAGCAGCCATAACAAAAACCCACAGGCTTTAAAAATCTTCCCAATACATATGACAAAAAGGTCCAAACTCCCCACAGCCTGGAAAGCACTTCACCTCTGCCCTCTGCCCATCTCGCCACCCTCACATGCTCCACTCCCTCTGACAGGAACCACTTCAACCCCAGACACCGACCCCTGGCATTGCTGGTCACGGCCCCTCTCAGCCTCAGGCCTCTGCACGTCTCTCCCGGCCACATCCCAGCCACGGGAAGGCCTGCCCTGACAGCCGCCCGCCGCTGCAGCCAAGCTATTTCCTTCTTGGCCCGCTGCTCCTGACTGCTCAGTACCTGCCACTCACACAGGACCGTTCACAACATGAAGGGAGCTCTGTTACTGCTACTCAGCACCTGTCCACTGAAAGTGCTCTACTGAGTGAAATCAGTGAGAGGAACAGGGCCAAAATCATCCTGGAACTAGTGGTGATCAAGTCACTCTTCAACATAGAATTATGAGCACCTACTGTGTGCTGGCACTTGGGTAAAACAGTGAACAAAACAGACAAAAATCCTTGCTCTCACGCAGCCCATTACAGCATTTAACAAAGTAAACAAAACTGCAGGGACTCGGAGCAGCGACTCTCAAGGGAGGGATGGCGGGGGTGGGGGCAGTGTGAGAACAGAGCTATGCTGTGCCCCACTGCTTTCATTTGTTTTTGCTGCATTCTGAAACTTCAAATAACTTTAAAGGAGTGTGATGACATTTCATCAAATATTTATCAAAATAGAACACAGGTTTAAAATGATGGAACACTGACTTGAAGAATAAGTAAACGAAAGCACTAAACTCTAATGGCCCTACAATTCCTGGGCTGCTGTGGGAAGATTATAAAAGAACAGCTATAGCTATAGGCTATAGCTAGCTCTATAGCTCTAGGCTGCTGTGGGAAGATTATAAAAGAAGCCAGCCTAGGACTTGAATACAACTAAAATCACTAAAGAAAGCTCAAAGATGACTAGATCAGGGAGGGGGGATGTCCAAAGTCAGTGAAGACATTTGGATACCCAAGAGGAAATGCACGTGCTCAAAGGACAATCTTTCCCTGAGGCAGGCAAATGACAATGTTAAACAGAAAGCATTTAAAAAATATTTTCTCTATCAAACGAGAATAAGCCAAGATAAAAACAAAGTAAATTAACTGGTAGAAGCAATACTTGAAGAGATAATAACCAAGACTTCCCCCAAACTGACAACAGAAGGAACATAGAGCTGCAGATTTCAGAAGTGCTAGGAACAGTAAGCAAGATAAACACAAAGAACCATGCCTGGGAAAATCACAGTAAAACAGCACAATGCCAAAGGAAAAGAAAAATCTTAAAAGTAGTCAGATGGGGGTGGGGTGGGGGGGGGCAAGGTATATTATCATCCAAGGAACAACAATAGGACTGACAAGTTACTTTTAACAAAAATAATGGAAGCTACAATACAATGGAATGACATTTTTAGATTGCTGAAAGAAAATGACTGCCATGCTAGAACTGTATAACAAGCAAAAATAACCTTCAAAAAGATGAAATAAAACAAAAGTAGAAACCAACACTAAAGAAATTAAAGAGAATTTTTCACAGAAAGAATATTACCCCACATAGATCACAGAAATACAGAAAGAAATGAAGGGCAACAGAAAAGGCAAATATTCACTAGAAATCTAAATAACTGTTGACTGTATAATAATGTCCTATGAGGTTTCAAATATATGTAAAATTAAAGTAAATAACAAACCAGCACAAAGGCGAGAGGTGACTATAGAGAGGTTTCCTTTTTTTTTTTTAATTTATTTATTTTATTTATTTATTTTTGGCTGTGTTGGGTCTTCATTGCTGCACGTGGGCTTTCTCTCGTTGCAGTGAGCGGGGACTACTCTTCGTCGTGGGGCGCAGGCTTCTCATTGCGGTGGCTTCTCTTGTTGCAGAGCACGGACTCTAGGCGCAAGGGCTTCAGTAGTTGTGGCACACGGGCTCAGTAGTTGTGGCTCATGGACTCTAGAGTGCAGGCTCAGTAGTTGCGGCGCACAGGCTTAGTTGCTCCACAGCATGTGGGATCTGCCCAGACCAGGGATCGAACCCATGTCCCCTGCATTGGCAGGCGGATTCTTAACCACTGCGCCACCAGGGAAGTCCTGAGAGGTTCCCTTCTTAAGTACCAGAAATTAGTCGAAATTTCAATTATAATTTCAATAGCGATGAAGAGTATAGAGAGTTTAAATGCTCTAAGATCCCTGCATTGTCTGGGAAGCACTAATCTAAAGTAGAAGTTAATAAGTCAAGGATATATTTTGCAATCTATAAAATATCCACTAAAATAATGTATATGAAACAAGCTAAAAGAGAGGAGAAAATGAAATAATTCATCCATTTTAGAAAGAAAGATGTGAAAAAATATAAAATGTGAGACAAAGAGAAAACAAGTAATAATGTATTGGATTTGTACCCAAATACAAGAGAATCTAAAACTAAGTATAGATTAAACATAATCTAGTTAAAGGCACCATCCAATTAAACAGTCCAATAGACAATTTAAAAAGCCACACAACTTTATGCTGCTTACAAGAGACACATCTTAAATATAAACAAAAAGGTTTAAAGTAAAAGGATGGAAAATTATATACCACTACTTACAATACAATTACTAACCAAAATAAAGCTACTGTAGCTACAGTAACATCAAAGTAAACTTTAAGGCAAAAAACATTAAGAGAAATAAAAGGTTATTTCATAATAAAAGGGTCAATCTAGTAAGAATATAAAATAATTCTAAATCTGTTTGCATTCAATAATAAGCCTTCAAATATATAAAGTAAAAATTAACAGAATGAAAACAAAAAACAGGTAAGTCCACAATCACAGTAGGAGACTTCAATAAATCTCACTCAATAACTAATAGGACAAAGAGAAAAACTAGTCAGAAGGTTATAAAAGATTTGAGAAAAATGATTAAACTTTTGTCCTAATCAACTTACAAGAACTAATGAATCCAAGTTCTGTTCAAATGCACACGGAACACTTACGAAAAGTGACCATTTACTGGGTCATAAAGAAAGTCTCAACAACTTTAAAGGACTGAAATCATTCCGAGTATGTTCTTTGATCACAGTAGAGTTAAGACGAGAAAAATCAGACTTCCCTGGTGGCACAGTGGTTAAGATTCCGCCTGCCAATGCAGGGGACGCGGGTTTGAGCCCTGGTCCGGGAAGTTCCCACGTGCCGCGGAACAACTAAGCCCGTGTGCCACAACTACTGAGCCTGCGCTCTAGAGCCCGTGAGCCACAACTACTGAGCCCGCGTGCCACAACTACTGAAGCCCACGTGCCTAGAGCCCGTGCTCTACAACAACAGAAGCCACCGCTATGAGAAGCCCACACACTGCAACAAAGAGTAGCCCCCGCTCGCCGCAACTAGAGAAAAGCCCACGCGCAGCAAAGACCCAGTGCAACCAAAAAAAAAAAAAAAAAAGACTAGAAAAATCACCCAAATGCCAAGGAATTAGGAAACACACAGATCAGAAGCAGACACAAAAGAATATACACAGAAGAATATGAGCTCATTTACATCAAATATCTAAAACAGTCAACACAAATCTATAGTATTGGAAGTTAGGGTGGTGGTTACATGTGGCCAGGGGTGGGGGAGGGGGAACAACTGGGCGATACCGCGAGGGGAGCTTCCCAGGGCCTAGACGTGTTCCACAGTTTGATCTGGGCGACGGTTACACATCAAGCTCTGTACATCCATCTGTGCACTTTTCAGTTTGGAAGTCATATTTCGATTTTTAAAATTATTTAGAATATACAAACTTTCAGTAAAGCAGAAATGCTGCTTTGACAAACTCCTTTGAAGAGTCATGGTAGTTAAAATATACCTTCAGAACAAATCTGTAAATTTTTTGATAAGGCTGAAAATAATTTTTAAATTATCCCATGAAAAGAAATATAAGGGGAAAATGAGAAGTATTTTAACCTGACAATTTTGGCCTATTATTAGTGTATGAAATCTAGTTTTTTAAAAAAAACAAAACAAAAAAAGGACCACTAAAACAAGCATAGCCAATGGGGGCAAACTTATGTAGATAAATAGAATAAGAGAGAGGAGTAATTTTGAACCCCCAAAATACAGAGCTGACTATGCAAAAGCACATGAAAAATCAATTCATAGAGAAATTAATACAAATGGCCAACAGACTGTGAGAAACGTATGACCTCACTTTGATCATCAAAGAAATAAAACAAATTACCATTTTTATCAAAGTGGCAAAGATGTTCTAAAATTTTAACACATGGTATTTGTGAAAGGATAGAAAAAAACCACTTCATGAAGTCCTACTCATACACGTTCTAAAGGCAATTTGGCAATAATATACCAAAAGTCTTTTAGTTTTCATAGATTAATATAAACATGTTTAATTATCGAAAACATATTTCATGTTATTTCAGAGGCTGGGACACGAAGCTGGCAAATCCTGTTCCTCTTCATGCTGCTGTTATGCTCTTTGGCCTTGTAAGGTGTGACCCCACTTGAAGGTAAGAATGCAGAGGACTCTGTCTGCTCTACTCCCCATCTTCTGAAATTTCCCACGGCCAAAGCTCCACCTCATCTAAAGGCACATCTGTGTCTTTAGCTGCATCCCACTTTCACTTTGTTCTTAAAGAACAGAAGACAAGCAGACCCCTCTCCAGTTACGTAAGCCTCCTTCGTACCATTTCTTCCATCAAACCTGTATAAAAATCTCTCCTCTCCCCCCAATATTTCCTTCCATCTCCCTTGGAAGTCTCTTGTCCCTTGGATCCTTATTTCTTTATGATACAGTTCTTTGGCCATTTTAGGGAGAAATTAAAATGGAGTCTTTTCTAATGTGGAGCAAATTTACTCATTCTTTTCCAGTTACAAAAGGTTCCCATCTGTTGGTTGATTCATGATAACAGCAACTTTCACTGCCTTGTTGTTTGTATCAGGCATGCAATTTTAATAGAAATTGTGGAATTTGGAAATTACTACCGGAATAGCTGGAAAACCAAATGAGATATCCCAGGAAATGTAGTAGCTTCTGGGCAAATGCATTCATTCATTCTGCACTCACTTCCCTGAACACATGGGTCAGGCACTGGCAAAGTCCAAGGCCAGGCCCTGCCTCCTAGGACCTGCATGCAGATTCCTGCAGTTTGCTGTATGGGAAGTGACAGGTTCAGAGTTCAGACAGTAAATACTGCAGGGCGTTAGAAATGGGAGAGTCCAGAACCTACCGACCCGCTGTGGAAGCATGCCTCGGGGAAGTGGGCACCGGTCAACTGGCTCCAAACACTCCCCATGTATCCCCAAATCCCAGATGCCATCACGGATTGCTCAGAAATGGTCTCCTTATTTTGGAGTATTTCTGGGGAACCTCATTATTACTCTTTCTCTTGTCCTTTCAGCACATCCTCAGATGAAAAAGCAGTTTTTACAGCACTAACAAAATCTAAAATAAATGTGAAAGAATCAGTGCCTCTGCCCCAAGGGCTGGGAAACCATCCATGACCGCCCCACAGGAACTGGCTCGACATCTGGAAGTCAACTATTTGGCACACATTTTCCCATAGAGACAGTATATAAATCAGGGTTCATTCTCAAATCAGACTGACAAAGCTCCGTAATAACTCATGTAGTACCAAAGCATAGTGGCATACTATTTTTTATGGAGATATAATTCTCATACAATTCATCCTTTTACAGTATACAATTCAGTGGTTTTTAGCATATTCATAAAGTTGTGCAACCATCACCACTATCTAATGTTAGAACATTCTGCCACAAACCCCCAACTAAAATCCGGTACCCATTAGCACTCCTCCTTCCCACAGCCTCTGGCAACCACTCATCTACTGTCTCTACAGATTTGACTATTGTGCATTTCATGTAAATGCGATCATAAAATATGTGGTCTTTTGTGCCTGGCTTTCATTCAGCATGTTTTCAAGGCCCATCCAAGTTGTAACACGTATCAGTACCTCATTTATTTTTCAAAAGTCTTTTAAAAGTTCACACTTTCTAACTCAAAAGGGATTCCACTTCTAAGAACTTAGGCTATGGAAATAATCAGAAATATGCAAAAGTATCTGTGTACAAGTGTACAGCACAGTGTTATTTTATACGAAAAAATGGAATATAGGGACTGGTTAAACATATACATTTATATGATGGAATACTATGCCACCCGAATAAACAAGATTTTGAAGGATATTATAAGAAAAAAAGCTCATTGTTAAGTGAAGAAAGAAGGTTAAAAACTATACTTTATAAAACACATTTGGTGGGAACGACATAAATCAATATAAATTATTAGGTATCTTTGGGTAGTAGGAATGTGGATGGTTTTAAATTTCCTATTTTATTTATGCACTTTAAAATTTTCTTCAATAACTTTATCAGAAATGTAATTTATCTTTACTAACATTTTTCTACTGCGAGAAAAAACAACTTTTGGAATGTTGGAATGTGAACAGAAATGCACTCAGTTAAATTCTGACTCCCTAATGTCTTTTAATTATTTATATATGTGAAAATTAAAATGAGCCAATCAATAAGTTGTTTTAAAAAGTTATGAAAAGCAGACAGAAGACAATAAATATAAATGCAGAAAATAAATTAGGTAATAGAAAAATGGAATTGTTCAATAATCTAAGAACTGGATCTCTTAAAAAACAAAAATGATAGAGTTTAAGAAATATGACAAGACAGTCTCCCAAGGCAATAGAAATAAAAGCAAAAATAAGCAAATGGGACGTAATCAAACTTATAAGCTTTTTCAGAGCAAAGGAAACCACAAGCAAAATGAGAAGACAACCTACTGACTGGAAGAAAATATTTGCAAATGATACAACTGACAAGGGCTTAATTTCCAAAATATACAAACAGCTCATACAACTCAATAACAAAAAAACAAGCAACACAATCGAAAAATGGGCAGAAGACCTAAACAGACATTTCTCCAAAGAAGACATACAGGTGGCCAATAGGCACATGAAAAGATGCTCAACATCACCAATTACTAGAGAAATGCAAATCAAAACCACAATGAGGTACCACCACACACCGCTCAGAATGGCCATCATTAAAAAGTCTACAAATAACAAATGCTGGAGAGGGTGTGAAGAAAAGGGAACCCTCCTACACTGTTGGTGGGAATATAAATTGGTGCAGCCACTATGGAAAACAGTATGGAGGTTCCTCAAAAAACTAAAAATAGAGTTGCCATATAATCCATCAATCCCGGTAAAACTATAATTTGAAAGATACATGCACCCCTGTGTTCACAGCAGCATTATTTACAATAGCTAAGACATGGAAACAACCTAAATGTCCATCAACAGGTGAATGGATAAAGAAGATGTGATATGTATACACAACGGAATATTACCCAGCCATAAAAGAGAATGAAATAATGCCATTTGCGGCAACATGGATGGACCGAGAGATTATCATACTAAGTCAGAAAGTCAGAAATAGAAAGACAAATACAAGATGACATCACTTATGTGTGGAATCTAAAACACGACACAAACGAACATATCTATGAAACAGAAACAGACTCACAGATATAGAATAGACTTGTGGTTGCCAAGGGGGTGAGTAGGTAGGGGAGGGATGGAGGTTAGGGTTGGGAGTTCGGGATTAGCAGATGCAAACTATTATATGTAGAATAAATAAACAACAAGGCCCTATTGTATAGGAACAGGGAACTATATTCAATATCCTGTGATAAACCACAATGTAAAAGAATATGAAAAAAGAATATATATATGTATGACAATCACTTTGCTGTACAGAAGAAATTAACACAACATTGTAAATCAACTATACTTCAATAAAATTTTTAAAAAGAGAGAAATACGACAAGAAAAACAAAAGCTAAACAAGTAAAATTAGATATGTGAAAGGGGATCTAACCAGAGGCATTTATGTTTAAAGTGCAGGACTTCCCCGGTGGTCCAGTGGTTAAGACTGCGTGCTCCCAATGCAGGGGGCGTGGGTTCGATCCCTGGTCGGGGAACTAGGATCCCACATGCCACATGGCATGGCCAAAAATAAATAAATAAAAATAAAGTGCAAACAATAAATGTTACTAAATCTGAAGGTGTGGAAAAAATGGGAAAGTAAATACAAAAATGGACTCAAGAAGTAAAAAAGTAAAAAAAAAAAAAAAAGAAGTAAAAAAGTTCCTGTGATCAAAAAGCAAAAACAAACCTTTTAGGGACTTCCCTGATGGTCCAGTGGTTAAGAATCCACCTTCCAATACAGGGGACGTGGGTTCGATCCCTGGTCAGGGAAGTAAGATCCCACATGCTGCGGGGCAACTAAGCCCACGCGCCACATCTAGAGAGGATGCTTGCGTGCCGCAAGGAAGAGCCCGTGCTCCGCAACAAAAGATCCCACGTGCCACAACTAAGACCAGACGCAGCCAAAAATAAATAAATAAATAAATATTTTTTAAAAATTAAAATAAACCTTTTAGGTTTATTCAGAGCCTTATTACCTCCCTGAAAAGTAAATTCTCTCAAACTTTCAAGAAATAATCAATTCTAAAGCTATAAAAATGTTCCAGAGCACAAAAAATCATGGACAGTTACTAAATGAATTTTATGGGGCTAGTTTAACTCCGAAATCAAAACACGACAAAGGCTATCTCCTACCCAAAGAAAAGCACACACATGCTTTCAGAAAATTCTAAATCCAAAATTAGGGTATAACATTCAACGTTACCAGGAACAATTTATTATTATGAAATGTACAAATACCTAAAATCAAATTGATCATCTAAATTAATGTTCAAAACACTCCAGTGAAATTCAACACCTAGTCCTATTAAACAGTCTAAAAGCCATATATCAAAGAATAATCCACTTCCATAGTTGTCTCCCCAGCCAGTAAGTAAACAGTAAAACTAATGCAGAAAAAGTAAAAATAGTCCAAATAAAACGAGGAATAAAATAAAAGAGGCCGTCAGGCAAGTCTGACTAATTCGATAAGCCACAAAGTAAAACCAAGAGCAGTTAATTACACCAAAACAAAATAAGTAGAAGTTTAAATGAAGGAAGGAAAATCCCATTTGGAGCAGCAACATAATCAATCCATAAATAAACAAGTTAAAAAAAACCTGAAAGTAGCTAAAACTAATACTAACCCAAAATGTTAGATCCTAAACATGAAGAAAATTACCCACTTTGACTGAGTTATAAAAGAACTGAAAAAAGGTAGGGAACATACTGTATATCTAGATAAGATCACTTAATAACACAGAGAAAAATATTTTAAAATATTCCATTCCTGCTATTAGAGTCATACCTTACACATGAGGTTCTAAAGTCAGCCCCCGAAGCCAAAACTGTAAAGTCATACAAGAAATGCTGTACAGCTATTAAAAAATGTGATGAACATTTAGATCAATCAACATGGGGAAATGTCCACCATAAACTGTCAAGAGAAAAAAATAAAACCAAACGTGTAAAACGAAAGGATCACTACGATCTCATGTTATACGTGGGTAAAGACAGAGATATTTAGACATAAAGATAATCACTCTAAAGTGAGCAGCTGGCTACCTCTGGGTATGGAGGTCACACGATTTTATGCATTTAGAACTTTTGCAGAAAGTACAACATAATTTCTATAAATGTGGTGGGGGGAGAAGTTTTAAAAAGAAAAGAAATACACCAAAATATCAACATTCTATGTTTTGAGGTGGCTGTTTTTTTAAAATATAAATTTATTTATTTATTTATTTATTTATTTATTTATTTATTTTATTTATTTTTGGCGGCGTCGCGTCTTCGTTGCTGCACGCGGGCTTTCTCTAGTTGCAGCGAGCAGGCTTCTCACTGCGGTGGCTTCTCTTGTTGGGGAGCACGGGCTCTAAGCACGCGGGCCTCAGCAGTTGTGGCTTGCGGGATCTAGAGCGCAGGCTCAGTAGTTGTGGCGCACGGGCTTAGCTACTCCACGGCATGTGGGATCCTCCCGGACCAGGCATCAAACCCGTGTCCCCTGTATTGGCAGGCGGATTCCCAACCGCTGCACCACCAGGAAAGTCCCCTGATGGCTGTTTTTTAATTGCTTCAACATTTTCTGTATTTTCCAAATTTTCTATAACAATCATGAAAAACAAACCTCTGTGCAAAACTGTTAAAGAAATGTAAACTACAACATGTTTTAAAAATTCATTTGGTCCCTCTTGTTCTTTTGTGCTTAATGTGCGAAATTCTCAGTTATTCTCCAACCATAGTATTATTTTGAACCTTAAATTCAAAATTTACCAGGAATTGTTCCAATCAGAGAGCAAAGGATGAAAAGTCTGAACTGCTCACACACATTTGTTCAAATTAAACAGGAAAACCAAATGTGGTGAAGAATCAAGAAAGGTGTGCGTCCAGAGACTTACCGTAAAGCTGTTGTTGACGTTTTTGGTGCTGGATTCAGCCACGCTGGCGTCTGTCAGGTCCACCTCATCAAATATGATCGACTGGAAAGACACAGGGACTGCAGTCAGTGGGGGCTAAGGTGCCCTTGGCCCAGGGCTGCCCACCACTCTCCCTCGACCCCAGGCAAGCACTTGAGAACTAAATGAACGCTGAGTGAGTTCACCCTACCTGCTTCTGACAAAGCACCGAGCTCACAGGTATAGCTCAAGACTTTTTTTTTTAGTCCAGGGAGTTCCCCGGTGATTGCATTAATGGAACCAAAAATACGTCCTCACACGAGTCCACCTGAGAGGGCAGGTTCCCGACTGAAGGTCCTCTGTCCTTCCGACTTTAGTTTCTCCACCTCGCACATTTGGGGGGAGAGGTCCTGGCTAAAATAAACAATTCTAGGGGAAGAGCGACTGACCCAAATAGAAGGGACCCAGCCATGAAAGAAGACAAGGGAGCAGAGCAGAGAAAATCTAGTCCTGGAGAGAGAGACAGTCAGGCTCCAGAAGAAGGGCTGGGAACCAGGCCTGAGACGCCCCCCTCCCCATTTTCCTCTCCTCTCTCTCCCAAATCCCCCCCCCCCCCCCGTTCACAGCCCTCACCTCCTGTTTACCTTTCCGTCCCCTCTAGGAGGACTCCATCAAGAACCCCTGGAGGAAACGCTAATAACTTAGAAAAGAGACTCAGTCTTTTAAGTAACTCCCCCACCCCTCGAACTAAAATAACTATAAGGGTTTGTCTTTTTTTAATGAAGGATGTGGTCAGAACCCTATCTAAACAAGTTACTCTGTTCAATTTCAAATTGTAATGCACTAACTCACTAGGGATACATCTCAAAATGTAAATTATTCAGATTCTAGCATTTTTTTTAATACCGAAATATTAGTATTGACTGCAATACTGATACAAAAAGACTGGTATTCAGAACACCAAAAACTAGGTTTGCAGACACGCTAGTGTTTGAAGTGTATGACACCACAGTCGTCTAAACTGGGCAGTGACTCAAGGACTCTCAGTGGCTCCTCCTCTGTCACTGGCATCTGCCTGGTGATTCTAGCTTTAAATCTTACACAGATGGCACATGGGAAGAAGGATCATGGCTAGAAAGCCAGAGACAATTTCTGTTCACACACCAAAAAGCCCAACACACTTTAAAAATACTTTTAGTTAGATGCACAGGTACATACACTCAACTCCAAACTCATCAAGTTGTACACATTAAGTATCTGTACAGCTTTTTGTAAGCCAATTATACCTTAATAAAGTGTTTTTAAGAAAAAGATATTTAGGCCGTAATAAGAGATTTTTAAGCCAGTTACCCCCAATTTTTCTTAAAGAAAGATATCTAATGGTAATGTGGTTATTTCTGTGACCTTTTCTCCTTTCCCCATTGGTTACACATGACATTAAAGAAAAAGAAAATGAATAAAAAAATCAATCTTCATATGAAATAAAACAGGCTTGAGACAAATAAAACCCAGCACCCTAGAGTATTACAAAACTCGCTCAAAATAACAGATCTGGAATCGAAGGTTTTTCCCAAGATGAGGACGCAGAACCCAGTCTCTCCCTGCAGCTCCTCGGATAGTTTTCTCTCGTTAAGTTTCCTCCACTGCATCTCACCTTGGCAGTTTTTGCATAGTACAGTGTTCGCCCTCGAAGCTTAAAGTATCTCCTTTTTGATCGCTGGAATGAGTTGTTCTGTTTGGTCAGCATCCCCTCTTTGATGACGGTCTGAAAGCACAGAAGAGGACTCATGAGCGTGTGTTTTCGCGGCGCCGTGCGCCTGTCCACTGACTCCGGCGCGTCTGCGTCTCTCATGGGCCGATGGCCTAACAGAACTATTTCACTCTCTCCCCAAACCCTGACCTATGGACAGGCTGAGCAGGCAGCCGGGGAGAGTGACACAACCCTCCAGAGGGCGACAGCGTGCCAGAGTGGCGGGGGAGGGGCATGGGGGGGTGTCAGAGGCCCAAGGTGTGCCCTGCATATGTCCCGGTGGGGGGGGGGTGTCAGCAGAAGTGGGGCGCAGGACCACCGTTAGTGGCCCCGGGCCAGTGCTCTCTCCAACTTCAGCATTTGGTATTTTTCAGCTATTCTTGGCCCCGTCTCCGTGTTCTCTGGCCTCCTGCCATTTCTCAGGATCCTGTTGCCAAAACTGTCGATGTAGGTTGCTATGGGGTTCAGTGCAGTTCCAGGCCTGCCCCCTTGGGCCCTCACCCCTGTTCACAGGCTGGGCATGTGCGTCTACCCACACTGTAACACAGAGAAGAGCCACTGCCAAAGTCACTAAAACTCCTCCACCCCCAAAATCTGACCAACCCCCCACCAAGCAGGAGTTCAAAGAGAATCACGAGGTGAACAGCAGTCCACTCAGCTTGGCTCAATTAAAGCCAAGAATGGGGCATGGCTTCTCCTGAAGCTGCTTCCCGGGCACTTACCAAACA
This sequence comes from Eschrichtius robustus, assembly GCF_028021215.1. Lineage (NCBI taxonomy): Eukaryota > Metazoa > Chordata > Mammalia > Artiodactyla > Eschrichtiidae > Eschrichtius > Eschrichtius robustus. Next base: position 6,917,378 of record NC_090828.1, read on the forward strand.
GGAGGAGGGAGCCCTACACACCACTTACGAGTTAAAAGTTCAAGGACCTACCTGATCATTAGATGTGTTGAACTACTCAGAGCCACTAACACAGTCAAAACTAATAAACAAGGTGCCCTGAAACAAGTGCCTAGCTTCCAGCATCTGCACACACCTAAACAAATGTCCATTCTACACGGAGGCCCACCATGCGATGGAGGTAGAACGTATAAAAATTCTGTTCAAGGACAAGAACATGGGTCCAGAGAAGCTTTTGTTTAATTACCTAATCCCCTAGAGCTCTGCACTTCAGGTAACTTTTTAAGTTGCTGTACAAAGCACTTGGGCGTCTGTGGCCACTTAAGACGACACACGATGAAACCCGACACAGAAACCCTACGTCACCCCAATGTGTCAGAGGCAAGAGCAGATGTCTGTGCTGCCTGGTCCCTCCATCATCCCGCTCCTAATGGGGAGGGAGTGGAACCCGCGCTGCACTGATACCCCCCGTAGAAGAATGCTGAAGACAACCCCCTACACACACCACCAGCACCTGGCTGTGCACCAGGACCCCACGTGAGAGCGCCGCGCTCCGGGTGTCCTGGGAGGCCGGCAGCACTGCTCCTCCCCTTATCCCCGCCACACAATGTCCTCTTGCAGCTTCCTGGGCACAGTGGGCTGCACACGACAGCTTGCGACCCCATGCTGGGTCTGATGGAATTTGCGCTGTCAGGGCTGGCCCAGCAGCACAAAGAGCAACCATTTCCAATTCCCTAGAGAATCAACTCTGGGGGGGGGGGGGGGCGGGGAACTACTGAGGAACCGCCCTACTCATTCTGTGGCGTGCACCTTCACCTTTACTTCTGAGCAGGCCACCAACTGTTCTTCCAGGTAATTAAGGAGAGAGGAACACATCACCCAAGATCAAGGTAAGAGACATGTGCCAATCCAAGGCAGAGAGAAAGTCCCAACCTCTGGTCCCAGGAGCTCCAGATATAAACCAGTCTGCAATACGGAAGGACTGCTAGGTTGTTTCCTAAGATTCTCTTCAGACCCAAGTGCACATGGTGATGCTATTTCAATGTGCTCTTCAAAGACAGGACAGCGACTGTGCCCAGTGGTGCAGACACAAGACGCCTGCTCTACTCTCCAGGAGAGCCTTTCCTCTGGACCCCACAGGACCCGCTCACAGACCAAGTCACCTCTCCTCGCCCCCAAACATCTTCCTTACCTCTGCAGAGGAAGTAATCGCTTCCATCTCTTTCCCAAATGCAAATTAAAGAAAAAAAGAAAAAAAAAAGGCAACAAAACTAACAAGCCCACACCCAGAAAAGTTATAAGAAGTTATCTTTAAAGGATAAATGCTAGAGTATTTTTCTTGCATCTCCCGCTACACATGTCACACATAAAAGAAAAGCAGAATTAAACCAAAATCCACTCCAACACACACACACACACACACACACACACACACACACACACACACACACACACACAAATCTTTCAGAGAGCGGATGAGAGCTGTGATCTTGGGCTACCCAAGGAGAGCTGTTGTTCTATTTATAGAACAAGAATGCTCAGAAAAAGACTCTGGTGGGTTTCAGCGGAAAAGGCTGGGGAAAAGATAAAGACCAGTATTTCTTTGAAGCTTTCTCAGAAACTGCATTTCTTCTCCTATTCACTGCTCGTGGAAGACTATAGATATGCTGCAGAATATTTTTAACACTCAGTCAAAAGCAATGAACTAAAAGTGGTCAAGAAAAGAACACCCCTGACTAATCTGCTGTGCTTTGCATTTGGCAGCCTGTAAGCAGCACCCACAGGAAACTGCTCAGCTGGCAGGGCTGCTCCTCACGCCCATCGGAGCAGAGAACCAGAAGTCCAAACCCAGACCCAAGAGGGGCTGGTCGCTTATGCTGGTCAGCCAGGCTCTTAGAATCATTTTGTCAAGTTCTTTGCACAAACGACAGGGCCAACTCTGTCCTTCAAGCCATCCGGGGCACCTTCATTACCATCAGGGACAAAGGACAGATTTGCAACACACATAGGCACTGAGAAGCAGAGCGGCAAGTTAAGTGGGAAGTGGAGCATTTGGCCCACCTCCAAACAGAGAGGATGCAAATCCCAAGCTGGGCTGTGGGATGGAAGCTGGCAGGGTATTCAGCCTGAGCCAAAGCCGCCTACTGACTGACAGAGACACGCCCAACCCACAGGTGAGGTGGCCCAGGCACCTGCCACAGGCGAAGCTCGAGTCCTCGGCATCCTGCTCAGGAGCAAAGAACGGAGTAAGGCAGCTCCGGAAATGCCCTTCAAAAGCCCGCAAACCAGTGGGCAGAGAAGGCGAGGTCAGGCCTGCCTTGCTGGGGCCCTGTTCACCCAGTCACGGGGGAGGATGACCCCTCTCTGCAGAGGCAGTGGGAGCTCCTGCTCTCACCCTCCCTTCGTGCCCTCCCCAGACACGCAGCAGCAGTGGCTCAGAGGGCCCCAGGGACAGCTCAGACCAGAGGAGGACGGAGGACACAGGACGCCAGGGAGGGAGCAAGTCCCCCACAAGGGAAGGCTTCCCAGAGCAGGTCTTAAGAAGATGAGCAGGGGTCTGAGCAGGCCAGGCAGAGAGGTCCACAGCCTCCTACGGGCTGCAGGCAGAGCCCAGGAGGGCTGGGAAGGTGGGCGAAGGGCCCAGATCACTGACAGCCAGACCTCCCAGTCACAGGGGCCCCAAATCAGGGGGCGGTATCTCAGGACATACATTTTATTTAAGAAAGATGATTTTGGCCACAATGTGGAGGAGAGGGAGTGGGGGTGAAACCAGGAGGCAGGCAGAACACTCCAGAAACTCTTACAAAGACGGCAGCCGACGAGGAGCACCTGGGAGGATGAGGCACGGCCACGGGCGTGAGAGCGTTTAAAAGAAGACAAACCATAGACGGGGGAAGGGGATGACCCCGAGGGGTCTCCTGGGGGAGGATGTGGCCTTCGTTTTAGATGTGCTGACTCTGAGGACGCCAGAGACGCCAGGGGGAGCTGAGTGGAGGGCCAGCAGCAGATAATGCAGTTGGGGCACAAGATAAAATTTAAGGGGGAGACACCTCAATGAAGTCCCTTACGGGGAAGGAGTGGAATGAGAAGAGGCTCAAGGAACTGGGAACCCCAGGACACGAACATCAGGTGCAGAGAGGAGGTGGGAGTCCAAAACGGAAGACAAGAAGGAAGTGGCACAAAACCAGGGGAGCAGATGAGAAAGCACCGAGAAGGCATCGTGGAGGACATCTGCTAAGGGCTGAGGTCGAGTGCACGGGCGAGGTCATCACTGGGGCCCAGGAGGAGCCAGAGGAGAGGTCCGTGAGGAGTCACTGAGGACCCGCCACCGGAGCAGACTCTCGACCTGACCCAGGGCGAAGCCAGATCAAAGTGCAATGAATGTGACCCGGATGGGAGGAAGCAAAGATGGTAGGTTGTTTTTTTAATCTGCATGTTTCTTAACTTTTTATGAACTTGGAATTGTACTGTACATGAACTTCCTATTGCTTCTGTCCTAATGTGTTGTCAACAGCCTGCCGTATTAGTAAATATATTTTTGTCTGCTACAGAGTATTTCACTGTAGTGATGTGTGTATATCATTCAACACACTCCCACTGCTGGAACATTTAGAACGCTTCCTGCTCAATATTATCAACAATGCTTCAAAGATTATTGCCATAATGGAATATCTCCACATGTCCTGAGCTATTCCTTAGAGCAAAGTACTAGAAGTAGAACTTGGGGATCCAAGCCCAGAAACAGATGCTCACAGGTTTGAAAGTGTGAGTGTGACAGCAGACTGGGGAGAGAAGGACTTGTCAGTGGAGCTGAGACATCAGGTCATCTAAGGGGTAAGGTGTGATTGGTCCCGTACCTCACACACCACACAGAAATCACTTCCGGGTGGCGAACAGATTCAGTGCAAAAGGAGAAACTTTAAAAGCTTCAGTAGACAATATAGGATAATTTCTTTATGACCTTAGGACTGGAAAAAATCTCTTAAATAGGATTTTTAAAATAGTAAACATAAACTATAAGATTGCTAAAACCAACTTTATTCCCACTGAGAAACTCTGGCCATCAGACACCTTATAAAGAAACAGAAGAGAGGGGCTTCCCTGGTGGCGCAGTGGTTAAGAATCCGCCTGCCAATGCAGGGGACATGGGTTCGAGCCCTGGTCTGGGAAGATCCCACATGCCACGGAGCAGCTAAGCCCGTGCGCCACAACTACTGAGCCTGCGCTCTAGAGCCCGCGTGCTGCAACTACTGAAGCCCGCGCACCTAGAGCCCGTGCTCCGCAACAATAGAAGCCACCGCACCGCAACGAAGAGTAGCCCCCGCTCACCAGAACTAGAGAAAGCCCACGTGCAGCAACAAAGACCCAACGCAGCAAAAATAAATTTAAAAAAAAAGTGTTACTTTAAATTTGCACATCACTTGAAATTTTCATGAGCATTTTTATATCTATTTGCCTTCTTAAGAGAACAAACACTTATGGTCTATGAGACAGACACTAATATTCTGAGTGACAAATAAGAAAACTGGTCACTGAGGGACTGAGTAATTTGTCCAAGGTTAAACAACTAACAACAGACCACAAAAGAAATATCAGGCCTCCTTACTCTTATCTCAAACCTCCTTCTAGGGCTTTGGAATACCGTAATAAATAAACAGGAAACAACCAGAAAATAATTTGTTCACAAAACACAGGCATGTACAGCATACCCAAGACCAATAGATTATTTTAAACGCTTACTAAGTGAGTGCCCACCGCATCTACCACATACAAACAAGCCATTTTCACCTTTTAATCCTCACGCCGACTTTGGAGGCATGTAGTAATATTCCCATTTTATAGACTAGGAAACTGGGAGTCAGAAGAATTAAGTAACTCACTCAAGGCCACATGGCTAGTAAATGGAAGACCTGAAATTCAAACCTAGAACCTAGTCAGGCCAAAAATATCTGTTGGCAAGTCTATGACCCTCCGTCATGAGGCTGTGTCCCTCGCCAGATCAAGAGAGGCCCAAGGGCTATGGCTGTCTTATTGATCTTATTCATCTTAATTACCCAGTGCCCAGCACTGAGAATTCTGAGGAAACTTTTTGCAAAATATCATGAAGGGCTAGTATCCCTAATCTATAAAAAGGTTCTTAAAAATTGAGAACAAACTAACAACCTAATAGAAAAAATGGGCAAAAAATATGAACAGCCATTTCACAAAAAAATTAAAATAGTACATTTCACAAAAAATAAATTTAAATGGCCCTTAAATACATGAAAAGATGCTCGACCTAGCTCATAATAAGAGAAAACCAAATTGAAACTAAACTAAAATACTATTCTCACTATCAGATTGACAAAAAAAAAAAAGGCAACACACTCTGGGCGAGGCTGTGAGGCAACAGGCTGGTCCGACTGCAGGATGAGGTAAACCTTGAGGACAAGAATCTGGCAAAACCCAGCAAATCAGACGTGCATCTACCCTCTGATCCAGCAAGCCCACTCCAAGGAACCTATCCCACAGACACTCTAGCAAAAATATAAAATGAGGTTTGTGCAAGGATATTTGTTACAAAATATTATAGCAAAAGACTGAAAATAATCCAAGTGGTTGAATAAACTATGGTACATTCAGGAAACAGAATACTACACCATTGTAAAAGGAATGAGGAAGATCTTTATACAGCTATGGAATGATCTCCAGATTATATTAAGTGAAAAAAGAAAGGTTCAGAACATGTATGGAGTATGCTACCTTTTGCGTAAAAAGGATACTTGTGGGTGTGTGTATAGACAGAAATAAAATTAAAAGCAAATATGTGCATATATTATTTTTAAATTTTCAAACAGAAACAATGAAAGAATAAACCAAAATAATAAAATAATAAAAATGGTTACCTACGGGGAAAGAGAAGGACAGAGCAGACCAGACAGGGGAGGAAGCACGTCATCTTAAAGAGGACTCGCACAGGAGCGCAGCCCCTGCAGGGCAGCAGCACGTAGGGGAGAGAACACCGGCCCACGCCCACGGCTTTCCAAGGCCGGCCCCACTTCATCTGCACAACCACCTCCTAAGGGGGGCACTGCCAACATTCCCACTTCACAGCGACAGGCAAGGAGGAGACGGCGTCGGTACCCGTGCCGTGCCTGCTCTGTGCCAGGAACTTAGTTCTCATCAGTATTTCATCCAGTCTTCACCACCCTGTGAAGAGTTACTACCCCCTTTCACTTATGAAGAAACTGAGGTCCAGAGAGGACCTATGTCTGCAGAGAAGGGTCAGAGGCGGGGCTTCAAACCCAGGTGTGTCTGATTCCAACTCTCTCCACACTTCCATATCGAGTGAAAGGAACCCACTCTTCCAGGGTGAGCACATGGACAGACGTGCATGTCTCAAGGCACAGCCATCTCCCCTACCCACAAGGTTGGCCTCCGAACACACACGGAGGCTCAGTTAAGGCACCAAAGACTCACCCGGCCTCTGTGAGCCTAGACAGTAAAATCCATCTCCCCACGGACCTGTGGAATGAAACGCACTCTTTGTTCCAACAAATATTTACTGAACACTTAGTGCAAGCACTGCTAGGAATATGATGATGAAAAAGACAGGACCCTTGACCCTTAAGGAAACTGCATGCTGGTAGAGGGATACTTTTACAAAGTAAAAGGGACCCTGAGAATGTGCTTTTTAAATACTCAGAAAAAAGCAGGGCTCAGGGCTGGGGATAGATGACACAAGAAAGGCGCAAGGCTGACAACTGTTTGGACTGGTGATTAATTAAACTCCTCTCCCTACTTTTGTGTATGTTTGGAAATTTCCATTACAGGGGTACAGACAGGGTGCTCTGGAAACTCAGATGTGAACAAAACACAACAGAGGCTTGAACGCAAGGCCTGAAGCTGCTACCTCTTAGGCTAAAGGCAGCCACTGCCTTACCGCAGTTTCCTGATCGTTCAATCCCCCCCAGAAGGTGCTATACAGAGTGGAAAATGCCTGAGAAAACAGCTTAGACCCTGCAAAGGGCTACACAAATGTAAAACAGTACCCTAACCATCATTACTCAAATTCCTCTTCCCTGGGCACATGCTCAACCCGCTGTCCCCTCGCTCATTTTCAGACATTAGGTGGAAATAAAGTCCAGCGTTAAACAGCCCAACTCGAGGCTGACGGGCTTACTGGAGGTTACTTTTTCTTTACTTGAGAACACTCAAGAGTCCAGCCACTGCTAACACCTGCCACTAACATCCTGAGATAATATCCTTCCAGTGTGTTTTCAGTATATAAATAAAACAGAAAAGTGGGGTTATATAATGTACAGATTATTTAATAACCTGCTTTTCCAAACGATACATTGTGACCAGATCTGCTTTTATTTTATGTTTTGTTTCTCTACAGCCTACTTCTACTTCATTTATTTAGATGCTTAAGGACGCTGACATAATTATGAACAAATCTAAGAAACTGAGTGCTTCATATATCAAACAGTCTCAACCAAGCTAAACTGTACCTTATTTACACCAAGACCTTGAACTCTCTGCTTACACAAGCTTAGATTTATTTTCAACACAGGAATTAAAAGTTTAAACAAATGGGAACATAATTAAAATGTTCCACATAATATACACATTTATTAGGACACTATGAAATTTAAATCCTATGTTTTCACAAATCTGGCTCCTTAAATTTAATCTGTTTGACCCAACAGTTCAAACTGTTCAGCTGTGTTTTAGGACATTCCAGAGAAGCAACTTAGGGCAGACTCGTCTCCATCTTCTACTAACACAGCATCCGTGGCAAGACAGACGCTCTTACTGTAAGGAATCTTCAATTGAAGGGTAACACGTTATGCTTTTTTGTTTTCTTTAGTATAAGATAATAACGCTCATTTTAGAAAATACAGAAAAGACATAAAAATAATCCCAACTGCACCACCAGCACGATCCCTGACATCAGTTTGGAAACTCTCACCTCCTTGGCACACAGCTGAATGTCTATACACACTGCCTCTCTGATTTCCCAACATCACAAAGTACTGTCCAAAGTACTGCTTTCCTTCATCACCTGAATGGCTGATGAGGCCAAGGGCAGCTCCTTGCTCTGCCACTTCCCGGCTGTGTGGCCTCGTGCTGCTGGGTGCCTCAGCACCCCCGTGGCAACATTCATGCAGTTGTGAAGTTCGTTAAGACCACCCACGCACGGTACTCAGTGTAGGACCAGCACCAAACAGGTGGCAGCTAATGTCATTAACTCACTGAGTTGTTAAACTGAAGTGTTTCCAGGTTTGCAACTTTTTATATTTAATGGTGCAATAAACATGTTGCCCATGATGCTTTTTCATATTTAAGATTAGTTCTTCAAGGTAGGGTCCCACCAGTGGAATTACTGGGGCAAGAGTCTGCAGTTTCTTGGAGTTTTTCACTGTGTCCCCAAATCGCTTCCCCAAGTGGTTATACCCATACGTGCTGCCAGAGGGCAAAGCAGCTACAAGGCTTCTATAAACAGCAAAATCCCAGCTCATACACAATACTGGTTAAATACAAAAAGACACACAGAACATATTACTAGTAGACTGTAAAAATACACTTAAGCGATTAGACTCACACCTCAGTCTTGACAAACCTGGGTCCTCTTAAAGTACATGAAAACTTTGAGCCACCACAGAGAGAATGGCGATAAAGAACAATTTCCCAGACTTCCTTTTCACTCAGCTTCTGAGTACTAGTCCATCTTTATCAAAGAGTTCAAATACAAAAACTCTCAAATGGGATTGGATTTAAGGAGGTATTTATTTCACATCTTCCCAAACCATAGAAAGAACTGAATTCACTCTCAAACGTGAAATGGAGAAGAGTTCTATGGCAGTAAAAATTCTGAAATGCAGATATTTCCTTTTAAACTCTTTAAATGTGTAAATGTATTATTATCATCCATAACAATAATTCTACGAAGAACCACTTTACTGAGACCAATCCAAAATGGCTGGGACTTCCCTGGTGGTCCAGTGGGTAAGACTCTGCGCTCCCAATGCAGAGGGCCTGGGTTCGATCCCTAGTTGGGGAACCAGATTCCACATGCATGCCACAACTAAGAGTCCGCATGCCACAACTAAAAGATCCCGCATGCCACACGAAGATCCGGCACAGCCAAAATAAATAAATAAACAATAAATTTTTTAAAAAAATGGTCAAGACTACCAACCAATCCTAAAAAGTTCATTAGCTAGTTTCATGTATTAGAAGGTACAGAGCTTCAGAAGCAGAATCCAGTTGAAAAAAAGAGGTCCTCTTCAACCAACGGTGCTGGGACAATTGGATACTCACGTGCAAAAGAATGAAGGTGGACCCCTACCTCACACCATATGGAAAAATTAACTCAAAATGGATCAAAGAGTAAACATAAGAGCTAAAACTATAAAATTTCTAGAAGAAAACTTAGGTGTACGTATTCTTGACCTTGGATTTGGCAATGGTTTCTTAAATATGATACCAAAAGCACCAGCAAAATAAGAAAAAATAAACTAGACTTCATCAAAATTAAACTTTTATGCATAAAAGGACACCATCAAGAGTGAAAAGACAAAATCCTCAACAAAATATTAGCAACTGAATTCAACAAAACATAAAAAGGATCCTACATCATGATCAAGCTGGATTCATCCCAGGTTCACAAGGATGGTTCAACATACACATATCAATCAATGTGATACACCACATCTACAAAGGAAAAGATAAAAACCACATGATCATCTCAACAGATGCAGAAAAAGCATGTGATAAAATTCAACATCCATTCATGATAAAAAAAAATTCTCACCAAAGTGGGCATAGAGGGAACATATCTCAACATAATAAAAGCCATTTACAACAAACCCACAGCCAACATAGTACTCAATGGTGAAAAGCTGAGGCTTCCCACCACTTCTACTGAACATAGTATTGGAAGTCCTAGCCACAGCAATCAGATAAGAAAAAGAAATTAAAGGTATCTAATTGGAAGGGAAGAGGTAAAATTGTCATCATTTGCAGATGACATGATACTACATATAGAAAATCCTAAAGACTCCACACAAAAACTATTAGAACTGATTAAATGAATTCAGCAAGGCAGCAGTATACAAAATTAACACAGAGAAATCAGCTGCATTTCTTTACACTAATAATGAAATATCAGAAAGAAAAAGTAAAAAAAAAAAAAAAAATCCCTTTTAAAATCACATCAAAAAATAAATAAATAAAACACTTAGGAATAAACCTGACTAAGGAGGTGAAAGACACATATGCTGAGAACTATAAAACACTGATAAAGGAAACTGATTCAAAGAAATGGAAAGGTATCCCATGCTCATGGATTGGAAAAATTAATATTGTTAAAAACGGCCACACTACCCAAAGCAATCTACAGATTTCATGTGAGCCCTATCAAATTACCTGTGACATTTTTCACAGAACTATAACAAATAATCATAAAATGTATGTGGAACCACAAAAAAACCAGAATTGCCAAAGCTATCCTAAGGAAAAAGAACGAAGCTGGAGGCATAACCCTCCCAGACTTCAGACGATACTACAAAGCTACATTAATCAAAGCAGCATGGTACTGGCACAAAAACAGACATATGGATCAATGGAACAGAACAGAGAGCCCAGAAATAAACTCACACACTTACAGTCAATTAATCTTCAATAAAGGAGGCAAGAATATACCATGGAGAAAAGACAGTCTCTTCACCAAGTGGTGTTGGGAAAGCTGGACAGATGCCTGTAAATCAATGAAGTTAGAACACTCCCTCACACCATACACAAAAATAAACTCAAAACGGCTTAAAGACTTAAATATAAGACATGACACCATAAAACTCCTAGAAGAGAACATAGGTAAAACATTCTCTGACATAAATCATAGCAATGTTTTCTTAGGTCAGTCTCCCAAGGCAAAAGAAATAAAAGCAAAAATAAATGAATGGGACCCAATCACACTTATAAACTTTTGCACAGCAAACGAAACCATAAAGAAAACAAAAAGATGACCTACAGAATGGGAGAAAATATTTGAAAACAGTGTGACCAAAAAGGGCTTAATTTCCAAAATATACAAACAGCTCATACAGTTCAATATCAGAAAAACAAACAACCCAATCAAAAAATGGGCAGAAGACCCAAGTAGACATTTCTCCAAAGAAGACATACAGATGGCCAACAGGCACATGAAGAGATGCTCAACATCGTTAATTACTAGGAATTCCCTGGTAGTCCAGTAGTTTGGACTCCGTGCTTTCACTGCTGAGGGCCCAGGTTCAATCCCTGGTTGGGGAACTAAGATCCCACGAGCTGCGTGGTGTGACCAAGGAAAAAAATAAAAAGAAAATAAAATAAAACAAAACATCGCTAATTATTAAAGAAATGCAAATCAAAGCTATAATGAGGTACCACCTCACACCAATCAGAATGGCCATCATTAAAAAGTCTACAAATAGTAAATGCTGGAGAGGGTGAGCAGAAAAGGTAACCCTCCTACACTGTTGGTGGGAATGCAAATTGGTGCAGCCACTATGGAGAACAGTATGGAGGCTCCTTAAAAAACTGAAAATAGAGTTAGCATATGATTCAGCAATCCCACTCCTGGGCAAATCACCAGAGAAAACTCTAATTCGAAAAGATACATGCATCCCAATGTTCACAGCAGCATTATTTACAATAGCCAAGACATGGAAGCAACCTAAGTGTCCACCAGCAGATGAATGGATAAAATGGATAACTAATAAGAACCTGCTGTTTGAAAAAATAAATAAAATTAAAAAAAAAAAACTTTCACTACATTTTTTTTCTCTCTTTAAAACTATAACTTTGAAAGGCCTACTCTTGAAAGTCAGGGCGAATTCCACTGAAATTCAATGTGGTCAATATGATTTGTAGTCTTCAGAGATTCAAAATAAATAAATGAAAAAAAGAAAAAAAAAAGAAGATGTGGTATATACATACACACACATACACAAACACACTGGAATATTACTCAGCCATAAAAAAGAATGAAATAATGTCATTGGCAGCAACAGGGGTGGACCTAGAGAGTATCATACTAAGTGAAGTAAGTCAGAGAGAGAAAGACCAATATCATATGATATAATTTATATGGGGAATCTAAAAAATGATACAAATGAACTTATTTACAAAACAGAAACAGACTCACAACAAACTTATGGTTATCAAAGGGGAAGGGGGGAGGGATAAATTAGGAGCTTGGGATTAACAGATACACACTGCTATATATAAAATAGATAAACAACAAGGACCTACTGCATAGCGCAGGGAACTATATTCAATACCTTGTAATAACCTATAATGGAAAAGAATCTGAAAAAGTGCGTGTGTGTGTGTATATATATATATATGAATCACTTTGCTTTACACCAGAAACTAACACAACATTATAAATCAACTATACTTCAATAAAATTTTTTAAAAAATAAAAAGAGTGAAAAGACAGCCCACAGAATGGGAGAAAATATTTGCAAATCGTGTATCTGATAACTGTCTATTATCCAAAATATATAAAGAACTCTTACAACTCAACAACAAAAAAATAACCCAATTTTAAAATGGGCAAAGGACTGGAATAGACATTTCTCCAAATAAGATATATAAATGGCCAACAAGCACGTGAAAAGATGCTCAACACCATTAGTCATTAAGGAAATGCAGATCAATACCATGAGATACCACTTCATACCCTCCAGGATGGCCGTAATCAAAATACAAAAAGAGAGAGAGAGAGAGAAGGGAAGGAAGAAAGGGCAGAAAATAACAAGTGTTGACAAGTGTGAAGAAATTGAAACCCTCAAACATTGCTGTTGGAAATGTACAATGCTGCAGCCATTGTGAAAAAGTTTGGAAATTCCTAAGTAAGATGAACACAGAATTACCCAGCAATTCCACTCCCTAGGTATACACCCGAAAGAACTGAAGACAGACATTCAAACAGTATTCATAGCAGCTCTACTCACAAAAGCCAAAGGGTAGAAGCAATTCAAATATACATCAACAGATAAACAGATAAAACAAATGGAATATTATTCCATACAGTGAATGTTACTCAGCCATAAAAAGGAATGAAGTACTGACACACGCTACAACATGGATGAACCCTGAAACATTATGCTAAGGGAAAGATGCCAGACACAAAAGGCCACACACATATTTTATGATTCCATTTACGTGAAATATCCAGAACAGGCAAACCCACAGAGATGGAAAGCAGGGTAGTGGCTGCCAGGGACTGAGGAAGAAGAGGGAGTGGGGAATGACTTCTTAATGCGGAAGGGGTTTCAATGTGGGGGATAAAGAAGTTCTGGAAGTGAAAGTGGTGATGGAAGGGTGACCCTCTTCCATCTTGCCCCAAGGACAAAGCACTGCTCATCCTGGAGCCTGAGGTGTACCTCACCACCGTGGAGCCAGAGGAGCCAGGCCCAGGAAAACCACCACAAACCAGGCACCCTTCACCTTCAGATGCAGAAGAGCAGAGCCAGCCAGAAATGGGTGGCAGGTGACCCAAAACCTCCCACTACTCAGACCGAGATGGCAGGGAGAGTCACTGGACCTGGGCCCAGTTTCATATGGGACTCACATCTCTTCCAGAGCCAAGCACACAGCTAACAGCAGTTCAAACCCACAGAGCAGCAAATACCATTCAAGGATCAATAAATCAAAACAAAAACAAAAAAGTGGAGGTGGGAGTTTGAAGATATACCATAAAGCACATACATAAATCTGAAATGAATTATTACAGAAAACGGAAGACCTTTTTAGAAAATATGTGCCTCTACTAAAAAATTAAAGTTAAATTTTTTTTAAAGAACAGGGAGCACCAATGTGAACAATATGAAATTAAAAGACAACAAGCTAAGATACAGGCCATGATTAGGATAGGAAACAAAAATAATCACACTACAGCAGAATTTAAATCCACATGGAAGGGGCTACAGGGGAAATGCACACTGCAGAAAATGTCATTGATGGTGCACAGGACAAAACTGAGGTGCCCACAGAATGCTGCTGGATACAGTGGAGAGGAGAAAAGACTGAGAGAAAAGCTCGTGGACAGAGTGGTGAAGGGACAGATTATCTAACCTACAAATAATAAGAACCACCCAAAAGGAACACAAAATAAATGGAGATGCAATAATCAGAGGTAGAGAAGACAAAAGCTTTCCACCTCATTTATTAATACTGCCCCAAAAAGGAAAGCAAAGAGCTGCCAGCCTGATGTGCTGAAATCACTGGGCACTGTCTGTCCCAGGCACAGGAGAGAGAAGGACAGCATCACACATGGGCCATCCCCTCTGCCCTGCAACCCCACCTCTGGGCTCCATCCTGAAGATTAAAAGACAGATCGTGACACAGCAAGCAAGTGCTCGAAGACCAAAGAGCCAGCTTGAAGGGGCTCTCCTGGGAAAATGGGGACAATCTGAGCATGAAAAAGAATCAGACTATAACTGATTACAAAACTGAATAAAAAGTCATGAATCCACAGTGATAACCCCCCCTCTCCCAGCAGAGAGAGAGAGAGAGAGAGAAACAAAACAAAACCATTTGCCTCCACTAGGAATGACTATTCTACCAAACGCTTACTTTGAAAATTGGTAATTAAACAGAAAGAATCCAGCAATTACTCTGCCTTTGGTAGGAAGAAATGTAGTCGTTCCCCAGCTGAACTGGGAAAAATTTACCAAATACTAACAGATGATTGTGGAAGAAACGACAGAAAGCTGAGGGAGGGGGTAGGTCCATTTTTCAAACTCTCTCAAGTTCTCTTAATAAAACTGATTCAGGCCAGTTATTATGTATAAATGCTGAAAATCATTTGATAAAAAGTTGTTGGATAAAAGGATTATTTGCAGGGTGTCTAGGAATCACCTCACAGATTACTTCCTAATCTCAAAGAAGGAAATCCACATTTCCAGTAGAAATATCTAGCATCTCCACATAAACCAAATGATGACACAGCAGAGGAGACTGCCTGCCTGACAGGACATGGAACGTCCCACACCTAGGAGATTTGCCCAAAACATCAACCTGAATATAACTGAGTCTTCAAACCTCTCTTCCAGTTTATAGCAAATACAGAGTATAAAAGAACGATGCAAAAGAAACCATGAGGAAACAATCAGACAAATCCAGAAACAGATTTTACAAGACAACTGCCCTTGTCTCTTCAAAAAGTCAATGTCGGAGAGGGGAGGGGAGGGGAGAGAGGGCGAAGGTTGCTGAGGGCAGCTGTCCTAGGTTAAGAGACTAAAGAGATACAACCAATGCATGAATTTTGATTGGTACATGGTTCCCAAAAGGGAGGCTATAAAAGGCATTTTTGGTTCAACTGGGGAAAACTAAAAAGGATATAGATATTGGAAAATTACAATTAATATCTTAGGTGTAATAACGGTATATAGGAAAATGTCCTTATTTTTAGGAGTACTTATTTGTAGGAGTTTAGGTGTAAAAATGGACCATATAGGAAATGTCATTTTTAGAAGATACACATTGAGCTCTTTAGGGATAGACTGTCACGATGCCTACAAATGGTTTAGTAAATCATTTATTTCTATTTAATACATATAGATAAAGCATATTTGGCAATATGTTACCAATTGCTGAATCTTGATAGTAAGTATATTAGGTACCTTTTTAATTTTTCACAATAAAAAATTGAAGAGCTTTCCTTGCAAAGGTATTCTTCACAGAATATGTGGTACAACCATTACAAAGGATAAGAAAAAAGAGATTTTAATAACATGGAGAAATGCTCATAACATTAAAGTGAAAACTTACATATAGTTTCATTTCAACTAAATTAAACATATCCAGAAAAATAGCCCAGAAGGGAATACCAAAGTAACAATAAAGCTAGTGCTGGTGGACCTCCGGGTGCTGAAATCCGTGACTTTCTTCCCCAGCCCTCGCCCAGCTCTCCTACTTCCTTCTCAGACTGGCCCTCCTCCTCTACTCACTTCCTAAAAGCCAATGGCCCCAGATCTGCCCAGACCCCCTTCCACTATCCACTATTCTCCCTCTCAGGCTCTGAGGAACCATTCCTACTGTTTCCGCATGACTGTTATGGGGCTGGACAGAACACAGTAGAAAGAGGTGTAATCTGGAATCTATGAGACCCAGGTGGCTTCAGGGCACACCCACAAGCCACCTAACTGCCTCTGTGTCCCTCATCTGCGAAGCTGGCATAGTTGAGAAGAGGATCCTGGATACCATGCAGCAGAGCTCAGCAAGAGCAGAGCTGGTCCTCACTGGTCCTCAACCACAGCTCCTCATGGGAAAGAGCTCCATTCGCCAGCCAGTCACGGGAAACACGAGCCTCCTCTTCCTCCTCCCCCTTCCCCTCCCCCTCCTCCCCAACACCCCCACCAAACCATCACCGAGTTCTCACAATGTCAAATCCAGCTAATTCTCTCCATCGCCACTACCACAACCTTGGCCCAGGCTACCATCATCTCTCACCACATGGGTCAGCCAGCATCCACTCAGGCGGCCACAACACAGCCAGAGCAATCTTTCCAACCTGGATCAGATGTCTCACTCCTTCCTAAAATCTTAAAGCAATAGTATCCCGCTATTACAGAGCTTCTACCCGGCTCCCTAGCCTCATGGCACAATCAAGGTCTCCTCAACTCTTGCTAACTCTATCCACACCAGCTTTCTTTCAGCCTCTTCATTTCCCCAAGCTCCCTCTGGCCACAGGGCCTTTGCATACCTCTTTGACCAACTAACTACCTCCTCCTCATTCTTCTATTTATCTTTTTTTAAAAATCTTTTTCAGTACAGCACAGGGAATATAATGACTTTAAATGGAGTATAATCTATGAAAATATTGAATCACCATGGTGTACACTGGAAACTAATATAATGTTGTAAATCAACTATACTTCAATTTAAAAAATCTTTTTCATTACAAAATAGCGCACATAAAGTCCGCGAAACAAAAATGTACAATTATCACACGCTGAGAACCCAATTAACCACCACCTAGGTGAAGAAACAACACTACCGGCCCTGCAGAAGCTCCCTCTCTCAAGGACCATCCAGTCACTACCCACCACTTCCCACCACCCTGACTTCTCTGGTAATCGTCTTCCTTGCTCGCAGCTTAAACACACAAGCAGGCAAGTCTAAACTCCTCAGTGTCCTACCTGTTCTGAACTGGATGTAAACGGAACCATACAGAATGTACTCTTTTATGTCTAGCTTTTTTGGCCTGCAACGTTAATGGCTGTGATTAATCCTTAAATCAGCAGGTAGCAGTAGTTCATTTTCACTGATGTACAGCATTCTCTTGCAAGAACATACTATAATTTATCAATTCTACTGCTGACAGACACTTGGGTTGCTTCCGCTTTTGAGCTGTTACAAATAATACACTAGTAATATTCTTGTACATGCCTCTTGGAGTACATTTGCTTACATAAGCTATTAGATATATACCCAGAAGTAGAATTGCTGAAACATAGGGTATACATGCCTTCAACTTTAATAGATGTTGCTACACTGTCTTGTAAAGTGGTGTTACCAATTTAATATTCCCACCACAGCATTCCCTTGCTCCACATCCTTACTAACACCTGAAGAGACACCACATGGAAGATATGTATAGGGCAAGATATTGGCGGGCGGGGGGTAGAGCATCCATGCCCGCTCTGGGTGTGCTACCCTCTCAGCATATTAATGCATTCACCAACCCAGAAGCTCCCCGAATCTCCCTGTTAAAGAGATTTTATAACTCAAACCTCCAGCCCCACTCCACTCCTAGGAAGTTGGGGGTAAGGCTGAAAGTTCCCACCTCTAACCGCTTATTTGGTCTTTCTGGTGACCAGCTGCCATCCTGAAGCTATCTAAGGGCCCCACCCTGAGTCACCTTATTAGCATAAATTCAGGTGTAGTCAAAAGAGGCTTCCAGGGTTGGGCAAAGCACAGTCCATGAGCAAATCCAGCCATCACCTATTTTTGTGAAGAACACAGCCATGCCCATGTTGCCTATAGCTGCTTCTACACTACAATGCAGAGTTGAGTAGCAGCCACAGAAATGGTGTACAGCCACAAGCCTTAAATATTTACTATCTGGCCCTTTACCGAAAAAGCTTGACATCCCTCTCCCCTTTCCAATTTGAGTATGAATGAATGTTGAATTTTATCAAAATGTTTTTCCTGCAACTGGTACCACAGCTGTTAGCCTCGAGAAGTGTTATCCTTGTCTTACAGGAAACCACCAGAAGAGAAAAACAAGAGCCCACCAGAACTGGTTAGAACCAGCTAGGCCCAAGATGGCGGAAGCCCTGACCTCCAGTAGACCTAGGGCCGCATAAGCTCACGGTAATGCATTAGCGTGCTGAACGACACACCCACCAGCGCCATGACAGCTGACAAGTACCATGACAACGACCAGAAGAGCCCATACAAGGACTAAAAAGGAGTACTGTCTCAGTTACAGGTCCTAACCACACCCCTGTTCTCACATAAGTCATGAATATTCCTCCCTCTCTTTACTCAATTCCCTCCCTTTTACCTTGACCCTCCTATACACATGGTGTTCCAGCCTAAACAGGGTTGAGAAGCTGATTTGCGAACTAAGTTCCCACTTCTCCATTCTTAGGCCATTGAATAAAGCTTGTGCGCTTGTGCCGTTCCAATCTCGGCATCAGTTTTGTTACTGGCTGAGACACGGGGTCTCAGCCCAGACTAGTGGGTAACACATCTATGAGAAGATCATACAATTTGTTTAGGAATTTTTCACCTATGTTCATTAGTAATATTGGACTGTCATCTTCTTTTCTTATAAGGAACTTAGGTTTTATAATTTTGAAATTTTGCTGGTCTCAGGTCTCTATTTCCTGAAGATTTTATGTAAAACTGGTATTATTTCTTCCTTAAATGCTTAGAATTCACTGGTAAAGTCATCTGGGCCTAGAGTTTTCCTTGTTGGAAGATTTCAACTTATGGATTCAATATCTTTAATAGTTATAAAGACAATTTACATTTCTATTTGTGTCAGCTTTAAGTTGTGTTTTTCTAGGAATTTGTCCACTTCATCTAAAGATTCAAAGTATAAAGTTGTTTATAATACCTGCCTACTCTTTTTAACGTCTGCAAGATCTTCGATGATGTCCCTTTTTCACTCCTAACATTAATTATTTGCTTTCTCTAATTTTTTCCTGATTACTCCTGCTGGGGTTTGTCAATTTTGTCAGATTTTTTTTTTTTTTCCAAAGACGCCATTTCTGTCTTTGTTTATCCTTTCTAATGAGTATTTTTCATTTCGTTAAATTCTGCTCTTCATTATTTCCTTCATTCTATTTTCTTTGAGTTTAATGTGTTGCTAGTCTTCTAATCACCTAATACACAGCCTAGCTCATGGATTTTCAGCAGTCTTCTTTTGTAACATAAATGCATTTAAAGATATAAACCTCCCTCTAAACATTACTTCAGCGGTATCCCATTAGTTATACGTATTTTGCTATCATTCAACTGAAAACATTTTCTAGCTCTGACTCATAAGTTATTTGGAAACAAATTTCTAAATTTCCAGATATATGAGGATTTTCATTTTATTGATTTCTAGCTTAATTCCACTGTTGTTAGAGAACACAGTCTGTATAATTTCAATATTTTGAAATTTGTTGAGAATTGCCTTGTGGCCAGCACATAGTGAATTTTGACCAATGTGTCCTGTGCTTTTGAAAAGAATTTTGATTCTGCAATTGCTCGGTACAGTGTCCTATATATGTCCATTAGGTCAAGTTTAGTACTTTGTTGTTCAGTTTTTCTTTATTTTTACAAATTTCTGTCTGCTTATCATAACAGCCTCTGAAACAGGTGTGTTTAATATCCCACTATGATCATAGATTTATTTCCATTACAGTTGTATTAATCTTTCTTCTAAATATTTTGAAGTTACATTAGGTATACAGAGTTTAAATTATTGTATCTAAAATAAAACTTTTATCATTTATCAGTATCATATCTTTATCTCTAATAATAAATTCTGCCCTCAAAGACTATTTTGTCTGACATTAAAATACTACAGCAACTTTCTTTAGGCTGATGTGTGCATAGTATTTTTTCCCATTCTTTTACTTTCAATCTTTTTATATCCTTCTGTTTTAAATATATCTCTCTCTTAAATAACCTGGTCTGCTTTTGTTTTCTTACCTGTCTGACAATCTCTGACTTTTAACTGGAGCATTCAACTTCACTTACATTTAATGTGATTACTGCTATATTGGGATTTAAGTCTATCCACTTACTGTTTGCTTTCTCTTTGTTCCACTTGTCCTTTTTTAAAAAAATTTTATTGAAGTATAGTTGATTTACAGTGTTGTGTTAATTTCTGCTGTACAGCAAAGTGATTCAGTTATACATATATATATATATATATACACATTCTTTTTTATATTCTTTTTCATTATGGTTTATCACAGGGTACTGAATATAGTTCCCTGTGCTATACAATAGGATCTTGTTGTTTATCCATAACAGTTTGCATCTGCTAATCCCAAACTCCCAATCTCTCCCTCTCCCTTTTCTCTCCTTTCTTGCCTTCTTTCAGATTTGGAATTTCTTATTATTCAATTTTTCTTGCCTTTTAGCTTAGATACCATATCATCTTTCACAATTTAGTGGCTGCTGCACAGATTACAACATGTATCCCTGACTTGTCTAATATTAATTGGTTCTTTTTCTTTTTCCTGGAATTGCAAGGAAAACTTTAAACAGTTTTATTCCATTTACCTCCTTTCTGACTTACATACCGTTGCTATGTATTTTAATTCTATATATATTTTAAACCCAAAGACAGATGGAGAGATATATTATGTTCTTGGATTGGAAGAATCAACATTGTGAAAATGACTATACTACCCAAAGCAATCTACAGATTCAATGCAATCCCTATCAAACTACCAATGGCATTTTTCACAGAACTTGAACAAGAACAAAAAATTTCACAATTTGTATGGAAACACAAAAGACCCTGAACAGCCAAAGCAATCTTGAGAAAGAAAAACGGAGCTGGAGGAATCAGGCTCCCAGACTTCAGACTATACTACAAAGCGACAGTAATCAAAACAGTATGGTACTGGCACAAAAAGAGAAATATAGATCAATGCAACAGGATAGAAAGCCCAGAGATAAACCCACGCACATATGGTCACCTTATTTTTGATAAAGGAGGCAAGAATATACAATGGAGAAAAGACAGCCTCTTCAATAAGTGGTGCTGGGAAAACTGGACAGCTACATGTAAAAGAATGAAATTAGAACATTTCCTAACATCATACACAAAAATAAACTCAAAATGGATGAAAGACCTAAGTGTAAGGCCAGACACTATAAAACTCTTAGAGGAAAACATAGGCAGAACACTCTATGACATCAATCACAGCAAGATCCTTTTTGACCTATCTCCTAGAGAAATGGAAATAAAAACAAAAATAAACAAATGGGACTTAATGAAACTTAAAAGCTTTTGCACAGCAAAGGAAAACATAAACAAGACGAAAAGACAACCCTCAGAATGGGAGAAAATACTTGCAAATGAAGCAACTGACAAAGGATTAATTTCCAAAATTTACAAGCAGCTCATGCAGCTCAATATCAAAAAAACAAACAACCCAATCCAAAAATGGGCAGAAGACCTAAATAGACATTTCTCCAAAGAAGATATACAGATTGCCAACAAACACATGAAAGGATGCTCAACATCACTAATCATTAGAGAAATGCAAGTCAAAACTACAATGAGGTATCACCTCACACCAGCCAGAATGGCCATCATGAAAAAATCTACAAACAGTAAATGCTGGAGAGGGTGTGGAGAAAAGGGAACCCTCTTGCACTGTTGGTGGGAATGTAAATTGATACAGCCACTATGGAGAACAATATGGAGGTTCCTTAAAGAACTAAAAATAGAACTACCATATGACCCAGCAATCCCACTACTGGGCATATACCCTGAGAAAACCATAATTCAAAAAGAGTCATGTACCACAATGGTCATTGCAGCTCTATTTACAATAGCCAGGACACAAACAAAAACACCCCTTGATGTTTCCTTCATTATGGGTCTGCACACAAAAAATTGATTTTGTTTATTTGAAAACATCTTTATTTCAGCTTTATTTCTGAAGGATCTTTTGGCTGAGCAAAGAATTAGGGTTAGCAGTTTCTTCCAGCACTTAAACTTCGACTGACTTCTGCTTCCAGGGCTCCTGTTAAGAACACAGCTGTCAATCTCACTGTTGCTCTTTTGAGGGTAATCTGTCTCCAGTTGCTTTCAAGTCTCCTCTTCATCTGTGGTTTTCAGCAGTTTTATTATGAAGTGGTAGGTGAGGCTTTCTTTGTGTTCACATGGCTACTAAATCTGTGGGTGGTGCCTTTTTATAGTTGTGGGAAGTTCTCAGGCATTATCTTTACAAATGTTGTTTCTGCCCAATTTTCTCATAAAAGACCTTTTCACTGTTATCTCTGACTCCTGCCTTATCTGCTAATTTCTCCATTTTTTTATGTCTCCAGGCTTCCTTATGGGTAATTTTCTTTTGAGCTATCTTCTGGGCCACTGAATTCTTTCTTCAGCCGTGTCTATTCTACCCTTCCTTTGAGAACTTAACTTTGATTATTACATTTTCCAGTTTTAGAATTTTCATTTGGTTCTTTTTTAGTTTCTAGTTCTCTGCCAGAATTCTCAGTCTGGTCTTTTATCTCCTTAAACATAGTAAGCATAGTTGTTTCAAAATCTGTGTCTGATGTCTAGAGCCCCTGTTAATCTGTCTTTATAGTCTGCTGTTTCCATTGGTTTTAATTCACGTGGCCTTGCCTCCCCGTGTGTCTGTTCTTCATTGAACACCAAACAGTGAATTTACAACATGGCTTGTGAAAATAACTGGACGACTGGATGATGTCATCTCCCTCTACAGAGGACTGAAGTTGCTTCTGTTAAGCACCTAAAAACAACAGCACTCTGGGATTACCTTAATTTCAGAGACCTGACATGCTATGAAGCATGACTGCAGGCCTTTGGAAGTCCTACTTCTAATCCTCCTCATTCCTTGGAAGTGGCTTTTTGGGATCCTAAACCAAATTGAGGGAGCTCACCCAGGATTGCTGCCCTTTGGCAGATCCCAATACCTCAGGTCCCACAGGCATTTCTGACTGCTTCACAGAGCTCAGCCCCTTGGCGTCCCCTTCAGAGTCAGTACATGCCCTACGTTAATTTCCTGTGGCTGCCCTATAACCAAGGCCACAGACTGGGAGGCTTAAACAACAGAAATTTGTTGTCCCACAGTCCAGGAAGCTAGAAGTCCAAAATCAAGGTGTCAGCAGGGCCACGCTCCCTCTAAAGGATCCAGGGGAGATTCTATCTATTACCTCTTCTAGTGGCCCCACCTGGTCCTTGGTTTGTGACAGCACAGATCTAAATTGCTGGCTCTGTTTTCACATGGCTTTTTTCTCTGTGTGTTCCTTTGTGTCCAAATCTTCCTCCTCTTGCTTTTACAAAGACACCAGACATTAGATTTAGAGTCCTTTCATCACCAAAACAACCCTACAATACCTATGTGGTTACTCTATTAATGCCTTCTTCAGACTACTAGCTTTAGGGGTGTTCTTTGTTGCTCAGGAGGGCCCCCCCAAGTGCCAGCACACTGAACAATTTTAAGGTCTCCACTATTTGCTGAGTTAAACTGAATCTGTGAAATAAAGAAAATAACACCTAGCCCATGCTATTCCCACTAGTATTCAATAAATTAACAATTTTTTAAAAAGATACTCACTGTTAACTGTCTGCCAGATTTGTTTTTATTTGCTATTCTGGCTGCTAGAGATGGAGACTCACCCAGATCAGCTTGAGCTGGGGGCGGAGGGGTTCAGGGGGATGGCTACTAGTCAAGATACAAAAAGTGAACAATCAGAAAGACAGAAATAATCATAAAAGCAACCATTTATTGAATGCTCATAATATGCCAGGCTCAACGCTAAATGAGCGTTGCACAAAGACTACTTCACTTGATTCTATGAGTTACCGTCATCATTTTTATTTTACAGACCTGAGAACTATTAATATCACTTCTATTTTGCAGAGATAGAAACTGAGGCTCAGGAACACACACCTAACATTTACTGTCACCACTCGTTACCCAAGAACTAGTATTTTCCCTATTTACAGATAAGGAAACCAAGTCTTGAGAGGTTTGGAGACTTGTTCGTGACACCAAAGTTTAGACTCTTAAATACTGCTACATACTAGCTTCAAAAAAACCTTTTAGGGACTTCTCTGGTGGTCCAGTGGTTAAGAATCTATCTTGCAATGCAAGGGATGCCACTTCAATCCCTGGTCAGGGAACTAAGATCCCACATGCCTCGGGGCAACTAAGCCCGCGAGCCACAACTAGAGAGAGGCCCACGTGCCACAACGAAAGACCCCACGTGCTGCAACTAAGACCCGACACAGCCAAAAAATAAATAAATAAATATTTAAGAAAAAAAAAAAAAACCTTTTTTACCACTTCACACCCATTAGGATAGCTATAATCAAAAAGATAAAACAACTGAGGACATGGAGAAACTGGAACCCTCATACCTTACTAGTGGAAATGTAAAATAGTGCAGTCACTTTGGAAAACAGTCTGGCAGTTTCTCAAAGACTAAGCATAGAGTTACCATGTGACCCAGCAAATCTACTCCTAGGTATATATCCACCAGAAATGAAACATATGTACACACAGAAATATGTACATGAATGTTCATAGCAGCATTATCCAGAATAGCCAAAAAGTGAAAATAACCCAAATGCCCATCAACAGATGAATGTAAATAAAACGTAGTACATCCATACAATGGTATATTACTCAGCAGTAAAACGAAAAGAAGTACTGGCACAGGCTACAGCGTGGATGAATTTTGAACACATTTTACTAAGTGAAAGAAACCAGACACAAAGGGTACATACTGCATATTATATTTATATGAGATGTCCAGAATCAGCAAATTCACAAAATAGAAAGCAGACTAGCAGTTGCCTAGGGTTGAGAGAGTTGGGAGGAAACGGGGAGTAAATGCTAATGGTTATGGGTTTCCTTTTTTTTTTTTTTTTCCGTTGCGTTGGGTCTTCGTTGCTGCACGCGGGCTTTCTCTAGTTGTGGCGAGCAGGCTTCTCATTGCAGTGGCTTCTCTTGTTTCGGAGCACGGGCTCTAGGCGCACGGGCTTCAGTAGCTGTGGCATGCGGGCTCAGTAGTTGTGGCTCGAGGGCTCTAGAGCACAGGCTCAGTAGTTGTGGCGCACAGGCTTAGTTGCTCCGTGGCACGTGGGATCTTCCTGGACCAGGGATCGAACCCGTGTTCCCTGTATTGGCAGGAGGATTCTTAACTACTGCGCCACCAGGGAAGTCCCATGGGTTTCTTTTTGGGGTGATGAAAATATTCTAAAACTGACTGTGGTGATGATTACACAACCGTGAATATACTAAAAACCACTGAACTGTACACTTTAAATGAGTGAGCTGTATGGTATGTGAATTTTGTCTTAGTAAAGCTGTTTTTTAAGTATTTTACAACTTGAACATTTTACTTACTTTCTACTAGTCTTCATTTCACAATGGAAAAAATACTTTGTTTAACTCTGAAATTAAGAATATAAGCACTTTAATGCCCAAAGCCAAAAATGTTAACTTTTTAAAAACTTTTAAATAAATTAAGCTCCATCTTAACTGATAAGGCTTCACAGAATCACACTGTTCTCTACTCAGATTTCAAAATACCTTATAATGTGTTCATAAACTAATTTACCAGTGTATCAGTTCCATTTTCTTTTTTCCACACTAGGTATGTGGTCCTATAAAATCACTACTGTGTACTATGGTAAGGAAATGAAAAGAAGTAATGTGTTTGCTGGGGACAGTTGGAACATATGAAAATATCAGACATACATGAAATGCTAAACTAATAAACGACCATCTCAAATCTATACACATCAAATTTTCAAAGACTTTCCCCATCAAAGACTTGAGGAAAAGTTTTAAAAGAACCTCACGAATAAAGATTTCTTTTGGCGCTTGGTAAGGCTTCTCTTTATACACGTCCTTATGGTCTTGTTTCTCAACGTCTGGTCCATGACCAGCAGCATCTCCTGGAAGGTGATAAATGCAGAACCTCTAGCCCCACTCCAGACCTACTCAACCAGAATCTGCATTTTAACAAGATCCCGAGGGGACGTGTCTGCACATGAAAATGTGAGAAGCACTGTCATAAGACACTTCCTTTTCTTTTTCCATTAAGACAGCTCTAGCTCGCACTGGACTAACGTTTCACAAACTTGACACACATACAGCTCCGGTCCTGGGCCAGCTTGTCCTCAGTGCCATTCCTCACTCTTCCGCTCTACTCCAAATTGCAGATGGGCTGATCCCTGCAGGCTGGGTTTCCCAAGCAGGAGGGGGCATGGGGTGAGTCTCCATGAGCAGCTGTGTCCTTCCAAGCCTCCAGCCCCCGCCAGATGACCCATGGTGGTTCCAGCCTCTGGCGAGTGGTAGCTGTTCCTGATATGCTGCCTCCCGGCTTGTCCTCCAGCTTCGGGGTGGCAGTGGTCTCCTGTTTGCTGCCTCATCACAGAGTTGCCTCACTGCCCACTGTTTGCATTCTCAATTCTTCAGCACCTGCGCGACCACTCCCCATTGAACACTCTCTGTTTTAAATACTTAAAGTGGGTCGTTCCTTTTTGGACTCAGAATGATACCCCATACCATTCTGGATATTTCCCCTGTGCACCACATATACCAGAGGAATTTTCTGAATGGCTTATCTGCTTTAAAAGGGGGAGTGGGGAAGGGAGGTTGGGAGCTACCACACACACAGTAAACCTCACATTCCATCAATCTCTAACAACACAAAAGAAAACTCAACCTTAAGCTATCTGTACAGCAGATGTGACTGTACTCAGAAACTCAAGTCCTCAGGGTGTATTTTTAACACTCTACCCATCACTCCTCCTCAGCCAGAACAGCTGGTATAACAGCTATTGTTTTAAGAGGGAAAAAAAAGCCTCCTTAAGAACAGAATTCTGGACAAACACTGGAATATCTGAGAGATCAAATCTTAATAACAGTTGTAAATCACATGATCCAACCCATACTGGGCACACACCATGCTTGAGGACCAAGCAACAGGTGAGAACAACTCCTGTCAGTACCATTTAGGGCTACTTGGAGATCTTTCTAAAAGCACCTCTGACCCATCACTCTCATGCTCTGAATAATCCTTAGTGGCTCCCTCTTGCCCAAGGCCACAAACCCAACTCCAGGGCTATCCTTTCAAAATCCAGCCTGATCTACCTTTCCAGTCTCTTCCTCATTCCTCTCAATCTGACCCACTCACCTTCTGACCATTCCCAGGTGTGCCTAAATCTGCAGATACAACATTCAACTAGGTGGAAAGTCCTTCTTTCCTTACTTAGCCTGACAAACTCTTTCCCGCAAGATCCTGCCTCCCAGGGTAGCTGGATTCTCACTCCTCTAAGCTTCCACAGCACTTACTACATCATACTGCCACATGGACGGGTGTCCATCTCCTCCTACAGGCTGGGAACCCCGAAATGGAGAAACTGCCTTCCATCTTGGGATCCTGACCATAGTTCAGGTCCAGATCCAAGTTACTACCAGTGACACCCCGGGCAAGACACTTACCCTCTCCACCTCCAATTCCATAAGAAGGGAATGACAGACAACACCCAACACAGTGCGTTATCACCAATGCTAATGAGTTAACCCATGTAAAGTGCTGTAAAGTTAACCCAAGAAAAGTGCCTGGCACATAGTAAGCACTGGAGAATTACTACCGTTATAATTATTACTATTACTGTTATACCTGGAACAAAGGAGGTGTTCAATACCTACGTGCTGAATAACTGGAGCACTTCACAATAAAACTGTTTGTAACATTAGGACAAAAGATTACCCCACCCCAGGTATCAGAGGCTGACATAAGATTAAGCAAGAAATGGCTCCCACGGTAAAAGTACCAGCTGAACTCACTGGCCCTGGAGGAAAAGCGCACTGCAGCGGGATGAGATAGTCTGTGCCAGCTGGATCTGCCCAGGCTGTCCACAGACCCAGTCTGCCCTCAGCCACCTGTCCAACCACCTGCCTGAGGAAGCCGTGTGCTAACACAGAGGGCTCACCTGCAGCAAAACCCAAAAGCAGTTTGCAACAGAAACCGCAATGGGAAAACAAAGGGTGCAACTTTACTCCTGCAAAAAGGAAATGCGTCTTTCTGCAGCTAATACTTCGCGTCTGGAGTTCTCCACCGAGAGTGAGATGCCAAGCGGGTGCGCAGCCAGGGACAGCCCCCTCTCCCCGATTTCCCGGGGAAGGAGAGAGAGACGGTCACGGGACGCGCATCCCTGCCCTTTCCCGCACGAAAATACACGCGAGGGGAGGGAAGGGAAGAGCCCCACACCTGGGTCCAATCGGATTTCTCAGGGGCCACAGGTGAGTGCAGAGCACCAGCGGGAAAGAGCCCGATCCGTCCTCAGAAATGTGCAGAACCCGAGTCGGGGAGCGCTCGCCGGCCGGACGCAGCCAGGAGTCCCCGTTTCTGGTGCGCTCGCCCCCCAGCCTGCAGGCCTGTCCCTCCCGGTCCTCGCGGCGTGGGGCTTCCTCGCGGCCCGCCCCGCCAAGCGCCCCGCCCGCCCGGCCCCGCGCGGCGCCCACCTGCTCCCCGGCCCGGGGTCCCCGCCGCCGCCCCGCCGGGGGGCGCGCTCAGCCCCGGGCGCCTGGTCCGTTACCCCGCGGAGCGCGCTCCGTCCGGGCAACGGCGCCCGGCGGGACCCTAGGCCGGGCCGGGCCGGGCCTGGGCGGCTGCTCGGGCCGAACTGCGGGCCTCACGGGGCTGGCGCGGCGTGAGGGGCGCGCGCCCGGGCCGCCGCCGCGGGCTCACCTTCTGGCGGATCTGACCCGACGTGGACACTTTGCGGATGAGCTTCTGCGGGGAGCCGGGCTCCGCCTCGGGCTCGCTGTCGGACGACTCCTCAGGCGGCGGCGGCGGAGGCGGCTGCGGCGGACCCGGCGGAGGGGCACCCGCCGCCGCCGCCATGCTGCCGGGCCAGCGCGCGCACAGCGGGCGGGGGCGGGGCCGGGGCCGGGGCCGAGCCGGGCGGGGGGCGGGGCCTTGAGGGGCGGGGCCGGGACCGCGGTCTCCAGCTCCGCCCCTCCGCGCCCCCTGCCGGCCGCGCGCGCAGCCGGAGGTGGCGCCCCTGCCGGGTGTCTCTTCGCCCCCACCGGTGGTGTCAGAACCACAGGTTTTAGCGTCTGTTTCTTTTCTTCCTGGGACACAATTTGTGTGGGTTTTTTTTAATTTCTGTGTTCACTCTTTTTCATCTTTAATGTTCCCCTTCAAGAATGTAAGTGACCTCCAGGCGGCCCAGGACTGTCTTTCTTGCCCTGCATCGTGTCTCCAGCATCTGAAGAAGCGTCTGGCATTTAGTAGTTAGTTGCACGACAGACAGTTCTTGGAGTGGGTGAATGCATGCATGAATGCAGGAGAGAAAGTACTTGGACAGGCCTCTGGGATGCCGGAACAGGGATACACAGTTCCATCCGAGAAGGCTTCCTGGAGAAAAAGATAAAGTGAGACGGAAAATGTGAGGAGTTATCCCTAACCGGGGACCCCTGTTCCAGGGCAAGAGATGAGATTGTGCAAAGACCTGGAGGCAAGAAAGAACACATCTCTGGAAAAAAGGGAAACTGTAGCCTGAAGGAAGGAAAATACTTGAAGAGATGAGCGTGTGGGCGGGCAGGTCAGACTGGGCCTTTGTAAACCTGATAAGGGGGTTGGTCTTTTAGGCTGAGTCCTGAAGGCAACAGGAAGCCCCTGAGCCATCTTAACCCTGGGCGGGGCTAAGTCACTGAGGCCTGTGATCCAGGCTTTGAAGCAATCGGGGCAGGTGGCTGCCCTGGATTACTGGGAGGGGCTGGGGAGACAGAGAAGTGGACTTAGGAGGGTAGCTGGAGGAGAGGCAGAGGCAATTTGAGATAAGCCCCTCCTTCCCAGCTAAGACAGCTGGAGGAGTGGGAGTGAAGTTGGAGGTGAGATCAGCTGAGTTTTTGCTGCCCTATGGGACATCCAGGTGGAGAAGGGTTTGGTGCCACCTGAGAAGGGCAAATCCTCTTTAAAGACCCTATCTCCAAATACAGCCACATTCTGAGGTACTAAGGGGCTGCACAATTTTCCCCTTGCCCTTTCAAAGGGCTGCTCCTAGAGACACAGTGGCTCCTGTCCTGCCTGCGGGTCAGCACGCTCTGGCCCCCACTGCACTGGACAATGCTTTCCAGAGGCAAAATAAGTGAGACCCCCCCCCCAGGGGCCACAGAGGAGCATCTGGCGTGGGGACATGGCCAGGGGAATGGATTCACCGCCAGGACAGAGCGTGTCAGGGCCTAATGCAGGGACACGCTGGGGACCCCTGGTGAACCCAGCTGTGCTGCCCAGTGCTGTAGCCACTAGCCACGTGTGGCTACTTCAATTTCAATTTCAATTAATTAAAATTAAATTTTCAGTTCCTCGGTCACACTAGCCACATTTCAGCTGCATGTGGTTTAGCAGCTACCACAGGGGACAGCACAAATACAGAACATTTCCATCGTCACAGAAAGTTCCACAACGCGGGAGGACAGAGATGGCTCCCGTATACGGCCCACCGGCCACACACCAGACACTTGACCAGCGATTCTAGTCCACACACATGTCCCCCAGAGCAAGCTT
Organism: Eschrichtius robustus; assembly: GCF_028021215.1. NCBI lineage: Eukaryota > Metazoa > Chordata > Mammalia > Artiodactyla > Eschrichtiidae > Eschrichtius > Eschrichtius robustus. The sequence goes on from NC_090828.1 coordinate 6,948,182, forward strand.
GATGGTCTCATTCTAGAGATGAAGACCTGAGGTTCAGATACGTCTCCCAAGGAATGCATGAGAGGCGGAATTTGAACTGGGACTATGTGATTCCCAAGTCCTTGACCCTTCAGGGCTAGGCCTCCCAGGAAGCTGAGGCTCGAAGGAGCTCATAGGAAGAAAGAGGAGAGAAGGGTCTCGCTATGGGCTGACTTGTGTCCCCCCTCCCAACATTCATACGCTGAAGTCCTAATCCTCTAGTACCTCAGAATGTGGCCGTATTTGGAGATAGGTAGGTAATCAAGTTAAAATGAGGTAATTTTAAGGAGGTAATCAAGTTAAAATGAGGCCATTAGGATGGGCCCTAATCCAATACAACTGGTGTCCTTACATCAATAAGAAGACATTTGGACGCAGACAGGCTCCAAGGGAAGACCATGCGAAGACACACAGAGAAGTCATCTGCAAGAAAAGGATAGAGGCCTCAGAAGAACCTGACCCTGCCGAACCCTTGATCTCAGACTTCTGGTCTCCAGAGTTGTGAGAAAATACATTTCTGTTGTTTAGGCCCCCAGGCCTGTGGTACTTTGTTATGACAGCAAGGAGCTGACTAATAAGGGCACAGAGGGGAGGGTGTCCTGCATCTCCACGGAGGCTGGTGATTTTTGTATCAATTAATTACAATGTAGTGTGATACATAAGTGCAAAAATCTAAGGGTGTTGTAGGGGGAGGGACGGTACAACAGGAGAAAGAGTGATAACTCTGCCAGAGGTGTCAGGGGAGCCTCTCCAGAGGACGGGTGACCCCAGCCTGGTTTGGAGATTTGAACTGAAAGGCGAGGGGATGGAGGGAATTTTCCAGGAAAACACAAAAAGGCAGGAGACTACTAGGCAAGTTGGGAGGATGACAAGGGATTTGGATTTGCTGGTGAGCCACTGGTCAGGTTGTGGGGAGTCTGGAAGGTGAGCTGCACCAGGACCCAAAGCAGCCTCTGTTTGGCTCAGGAGCAAGGACGTTATCCTCTGGGCACCAAAGCCACTGAAGGGTTTTTGAAAAGCAGAGGAGGGTTCTATCCCTGATCGGGGAACTAGATCCCGCATGCATGCCGCAAGAGTTCTCATGCCTCAACTAAGAGTCTGCATGCCACAACTAAAGATCCCCGTGTGCCGCAACTAAGACCTGGTGCAGCCAAAATAAATAAATAAATAAATATTTTTTTAAAAAATAAAGTGACTTACCAATCCAGGCAATGCTGATTTGGGCCAGAACCGAGGAGGTAGTTGTGGAGGTGGAGAGAGGAAGTGACAGACAGAAGACATAGTAGAGGGAAGAAGAGGGACCAGCTGCTCCTAGTCAGGAGATTAGGGAGCAGGGCAAGTCGGAATGCCTCCCAGATACGGGGCTTTCCAGGGAAGAACGCCCCACTGAGCACAGTAGGCCTAGAGGAGAAGATGAACTTGGTTTGGAGCAAACTGAGCTTGAGATGTCTCGGTGTGCTGTTGCCTATACCCGTTAGATGCTCAGGGGATACCAGGGTTCCAGGATCCACCATTTTAGAGGCGAAAAGCCAAGGGCATGAACGTGAACGCAAGGGAGCGTTGGGAGGTAGAGACTGTGGCTGAATAGGAGTCTATTTGCAATTATGAAAAAGTACTAGAAATTGTCACAGCCAAGAGGAGCCTAAGGAAATGTGATGACTAAATGTCATGTGGGATCTTGGAACAGAAAAAGGACATTAGGTAAAAACTAAGGAAATCTGAATAAAGAATGGGCTTTAGTTTAATAATAATATGTAAATATTGATTCATTCAGTGTGGCAAATGCACCATCCTAATGTAAGATGTTAATAATTTAGAGGAAACTGGGTATGGGAGAACTCACTGTACTTTCTTTGCAACTTTTCTGTAAATCTGAAACTATGTGAAAATAAAAAGTATATTTTTAAAAAGAGTATTAGGCTTAGTAAGAACTATATTATGTTCTTAAATCAGAGGAACATAACTGCCATATTTCCTCTGATGAGCAAAGAAGGCTTTGTGTTCTCTGGTGGCTGCAGAGTGCTGTTCCCTTGGAGACCTCCCCCAAGGTGGCACGCCTGTAAGAGCACATTCGCCCGTACCTCCTTATGCAATGAGTCACGCTGTGAATCATCTCTAACAATATGCTGCTCCCCGAGTTTACCCAACCTTAAGGGCATATCAAGGTGGCAGTAATAACACACTTCACATCCAACCTAATCTTTCTTCTCGACCTGTCAATGTAGAAGTGCACCTCCTGTCAAAAAGAACCGCTTCACGTTAGAATAGATAAAGGATGCACTTGAAAACATGGGAATTATCTTATTTTACCCTGAACTGCGGTTATGATTGACATCTGGAGCAGGACATTTGCTTTACTGTGTGCGACACGTAGTTCCCCTGGCCCCCAGGACCTGTGTCAACCAAATACCACCCCCATACATTTCCAAGTGCACCCAGCTGCCGCCCCCTCCCTGCCCACCCCCCAAGCATAAGTAAACTAAACCCTTAGGGTTGTGATATTAGACTGGGAGGCAAGCAGTGAAAAATGTTAAAGGAATAGGAAAACAGACACTCTAAAAAGAAGTTATCTACACGTGATAAAATTGTAGAGAACTAAATACACACACACGAATACAAGTAAAAAGGGGGGAATCTGAAAAAGATGGGTGGATTACAACTACATGTGAATCTATATAATTATCTCAATAATATTTTCAACTTAAAGAAAAACTTAAGGGCAGCCATTGTTGAATAATAAATGCTCCGACCCCCCCCCCCAAACTCTCATATACACATTCAGAATCAAAAGGTGAGCAAAGGGAATTCCCTGGCGGTCCAGTGGTTAGGACTCCGAGCTTCCACTGCAGGGGGGCACGGGTTCAATCCCTGGTCAGGGAACCAAGATCCTGCATGCCACACGGTGTAGCCAAAAAAAAAATAAAAATGGTGAGCAAAGTTCTGGTTGTTATAGACTCAGGGAAACGAGAGTTTAAATCTTGACTCCAACTCTCACTAGCTGTGTGACCTTGGGTAAGGTACATAACCTCTCTGAACTGCAGTTTCCTCATCTAACAAATGGGAAGCATGGTTGGAATGATTAGATGTAACAGGTGAAGTGCCTAGCACAAGGCAGGTGCCCAATAAATAGCAGGGACCCCTACTTCTCCTTTGGTTGCAGGTTGCAGAACTTTGCCCCAAGTTCTCAGCTGCCGCTTTCTCCATGCAGCACCCTCAGCTCCTCTGCACCCTGTTTCTCCCACTGCACCTACCTAGAAAACCCTGGGCTGCACATCCAACCTGCACACGGGACATCCTACCTTCCGACGCCAGAGCAGACACAGCGCCTCTAGTGCGCAGGCCCAGCCAAGGCGAGGTTCCACATCCCGTTCGGGGCAGCGGCTGCTCACTTCCTGCTCCCACCCGCTCGCCCTTGTAGGGGCGGCCAGCTGCAGGTCGTAAACTAGCCAGCACGCGAAAGTCAGGCGTTTTGGTACCAGAATAACCTGGAGGGCCAGGGCTGTTCTGACCTCTGTTCTCCAGGGACTGGCCTTCCAGCTCTTCTCTCTGGCTCTCACACCCACACAAAGGTCCGACCTATTACTGCCCACCCTGACTTAGGATATCCTGGGGTCAAGCAATGCAGGAACCAACTGGCTGATCCTCTCACCAGGCCCTGCCAGGCAGCCTCCCAAGTCCCTGGCTTGCCCGGCATCTCGGGCGGGAGCCAACCACAGCCAACCTGCGGGCTTGTGGGGTAGGAGGGCAGCAGAAGGGCTCAGATTCCCAGAGGAGCATGCCGCCTCCCTGAGTATCCTGAGAGAGGGGTGTGGCTGGAATGGAAGCCTGCCGATGGGGAAATCGTGTCTGACCCTGCAAACCCACAGCTTTCTGCCTGTATTTTTTTCTTAATTTTTTTTTGGCCGCATCACGCAGCATGCGGGATCTCAGTTCCCTGACCAGGGATCGAACCCGTGCCCCCTGCAGTGGAAGTGCAGAGTCTTAACCACCGGACAGCCAGGGAAGTCCCATGCCTGTGTTGTTATTATTATTATTCCTCCTCCAGAAATGAATCCTCATCCCTGTCAATATCAGAGTGCCTCATATTCACCACTCAAGTTCAAACCTTGCTTTGTGTGTATGGGATCCTGTCCAAGGTTCCCAAGTGGAGCCTCCGGTCTAAAGCCCAGTCCCCAGGACACAAACCAGCCTGGAATCCTGCTGAACAAACCCAGATGTGGGAGCCTTCATATGCATGGAACCCACACTGTGTCTGGCCCTCTGCCACTGCTCTTGGTCCTGGAGACCTGACCCCGAGTGTCCAGCCCACACATGCCCCCTCCCATTCACCCTCGTACCTCCTGTGAGCGGGTTAAACTGTGCGGAACTCTCCAACCTCCTTTCATCCTGTTCCCTTGAGACATGGACCAGAGCCTGCACATCCCCCAAGCCCCTCCGTGGCCACCAAGAGAGCCATTCAGCCTCTCTGCCATCATTAGCAGGCCCCAAGGCCAGGCTACCACGGGCCAAGAAGGGGATTCTGCAAAGGACAGGGCCCTGGCATCACCTCCGTTACGTCTCCTCCTTCTTCAGCTCCACTTTCCTCCCGGACGCGAGCATCCTTTCCCCCACCCCTTCTATGCCCAATCTCAATGGAGACAGTCTAAACAAGAAGCCTGTCTGACTCACAGTGAACCCCCTCTTCTGGGACAACCCATTCCCAGGGCTGGGCTCTGCCATTGTTGGCCCCAGGGCACTGATCCCCTGACCGAAGCTGGGCCAGATTCTCCTGCCCAGAAACGGCACGCTGGAACCAGAGGCTCGGAGACCAGGAGCATTTGGCTCTGAGCTACCAGCAGGTGAATGGCCACCCCAGAGGGCAGGACCCTGAGCCCCTGGGCTGGGACCCCGGGCCTTCTCTGATTTCCACCCAGCCCAGGTGTGGCAGCTGGAGATTCTTCCTTCAAGTCAGTTCTCTGAGCCACTCTGAGGTCCTCCCAATGCATTCCTTTTTTCCCCCTTTAAACCAGCCAACTCGCATTTCGCTGTTTGCATTCAGTGGAAACAACCAACAGCCCAGAGCTCAAACAGGACTTGGACCCAAAAGTTAATTCAGAGTTGAAGAGTGTTTTTAGCCACATTTGTCCACTGCCCTGTTTCTCTTGGGAGGCTCTTTGTGTGCCCTGGAGCTAGGATTGGTCAGGTCATTAGACACACTGCTCCCCCTCCAAGTTTCCAGGGAAACAGCTTACCCCAGGGGTCCTGGAGAAAGCCCGGGACACACCAGGCCCCTTCGGGTGAGTGCATTGATTTCAGGATGCCTTCTCGCCTTGATGGGTCTCCTTTCTAGATGCTGCCCTCCCCCCTTCCCAGACTCAGGGGCCCTCAAGGCTGCAGCTTGCGTGCTGTTGACGTCACTCGGCTCCCCCAACAAGTCAGCCTGACTCACAACCAGGACAGAAGAGACAAACTTTATTTCTGTGAAGAAGACCCGCACTTTGGTATTTAGCATAACTACAGGGCTAACTGTGGGGGGCTGCTACCATGCTGCTAACGACCCCATTTCCCCGTCCTGAGCCGCCTCTTCACTCATCCACAGCCGCCTCCTGGTCTGTCTTCTCTTCCTTAAGTTCTCTTCCATCTTTCAGATTTTGGCGAGCAAACTCCTCAAAAACCAAATTTTCATCCTGAAAACTAAAATAAAACAAAGAACACTTTGATCATGGCATGTTCTTTGAAGCTTTCAATGAGATCTTGAGGAAAACAAGATCCTTGATCTCCCTTTGGCAACACAGGAACCGATCAAGATTTTCCTACGTGATGGAACACGGGACAATGCCGTTCTCCTCATAGTTTTGCAAGTAAAATCTCTTTAACAAACAAAAATCAGAGAAAATGAAGGAACCCACAGAGTAGACATACATGCCCGGAATAACTGTGTGTGTGTATGTGTATGTGTGCGCGTGTATGCATGTGTGTATGCGTGTGTGCATGTCCTGGTACTAGGGAGCAAAAGGAAAGCCAGGCCCTGCGCAGGTATTGAGAGCATAGGGCGTGTATGGGCGTGTACGGAAAGACCCAAAACGGGGTTTGCGCTTGTCTCGTGCAGATCTCAGCCTATCAGTAACCACTGTTGTGGTTGGACTGGCCCTTGTGGTTCCTGTTATGACTGCAAGATGCCCTTCAGCAATAACCATCCGGAAACTTTTAGAAAATAAAGGTTCATTACTTACAGGACCTGGAAATTACACAGCATATACCTGGGGCCACACAGCGAGGTCGTGGGTAGAGAGGGAGAGCACACCGCACAGGCCTGGGGTTCTGCCTTTACTGGGGTTGGAGGTGGGGGCCTAGGGTTTCGAGGGCTCACTCTTTATTGGTGAATTTAAAACAGAAGAGCGGGAACTTAAAGCGCAGAAAGACAAAAAACAAGTGGCTCAAATGATCTGCTATTGAAATCCACCAAAATCTCTAAAACAAAGGAGAGGGAGAGCTGGCCAGGCTCTGATCGAGTCCGGTGGCTGGCAAGGTGTTTATTCGAGATAGCCACTGCTGAAGGGGAAGCCTCTTTGAAGCGGATGCCTCGGCAGTCAAAGCTTAAGTCAGGCACTTGCATTGCAAAAAAAGAAAAAACAAAAACAACTGTGAGGGGTCATATTAGGGCTGTGGAGGAGGAGGTCACAGAACCGATAACGCCAAGCAGTGCTCACCTTTTCTTGGTCTTATCTGTGAGCGTGGAAGAAAGGAGAGAGATCTATTAGCATAAATCCCGTCTACTGGAAATTTTCTTCCTTTGTTAGGTCACTTTATAGGTGGAGGAATAAAAGGCCTAGATATACGCATTTCATGAGAATTGCGTGTAATTCCTGCTTCTCTGCCATTTCCCGCTCGGAGGGCCTTTCTCCCTGCATTTTTAACCATCGCTTCCTCTAGAAGTTGCCACCACAACCTTCACCTCCCCAGACGGAATCAGCCACAACCTCGCCTCTAGGACCCTTTCCCTGATTAGCCTCAGCCCCTCTGATGTTGTGCTTCTCCCTTCTAAGCCTTTCTCCCTATGTGCCCTTTGGACCCTGTCCAGATCAGAGTCCCAGGAGCTGTTACGACCCACACTCCAGGCCCGACTTCCACGTCCGGCTCTCTAGGGGTGAGTCCTGGGACTTGACATTGAACCAGTACTCCAGAGGCTGGGGGGAGGGGGTGACTAAAGCTTGAGAACCACTCCCTGGCCCCTCAGGGAGTTTGATTTCTCTCTTAACACATTGATCTTGGGGTGGGGGGCGGGTGCGGGGAGTGGGTTAGATTTTCACATATATTTTGCAGACCCAGGGTTATTGCTAATTCTTTGTGAGGTTGTCTGCTTTTTGTTTTTGTTTTTTTAAATTATTTTTTCTTATTTATTTATTTGGCAGCGTTGCGTCTTTGGTGCTACACACGGGCTTTCTCTAGTTGCGGTGAGCAGGGGCTACTCTTCGTCGTGGGGCGCAGGCTTCTCACGGCGGTGGCTTCTCTTGTTGCGGAGCCTGGGCTCTAGAGCGCAGGCTCAGTAGTTGTGGCGCACGGGCTTAGTTGCTCCGCGGCATGTGGGACCTTCCCGGACCAGGGATCAAACCCGTGTCCCCTGCACTGGCAGGCGGATTTCTAACCACTGCGCCACCAGGGAAGCCCCTTGTTTTTGTTCTTGTTTTCAGCTTTCTGCTGCCCACCTAGTAAAGTCCTAGTGCAATCGCCTCACCACCCACCATGGTGAGCCAGGAAGAGCTAAGTGAGGCTGCACAGCTCCAGAGGGTTTGGGGGAGCTTGTGGTGGGGCTGAGCCACTGCCCTTATCTCTTGTGCCCATCTGGAAGGCAGTACCAGGAGGGAAGTGTCTGTGTGGGCTGCTAACCACAGGGGACCTACAGAGAGGCTGACTCATCAAAATGACCCTGGGCAAGAACCATCCGGGATGGGACTTCTCTGGTGGCGCAGTGGTTAAGAATCCGCCTGCCAATGCAGGGGACAAGGGTTCGAGCCCTGGTCCGGGAAGATCCCACATGCCACGGAGCAACTAAGCCCGTGAGCCACTACTGAGCCTGCGCTCTAGAGCCCATGAGCCACAACTACTGAGCCCGCGTGCCACAACTACTGAAGCCTGTGCACGTAGAGCCTGTGCTCCGCAACAAGAGAAGCCAACGCAATGAGAAGCCCTCACACCACCACGAAGAGTAGCCCCGGCTCGCAACAACTGGAGCCTTGGTTTAGCCTTGATGTTATGATGTGTTCACTGTGAGGGCCATAATGACTGGAACATGAAAATGTCATACCCAGAAAAGGAATAACTCCACTTCCCCCAAGTGAAGTCATAAAGTCTGTTCACAGGGCCAGAAAATGATCTGACACAAACTATGACATCTTCTCCGGTCATAGTTTTAAAATAGCCTTTTAGAATGTCCTTGAAAGGGACCAGAATGTGTCTCAATCTCACATAGTTAAAAATAGTATTTTAATGATACAAGCATAAATGAATAAAAAAAAATATGGTTAGACTGTATTTTTCCCCCAAGGGAAGTTTTTGGCAAACTTCCAAAAGTTTTGACTATTTGAATCTAAAATATTTGGAAGAGATACTTTGAGACAAAATAGTTTTGAGACAAAGCCAAAATGAATACGGGGCTCATTCTAATGTTTAAATGCCACTTCATTATCAACATAGAAAAGCTCTTTATAAAATATAAGAAAAAAAACCCTGCTTGTTTACACCACTTTTACTTAAAATGTTCTTAATTACTATAACTCGGGGGGGTTCTCATCCAGACAGGTCCATTTTTCTTTCCTGCCAACTAAGCCACCTTAACACACAGCGGAGAATTTTTCCTCAGAATTTCTGAGATTGCACCTACATTATTTTTGCTGCTTCATTTATCCCTTGCTGCGCAGTGGTTAAGAATCTGCCTGTCAATGCAGCGGACACGGGTTCGAGCCCTGGTCGGGGAAGATCCCACATGCCACGGAGCAACTAAGCCCGTGCGCCACAACTACTGAGCCTGCACTCTAGAGCCCACGAGCCACAACTGCTGAGCCCGCGTGCCACAACTACTGAAGCCCGCACTCCTGGAGCCCGTGCTCCACAACAAGAGAAGCCACCGCAATGAGAAGCCCGCACACCGCAACGAAGAGCAGCCCCTGCTCGCCACAACTAGAGAAAGCCCGTGTGCAGCAAGAAGACCCAATGCAGCCAAAAGTAAATATAAATCAATAAATAAATTTATTTTTTAAAAAAAAATCTAATTTACATATCATACAATTTACCTATTTACATGTACAGGCCCATGGGTTTTAGTTTGCTCACAGAGCTGCACAACCATTGCTTAATTTACTTTTAACATCCATACAAGAGCCAACGGATTTACAATTCAAAGGAGCCAGGGTATTAGGAACCCAGCCTGACCCTCTTTTCTAGTATTTTCTGTATTCTCATCATAACTGCCATTGTCAGAAATACTCATCATCTTCTAAATTCCTATTAATGCTTCCAAATGAAATGCAAAAGCCTCAGTTTGTCAAATTTACTTTTCACTCAAATTTTCTTTAAATCTAAGTCCAGGTCTGGGGACTTCCCTGGTGGTCCAGCGGTTAAGACTCCGCACTCCCAAAGCAGGTGGCCCGGGTTCGATCACCTGGTCAGGGAACTAGATCCCGCATGCATGCCGCAACTAAAAGATCCCACACGCCGCAGCAAAGACCAGGCGCAGCCAAATAAATAAATAAATAAAAATTTTTTTTTAAAAAAAGAGAGAGTAGATCCTAAGACTTCTCATCACAAGGACAAAAACACTAAAGAAAAAAAAAAAAAAAAAGAATCCACGTCTGTTCACAGCAAAGCTTCAGCTTTTAAATCATTCCTGATAAAACCAAACGAGACAGCCCGCATCCAAGCAGGGATGCTACATCCTCCACACACTCACCGGAAGTGGACAAGCCACCTGGCCCATGACCTAGCAGCCGAGCACTCATTTCTGGAAGGGGGGGCACAGGCACTTGAAGGTGACCTGGAACCTCGGCCACCTGGCCCTGCCTGTGCTCAGAGATGCGGTCAAGGAAGACTAGCAGTGAGTACGTAATAAATCTGTGAGCGGGAAAGGATTAGAGAAAGCCAAGATAATGCGTGACTGACCTGGGTCCTCAGGCTGGGGGTGCATGAGGCGGAATGGCACCTCAGTCGCCACTTCACTAGAAAAAAAAAAGGATGCAGAGTGGTGAGAACATGCACACAACTGTAAATGCACAGCCAAGAGCTGGGAGCTGGGGTTGCAGAGATTCACAGAAGAGCTGGGAGCTGGGGTTGCAGAGATTCACAAAAGAGCTGGGAGCTGGGGTTGCAGAGCTTCGCGAAAGATCCCTGGGCCCCAGCTGAAAGAGGACTCAGTGAGAGTCAAAACAAAACAAACCAGAAATCAGGAAGTGGTCAAGAAGGAATTTTAAATGTATTCCCTGGAATGTGGTCTAGAAACTCCACTTGCGAGAGGCTGAGGCGGCTAGGATTTTTAGGTCCCCCTTCCTCCTGGTTATTAGTTTCAGGGACATGATATTATGGGTAGAGAAGAGGTGAAATCCTGGAGAATAAGGATAGTTTTGAAAAATATCCTTTGCAAAAACGTAACTACTTTTTACGTGTTAAATCTCTGTAAGGCCGCACACGGTCCCTCTGCAGAGAGCAGGACAGGGATGAGCAGGGTCCACCCAATTCCAGACGCTAAAGGGCTTTGAGGCGACTTGGAATTTGTATTAAAAAAGGAAGGCAACGGGGCTTCCCTGGTGGTGCATTGGTTAAGAATCCGCCTGCCAGTGCAGGGTTCGAGCCCTGGTCGGGGAAGAACCCACATGCCACAGAGCAACTAAGCCCGTGCGCCACAACTGCTGAGCCCGCGTGCTACAACTACTGAAGCCCACACGCCTAGAGCCGGTGCTCTGCAACAAGAGAAGCCACCGCAGTGAGAAGCCCGCGCACCGCAACGAAGACCCAATGCAGCCGAAAATAAATAAATAAATAAATAAATAAATAAATAAATAAATTAATTTTTAAAAAAGGAAGGCAAGGAGTCAGGAAGGGGTGGAAGGGAAATCTAGGCACAGGAAGAATGGAAAGGGGTGGGGGAAACAAGGGTTACTCCTTGCTTCACCCAGGACCCATCACCTCCCGCCCTGGGGTTGGTTACTGCTTCGGTCAAAGCACTTCTGCTGCTAAGGCGCTCCTGGCGGACCCAAATGTGGCTGAGGTCTAGGAGAGAAGGCACAGCCTGGGCTCCATGTGAGGGGAGGTGATAAGAGTCGGTGAAGGAATATGTAAGGTCAGTGCCTGCCTCAGACTTGTCTTACCTGCTGCCTCTTTGTGCATGATTTAAATGGCTGCTGTCACTAATCACAATCGCCCACAGGTGGAAACAACCCAAATGTCCACCAACCAAAACGTGGTCCATCCATACCATGGAGTATTTCTCGGCCATAAGAAGGAATGAAGTGCTGACGCGTGCTACAACATGGACCTTGCAGACATGATGTCAAGGGAAGAAGCCAGCCACAAAAGGACAAATATTGCCTGATTCCATTCATATAACATGTCCAGATTAGGCAAATCTACAGAGCTAGAAAGCAGATTAGTGGTTGCCAGGGATGAGGGAGAGGGGAGAATGGGAGAGATGGCACAATAGGTAAGGGGTTTCCTTTTGGGATGGGAAAAAGTGGACAGGAGCTAGAGAGTGGTGACAGTGGCACAACACTGTGAATGTCCCTGATGCCACGGAACTGTACACTTTCAAAAGGGTAAAATGGTAAACTTCACGCTATGTATATTTTACCCCTCCCCGCCCACACACACACACGGGCAGCTGCAAGGAGTGTGCCAGTTTTCTGAGTGTGTGTCCTCGCCCAGGTGCAGGCCCAGCTACGCTCTCAGAGGAACTCCCCCAGCCTCACACCTATCAGCCAAGTTCTGCAGGGTGTTAGGGGCAACATCTCCTAAGACCTCTGAGCATGACAGCCGGGAAACCAGACCTCACTGTCACTGTTTTGAAGCCCCGGTTTGTCCCCTTTGAGATCTTGGGATCAAGCAGAGAAGGAAGATGAAGAGGTTTACCTGGAGGTGAGCTCTCCCAGAAGGCTAGGAAACACAAAAGCAAACAGGGCTGTGGTGACTCTCCACAGTGGTAACACAGCCTTACTTGCCATTATTCAGAGGCTGGACATGTCCCCGTCATGTTCCTCACTCACAGCTTTCAGGATCTTCGCACCCCTAATAGCCAACTCAGCTACTCCTCTCTACTTGTGATTTCATCTCTTTCTCAAGTGGGTTAGTTAAAAAGAGGAATTACGTAGGTTCAAGCCCTAATGTTCAAGAATAAACCTCGGTCCAGAATTTCTCTCTGGGCCACAAAGGTCACTGTGAACTACCTGCTAATCACTTACCTTGACTGCTACACTCGACCCTGTTTTAGATCCTCTCAGAGAAGATGAAAGAAAACACTATACACTTTGAAAAACACAGCTACACACACTGTGTTAACGAAATTTGCAGAATCAAACCACGTTCTACTTTGTTGCCCCAACCAAAATTTGGGGAACTCTTCACCTACTGAGCCCTATGGAATATACACATGGATTTGCTTTGATGGCTGAACTACCGGAGGCTGATCAAGGTAAAAGGCCAGAGCCTCTGGCAATGGAATTTGAAAAGGAAAATGAGAAGTTGAGTTTTTCCCTCTGATAAGATTTTTAAATGGAAAGAAATTGATTTCAAAAAAGATGGAAAACCATTTCCTCAGAACTCTGAGATAGTCGTGCTCTTGTATGAAAAGGAGACTCCCCAGTCCTGTGATTGCTCGTTGGGGAGGAAAGGCAGGGCCTTCCCGTCATGGATGGATGCCTGCTGAGAGGCAGGTGAACCCGGATGCACTGCGAGTTCATTTCACAGCCGCCAGTCCTTTCCGAAGTCCAATCAAACGCTCAACTGATTCTCCTGTTTTATATCAGCTTCCACACGTGAGCACGGGCACCCCCATTTTCGCCAAGTGGTACCAACAGTGCCCGTGTTTCGTAGTCTGCTTTTCTACCTTTTCCCCCGTAATGTTATATCAGACAGAATTGTGAAACTAGACAAATAGAGTCTCTCTAAAACTCTGCTATGTAATCGATAGAATTTGTGGGCTTTCCTTGCTTTCTGTCTCCCAGTCACTCAGGAATGAAACCATTCAGGCTACTGATGGCCAAGATAGAGCAGGCAGAGCACTGGAGTTGGACACTCACCCTGACACCGTGAGCTGCACCTTGATCTGGTAAGACACCAGGATCCCCATGATGGTCTTGTCTATGCCCTCCTTTATGCTGCTCAAACAGAAAAGAAAAACAGAAGAATGCAGGGAGGGGAGAAGCGGGAAGCAAAGACCGGATGAATCAACCCCACCTCTCCCCACTGCGTCATCCACGCTCTGCTGTGTCCTCACTGTCTGGGGCGCTGGAAGGCAGCCCTGACGCTGGGTGAAAGGGGGGCTCGGGATTCGGGGTGGGCTTTGCTCTGCCATTAACTGACCCGGTGACCTTGGCTGAACCTCTCATTCTGGTGGAACCTCAACTTCCTTATCTGTGAAATGAGTATAAATTCACCTTCCTCACAAAAGCATGGAGAGACTGGCATGTTTATAAAATACTCCGTGAACCACAAAAGATCTTTACAAACGCAGTGCGCCGCTGTGGATGTCGCGATTCCTTTGCCCTCGAGTTCGCGGATCTAGGGCATCAATCTCCCTGCTCGGCTCTCTCCCAGAGCATCACAGATGTGCTTTAGAATCTAACACACCAACTGGCAAATCGTCCTCAGAAAATCCTTTGACTCCCAAGATCCTGCTTTCTGCCCAATGTTCGCTGACCACGCTGCTCGTCTCGGAGCTACGGGGTCAGGGAGGGCAAACGCGAGAGCTCTTCCCGGTGGCATCACCTGGAGGTGATCGCTGGGGCCTTGGATCACACAGGGGTGGAGGGGGAGATGGCAGCGAAGGGCCCGAGCCTGGCTGGCACCTCCTACCCCAAACCCTCAGGGCTCAGCAGCAGACACGCCGCTGGGAATGGGAGCCCCGGAGGATGGTGAGGAACGGCAGGGCTATTTGACATAGAAGCTTCGTTCTAGTTCTTACTGGATCTGCTGGCTCAGTTCGGCTGTGGTTCTCTGAGCGGGGTCAGCATATCAGTGCTTATTTTCATTTAAATTGAACTGACCTCTGTAGCCCTCAGGACCTCCCGTTCTTTACCTTTCCTGATGGAAACGCATAAACGACATTTCCATCACTCGTGGAGCCAGCTGGGGCACTCAGTTCCTATGCTCAGGGCTCTACACTAGCTAATGATATTTGTGAAGGTAACAGCTGACATTCCTGGCGCCCTTACTGTGTGCCAGGCACCACATTTTACACGCACTGTCTCAACGTAACCCTCAAGACCTCTCTCTGAGGAGCTGCCGCCCCCACTCTCTACAGACGGGGGAAACTGAGTTTCTCAAGACGGCTCCAGTTACCTGCCCAGGGTGGCCCAGACAGCAAGCAGGGGGGTTGGGGCTCAGCACGAGGCCCAGAGCGGTCACCGCTGTGCCACACCAGGGGTGGGAGTGGGGTCCCTGCTTGGGGCCCCGAGCATGTGCTTTGCCACCAGGCTGCGTGTGCACGCCGTGAGCCCAGGGCTGGGACGAGGAGGGGGCGTAGACCAGCGCCACGCCAGCGCTGAGTCTCGGGGCTCACATGGTGCTAGAGGCAAGGTTCGTGTCTTCGTGCTTGATTTTCCCGTCCAGGGCGATGCCCCTCCTCTCGCGGTTGTTAGCCAGCAAGGGCACCAGGGTCAGCGTCGTGGTCAGGGTGCTGTTTGGCGGCACTTTTTCCCTGCAGGAAGAAACACAGAGAGCAGATTTAGCTGACTGCTCTTACAGCCTTGAAGCCACCATCGCCCCCACGAGACCCTGTGTGCCATCAAGCATTTTCTAGAACCCACGTTCCCTGCGACTCATGGGAAAGACAGTCCAGGTGCCTGTGCCTTTGCCTTGTGAGAAGAGCAGCATTACTGACGTCTCAAGACAGGCTGGCAGCAACGTTAGAACGTTTCTCAAGTCCCTCAGCCTGTTCTGATTGCTGAATTTCTAGCATGTGTTGTGGGGTGAAGTGAGACTGGCCCAAGAATCAGGGACCACACCCAGTCTCCTCCTGAGACCTCGTGAGCCACGCAGTGGGCTGCAGGGCCAAGTGGCCAGTGCCAGCAGCAAGCCCAGGCTGGGAGTCGTCACCGTCGGGAGGATCAGCGTGTGCCCAGGGAGGAGGGGCGCGGGAAGGGCCGGGTCCCCCACTGTGAGCTGTACGGACCGGGCGGCTCTGTGGGCCTGGGCGCAGCTGGGGCAGAGCAGCGCGGTGTCCCCCGTCGGGCAGCATCCCGGCTCACCGAACCGCATCTGAGGCTGGAGAGCTGGCTCCGCCACTCACCCACGTGCTGACCCCTGGCCTGTGCCAACAGCCGCCTGCCCTCTCTGACCCCAGAGCCCAGGCGAGCCGTGTCCGTGCTCCTGGCACACCCTCTGTCCTCGTGCCCAGCCAGGAGAAGGCAGGGCCCTGAAAACACTGCCCAGGAGCCAGCCTTGGGCCCCTTCCCCAGCCTGCTCCGTAACACACGGGGGGGGTCCCACTGCCACCCTCGGAATGGCTCCGCTCCTCCATCTCCCTGGGGAGTTGAAGGCAGCTGTGTCTTCTCTGGCCTCCAAGTGCACACAGGAGGCTCCTGGGCATGCCCTTTACAGAGCCCTGCTTGAGCCCGAGGTGGCCCACATCCCTGCATCTGGGCCCTGGTAGAACTTCTCTTAATGAGCTTAGTTTGGGCAGCAGAGTGACAGAAGCGGAAATTACACTGGAAAGGTAGCTGTAGTAGGAAGGGGCCCCCGGGATGGGGCTTGGACGATGGCCTTTCCTGCAGCAGCCCTTGCCGAAGGCCTATGCCAAGGCCTGGGGCCAAAGTCCTGCCCGGCCACTTCCCAGCGACTTCGGGATTGGGACTGGATGGTGGGCAGCAGCTTGGGGGTCAGGTCTGACCTGGTTCCCAGGAGGCCTGCCCACCAGGGCTCCAGAAGCCCCACTTTCAATCTCCCTGCCTCCCACCCTCCTGAGTGTATCAGAGGATGGTTCCCAGTTTTCTGGGAGTCCTTGATGCAAAATGTATCCAAGAGCCGTAAAGAGGACCAGGTAATGCGGTATATTAGGGGAAAACTCAGCCGGAGACCAGTTTCTCCCATCATTGTTGGGCACATGCCAAAAGGTAAGCCAGGAAGACGCCCAGGACACAAGGATGTGCAAGGACACAGCCTAAAAGGTAGAACAGACCCCAGGCCTGGCCCCAAGGAGACAGTCAGTGAGTTACGGTTCTTTCCTTCCTCTCTCCTCTCTAGACCTATAAAAGTAAACTTAGGTCAGGATCTGCTTTAAGTAACAGTTTATCCTGAAGTCGCCTTTTAAATATCATGCAATGTTATCTTGCTGAATCAGCTGTCTTTCCTCACCCCCCCTCCCCGAACCCCCCTTCCTCTAACCGTGATAATATTTTTTGCATACAACAATGCTTAGAAAAAACACCTTCCCAGGCAATCCTCTCTGGGGGAAGGCATAACCCCCAGAAGCCTGTGTGCTTCATGAACCTGACTGCCTAGCACAAAGCAAAACTGGTTAGATCTCTCGCTCCACCATGAAGAAGCCATCACAGGATTCCCATTTGTTTTTAATATCTTTTTTTTTTTTTTAATTTATTTGGCTGCGCTGGGACTTAGTTGGGGCACGCAGGATCTTTAGTTGCAGCGTGTGGGATCTAGTTCCCTGACCAGGGATCAAACCCGGGCCCCCTGCAATGGGAGCATGGAGTCTTAGCCACTGGACCACTTGGGAAATCCTCCCATTTGTTTTTTATTCAAATGAAGGGAGAAAAGTCACTAACAACAAGTGGCTGAGAACTGATATATCATCCTAATCCAGTTGTCATTGGTATCAGATTTTCAAGTTGTGGAGAAGATCAAAAGATAGGAAACCCTCGACTGGGCTGACAGGTCATTTGATTTTCTGCTCTGGGGGCAGAAACAGTATCAAATTCCTACCCACTTATTCAAGGATCAATAGAAAGTTCTAGACATTCCCACTGTGATGTTTAGCCTTTATTTCTCTCCTCTCCATCATTCCTTAGCTTGACCCAGCTCTCGGAATTCTTGTTAGTGAGCACAGGATCAAGATGCTAACTTTCTTTGCAGTCCTTGAAGTGAGAACAGGGGAAGGAAGTGGAAAGCTGGGGAGCTAGCTGACCGTTCTACTTCCTTCTTCAGCGATGACCAAAATGGGAACTTGACAAAGAAGCTGGAGCGACCCAGGAAATAGAAACCCAACCCACTACTCACTGTGTTTCATCCATGGCCACCGGCTTGATGTAATAATCACTCGAGTAGAGAACCACGTTGGCCACTTGTTCCACTGCAAAGGGGGGACAGGGGAGGGTGACTCGGTGTGGAGTCCTGCATGGTGCCTTCCAGGGCACGTGGTTGGTCTTCCCTAATGGCCATTTGAGTGTACCTCTCAGGCTCGGCTTTAAGGCTGAGATTTCTGTTCTGTCCTCAGGCCACTTCCATTCACCAATAACCTGCTCTGTGTCAACTCTACCCATGAGCCGGTCTCCTAAAACTGCACCTCCTGGGAGACCCCTCCTCTCTGCTGAGCTCAGGGCACATCCGTGGGTATCCTTCCAAGGCACACAATCTCCCAGTGTCCCAAAACTCACCATGTGCTCTCTTTCCCCAAATACACTCCCTTCCAACCTTCTCTATCTTATTTAATGAGCATCTCCTTCGGGTGTCCAAGCTAGAAGCCACCTGGAGGCAGCACAGGGTTGACTTGTGGGTGTAGCATGGTGGATAGGAAGGTGGGCTCTGGGGCCAGACCACTTGGGTTCATATCCCAGCTTAGCTGTCTGCTGTGGGGTAATTACTGAGCTCCTCTAAGCCTCAATTTCCCCATCAGCAAAATGAGAATGATAATTGCATCTAACTTATATGGTTGTTGTGATGATTAAGAAGATGATTTTTAATCTCCATTAAAATCAAATTTGAGAATCAGAAAAACAGTTTGTGTGAAGCACTCAGCACAGTGCTCGGCCTATAGAAAGTTCTTAACGTCTTGCTTGAGAAATTCAACAGCTTCTTTCAAGAATTAGGGGCTTCGATGTTAGGATTCATAAAACTTTGAGAAATAATTAGGATCTAAGTATCAAATGATACCTTCTCAATCCTGCTGCTCTGTGGAATACTGTATTGACACTACATACAACACGCTAAACAAATAACGCCAGGTCCTACAGAGACTTAAAGGCATAGGAACTAAACCAACATAAAAACAAAGCCATAAAGTAAGCATGTATATTAGCATCAAGAAAAATCTAGAATTTTTTAGTATGTATGCATCAAATCCCTGAGCCTTCTCTATGATGGATAAGAGGGAAGGGGGAGGAACGTGGTATATGGCACTTAGGGTGACCAACCATCCTGGTCTGCCTGGGACTGGCCCCGTTTTAGCACTGAAAGTCCTGCGTCCTTGGTCCTGGTTGACCCAGGATGGTTGGTCACCCTAACACACTGTGAGTCTAACTCTGTCTCAGTCGTCGAGCGCCTGAGGGAGAAATGAACAGAGAGGTCATTTTATCGTGTCTTTTTTACGTCACCCATGTAAGACCAAGATCTAGGAGTATCCCGTGCACTTTGACGCCCTTTGAGCTGAGGAAGTGTGTAGGACCAGCAAGCAAGCGGGAGGCGCATCTCCTGAGTATTCAGGAGGCTCGGCCATCACATCATGGTGACTCAACAATAGCAGTGACAGTAGGGATTACCACTTACAAAGCATGTCCAATGTGATCAATCAGTACCTCACGCAACCTGGGAAGGTAGACCGGGAACCCTGCCGCGGCTGCCCGCTAAATTCCAAGAGGATGTGCACAGCTCGAGCCCACAGGGGAGCCCGGGGTTCCCAGGCCAGGGATCCCCACCACACTGTGCAGAAAGAAAACTCCTCCCCCACTTCCCCCGAGACCTGGCACAGGGGCCCCTCAGGGAAGGCGTGACAAGGAAGGACGGGAAGATGCCCTGTCGGGGATGCTGTCCCAGGGTAGAAGGCAACCCTAAGCTGGGCGCGAGGCTGCAGGAGAGGGCACCTTCCTCCTCTAAGGTCCTGCCGCGTGACGACAGAGACAAACGGGCAGTTCCAAGGCCCTGGGGGGGGGGGCCTTACTGACCAGAGGAGAGACCCTTGGGAAATATGACTAGATGGGAACCGGGAAGACTCTGCCGTCCAGGTTCGAGCAGAAGGTCCTACCTAGCGCTTTAATCTTCTTCACCGTCTTCTCTGTATTATTGGTCACGGTCACAGTCACCGGAATGGGTTCCCCATGGTAATAGATCTGAAGAAGGCAGCAGATAAGTCAGAAGAGGGAAAGAGAGTGTGGCCATATTTTGTTAAATTCATCTCCGTCCTTTAACTGGGATAAAAGCGGCTGAATGCCCACACTTTCACGGAAGACAAGGTGGCGGCATCGTGTTTCCTGTGGAGACGGGTCTAGAGCAGGTTCTACCCCATCTGTGGGAGGCCGAGGCGGATGATGGGGGCTCCGGCCCCAACGCCCGAGTCCTGACAGTCACACAGGGTTAGCCCCGGGGGCCTTGAGTGGAATCATGAGGTTATTGGGGGCAGAATAAGTGAAATGAGGGAAAATCAGAGGTAGAGCTTGCCCAGCAGTGACCCTGTGTGATCTAGCCCAGGTGCTCATTTCCTTGCACGCGCGCGCGCGCGCACACACGCACACCACACACACAGAGAGAGAGTCTGCTGGCCAATGTGTGTGCACGACTCTTGTCGACCAGAGGGACCGGAGACAGCCTTGGCCAGTGTTCCTTCATCTTTTTCGGCCGTGATTTTCGCACGTGACATGCTCACCCCCTCACCGTTCCTGCCAAACTCAAGTTTGCAGGGAAGTAAACAATTTGTTAACACCACACCCACTGATGACACACTAGTAAAGAGGCCCCTGGGGGCAGACAGGGGGCAAAGACAGCCTGGGCTGGGGGTATGGGAAACCCCCCACCTCCAAGTTGTCGGGACCCACAGTGAGTGGAATGCAAGCCAGTTTGGCCCTATCCTAAGGGTCACGTTTACTGGCTCCAAATTATGAAAGAAGCCAGTCGTCCCCAAATGTTGCTGCTTTAACTATCGCTGCCCCCAAGACTGCCTGCAGCACACCCCCAGCAGAGGGCCTGGCAGGCTGTCCCCAGGCTGGCTCCACAGTCACCTCTTTGCTGAGGGAGACGGCGAGGTGCAGGGGCTTGTCGGACATGAAGAACTGCCAGGAGGCCTCCGCTTGGGGCTGGGGACCCATCTTTTGCGGCGCATGCTGTACCTTCCGGATCAGCAAACGCACGGAGCTCCTGTGGATGAAAAGTCACCGATGGTTCCCCGGACCAGAGCCTGGGCCTCCTCAGGACGGCCTACCAGGTCCCCCTCCCTCTCCCCAGGCTGGGATCCCTCAGGGATGCTGCCGATGGATGCAGGTTGGACCAGTAGAGGGATCAGGTCTGGGGGGCGGGGCCTGGTGGGTGGGTGGACCAGTCAGCTCTCCAAGGGTCCCTCTCACCCTCTGTAAGGACCCCGGCTTGGCCTCCTCTCGGGTGAAGCTGACGTGGGGATGTGTGCCTATGTGACAGGCTTCAAAACTCCTCTCTACCGATGTGATGCCCTGTTATTGCTGTTTGGTGTAAGTGTGCATAGGTGTGAATGTTGAGCATGTAGAGAAAGTGTTGAGGGCACAACTGGAAACCTTGTTCAGGAACAAGAAAAATGAGCACCAGAGCCTGGGACTACAGGAGGAATGGGAGTCACTGCTTAATGGGCAGAGAGAGTTTCTGTTTGGGGTGATGACAGCATTTGGGATATAGATACCTTGGGGTATGGATAGCAGATAGCGGTGTAACCGATTACACAACGTAATGAAATGTACTTAATGCCACTGAATTGTACACTTGACGATGGTTAAAATGGTAAACTTCATGTTATGTATATTTTACCGCAACAAAGAAATTACAAAAGGGGAAGAAAACTAAAGACAGAGGGGATCTGGAGGCTTTTAAGGGCTTACATGAGCCCTTGAGGTTGCCAGCTCCCCTGTCATTTTCTTTTGTTTTTTTCCCCCCAAATGGTCAGCCATTGTCCCCCCACCCCAAGTGGAGATGGTTCATCCTGACGGTCCTGACCTGGGGAGGCTCCGTTACCCCGCCACAGTGGCCCTGTGGGAAGATTCTGCCACTCGGACATAAAGTGAGGGGCGGTCTCTTATCCCCAGCCCTTCCCCCCAGACCCCTCACATATTCCCAAAGCTACGCTCTTACTTCTTGGGAATTTTGTCCTCTTCTGTATCTGTGCTCTGTGTGGCAAAGGCTTTGACCTCGAAGTCGACCCCACAGCACTGCAGGGGCAAGAGAACAGACAAGGCTGCGGTCAGCACCTCCCTTCCGGGAGCCAGGATGGGGGTCACAGCTCCCGCAGGGGATGTTACGTGGCAACTTCTTTTTCTGTCTTGGCCATATCCTTTTCAGAGTTGCACCATTATGACTAGCTTTGGAAGTGTGCTAGTGACGAAATAATGGCATTAGCTTGAGGAGAGCGCCACGGGCTCCAAGGCCCCAGTGAAGGTCCCCCAGCCTGCAGGATGAGCCCCACCAATAGCTGCAATAGCTCAGGCATCCTGGCTGGTCCTAGCCTCTCACCACCTCGCACGGCGGCCAGCCCACCCCCCCCCCCATTTAGTTGTCCTCCTCAGAAGTGACCCTGTGTGCATGTTACTGATGGTCCACTGCCTACAGCAGGGGGCAGGAGCAGTGCTCACAGGGCTGGCAGGGGTCCATGGACGCCTGTGCTGGGGCTCCAACGCCCTACGCCAGCGGGCAGCTGTTGTGCAGCTGCAGCCAGGCATGGCCGGGCTGCCACGGGGACCCGGTGCTGGCAGCTCTCCCAACTTTTGAAAAGAAGCTGGAAATGGAATTGGGAATGAAGGCTCCTGATTTTTAAATTAACTAGATTAAAAAATGTTGCATGGGTGGAACAAATGCATCTGCGGGCCCCTTCGGCCCCCAGCCCCAGAGTGAATCCCCCGTGACCTCGCTCCTCTGTTGTGTTAACACGGGGTGGGCGGGGCAGGGGTGAGGGCACAGAGGCGGGGATAGGCCCTCCACCAGCTGCCCACGGAGTGACAGTAGCACATAAGCCACAGTCTTACTGGTTCTGCAAAACTGTGGAATCACAACAACTCTAAAACCTGGGTTGAAAATAAATACACATCATTACCCTCCAGCACCTGGAGTTCTTAGCCATGCCTCCTCTCTGCTCACCCCCCCTCCACTCCCACCTCCCGCTGCTCCCTGCACAAGCCAAGCCCTTCCACCTGTCTGCCCTGGGCACGTGCTGTTCCTTCCTTCTGAAATGCTTGACGCCTCTCTCTCCTTTTATACTGACCAACTCCCATGTGTTCTCCTAGCCCAGCTCACGGGCCTCCTCAGCTGTGAGGCCCCCAGGGCCCCTGCTGCACTGATGTCTCCTCCCCGGGGACAGAGGAAAGGGTGGCCCTCTGGCTGGTACAGTGTCCCCCACTCTGATCGAGTGGCCTCCTCCACCTTGCCGCCCACACCCGTTTTCCTGGCCTGGTGGCTTTCAAAGGTTTCAGGCCACCGCCCACGGTAAGAAGGAAAGTTCACTGCGAGGCCCGGTAAACAGACGCTCGCGCGTGAAGCAGTGTTCGTGAACTAGCACTTAATCTGTGCTGTGTGCGATGTGCTCTGAGCTCCCATGCTGTTCCACTTCACACCATTCCATTTTCTTTCTTCAATGCCATCTCGGATCCACCGCACCGATTTCACAAACCACCAATGGGGTAGGACCCCCCAAGCCGAAAATCATGGCCCTGGACCCACGGTAATCCAGGTACGGATCTGCCACTCTCTGCCCTCATTTGCTGTCTTTTTATTTTCCAGCTCCCTCCCTCGTGACTCCCTCAGGCCTGTAGTCCCTGGGTCCCAGCACCTTTCCTTCTCTCCTCGTGTCCGCACTGCCCTCCCTCCTTGCCTAGAGTCCCCAGTCCACCAGGGTCACAGCTCTCTTGCACACACGGCCCCTTTGCTTCTCGCCTTTCAGAGCTCAACCCCACTCTCAGCTCAGTGGCCAGAGGGATCCTCTACAAACCCAAGTCAGAACCCTCTGTGTGTGTGGGGGAGGGATAAATCGGGAGACTGGGACTGACATATACACACTACTGTATATAAAATAGATAACTAATAAGGACCTACTGTACAGCACAGGGAACTCTACTCTACTCAGTACTCTGTAATGGATATATGTATATGGATAACTGATTCACTTTGCAGTACAGCAGAAACTAACACATTGTAAATCACCGATACTCCAATAAAAATTAAAAAAAAAAAAAAAAAGAACCTACTGTGCAAAGCCCGCCAGTGGCTCCCATCTCACTCAGAGAAAGTCCCGGTCCTCGCAACGGTGTACGAGGCCCTTCATGACCTGGCCGCACCTCCCCACACCCCTCAGCCCTGCCCCCACCATTCACCCCAGCTCCTCCTGCTGCACAAGCAGCTTGCTGGCTGCCCCCAGAACCCGTTATGCATGGTGCGCCCCCCCCCCCCCCCCGCCTGGATGGCTCTCCCGAGGGTGGAGTGGCTCCTCCTTTGCCCTGTCAGAGAGGCCTTCCTTAAGCTCCCCGGACAAGCACCACCAGGTCCTCCCTTAGCTCTCCCGAGCCTCTTGTTCTCCATGGATGGGCCGCATAGGGACTTGCTATTTGGTTTTCGTCTGTTTCTCTCCCCAAGTGAGACCCACGAGGGGAGAGACCTACTATTTTGCTCACAGGGCTGCTCATGGTTAGGAATTGCTGAAGACAAGTGATACGCTCATTATACTGTCTCTCTGCTTTTGCATATGTCTGCAATTTCCCACAGTAAAAGCCCGTGCGCCACAACTCCTGAGCCCACGTGCCACAATTACTGAGCCTGTGTGCCACAGCTACTGAAGCCTGTGCGCCTAGATCCCGTGCTCCACAACAAGAGAAGCCACCATAATGAGAAGCCCGCACACTCCAACGAAGAGTAGCCCCTGCTCGTCACAACTAGAGAAAGCCTGCACGCAGCAACGAAGACCCAACGCAGCCAAAAAAAAAAGTCTTTTGAAGGAATGAATGAATCCTTGGCATTTCTTCTGGAACCAACCTTGTCCACATCTTGTGGAGCTGGCTGCAGCATCACCGAACAGGGCAAGTAGTCAGGAAACTGTGGAAAGAAACAACAGATCATTTCTTTCAGAGAATGTTATCCCACATGTACTCTACCTTCATCGTAGAAAAATTGAACAATGAAGATGCGGAGCGAGAAAAAGGAAAACGTATCCACGTGTGTTCCCAACACCTGGAGTGGCGTGAACACAACCTCCCGAGTGTCCCATGTCACCCTCACACACAAACACGTATGTGCCTGTGTAGTTTTACAGAAATGAGACAAGTGATGCACGCGTCCTGCCGTCTAGTTTGCTCCCATCACTGACCCTAACCCTGCTCAGGAGAAGCGTGACCATTTTCCACCTGGGAGATGTAGTTCTGCGCCACCATTGTTAAGGCTCCGGTAACACCACTTTTTTTTTTTTTTTGGCCATGCCGCATGGCTTGCCGGGATCTTAGTTCCCCAACCAGGGATTGAACCTGGGCCCTCGGCAGTGAGAGCGCAGAGTCCTAAACACTGGACCGCCAGGGAATTCCCCCGTGACACCACATTTAATTCAGCCAGTTTCCTTTGTTGGCTGCCCTCCACCAAGTGGCCTTTACTTTGTTGCCATTGTCACCAGGGCTGCATAAACATCCTTCAGCCACCTTAGCACGGTTTTAGGCCATTCACTCCATAGGCTACACCATTAGAAAGGGAATGGTCAGGTCGAAATCACGTGTTTAAGGTTTTGATACATGTTGACATGTTATCTCCAAAAGGTTCTGTCACTTCAAACTCCCAGCCCCACTGCATGGGAGCACCCAGGACCACAAAACTGTAAGTGATTTTTTTTAAAGCTGTTATAAAATCTAGCTAACATAGGGACTTCCCTGGTGGTCCAGTGGTTAAGACTCCATGCTCCCAATGCAGGGGGCACAGGTTCCATCTCTGGTCAAGGAACTAAGATCCCGCATCCCACATGTTGCATAGCACGACCAAAAAAAAAAATATATATATATATATATCTCCCTAACATAAAACTTACTACTATTTTAAGTGTACAGTTCAGTGGCATTGAGCACATTCGCATTGTCCTGCAATGATCCCCACCACCCATTTCCAGAACTTTTTCATCATCCCAAACTGAAGCTCTGTACCCATTAAACATTAATCCCCTAATTCCATCCTCCCCCATTCCCTGGAGACCACCAGTCTACTTTCTGTCTCTACGAATTTAACTCCTCTGGGTCCCTCATATAAGTGAAATCGCAGAGTATTTGTCCTTCTGTGGCTGGCTTATTTCACTTAGCATAATGTTTTCAAGGTTCATTCATGTTGTAGCTTGTGTCAGAATTTCCTGCCTTTTTAAGCCTGAACCATATAACTTCGGAGGAATATATAATCTTAAGACCCATAAACATGCTAGTGAAGAGGGTGACAGCGGCTACCCCGACAGTGACTCAGGCCCAAGTCTTCAGAGGCAGGAACGCTGGCCCTGTGGTAGCCAGGTTCCATCAGGGGAGACTCAGGCCACGAGAGGGGCGAAGGGATTTCTCTACAGTGACCCACCAAGC
This sequence comes from Eschrichtius robustus, assembly GCF_028021215.1. Taxonomy (NCBI): domain Eukaryota; kingdom Metazoa; phylum Chordata; class Mammalia; order Artiodactyla; family Eschrichtiidae; genus Eschrichtius; species Eschrichtius robustus. The sequence continues at coordinate 6,974,080 of NC_090828.1, forward strand.
TGTGGTCAAGGCTACAGAGGACGACTCATTTCACTAAGATCTCCTGTCTGGCAGGGAACTCTTTCCTGCTTAGAAACTCCTCGAGGCAACCGAGGGGCACTTCTTCCTTTTTATAGCCGAGCAAGTGAAGGCATAACATGCACGTATAATTAGGTGGTCGGATGCAGGGAAATATTTAAACCGTAGGTTGAAACGGTGCCTTCAAAGGCCGGGAGGCTGTTTTCAAGGACTTAAAAAAAGACAATCACAGCCCGTGCAATCTAGAATTTCCTCCAAGGGTGCAATTTGCAGGCCCGCAAATGTGAAGTCATTACTCTGGCCCCTTGCCTTCGCTGCTGGTCCCATCATAGGGTGCTGTGGGTGAAGGAAGCGGTGCAAGGAAGTGGAGGGTCGAGTCGTCACCCACCGTGAGCAGGAAGGGGTACGTGTGGTCCCCTAGCTTCTTGATCAGGCTCTCCTGTAGCTTCGTGAGGGTTCCCGAGGCCCCCACAGGAGGGAACAGCTGGACCTGGGAGAAGTACAGGTCCCTGCGGAACTTCAGGCCGATCACATCGATGTCTTCCCGGCCGTACCGGAAGGCGCAGGTCAGAGAGACGTACACTGGAAGGGAGACAAGAGGTGGTAGGCTTGCCCCGTTGGCGGGCTTGGCGCCCCTGCCTGGGCTGACACTGCCTACCGGTCTCAACATCCCACCTTCAGCATCTCAGTAAGGACCTGAGAACCTTACTACCCAGCTGGCCCCTCCCCCTGGCTTGCGTGAATTACTTGAAAGGGCCGTGTCTGAGTGCTGGGAGCCTCCTCCCATGAGCCACGTTATTTAGCCTCCTGACTCTACTGTTTCCCTCATCCTCCCACCCTCTCCTCTTGATGTACCAGCTCAGTGACCTCAGGAGGCTTTTAAACCGTGTGAGGTCGCTTGGGTTCTGAGGGCGGAAGGTCTGGATGGAGTTGAGAGCGAAGGTAAGAAGCAGAGGAAGGGCTTCCCTGGTGGCACAGTGGTCAACAATCTTCCTGCCAATGCAGGGGACACGGGTTCGAGCCCTGGTCCGGGAATATCCCACACACCGTGGAGCAACTAAGCCCGCGAGCCACAACTACTGAAGCCCGTGCGCCTAGAGCCTGTGCCCTGAAACAAGAGAAGCCACCGCAATGAGAAGCCCACGCACTGCAACAAAGAGCAGCCCCTGCTCATCGCCACTAGAGGGAAAGCGCGCGCGCAGCAACGAGGACCCAACACAGCCCAAAATAAATAAATTAATTAAAAAAAAAGAAAAGCAGAGGGAAACCGTGCTAGGGAACAAAACAGACGAGTGCCTGAGCTGGACGGGGCCTCGAGGGAACTGAGCAGGGGCTCAGGGACCAGGTGGAGAGGTGAGACCAACTCCGAGAGGAAACCTGCTTTTCACACTGCTCAGAAACTTAATTGAGCTTTTTCTCTAAATCAATCAGTGCTTCTGAAAATTCACTGTGGTTAAACAGATGTAAATTGTGCCCCCAGTGGACCAAAAGAATTATATGAAACTACACATGTTTTGAGGATGGACTGTTTACAACTGTCGTTAATGTGGTAAATAAAACCACACGAAGTGGTCCCTCCAAGTCCTTGGTAGCCGTTGGTTGAGGATTTTGTCTGTGTCTGCCTCAAGAGTAATTGCCCCTCGGCGCTAAGCTCAGAAGAGCCACTGATCCCTTGCTCATCCCTCATTCAACGTTTGTAAGAGGAAGGTGCCCAGAGATGACCCAGTTTTACGCCTCTCTCTCCAGGCAGCGCGTTCCTGGCCAAGGGCATGGGCTTTGGGCGCTAGAACGGGGCTCTGCCTGGTGTAAGAGAGGAGCAGGGCAGCCAGGAGGAAGCTGGAGACAGCAGAGGGGGGCGATTTTCAGCCTGTTTCTGCCACGTCCCCTGGATGCTGTGGGCCCTACATCTGACATACTCCATGGGCACATCCAGGGTTAGGAACAATTCCTTGTTGGTTGCTGGTAGCTACCGCTCTAAAAGGTATATTTAGAATGGAACTGAGTCAGTGACATTATCATAAGGATAGCTTGGTTCTAATTTAGTTTACACGACTGGTTTTTGTTTGTTTGTTTTTGACACGCCACATGGCACGGCTTATGCGATTTTAGTTCCCCGACGACGACGAGGGATCAAACCCAGGGCCCCCGGCAGTGAGAGTGCCGAGTCCTAACCACTCGACCGCCAGGGAACTCCCTACACAACTGTTATTAGTACCAAATTGCTTGCCACACGTCGCAACTGCCAGATATCTTTGAGGGGGCTGTGCTGCCGTGGTCCAGAACACCAGGCTCAGCATAAAAACTCTGCCTTCCCGCAGCCTCAATTCCCTGCTTTTCGGATAAACCCAGAAAGGAGCCCTCTTGAGTCTGCCCTGACATAGAACGACATGACACGGGGCAAGCATGCAGTCCGTGGAGCCGGCAGACCAGGGCTCCGGGCTCTGTCTGCCATTCCTTATCCTGCCACCCCGGACAAGTGGCTTCCCCGAGTCTTCACCTCCATCTGGAAGATGCGGACACTGAGCTCTGGTGGGAACAGGGCCCGTGTCCCGAGGATTATACGAGGGAATGTGGGTGAAAGGGCCGGGCAGAGAGAATGGGTGTGCAAGAGCTTCCCTGCCCCTCCTTGCACACACACGCCCCCTTCCCGCAGCCAGACCACCGCTCCCCGGAGGACAAGGAGCTCTGCCTCACCTCTCTTTCCCTTCACAAGCTCAGGATCCACCAGCACGACACCATCTAAACCAAAAGAGAGAGGAGAGTGAGGGCGGAGGACGTGAAAGAGACTGGAAGCTTCTTGAAGTGTGTGTGTATACATATATATATCACATGTAATCCATGTTCATTACAGGAAAACTAGAAAGGGAAGCTAAGCAAAGAGAAAACAAAGTCACCTCCACTTGAGATACCCAGAGATACCCATTGTCAAGATATCGGTACAGAACGATTTTCCAGATGTATATAAATTTATATGAATGTTTTTTTACTAAAAAAATGAGCTCCTACTATACATATTGTTAACTGCTTTCCTCATTCAGCTATATATTGCAAACACATATTCATACTGTTCATACACACACACACACACATATAATATGTACTAATCTTTTTTTTAAATTTCATTGATTGATTTTTGGCTGCGTTGGGTCTTCATTGCTGTGCGCAGGCTTTCTCTAGTTGCAGCGAGCGGGAGCTATACTTCGTTGTGGTGCGTGGGCTTCTTATTGCTGTGGCTTCTCTTGTTGCGGAGCACGGGCTCTAGGCGCGTGGGCTTCAGGAGTTGCAGCACGTGGGCTCAGTAGTTGTGGCTCGCGGGCTCTAGAGCACAGGCTCAGTATTTGTGGCACATGGGCTTAGTTGCTCCGTGGCATGTGAGATCTTCCCGAACCAGGGATCGAACCTGTGTCCCCTGCATTGGCAGGTGGATTCTTAACCACTACGCCGCCAGTGAAGTCCCATGTACTAATCATTTTAATGGCCACACATTTGCTCCATTGAACAGGTGTACCATAAATTATTTAATCAACCCCCTCTTGTTAGGGCATTTAGGATGTTTCTGATTGTCCCCATTATAATTAATATTGCAATGAACATCCTTATAGATAAATCTCTATCCACGGTAGAATTGAATTTGGCTTTCGATAACATAATGCCAAACGACCTTCTAGAAAGTGTTTTGCTGAAGGACATTCTCATCCTAGTGCCTAAAAATGCCAGTCTTTCACACTCTTTTTTTAAAAAAAGAACAATTTGAGTTGAAGTAATTATAGATTCACGGGAATTTACAAAGATAGTACAGAGAGGTCCCCAGGTATCCTTTATCCAGTTTCTTCCAATGGTTACATCTTAGATAATTACAGTACAATCTCAAAACCAGGAGGTGGACATGGGTACAATGTGTGTATGGTTCTAAGTCATATTATCACATGGAGGTTTGTGTAACCACCACTGCAATCTGGGTACAGAACTGTTCCCTCACCATAAAGATCTCCCTCTTGGGCTATCCCTTTGTAGTCACACCCAGCTGCCTCTCCCCACCATCCTTAGCCCTCAGCAACCACTATTCAGTTTTCCTTTTCTATAACATCATCATCTCTAAGATGTTATATAAATGGAATCATACAGTATATGGCCTCTTGAGATTAGCTTTTTCCACTCATCACAGTGTCCTTGAGACCCACAAGCTGCTGCATGGATTGGTATTTCAATCTTTTTCACTGCTGAGTAGTGTTCCAAGGCATGGATGTGCCCCAGATTGTTTAATCTTATTCACCTGTTGAGAGACATTTACGTTCTTTCCAGTTTGGAGCTATTACAAACAAAGCTGCTGTGAACAATCATGTACAAGTTTTGTGTGGACATAAGTTTTCATTTCTCTGGGATAAATGTCCAGAAATGCAACTGCTGGGTCATATGAGAAGTGTATGTTTAGCTTTTAAAGAAACTGCCAAACTATTTTCCAGAGTGGCTGTTCCATTTTACATTCCCATTCCCACCAGCAATGTACGAGTGAGGCAGTTTCTCTACATCCTTGCCAGCATTTGGTATGGTCATTATTTTTAATTTTAGCCATTCTGACAGGCATATAATGATATCTCATTGTGGTTTTAATTTGCATTTCCCTAACGACTAATGTTGTTGAACATTTTTCTTCTCTTTTTTTTTTTTTAGAAATGAAATCAGGTCTTTTTTTTTTTTCTTTGGCTGTGCTGGGTCTTCGTTGCTGCGCGCGGGCTTTCTCCAGTCGCGGCGAGCGGGGGCTACTCTTCATTGCAGTGCACGGGCTTCTCATTGCTGTGGCTTCCCTTGCTATGGAGCACGGGCTCTAGGCGTGCAGGCTTCAGTAGTTGTGGTTCGCGGGCCTTAGACCGCAGGCTCAGTAGTTGTGGCGCACGGGCTTAGTTGCTCCGCAGCATGTGGGATCTTCCCGGACCAGGGCTTGAACCCGTGTCCCCTGCATTGACAGGCGGATTCTTAACTACTGCGCCACCAGGGAAGTCCTGAACATTTTTCTTTTCCTTTTTTTTTTTTTTTTTTTTTGTTGTTGAACATTCTTCTATGTGTTCATTTGCCACCCATATATTTTCTTTAATGAAATGCCTTTTCATGTTGTTTGTCTATTTTCTAATTGGATTTTTTTTTAAACTGGTGAGTTTTGAATGTTCTTTATCTAGAAATTAGTCCTTTGTCTCATTTTAAATTGTCTCCAATCTGCCAGTGGCACCTTGATGATGTTTTAATTTGCATTTCTTTGATTAGATTATGAGCGAAGCCAACTTAAAAAACACAAAACCAGTGGTTGTCTGATGACTTAAAGGAAAACCAGCATTAAAATCTCACCCCAGGAGACTTCCACGGCGGTCCAGTGGTTAAGACCCTGCACATCCACTGCAGGGGGCATGGGTTCGATCCCTGGTCAGGGAACTAAGATCCCGCATGCCGCGCAGCACGACCAATAAATAAATTAATTAATTAAAAAAAAAACTCACCCCAAACTCAACTTACCCACAGGCTCTACTTGGTCAACATGGTCTATATAGTCTCTCTTCCCCAAGTAGATGGTCACCTGTGGGAAGAACAGGTATGGATTCTAAATGGCCAAAGAACACTAAGGTATTCATGTTAAAAATCAGTAGCAACCAATAAAAAAATAAATAAAAGTTAACAACAGCCGAAACATTTTGACCAGTCCTGAGAAGAGGAGAGGCCTGACTCTGCAGCTTGCCCACCACCTCCTCTCTCCCTGCTTGGCTGTCGGCGGACATAGTGGATTGCAGGCAAGCTGTGATCTTTCCTCAACCTCATAAAGTGCTCCAAGGAATTCTTCCCACCCCTTGGTCGGTTCCCTGTTCTCCCCACCTTTTCCCATCAAGCCCAGGTCTGATATCAACCAGGTAAATTTGTTGAATTCATTGATGATACTTTAGTGGAAAGTTATGCCTATGCATATGAGGCCCCTGTCAGCTATTTGCACGTTAAGCCTTTTATCTCTAGCTGTGAATGAAAGGTTTCTCCTCCTTGTTAGAAGAATTTCTGATTAAGAGGCAGATGTTCTGGAGTCCCTGAAATCCTCTCAGGTGAGCATCTATACAGATAACCCTGAACGCCTGCCCTGAAGAAGGGGGGAAGGGGTCCCGGATGGGAAGAGATGACCATGTCTCAGTCCTTGTCCTGTCTGTTTCAATGCCCCTGGCAGCAAAGGTCTCTTTCCCAACCCCCTTTGCGGGAGAGTATGGGTTGTGTTCACCCCCGCTCACCACTTTAACCCACAGCACTGCGACTGCCGTGATGGTAAGAATTCTCTTATTCATCTTTCAGCCATCACAGTATCTAGTATAGTATCCGGTACATACAGGAATTAAATCAACCTTTGCTAAGTACACCGATGAGTGAGTACACGGACCCTGGCTAGCCTCCTTCTTCCCTAAGCCTCTGAAATTCATATTTTTATTTCCAAGAATGCTCAAAATAATTTTTGTTGGCATTGTATCATCTCCTGTATCTACCCCCTCATAGCGGTATCCTGGAGTGGATCTCTGTGGCTTCCAGGTTATTTGTGTTATCGACGTTGAAGCACCTGAAGGACAGCACAGCCAGGCGATCGGGTTGGGGGCGGGGAGTTAGGTGGTGAAAGGATGCTTTCTGGGCAAAAAAATTCAGTGTGTACAAAGCCCAGAGCCAAGAGGATGCTTCTGGAACTGCCAATGGTTTCGTCTGCGGGTGAATGGCCTCCAAATGGGCATGCAAGCTGATGCCAGAAAGGGTCTTATAGGACCAGACCCTAAAGAATCTAGGAGGACGTGGAAGCCTTTGAAGCAGGATGAAAGGCTTGCAATTAAACGGCATGTAGTGCTTGTCATGTACCAGGCGCCAAGCTAAGTACACCGACTACATTATTTCATTTAATCCTCACAACTACTCTTTGAGCTAGGGATTAAGCCCATTTTATAGAGGAGAACACTGAGACTTTGCTTGCATTGGCAGCAAAGTGGAGAAGGGATTGGCAAGGGGAAAGCTGATCGTGGTCGGGAGGAGGGAGGACTGAGAGTGAACGGGAGGGGAGAAGGTAGGTGGAGAGCGCATGTCTTCTTTTTCAAGCTTTGGCTGTGAAGGAAGGAGAGCTAGAAAGGGGACGGGGTCAAGAGGGAGTTTGTTGTTCTTCTTGCTGTTGTTGCTGTTTTTAAGATGCATGAGGTGGGTACTTGTTGTCATGCTCAGGCCAAGTACTGGTAGAGAGGGAGAGGCTGCACATAGCCCCGGAGGGAGGCTGATGGTAGAGGACCCTGAGAAGGTGGTGGACCATGACCCAGGCTGTAAGCAGCATGAACCACAATGGAAGAAACAGCACCTCTTCTGCTGCAATTGGAAGGGGAGGGAAGAGACAGGAGCAGGTAGAGAAGTGGGGCTGGACGATGTGAGGCTGCAGCCCAGCTGCTGCTTGCAAACCCCATAGCCACGTGCCCCATCTTCCTGGATAAAAGTCGTCAACTATAGGGAGTCCCCTGGTAGCCTAGTGGTTAGGGTTCCGGGCTTTCACTTCCGCGGCCTGGGTTCAATCCCTGATCGGGCGGGGAAGTGAGATCCCACAAGCCACAGGGTGAGGCCAAAAAAAAAAAAAGAAAAAGAAAAAAAGTCACCAATTGTGTCCAGGGTCCCATGTGGTTGTGTAGTAAGAGGAGACCACCCCAGAGGACGATTCCTTTTCCTTTTTTTCCCCAGTTTTATTGAGATATAATTGACATATTGTATAAGTTTAAGGTGAACAACATAACGATGTATGTATAAATTGCGAAGCGATAACCACAATAAATTTAGTTAACATCCATCACAGAGGATGATTCTTGATTGGCCAGATCCAATTCTTTTGGCTCGGGTTGGCTTTAAGGTGGGCGTGTGACCCAGTTTTGACCAATGAGATATGAGAGAAGTCTGCTGGAGGGCTGCTGGAGAAATATCACCTCACCCTTAAGAGACCCCAGGAAGCAACAGCCTTTTCCTTCTTCTAGAAGAAAGTGAGGGTAAGGCACCTGAAGCTGGGGCAGTCATCTTGCCACCAGCCAGAGGATGAAGATCACCAAAGAGGGACGAGTGGAGAGACTCACAGAGAAACACACCCAGGGCCCTGGCACACCACACCTGCAGCCAGATAAAACTTGCCGTCGAAATGATCCTAATACGTGACACATTAATTGATGAATTATTTTTTCCTCCTATATACAAAAGTTCTAAATTTCCCAGGTCAAAGATGTCTATCTAGATGTGAGGAAGAAAAAAGTGAGAAAATGATATGGCCCAGCAGGAGTGTTTTCTTTCTTCTTTTGCCAGAAGTCAAGATAAAGTGCACTGGATAGACACAAGTTGGAAGAGAGTTGGGAGGATGAAAGTTTGAGGGGTACCCAACTTGTCTCCCCAGAGAATCAGAGGACTTGATGAAAATGATGGAGATCCTCAGCGAGGGAGAGGAGAGGTAGGGAGTGTCCGAGCAAAGCCCGATTCTCTCGTGAGGCGCAAAAGTATCGGAGAGTTTCTTTCGGGCGCAGTATGTATAGGCTTCAGAAGTCAACTAGAAGAATGACCTGGAACCACATTGTCCAATACGACAGCTACTAGCTACAGGTGGCCACCGGCACTTGAATATGGCCACTCCAAGCTGACGTGCTATAAATGTAGAACACACATCAGGTTTGAACAACTTAGAAAATGAAGGTAAAATATGTCGTTAATAATTTTTATATCATTTACATGTTGAAATGATAGTTTTTTGGATATATCGGGTTAAATAAAATATAGTACTAAAATGAATTCCCCGTTTCTTCTTACTTTTTTAACATGGCTACTAGAAAATTTTAAATTAGATATGTGGCTTGCATTGGATGGTGCTGAACTAGATTATGAGCCCCTAAGAATCCATTGAGTGGAGCGAGGAGACCCCATCCTCGGGGGCTGTGGGGTGGGCCCTCCGTAGGGTGTCCCAGGCCAGGAAGTTCATGGGCACGTCTAGACTATCTAACGTGCCCCTGATGGAGCCAACAATGGCATCATCCCTGCCGAATACGCAGAGTGCCAGGATACTGGTGGCCATGCAGCCACAGTGCAGAGTGGCAGAAAGGCAGCAGCAGGAGATGCTCCCTTATCCAGTGGCCCTGGAGGCCCAGCAAGGTTTGAGAGCATGGCAGCTGGGGTGGGTGACAGAAGGTAGAGAGTTGCATTGATCCAGCATCAGGGCTTTCACCAGGCAGTTAGGCGAGATGATAGAAAAAGGGTCAAGGAAGTTATAGATACTGACCAAACAACGTTTGAAATGGTTAAGTCATGGGTTCAAGGCTAGGAAAAGAAGTAAAACTGGAGGCGAGGGGTTGGGGACTGAGAGATTAGGAGAAAATTAAGGGTCTTGGGACTAAGGTCTTGTTGAGATCGGAGAGAATTTATATTTCTGCGACTTACTCATTCATTTATATCTCATTTATCATCCATCTCAGACAGAGATGGAAAATAGACATAGAGCTTCCATTGACCTCATAAGATGTTGATGTTGATTATGTCTATTCGAAAAAGCTCCTTTAAAAAAAATGATTACTGCTAAGCCCCTCACCTCTGTACTACTTACCGATTTGTCCCGGGAGATCTTCTTGAAGATAACGTGGTTTGGTGTAGACTTACTGTCCTGCACGTTGGTCTCCATGTTATCTGTCCCTGGCAGTTTCTTCCACCTTGGGGTGTTATGTCAGGTTTTAGAGGGCTAGGAAAAGGTAAAATCATCTTAAATATAAAGTCAAGAACATTCTGTGAATAAAACCCATACATGAGATGCTGTACAACCATCAGACATTTCCTTCTACCTGCCTCAATATCCACATTTGACTAAATAAGGCCTTCGTCTAGTTTGTATTTTACTACAGTGTGCTTTTTTTTTTTTTTTAAAGGTGTTTTATTTTTCCTGAGAAGCCTCAGACATTTCTTAGCAACGCTCACCAGGATGTCCAGATAGATTCCAATGAGAAGGTTTTACCTTGAGGCTAAGCCTTGGTATCGTCACACTAAGCCAGATTGAATTTAAAATTCTATCTTGACAATATATTACGGCAATTAAAATAGAATAAAATCCCTGCAAACCACAGCATAACCACTTCATGAATATCGTTTTAAAAATACGTTAAATCCCCAGAAGTTCTGTTCAGCAATTCATACTAAGCAGTGCTTTCCCTTTCCTGCCATCTCTCACCACTCCCCAGCTTTACCCACAACAAAGAGGCCATCTGAGCTGTCTGGAATTCAGTGCGTTCCTTAACAAGCAACGTCCATGGAAACTACACAGAAAAGGTGAAACTGGGACAGACTGACTGCATGAAAATGCCAGTCTTCCTGGCCCTGGCTCTTCCCTGCGCCCTGCCCTGAGTTTCTGAGAAGGCTTGTTCCTGGGTGATCTCATACCTTGTGCAACCAGCTGGGACGGTCCCAGAAGGTGAGGAGAGGGTCTCTGTGTCCTCCGGGGTGAGCAGGCAGCCAGCCCCTGCTCCGTCTAACCAGGTGACCCCCACTCGGGCCCTGGCTGACTGTGTGGGGAATTTGTAGGGAATCTGGAGAGGGTGCCCACACCCAGGTCTCAATGTCTAGAAGCCAAATCCCATTTAAGGAGTAGAGTGGCAACTGGATTAGTGCTGAGACGGGGGAAATGGTAGTTTCAGCAGTTCAAAGCATTAGACAAGGGCCCAGAGGGGCTCCCAGTGCAGGAGCTGTCAAGCTTGAGTGGGGAAGGCTTGGGGGAGGGATGACAGCTAAATGAAAGCTATTTTATCTTAACCCACTTTGGGTTCTGGAAATAGACTGATTATCCCTTCACTCCTGGTATCACCAGGAGAAGGGATTTTCAAGAGCTCAACCAAATTGATTAAAGTCAGCAGGCAGCTAATGCAACCTTGGGGGTGGGGATATAAACAAAAAGGTCAAGGAGAAATGTCAGCCTCAAGATAAACCCTGGTGTTATGCAAGCCAAACTAGTCATGTCCCTCTCCTCTGCCCTACGTGCTATTGATTACATCACGAGTCCTGTCACTTTGCCCCCAGTGTCTCCAGAATCTTAGTCTTCCCATCCCCAGCACTCCCTCTCGAGTCCATACCAGCCCCTTTGTTTCCCTGGTCTGACTACATCCTTCTCCATGCTGCAGGGGGGGCTTCCAGGCCCTGAGCAGTCACCCTCCTGCTCGGCGTCTCGCCTTGCTCTCAGCTACAGGCACGCAACTTCAAAGCCACACGCTCGAGCCTCCGCCTGCCGTTCCCCATCTCCCTGGACCGCACTCCCGCTGTTTGCTTTTGCCCGGAACCATCCTCTTCTCCTTTCCTGCCTGACTCTTTTCATCCTTCAGTTTCCAGCTCAAGAGTCACTTCCTCAGGAGAGCCTTCCCCGACCTCTCCGACTAGGTTGGAGGCACTATTGCATTCGATGCTTGTACAGGAGATGATTTTGCCGTCTCTATTCCCATACATGACTCTTGGCTTCATGACGTCAGGGACCCATGCCGTTTTGTTTCCCTTATCTTTGTATTCCAGTGCCCAGAACAGAATACTCAGGGAATGAATGCATGGGATGGTGTGGCCACTAACACATATATGTACTGGACTTGAGCTGGTGTCTGGGAGTGAAGCCAGTCTAAGCAGAAAGTGACGTTTGGGGTGTTAGCATCTATCGAAACACTCCAGTGGCTTCCCACCTAAGTCTGGATAATGTCTGCAAGGCCCTGCATGATCTGGGCCCCCCCGTTCTTCCCACCTCGCCCACTTTGCTCCAGTCCACTGGCCTCTTTGCTTTTCTTCAAACCTGCCTCAGGGCCTTTGCATTTACTGTTTCCTCTTCTGGAACACTTTTCCCACAGATAGTCACTTGGCTCACTCCCTTAATTCCTTTGGGTCTTTACTTCAATGTCACCCTATCCACCTATATCCTATTGTGTACCACCTCACCCAACACTTCTGTCCTCCTTCTCTGCATTAGCTTTCTCTGTAGCACTTATCAGCATCTGACATACAAGATAATTTATCTTGTTCATTGTCTGTCCCCCCACCCCAACATAAGTTCCAGGACTGTAGAGATTTATGATTGTTTTGTTCCTATCCCATCTCCAGGATCTAGAATAGGGCCTCAATGGACTTTGAGCAAATCAATGAGTCACTGGATTGCAACAGTATAATGGCTGGCAATAGCTAAAGCTGGGAAAAATTTTAATTTCTAAGGGAGAAAACTTTTAAAATTTTTAACGGAGGAATGCCAGCTAATAAATGCAAAGGGAATGATAGAAATGGAAAAACATCATTTGACAAACTCTGATTGTATTAATCATGCCTTTTTATTTTCTGTAATTCTGATGCTTTGACATCTGAGGCTTGGCTGACCCTGGAGAGACTGCCATCCCAGGGCTAGCTCTTTCCTAGAGAGAATAAATGACTGCTTTTCATATGCAAACCAACCAACTCAGAGCCCATACACCCCAAAGGCTTCCTTTCCTCCTTTGTTGGGCTCTCACACTCTGAGCCGCTACTGCCCTGCCCTAATCACCCTGGGGCCAGGTATCAGACAACTGGAGACAGCCCCTGCACTCCAGGGCCTGCTGAGGTAAATAGCCAATCTTAAGTCTGCTTATCCTATCTCACCAGTTCTTTCCCATGGAAACCACAAAAGAACTCTCGCCCATGTTTTCTCCTTGATCCTTCTACCTCCTGACTGGCCCTGGTGCTTCCCCGCATGGCCTGCCCCCTCTTTTTGGTAACTGTAACAATGGCAATTGTCTCCAGATCTGTTGACCTCACCATAGCTGAACAATAGTAAAACTTAGTTTTCAAATACTGATGACATTATTGACTCAGACAAGGATTCTTTATTGGTGTGAAAATCATTAGGGGAAGAATTGAAGGGGAAACGGCTATTCCTGTGACACCAAAGTGATGCCATATGGATCATGATCCTTCACAAGGTGCAAGCCAAACTATACAGCAGGGGATCAGCCACAGTCCAATGTCAATCTTAGCATCACAAACGGTGTCAACCAATGTGATGTGTCACCTTGCAGCAGCCGGAATCCACCCAGCCTTTAGACATCACTTCTAGGTTATAGGAAATACAAGGAATAGCTAAATGAGACCGCAAGAGAGCTACCAGATGAATGTAGAAAGTGCCTGATCTCTTTCATAAGTCAATGTCATAGAAAAGAGATGCATTAGATTAAGACACTTAAGGGACTCAACATCCAGATGTACTGTGTGGTCCCAATTGGACAAACAGGATGTATAGTACACTTCTGGCCTGTTGGGAAAATCTGAATATGGTCTAATAATGTATCAGTAATATATCATATGAGCTCTGACAGGTAGGATGGAAATTATTGGACTAGGAAGGTAGAGACTGTGACTGAATGAAGAAGGTCATAGGATGGTACGTACAGTATGATCACATTTTGCAAACACACAAGTCTATGTGTGGATATACGTGCACACACGTGTGTTATCGTACACACTATATGCATAATCTACGAGGATAGACACCAAAGAGCTGACACTGGTGGTCTGTGTGAAGGGAATGTTAGGTTTTGTTTGGAAATCTTTTCTTGTCCCTTAAGAAAAAAAAAAATGGAAGAAAAATGACTGGGCCCCTTCATCCAGTGTCCCCATCAGAAGGGCTGCCCTGAGCTGTGGGTGCTCCTGGGACCCCCGTTCTCCTGCAGCTGTGTTAGCGCCAGGCCCCCAAGGGTGCAGGTCTCAGTCACTGACCTGCCAATGCTGGGCAGGTAGGAAAACCTGGGATGGACTGCATGCCAGACCTCACTCTTTTTGGAAACGGTAGTCGCTGGTAGTCATTCGCAGCCCCTGGTCTGTAATGCATTTTTCTCTGCTTGGTGGAGAAATGAGAAAAATAAGGACACTGTTGTCAGTTTTTTCATAGAACCAAATGTATTCAGTATAAAGGACTGTTCTTTGTTCTAAGGTTATGAAGTTCTAAATTTTTCTTTTTTTTTTATTTGAAGTTTTAAACTTTTAAATATTAAAATGTCCTGCTTCTTCCTCCCAATCTTTATTGAGAAATACTTCACATCCAACGAAATCTACCCATTTTAAGTGCATGGTTTGATGACTTTAACCACCACTATGATCAAGACACATTTCCATCACCCCTAAAAGTTCCCTGGCACCCATTTCAGTCAACTCCTGGTCCCATGTAACCACTGATTTGCCTTCTGCCATTAGTTTTGCATTTCCTACAATTGATTATGAATTTAAGCATACAGAGAAAAGCTGGAATAGTACAATGAACATCTACATAGTCAACATGGAGATTCGACAATGACCATTTTGTTGCATGTGCTCATCTATCTCTATTGCTTTTTTCCTTCTGAACCATTTGAAAGTAAATTGCAGACATCATGACAATCAATAAATGTCAGAATGCAGCTGCTAAGCATAAGGACAAAGTGTCCTTCCTTTTATAGGGATGAGTGTAGATGGCAATTTAGAAAAAAAAAATCCTTACTTGGCCAAAATAAAAAGTTATCCACCTCTTTCTACAATTCTTTTAGAAATTTACTGGTCTATTAATTCTCAAAGTCTAAGAACCACTCACTGGCTATACAATACTTGTTTCTCTGGAGTCGGCATCCAGTGAGAAGCAGCTGCGAGTCCTGTGTTTCATTTCCCAACATCAAACGCAGCACCAGCTCGAGGGGGTGGGGGGTCGGGATATGCAGCTAAGAAGCTTAGGGGTTTTGGGGCTAGGTTATCGTCTTAGGGGCTTATTAGGGCACATGCATGAGGAAAACTGGCTCAGTCTGCTAACCATCAACTACAAAATGAAAACCTTGCCTTAGTTTTACTGAAACAGAGAGCACTTGACAAGTTTGAGGCTACTGTATTTATGCAGAGTGCCAGGGAATCAGAGCTTTTAAAAGCCACCCTCATTTCAACATGTACCTCTTAGTCAACTGGCCTTAAGAACAGAGGGCTGTTGTTATGGACTGGGCTGGCTAATGTCTGAAATCATAAATGCAACCCAACGGGCAGAGACCCTTGAAAAACATTTAGTCTACACTCCATCCCCTGCTTTGATCTCCTCTACAATAGCCACAGAAGTTGTTGAATGCTTCCAGGGACAGGGAAATCACTACCACTTTTCTTTGAAATAGCATGAAGTGTGAGAAAATTTTTTGTGAGGATGGGAATCAGCCTCCCTTCTACTTCTCTGCGTTGCTCCAAGTTAATCCAATCTCTTCCACACGGCAGTCTTTCATGATTAGAACACAGGTGCTCAAGCCTCATGGGCATTGAAACCCTCTCACGCCCAGACAGATTTCAAATGCCCATCTTGAAGCATCACACTGACAACAGTACTTAATGCTCCAGGTTTCTGTGCAGAAGGAGCAAGTTGTACAAACAACCCCAGACCGGAGTCCTGGGCTCCGTCGCTCACTGACGAATCCACTGCGATCTTGAGAAACTAGCTTGGCCTCACTGCTATTTCCTTTTCTCCATCTGTAGAAGGGGAGTCCACGAGCTGCCCTGGCTTGCAGGGCCAGGGAAATGCATCAAATGTGCAGACAAGGCCTTGAGAAGGATCCTGATGGACGTTCCTTCGTCCTCTCTGAGGCGAGAGCTTCTTCACCCTCTGGTCCTGCCACATGGGCCCCGACGCTAGAGGGGGTTTCGATGGTAATGAACTTGGAGTTGACCACAAACTGAGCTGCTTACACCTGAAGTTGAGCAAAATTAGGCAGAGCCTTCTGGAGAAGTTTGTTACACACAACGTGTCCCCTCAGATTCACGTGTTGAAGCCCGTTTACCGCCCAGTGTGACGGTATTTAGAGGTGGGGCCTTTGAATGAGGTCATCAGTGTGGTCCTGATCTGACAGGATCTCCACTCTCCTTGTGCACAAACAAGTCTCATGAGCACACAGCTTAGTGGCAGTGAGACCTCGGGATGAAGTCTACCCCGCCAGTGCCTGCCACTCTGACTCCAGGCTCCGGAAGTGTGAGACACTTCTGTTGTTTAAGCCACTCAGGCTACGTTTTTTTTTGTTCTTTTTTAAAAATTTCAATGATGTTTATTAAAGAAGTAATAATAGCATGAACAAATGCAAGGTCTATGCTATCTACCCACGCAGGCTGCAGTATTTCATTATGGCAGCCCAAGCTGAGCAAGACGAGGGCCCGCGCTTTTCTGCAGACAGATCAACTGCTATCGATCAAAAGTCTGGAAAAAAAATGGACACTAATCCAGTTTAAGAAATACCCTTTTTTGTTGGAACTAGGTAGAGGTGGTGCTCGTACAACACTGTGAATGTGCTAAATGCCATTGTTCAGTTTAAAATGACTAATTTTATGTTATCTGAATTTCAACTCAGTACATTTAAAAATAGTAGAAAAAGAAATACATTTTTTACATTGTGACCCAGTACATACACACATATATACACAACACTCCTATGAAACAATATTTACCCTTGCTAAGTGGTTTATTCTTATTTTTTTAAACTACTTTCCCTCTTACTCTTCCTTTTAGCTGGTTACGATTCACTTTGTTTTTGCTGATTCAATTCTACTAAATAAAGACTTTGTGCCAAGTACTACGTGAATGTCAAGATGTCAAGGATATGACTGATCTTGAGACTTCTGGCTTACGACCTCTTAGAAGCACCTGGGCACGTACTCCAGGGAGCAATGGAATGTATGGCTATCTAGAAACTAGACCGTGTACAGCCTGTCTTCCTACGGGCCTGGCTCACAAGCATACCTACCCATTGTCTCTGAAGTCCATTTCTCTGGAAAAATGAAGCCCAAAGCCTGAATTCCCCTGCTCTCTTCTCCAGGTCCTAGGGTTGGACCAAACCCCTGGAGCCCGGCACACAGCAATCTCCAGGGCTACATTCCCACGTGGGACAGAGAGCTTACATGAGGAAAGTCAACCAAATCCAGCGTGGCGCCATCAGTTGCCAGAACCGCCAAGGCGATTCCCTTCCCTGTCCCCACGCTGCTCCGCAGCCCCCCTCAGAGGCAGGGCTGCGCGTGCCACCTGCTCTAGCCAATGGGGTGTAACGAAGGTGACCAGGCACAGCGACAAGCAGTCCCACAGACGCTTGCTTTCTTGCTGCATCATCCTGGTTCCCCTTGCTGACGGCACGTTAACAGCCAGATACGAGGCCCCCCTCTACCAGTTGCCCCAAATCCAGCCGGCTATGCCCGCTCACAGAATCAGAAGAAACATTACTTGTTTTAAACCATTCTATGTTATGGCAGTTTGTTATGAAGCAAAAAGCTCACTGGATCCTGATTCACTTGGTTTGTTTTTTTGCTGATTCAGTTCTACCAAATAAAAACTTTATTGAGTACCCACTCTGTGCCAAGCACTACGTGAATGTCAAGGATATGGTTGATCCCGAGACGTCTTAGAACCACCTGGTTCTAAGAGGTTGTAATCATAAACAAGGAATCATAAAAAACATTGAAACAATCAGGAGAATTTGAATATAGACTGGATAGTGGACGACAGAGTCACTGTTAATTCTGTGAGGTGTAATTACGGCATGGTGTCCTTATTAGGTTGGGATGCACGCTGATTTACGGGAAAAATGACATGCTTGAACCTTGCTGTAAAGTACTCTGGCAATAGTACTGAGTGGCAGGTAGGTACACAGGGACTTGCTACACTGGCGTTTCCTTCGCCTCCTCGGGTTCTGGGCCCCCAGAGACGTGGCTGTTCCCATCAAGACTGCCACTCAGGGTTAGAAGAGGGCAGCTCGGCCCCCAGCAAGATGAGTAAGAGCAGGGAGCGTCTGAAGAGCCCACCATGGCCGGAGCACAGAGAGGACGGGAGAAGTGTCTGGAGTGAACACAGGGAAGAGTTCAGCAGCACAGATGGAAACCAGAGCTCCCTGAGGTGAGAGAATCCAATTCTGCTGAGGTGAGGGAGGCAAGAATCATTTCCTGGATCAGAGTCCAACCTTTTACTGGCACGTACCACACATCCTACGTGTTTCTACACAATCTATGCACATACAGATATATTTCACTTTATTCAAGATTTCCAAAGTTTACTGGCTTGAAAATTTGGGATTTCTAGTGAGAATGAGCCTTACAGTGAGACACGAGAGAAAGGACGCAGTGGAATAAAGACAGACACGGCAGCTCGTCCTCATCCCCAAAGAGGCACTTCCCGCTGGCTCGCATGGAGGGCTGGATGGGGCGGCAGGTGAGGTGGATGCCCCCGGGCACCAATGCCCACCTGGGGGCCAGGACTCCGGAACAGCCTCTTGCTTCGCTGGGCAACTTCCCCCCATTTGTGAAATGGGATACACTTCAGATCTGACAGAATTTGAGAGCCATAGCTTCCTTATTACTGTCCAAGGCATCTCATAAAAACAAACATTTGTGGTTTCTGCAGCCTGGCAAGCAGTCTTGCACGAGGTTTCATCACTGCCACCCTTCTCTCCCGGTGCTCCACCCAGGCGGTGAGCTTCAGGTCTACATTTCAAATTGTCCGATTCCCCAAGATCATGACTGATCACGGTTGTGCTATAGATGTGAAGACACAGAGTAGCTCTGCACACCTTGGTACACTCCAAACCCTGGAATTTCCCAACACACACGCCCCTGGGGCCTGGGCCGGCCCCTCCCAGCTGACAGCAGCTTCATCCATTTGCCCCAGTGTCCCCACAAAATATCCTGTGTGCTGTGATATGAAAGATGCATCGGGGCTTCACAAGATAAAGATAAAAGCGAATGTGTGCACAGTATGTGCTTTAAGAATAAGGCACAGAACTTGATATATCACACTATTTTGGGAAACAACCTAGGGAATATAAATTTTAAAAGTCTTTAATTCTCAGCCCGAGATACGCTAATGTCTGGATCAAAGCCCACAACACTTGCAGGGGAGCACGCTAGCTCTAACCCGCCGGGATTCATCTGGGAAATTAGAAACCCCCATGCCCACCTCCCACCCTGACCGATGAAACTAGCAGCACTGGAGGAGGGTCCCAGATCATCTGAGAAACAGAGAATGAAGACCATGAGCTGGATGGAAGCATGTTCCACCCAATGGAAGCCACACCTGTAACCCAGCCTGGCAGTCAGGTGACCTGAAGAGAGCTTTACAGTATGGATGGATCTCAAACGGAAACGTCTTTGTTAAGAGCAGAGAGCAGTCGTGCTTCCCTCCAAGGTCAAAAAAAACCCAGGATAATCAGAGGCTACTACAATGCTTACTTTCAGCCTTTTTGAAGAATGAGACTTACCTCCTTGAAGGTGACGGCAACAGGATCCCCACCTTCCGCTTTTTGGAGATTGCTGGCCGCCTCTGAGACTCCAGATCATGATGGAATCCTGACTCAAGTTGCTGGGCTACTGTCTGCTAATGGGCTGGACAGGGGTCCTTGGGGGTGGGGGGGGATAGATCAGGGAGACCCTCATTTGTTATGGCACACAGCCACTTGCTAGATATCTGAGCTGCTACGAATAAATCACTCTTCAATGAGGAAATTCATGCCCCTTCAGCAAAGAAGAGGCCTGGAGGCTGGGAGACACATACAGCTCACTATCAATCCTGTGAACAAAGCCTGCAGAGCGGGGACCAGGAGCTCGTACTGCTGCAGCGTGGAGCAGACCGCACAGCTGCCGAAATTCCGAAGACCCTTTTCTGGTTTCAGTTAAGATTTGCAAATGACGTGAAACTGGAACGCTGATGTTTACAGACAGTAATACCTTGGGCTTAAATGATGAACAATAAGGAAAGGCATGGGGACAGTATTAACCATCATTTACAAATGAATGCATACCAGGAAAACAAATGAAAAAACCCAGCTTTTTGCCCTTAAGGATAAAGAAGAATAAAATAACTACCAAGAGGCATGGAGTGTGAAAAGTACATAACAGATTTCTTTTTTATTTACAATCAAGTTCTGTTGGGCAACATAATTAAATAAATAAAAGACATGCCCTGGCCTGTGAATTTCAACTCCCCTTAGCACAAGTTCTCTGAACAGCAAACTGAAGGGGGAGGCGAGGGCAGGGGCATGGGTAGAACGGAGCCGCTAATACCATCAGAGGGAGCGCGCAGCCCGTCCTCGCCCTGCTCTAGCCCTCGCTCCCACAGATGTCCAGAGAACAAGTCCGGAAGGAAGAAAATTAAAGTGCGAACGAGTAAGTGATAAAAATATTGGTGTTTCAGTCACTCAAGGAACTAGAATTTTATAAACGCGTAAGATGGTAAAGATAAATGTTAAAAAAAAAAAAAAAAATGCATAGGCCAGTTTCTTCCCGGCCTTACTCGCAAGTCCCGAAATCGAAAGATGGCATTCCCATGCTTCCTGGAATGGGCTTCCTGCACTAAAGCACCGAGGGGTATTGCACATAGGCTTGGCAAAGGGGCAGCGAGCCGGAACTACTGGCTCCAGGGTAATACACTGGAGGCATCCAATCCCACACCACCAGAAACTGTAACCCCAGCACAGCCGGGAAGAAGGGGGCGGCCCACCTTCTGAGAAGCTACAGATGATCCCGGAATACAGTATTCCTGCAGCTCATCCACTTCTCTGGAAAAAGGGTTGTGCACTTCTTCTCCTACCCCCCGCCAATTTTTTTTTTTTTTAAACCAAATTGAGATTTATTTCTTGACCAAGAGATAGATATGTAGAATTGTGGGGCGGGGAGGGGAGGGAGGAAGGAGTTTTGAAGAATAGTTGCTTTCTAAGAACAGTTTAGGAGACCTAAGGAAATTCCAACAGTGATCAGGTGAGATCAGAGTAAGAGCCTCGTAATAAAGACACAGACCAGCAGGGGGGACCACAGTCCCACGGTCTCCTCAGAAATGAGGGCCGTCCCCGTGGGCTACCTGAGGGCAGGGGTAATCCCATTTGGGTTTCTGTTAATCCATGATTAAAGCAAGTTCCCTGGGAAAATGACCCCAAGGTGACAGGACATTCATCAGGCCGGAACCGACTTTGGAAGGACGGGAGAGAGCACAGGGGGAGAAGCAACACCCGGTGCAGGGGGCGTCTGCGGCACCGACGCCCAGGGAAGAAGCCAGCAGGTGCCTGCGCCCACCCCGCTGAGGTATGCAAGGTCAGAGCCAGTAGTGTTTCCCACTTGAATCACTCGAATCAAGGCAAGAACCTGAACCTCTGCTGAGCGACCGCAGCGTCAGGTTTTTCTCAGTGTTACTCTTTCAGGCCACGGGACCTCAGCCACGACCCTCGGGAGCCCTGCTCAAAGGCAGGCGACTGCGCCCCACGGCTCGAGCTCTTCTCTGGAGGTCAAAGCCACAGCCCAGGCGCCACCTGCCAGGACAGAGCCGTGGGGCCCGCGTGCCCCTCCAGCTTCCGATCCGCTCTCTCCTGACGAGGTGCCCTCAGTACTCTGACCACAGCACAGCTTTGCTTCCTTTGTCCACGCTGACGACGTGGGAGCCGGCAGGCGACCAGGCCACGGCGTTGATCGCTGAGCTTCAAGGGGAGAGGTCGGAACACGGGTGAGACGTTCGTGAGCCGAGCGCCGGGCTCCCTCGCCACCAGGGCGTCAGGCTTGTCCCAGCGCCCGTTTTACTCGCCGGTGTGGCTCCCACGCACAGACAGGCGCTTACAGGGCGAAAGAACCTGGGGGAAGCCTGCCTTGACTCTAGGAGGTGGTTTGGAATACAAGGAGTCAGGCCTTATCAAGTCTACCCTAAGGGAGTAAGCTCTGAGTTAAGAAAAGAGCCTCTGACGAGCACCTCGGGGCGACTGGCTGAGGAGCGGGGAAGCAGCACCACGGCGAGGGCGGTGAGGGGTGGTCCCGGAGGGCCCTGGGCCTGGGTTCTAAGAGCAGCTGGGCTTGGGGGACACAACAAAGCCGAGAGGAAAAGGGGCCTGGATGAAAGTAAAAAGCACGTGAAAATCGGTGTTTACAAGCAGCCGATTTCCTGAGGAAAGGGGCTTAGAAGGGAGAAGGGGAGCCAGAGAGGAAGGAGAGCGGTGAAGGGGCAGGAGGAAGACAGGAGGCGCCACAGAACGTGGGGCTCTAACCTTTCTCCAGTGGCCATACCCTAACTGCTCTAGCTGGAACGGTCTGTAACATAAATAAGCAGGACGCTGCTGTCTGCTGTCTGGGGAGAAGGGCCCCAGCTTCCCTCCACTAACCTGGCTCACAGTAGAGCACGTGAGTGGACACTGCCCTCATGCGGTCGACTCGGGTCCACGCCCAAAGAGGACATGACCCCTGGGAGGAAGTCACAGGCCTGCTCCCCACCTCAGAGGGGCTGACATCTTACCTGTGATGCTTTGAAAGGACCTTCTCCACTTTCCCGGAGAGCACGCTCCAGATGTAGAGAGAGCCCTCGGCCGAGCCTGCTGCCACGTAACTGCCGTCAGGGCTGCAGGACACATAAGACAAGAAACGGCGTCTACCACCCATCCCCAACTCAGCGTCTTCCCGGACTCCTCCCCAGGAAGTCATGTTTACTCTTCACTTACAAGTCAAACATGTGACCATTCCCGTGTACCCAGAAACCAGAAGATGCTCTTCACAACCGTTTTGGCCAAAGCCGCTTCACCCTATCATCTGGCCTCACCAGCTAATGAAAAATGGTGCCGCTGCACTACTTCTTGGGGCCACAAGTCCCTAACCATCTCTCAGACTCAAACATAGCACATAGGGAGGTCAAAGTCAACCCCCAAATGGTGAAGGGTTTCTTTCAGTTGATGGACTGACTCGTTATATGGTTCAGTGAAAGCAGACAAGGAAGGAAGCATCGACTGTAGAGAAGCTTCTCCACGATACTGGCACTAACCATGGCAATGTATTTGGGAGAAGAGCCATGTGTGGAAGGGAGAACAGGAAAGGGAAACCACCCCCTCTCCAGAGAGCCTATTCTGCTCTGTTCCAGGGGACACCACCCTTCCCAAAAAGCTCTCAAAGAGTTCTTATGCAAATGAGTAAAGAGAGGTGAACCTGATGTACCTAGAACCAACCAACTAGCCATTATTAGTTTTTGAATTGGGACATATTTTCATGCAATCACAGAAGGGACACTTTAGAAAGGAAGGAAACAGTGACAGTGACCTCTAGGACTGAACGTGCAGCTTCGTTCCTGGACACCTGCGCATGTGGAGACACTGTACAGACGTAGCTCATTTCCCCAGTGGGAAGATGCCTCTGCTCTCACCTCTGAGGTGAACCGTGTTGGGGGCGCGGGGTGGGACGGGAGGAGTGTCACCACTAACCTGAACACAACTCGCGTCCAGTCGGAGCCGCACTTGAAGCCCGGTGCGCTGAAACAGACGACGACAGGGCACCGTTACCCCCAGAGTCCACGCAAACTTGGGAGGTGAGGGCAAGTCAGGCTTCTGACCTTCTCACAACCCTCCGAAAAATCAGCAAGACTCAAATGAAACCCAACCACAGTGTCTTCAGTTACCTGAATGTCTGTCTGACAGCATTTATTCGTAGGTCAATAATTTTTAGCAGGTCATCTCGGGAGCAGCTGAGGAGTTCAGTTCTTTCTGGGTTTAAGTCCAGGGCAGTAATCTTTCCCAAGAGCTCCATCTCTCGGACAATACTCTCTGATCTACGAAAAAGATGGAAAGTCTGAGAAAACCTAACACAGAAAGGTCAGAACTTCCCCATTTCAACCAGGATGGCATGCCACGGAGAAAAGGAGGAAGGAGAAAAGGCAACTGAACTAGAATGCAATACTCCTCAAGGACGGTGAAAGTGCTCCCAGCCCCACACAAATAATCTCAGCCCTGGCTTTTATTATTTTCCCACCAATAGATTCTATCAGTAGTGGTGAGTACTAGAACTCTAAAACTGGTAAGGATTAATTTCCTTGCCTGTTTCTGAAATGATACAGTAATTGCCAGTCAGAGCTTCTGATCAGCATGAACTAAGCAGGGCTACTATTTAATTAGTATTACTTCAATTTTATCATTTCAACTTATCCAAAGGGACGTAAACCGCTTTAGCAGGTCTGGGCTGCCTTATATGGACAAATGTGTGGACTCTCCAGGCTTCCTGTCATACAAAGTAAAGCTCGGGGACCCTCCAACTCATCCTGGTGACTCCAGATGTGGAACCGGGGCACCCTGGCAACCCCTTCTCCTTCCTTTTCTTCTCCCAGTTCTCCTCTGGGCCGCGGTCCACACCCAGGTCTGTGCTCAGCAATCCTGGACTGGGCCCTGCTGGTGACACAGCCAAAGGAGGTGCAGATCCTTCTGCAGTCATTCATTCTGCTGTAAACTTTCGATGAAATGATTTCCTACCTCAAACCACAACCAAGTAAGAGAGTTTATCTTACTTCTGCCGCTCCACCTCCTGGGGACTTGGGGTCTTCGTCTGTCAAATTAGGGGGAGACCAGGAGGAGCCTTCTAACATCCAGCTCAGCTCTAGAATTCCTTACTCCCGGTTCATATGTCTGCCAACCAGTACACCTGAAGCTAATCACCAATTACCTACATCCTAGCCAGCCGTCCTCACCCTACAGGACTCCTGTCCCTTCTACTCCCCCCACCCTGGCCCATCAGCAGGACTCCAGCTTTCTTCCCCTTTCTGCCACTCCTCCCTCCTCGGGCAGCTCCCGAAGTACTGCCCTCCTGTTGCTTCACAGGTGGGCTCTGACTAATCCACTCTCATGTCTTCAAAGTCCTCCTGTGAGGACGTCTCATTTTTTCTCCCAGCCAACCTCTCAAAACTGCTGTTTTTCCAAATGTCTATTAGAAACCTCAAATTTATGCCCTTTTCTGAACATGTTCACTGCATCCTCTTCCTAAATCTGTCATTTATTCTGCATCTTGCTTTACTTCTCTCCTTCCTCACCCTCCACATCCAACTTGTAACAAACCCCGTCCAAATCCCCCCTCCACTGCCTTGAGTTCAGATCCTCAATGCTTTACTGATTTCCCGCTCCCCAGTACACCCTTTGAAACTGCCACCAATGTAATCTACCACACTCTCATGAAGCAATCCTTTCCTAAACACCCAACGGCTTCTGAGATCAAGTCATCTACCAATGGCGTCCAAAGCCCGCAGCAATCTGATCCCAAACCACCCTATTAGTCTCATCTGCCCTCGCCTGACTTGCCCTGCCAGACTGCCCTGTTCTGGCCTGGAATGTCCCTCAGTGGCTCTTCTGCAACGTGAAACCTACTCACTTCTCAAGACTCATCTTGAGAGACGGTCTCTAACATCCTTGGACAAGGGCTCCTGGCCCTACTTCAACACACCCTGCAGACTTGTGTGTCTGTCTTCTCGATTACACTTGAAACCCCCTAACAACCTAGTTGTTCATCTGTTTGTAAGTACACAGGGCATGCTCAGAGGTGACTGTTGAACGTGACCATCTACTTCAGGGTAAAGAGTGTCAAACTGGGAAGATAATGTGGACTGGAGCTCATTGCTGCCATTTCCAGGGGTTTTAAAAACACAGCCCACACACAAGACACCATCACAGTTCTGCCACATACAGACCCTCCCATCTGCCTCCCCACCAAGCTCCTGGGTGTTTTACCGGATGTCCCAGAAACGAATTTTCTTGTCAAAATGTCCACTCATCACACACTGCTCTGTGCAGACAATATCATTGCAGCTGGATCCCGCAAATACCGTCTTTATGCCTGAAAGAAAACCGAACATGAATAATTAAGCAGAGGCCCCTCTGCGGCTGTGCACATAACATTGCTGCACTCTCACCCTAAGTAATAATCAGAACTACTTATTTAAATGAAGCTTCAAACTTGAAAAACAGTCACTACATCAGCGCCACTCAACATGAGACTGGACTTTCAAAGTTTATCACACTAAATGCAGGCTATAACGTGGAAACAAACACCTCTGAGGTTAATATCTAATCGTTCATAGACACAGAGAGACTGAATTTCCTCACAGACTTTGCTGCGTAGATCCCAGAGCTTGAGGGTCCGGTCGTGACTTCCAGAAACAATACGCGCGTTGTCCAGCAGGAACTTGGCAGACAGCACCTTGCCGCTGTGTCCCGTGAGTGTATGCTAAGGGAGAGAACACAACCGGGGTAAACCTCCAGGGCGCCGCACCGGGAGAGTCAGCGGCAAACTGCCAGGGGGCCAGCTTCTCCAAACACCCTGAGATCTGGTCAGGAACACTCAGAGACAGAAGGATGAGCGGCTCAGGGAAACACCCAGAAAGCCTATCTTTGGGTATTGCCTGGGGTGAGGTATTAAGAGGAAGAGGATAAACCTCCCACCACCAATAAAACTAAAAAAAAAAGGGTAATGAAAGAACAAGTAAAAGATCCAACACCACAGTACAAACTTGACCTGACCATGCCCTCAAAATAAGGGAGGAGCAGGCAGAGGACCTGAATAGACATTCTTCCAAAGAAGACATACAGATGGCCAACGGACACATGAAAAGATGCTCAACGTCACTGGTCACCAGGGAAATGCAAATCAAAACCACAATAAGATTATCACTGCAAACCTGTCAGAACGGCTATTATCAAAAAGACAACAAGTAACAAGTGTTGGTGAGGATGTGGAGAAAAGGGAATCCTCGCACATTGCTGGTGGAAAAGTACGTTGGTGAAGCCACTATAGAAAACAACATGAAGGGCCCTCAAAAAATTAAAAATAGAAACCCCATACGATCCAGCAATTCTACTTCTGGGTATTTTTCTAAAGAAAACAAAACCACTCATTTGAAAAGATATATGCCCCCCTATTTTCATTGTAGCATTAATCGCAACAGTCAAGATACGGAAGCTACCTAAGCGTCCAATGATAGATGAATGGATAAAGACACAGTACATATATACAGGGGAATATAAGTCATAAAAAAGAATGAAATCTTGCCCTCTGTGACAACATGGATGAACATAGAGGGTATTATGCTAAGTGAAATGAGTCAGACAGAGAAACACAAATACCATATGATTTTACTTATACGTGGAATCTAAAAAACAAATCAACACCTTACAGAAAAGAAAGAGACTCACAGAGAACAAGGTGGTGGTTGTGTGGGGTGGGAGTGGGGGGTCTGAGTGTAAAAGGTGAGAGATGAAGAGGTACAAGCTACCACTACAAAATGGTCACGGGGATGAAAGGTACAGCACGGGGAGCACAGTTAATACTATAGTAACTTTGGTGACAGGTATAACTAGATTTACCATGGTGATCATTTGGTAATGTACAGAAATAACAAATCACTATGTTGTGCACCTGGAACTAACATAGTGTTGTAGGTCAATTCTACTTAAATTAAAAAAAAGTATATACAAAAACTGTATAATAAAGTACTCAGTAAAGGCTCTACTACAGAAAGTATACAGAATACAAATAGACAGGATAGCTATATTTAGTTTTATTAGCCAATGAAATGGAAAAGAACAATGTATATACTAATGGTATCTATTTAGTATTATTAGATTTGTGCTGCCACATTAATCTTACATGTTATAGAAAAATAACATGTTTGTCTTCTCCCAAGTGTTTAAAAAATACATGCAGAAATTTCCTGAATCTGTATTCTTTACTGAGGCTAGTCACATTTTAAGCTGTTAATTACACAACTTAAAAGGGGCGGAGGGCAGTCAGAGGACCTTCTTGAAATAGGCTCTATTACAGATACTCGTCTGTATTGTTCTTGCAGTTTTCTGTAAGTATGAATTATATCAAATTACAAAATTTTTAAATCTTGGATTTTACCAATGTCTCTGAAAGTCAGTCTCCTATTTAAAGTCAGAATAGAGAGGTTCACCAGAGGCATAATTTATCAATATAAAAGGAAACATCAGGGGCTTCCCTTGTGGCGCAGTGGTTGAGAATCTGCCTGCCAATGCAGGGGACACGGGTTCGAGCCCTGGCCCGGGAAGATCCCACATGCCGCGGAGCAACTAAGCCCGTGCGCCACAACTACTGAGCCTGCACTCCAGAGCCCGCGAGCCACAACTACTGAGCCCACGTGCCACAACTACTGAAGCCCGCGCGCCTAGAGCCCGTGCTCCACAACAAGAGAAGCCACGACAATGAGAAGCCCGTGCACCACAACGAAGAGTAGTCCCCGCTTGCTACAACTAGAGAAAGCACGCGCTCAGCAATGAGGACCCAACGCAGCCAAAAATAAATTAAAAAACAAAAAAAAGATTAAAAAAAAAAAAATAAAAGGAAACATCAGGACTCTTTAAATAAACAATTAAAACTCCTAGGGGTTTTTCAATCAGAGGTCTCAGCTTGAAATGTCAGATCATAACCACAGATACCAGCATTCCCAACAATCAAATCTTCTCGTGACTAGCTGTGGGATGCCAACCAGGGCGTCTTTCCTGGGCTGCCAAACAACGCAGAAGTGGGTCATAACCGAATGTCAGCGCCCTCTGCCCACCACAGCACTACTGGAGCCCAACGGGAGAGAGGCGGCTGGGGATGGTGAGGATGCCGCACTTTCCCTACTTTTCAATATGGATCAACATATTTATGTGCAGAAATTTCAAAGGCTCAGAAGATATTCAGGTATTCACTAATGATTTCTTTATAATTTTTTTTTTTTTAAAAAGAAAAGGCTTTTTTTTTTTTGGGCTGCACTGCATGGCTTGTGGGATCTTCGTTCCCTGACCAGGAATTGAACCCGGGCCCTCGGCAGTCAAAGTGTGGGGTCCTAACCACTGGAACGCCAGGGAATCCATCCCCCCAACCCCCCAAAAAAGAGCAGCTTTTAAAAGACCCTAATATACTTACTACAAATGTCAACTTACTGGGTTTCAACCCTGACCCCCAAAGCTGAGACCTCGCAGTTTAGAGTTAACATTTTAGAAACCAATCTTTCCTCTGTGCTCAGGAGAACAACTCCACTTTAGTACAGGAAGAGAAAACTCAGGGCCACATGTACTTCCCCTTTAAGAAGAAGTTTGCACGGATTCCGAGACTCCATCTTCTCACATTTAAACCTCTCTGAAACTGGAACAGCAACTTACAATCGCTGCCAGCCAGGTGGCAGCTGTGCTGTGGCTGTGTGACAACCTCTCACTGATCCTTCCGGAAAGATCAAAAAGGTTCCAGCAACAAAGTTTATGCTAAATACAGTATAGGAATAGTGCTCAGTATAAATCATTCAATCTGCACAAACCATGGGGAGAGACCAAAAACTTGTGTAGGTACTTCTATTTCATCAAAAAATAGGGGTCCCAGAAGGAGAAGAGAGAGAGAAAGGACCCGAGAAAATATGTGAAGAGATTATAGTCGAAAACTTCCCTAACATGGGAAAGGAAATAGCCACCCAAGTCCAGGAAGGGCAGAGAGTCCCATACAGGATAAACCCAAGGAGAAACATGCTGAGACACACAGTAATCAAACTGGCAAAAATTAAAGAAAAAGAAAAATTATTGAAAGCAGCAAGGGAAAAACGACAAATAACATACAAGGGAACTCCCATAAGGTTAACAGCTGATTCCTCAGCAGAAACTCTACAAGCCAGAAGGGAGTGGCATGATATACTTAAAGTGATGAAAGGGAAGAACCTACAACCAAGATTACTCTACCCGGCAAGGATCTCATTCAGATTCGATGGAGAAATCAAAAGCTTTACACACAAGCAAAAGCTAAGACAATTCAGCATCACCAAACCAGCTCTACAGCAAATGCTAAAGGAACTTCTCTAAGTGGGAAACACAAGAGAAGAAAAGGACCTACAAAAACAAACACAAAACAATTAAGAAAATGGTCATAGGAACATACATATCGATAATTACTTTAAACGTGAATGGATTAAATGCTCCAACCAAAAGACACAGGCTCGCTGAATGGATACAAAAACAAGACCCATCTATATGCTGTCTACAAGAGACCCACTTCAGACCTAGGGACACATACAGACTGAAAGTGAAGGGATGGAAAAAGATATTCCATGCAAATGGAAATCAAAAGAAAGCTGGAGTAGCAATACTCCTATCAGATAAAATAGACTTTAAAATAAAGAATGTTACAAGAGACAAGGAAGGACACTACATAATGATCAAGGGATCAATCCAAGAAGAAGATATAACAATTATAAATATATATGCACCCAACATAGGAGCACCTCAATACATAAGGCAACTGCTAACAGCTATAAAACAGGAAACCGACAGTAACACAGTAACAGTGGGGGACTTTAACACCTCACTTACACCAATGGACAGATCATCCAAAATGAAAATAAATAAGGAAACAGAAGCTTCAAATGACACACTACACCAGATAGATTTAATTGATATTCCATCCAAAAACAGCAGATTACACTTTCTTCTCAAGTGTGCACGGAACACTCTGCAGGATAGATCACATCTTGGGTCACAAATCAAGCCTCAGTAAATTTAAGAAAATTGAAATCATATCAAGCATCTTTTCTGACCACAGCGCTATGAGATTAGAAATCAATTACAGGGAAAAAACCGTAAAAAACACAAACACATGGACGCTAAACAATACGTTACTAAATAACCAAGAGATCACTGAAGAAATCAAAGAGGAAATCAAAAAATACCTAGAGACAAATGACAATGAAAACACAACGATCCAAAACCTATGGGATGCAGCAAAAGCAGTTCTAAGAGGGAAGTTTATAACGATACAAGCCTACATCAAGAAACAAGAAAAATCTCAAATAAACAATCTAACCTTACACCTAAAGGAACTAGAGAAAGAAGAACAAACAAAACCCAAAGTTAGCAGAAGGAAAGAAATCATAAATATCAGAGCAGAAATAAATGAAAAAGAAACAAAGAAAACAATAGCAAAGATCAATAAAACTAAAAGCTGGTTCTTTGAGAAGATAAACAAAATTGATAAACCATTAGCCAGACTCATCAAGCAAAAGAGGGAGAGGACTCAAATCAATAAAATTAGAAATGAAAAAGGAGAAGTTACAACAGACACCACAGAAATACAAAACATCCTAAGAGACTACTACAAGCAACTCTATGCCAATAAAATGGACAACCTGGAAAAAATGGACAAATTCTTAGAAAGGTATAACCTTCCAAGACTGAACCAGGAAGAAACAGAAAATATGAACAGACCAATCACAAGTAATGAAATTGAAACTGTGATTAAAAAATCTTCCAACAAACAAAAGTCCAGGACCAGATGGCTTCACAGGCAAATTCTATCAAACATTTAGAGAAGAGCTAACACCCATCCTTCTCAAACTCTTCCAGAAAACTGCAGAGGAAGGAACCCTCCCAAACTCATTCTACGAGGCCACCATCACCCTGATACCAAAACCAGACAAAGATACTACTACAGAAGAAAATTACAGACCAATATCACTGATGAATAGAGATGCAAAAATCCTCAAAAATACTCAACAAATCAACAAAATACTAGCAAACAGAATCCAACAACACATTAAAAGGATGATTCACCATGATCAAGTGGGATTTATCCCAGGGATGCAAGGATTCTTCAATATACGTAAATCAATCAATGTGATACACCATATTAACAAATTGAAGAATAAAAACCATATGATCATCTCAATAGATGCAGAAAAAGCTTTTGACAAAATTCAACACCCATTTCTGATAAAAACTCTCCAGAAAGTGGGCATAGAGGGAACCTACCTCAACAGAATAAAGGCCATATATGACAAACCCACAGCAAACATCATTCTCAAAGGTGAAAAACTGAAAGCATTTCCTCTAAGACCAGGAACAAGACAAGGATGTCCACTCTCACCACTATTATTCAACATAGTTTTGGAAGTCCTAGCCACGGCAATCAGAGAAGAAAAAGAAATAAAAGGAATACAAATTGGAAAAGAAGTAGTAAAACTGTCACTGTTTGCAAAGGACATGATACTATACATAGATAATCCTAAAGATGCCACCAGAAAACTACTAGAGCTAATCAATGAATTTGGTAAAGGTGCAGGATACAAAATTAATGCACAGAAATCTCTTGTATTCCTATACACTAATGATGAAAACTCTGAAAGAGAAATTAAGGAAACACTCCCATTTTCCACTGCAACAAAAAGAATAAAATACCCAGGAATAAACCTACCTAGGGAGACAAAAGACCTGTATGCAGAAAACTGTAAGACACTGATGAAAGAAATTAAAGATGATACAAACAGATGGAGAGACATACCATGTTCTTGGATTGGAAGAATCAATATTGTGAAAATGACTACAATGCCCAAAGCAATCTACAGATTCAATGCAATCCCTATCAAATTACCAACGGCATTTTTTAACGGAACTAGAACAAAAAGTCTTAAAATTTGTATGGAGACACAAAAGACCCTGAATAGCCAAAGCAGTCTTGAGGGAAAAAAACGGAGCTGGAGGAATCAGACTCCCTGACTTTAGACTATACTAAAAAGCTACAGTAATCAAGACAATATGGTACTGGCACAAAAACAGGAACATAGATCAATGGAACAAGATAGAAAGCCCAGAGATAAATCCATGCACCTATGGTCAACTAATCTATGACAAAGGAGGCAAGGATATGCAATAGAGAAAAGACAGTCTCTTCAATAAGTGGTGCTGGGAAAACTGGACAGCTACATGTAAAAAAATGAAATTCGAACACTCCCTAACACCATACACAAAAATAAATTCAAAATGGATTAGAGACCTAAATGTA
This sequence comes from Eschrichtius robustus, assembly GCF_028021215.1. Classification (NCBI taxonomy): domain Eukaryota; kingdom Metazoa; phylum Chordata; class Mammalia; order Artiodactyla; family Eschrichtiidae; genus Eschrichtius; species Eschrichtius robustus. The sequence goes on from NC_090828.1 coordinate 7,006,699, forward strand.
AGACTGGTCACTATAAAACTCTTAGAGGAAAACATAGGAAGAACACTCTTTGACATCAATCACAGCAAGATCTTTTTTGATCCACCTCCTAGAGTAATGGAAATAAAAACAAAAATAAACAAATGGGACCTAATGAAACTTCAAAGCTTTTGCACAGCAAAGGAAACCATAAACAAGACAAAAAGACAACCCTCAGAATGGGAGAAAATACTTGCAAACGAATCAACGGACAAAGGATTAATCTCCAAAATATATAAACAGCTCATGCAGCTCAATATTAAAAAAACAAACAACCCAATCCAAAAATGGACAGAAGACCTAAATAGACATTTCTCCAAAGAAGACATACAGATGGTCAAGAAGCACATGAAAGGCTGCTCAACATCACTAATTACTAGAGAAATGCAAATCAAAACTACAGTGAGGTATCACCTCACACCAGTTAGAATGGGCATCATCAGAAAATCTACAAACAAGAAATGCTGGAGAGGGTGTGGAGAAAAGGGAACCCTCTTGCACTGTTGGTGGGAATGTAAATTGATACAGCCACTATGGAGAACAGTATGGAGGTTCCTTAAAAAACTAAAAATAGAATTACCATATGACCCAGCAATCCCACTACTGGGCGTATACCCAGAGAAAACCATAATTCAAAAAGACACATGCACCCCAATGTTCACTGCAGCACTACTTACAATAGCCAGGACATGGAAGCAACCTAAATGCCCATCGACAGACGAATGGATAAAGAAGTTGTGGTACATATATAGAATGGAATATTACTCAGCCATAAAAAGGAACGAAATTGAGTCATTTGTTGAGACATGGATGGATCTAGAGACTGTCATACAGAGTGAAGTAAGTCAGAAAGAGAAAAACAAATATATCGTATATTAACGCATATACGTGGACCCTAGAAAAATGGTACAGATGAGCCGGTTTGCAGGGCAGAAGTTGAGACACAGATGTAGAGAACAGACATATGGACACCAAGGGGGGAAAACTGCGGTGGGGTGGGGATGGTGGTGTGCTGAATTGGGCGATTGGGATTGACATGTATACACTGACGTGTATAAAATTGATGACTAATAAGAACCTGCAGTATAAAAAAACAAAGAAACAAAACAACTAATACTAAACTTTCATTGGGTTATCTGTATGGAAATATGTTAATATAAATGTTTCAGACATTACATGAAATTTCTAAAAATCTTGTATGTTCTGGTATAATGTTATAAGTCATAATTCTAGTTATTACTTTATAATGTATATCTCAGAAATAATTAAATTTCCTTGTCAATTGCACCATTATGAACTTTCATCAAATCTTTAACTATGGTCATTTTTAAGTCTTTTGTCATTTACAGACAGTTCTGGGTGCACTCTGATGCTCTTGCAATTATGTTCCTATAAAAGGGTTTCATCTTCAAGGAATTCATAGAAAAGACTCTGACAAGTGCAGGTTTCTGGTAACTGTACTGCTGAACTGAATGAATAAGCATTTTCAGAACTCTAATGAAAAACTGATGAACTCATAAAAGTGCTAACAAAAGATCAAGATGAAAAAAAAAATTAATTACATGGGACTGAGTGAACTGATGAGGACGATTATAATTTCTGTGACTTTCTGTTTGAATAAAAAAAAAATCCCACAGGGACTCAGAGGCAAAGAATATACAAATCAATTTTCACTGCAAAGTAAAGGAGCTGTTACAGTGGAGGATTACTGGACTGAATGTCAATATTATGACATAGTATGAGTGTTTTTCGTGTTTGGTAATTGCAATCATTGTTGCTTTTGTTGTGGTCATCCATTTACAATGCTTGGTATCAGTCTATTTATCTCTTGTAAAAATAAAATACAGTGTGTGTGTGTGTGTGTGAAAAAAAAATGCATATAATTGAAAAAAAAAAAAAAAGACACATGATGCACCCCAATGTTCATTGCAGCACTATTTACAATAGCCAGGTCATGGAAGCAACCTAAATGCCCATCGACAGACGAATGGATAAAGAAGTTGTGGTACATATATACAATGCAATATTACTCAGCCATAAAAAGGAACGAAATTGGGTCATTTGTAGAGACATGGATGGACCTAGAGACTGTCATACAGAGTGAAGTAAGTCAGAAAGAGAAAAACAAATATCATATATTAACGCATATATATGCAACCTAGAAAAATGGTACAGATGAACCGGTTTGCAGGGCAGAAATTGAGACACAGATGTAGAGAACAAACGTATGGACACCAAGGGGGGAAAGTGGTGGGGGTGGTGGTGGTGTGATGAATTGGGCGATTGAGATCGACATGTATACACTGATGTGTATAAAACTGATGAGTAATAAGGACCTGCTGTATAAAAAAATAAAATTCAAAAATTAAAATAAATAAATAAAGTAAAATAGAAAAAAAATACATATATCATCCCGCACTCAACTCCTTGCTTTACTCCTCTAAGGGCCTAAAATGTAAGGAAGGCTGTATGTCCCTCTTCAGTAATTACACAGTTTTACTCTATCTCAGTCTAGAATAATCCAGGCCAACTGAACACAGGACTCAATCCAAAGTCTCATCTTTCTATTTGTTAACTGTGTGACCTCAGGCAGTACTGTGGGCTTAGCTGAGCCTCAGTTTCCCCATCTACCTACCTCACCTGCATCCCCCTGAGGATTAAAAGCAGTAACGTATATAATATACCCGACTACTGGGTCAAACACACAGAAACCACTCAGGTAAAAGCCCCTTTCCTTTAGGAAAAATAATGACTGCGGAAGTATTCAACCCTGTCTTAAATTTCCGCTAAGCAACTGATGGTTATGTAGAGAAGGCATGCCACAGGACGGACTGTAACACTGCCAGGAGAACAGTCTAGGCTGTCACATGGAACTTTTTCCATGCTTATGGTGCAGGGCTACAGGGCTTCACCTGAGAACTCGTTCAAGCATTTGAACAGATGTGTACTGCTGCTTGAGAGGAGTCCAGCCCTGCCGCAGGCACCCACCTCCCTGTTCCTTCCTTGCAACAAGAACACCAAGCAGGCCCTTCAGCTTTCAGAAGAGAATGTAATCTTTGTCATCCTCACATCTCATGCTTTGCACGTGGATTCTCTTTCAACTAAGAATCAAGAATTACCACCCTGGGCTTCCCTGGTGGCGCAGTGATTGAGAATCTGCCTGCCAATGCAGGGGACACGGGTTCAAGCCCTGGTCTGGGAAGATCCCACATGCTGAGGAGCAACTAGGCCCGTGAGCCACAACTACTGAGCCTGCGCGTCTGGAGCTTGTGCTCCGCAGCAAGAGAGCCCACGACAGTGAGAGGCCCGCGCACCGCGATGAAGAGTGGCCCCTGCTCGCCGCAACTAGAGAAAGCCCTCGCACAGAAACGAAGACCCAACACAGCCAAAAATAAATATAAATAAATAAAAATTAAAAAAAAAAAAATTACCACCCTTTAGGTATTAGCTAGCATCTAACACTGGCCATTTTCCACACAGCTCCTTCAAGAAAATGGAAAGCCCAAGTGATAAGTGAACTGTGTGTTTCTAACTATTCTTCTAGCTGCATCCCTGCACCATCGAATCAGACCATCAGAAACTACCTAATGGACCACTTCTATTGCAGCTCCCCACCTCCCTGTAGATTTATCTTTATGAAGTTCATCTTAACAGCATGCTCTCTGTTTTTTATGTGGGTTGACACACAAGTTTGTGTCAAGCTTTTTTTTGCGGGTAAAATGCCTACCAATGTCAAGTAAATCCTCCACCTTATCTTTCAGTAGCCTTTATTTAATGAGCTCATGTGAAGGTTGCTTCAAGCTTAAGGGGAAAAACATGTCTCTAAATTAAGCTATGTCTTCTATTAGAACAAAAGTGATATAACCATCTAATTTTTTGTCTTTGTCTTAGAATCCAAGAGTCTTCTTGGTAGGTTTGGGTTCAGATGCAGATTTCATCAACATCTGATCCCACTGTTCTTGCTTTCCCATACACCTGTTTCCTGGCTTTGAGTTGTTTTATCTCTATCATAAGTGTACCCACATGTACTTCTTCTTCTTATTATTTTTTAATTATTTATTTTATTTATTTATTTTTGGCTGCATTGGGTCTTCATTGCTGTGGGCTCTCTCTAGTTGTGGTGAGCAGGGGCTACTCTCCATTGCGGTGCGCAGGCTTCTCATTGTGGGGGCTTCTCTTGTTGCGGAGCACGGGCTCTAGGCGCGTGGGCTTCAGTAGTTGTGGCACATGGGCTCAGCAGTTGTGGCTCGTGGGCTCTAGAGCACAGGCTCAGTAGTTGTGGCGCGTGGGCTCAGTAGTTGTGGCTCGCAGGCTTAGTTGCTGCGTGGCATGTGGGATCTTCCTGGACCAGGGCTTGAACCCGTGTCCCTTGCATTGGCCAGGCGGATTCTTAACCACTGTGCCACCAGGGAAGCCCCCCACATGTACTTCTATAGCCTACTTTCCAGTTCTACTTCGTGCGGCGATTTAGTCTTGGGGTGCTTAAGAAACACAAATTATAGTCTGGTGCTAAAATAGCTGAAGATAAGCTAAAACTGACACCTACCAAAAAAATTTAGTTCTTATGAACAGGAGCGTCCCAAGTCTTTCATGGAAACGTGATGGTTTCCTATTGCAAATATTCTGCAACTGAATATTGGACAAAGTAAGAATGTAAAGTGGAAACATCAATTTTCCTAAGGAGGAAAGGAAAGGGCAGGGGGAATCAAGCATGATTTTCAGGACAACACACAATTCTCCTCATCAATCAACCTGCCATTTCCTACATCATGTGACTGGTAAGCAACCACATGAAGTCTGGAGATTACATTAACTTTCCTAACTGGGTCTTACCCGTAACCGATAGTCATCCACAGTCCAGATGCGGCTTGCAAAATCATTTGACGCTGCTAAGAGGTAAGATCCCTACAGGAATAAAGGGGAGGAGAAGAAATGTTACCCAAAATAGAAGAACTCAGTTCACATGATACAAATTCCCCGGTAATCAAGCCCAAGAAGGTTTAGATGTCGATAACTATACACCTGAGCTGAATACCGCTACAACCAGTATTCTGTTAATTCATCCATCCCCGTTAAGTTCAGACCTTTCTCCCGGGCCTGCTCAGCCTCGCCTGTAGGCTGTAGATACCTCCAGCTCAAAATGGAATTCCTCCTCCTGTGTTCACTCCCCACCACCTCCCACCTTCAGTAACAGCAAGTACTAATTCTCTGCACCTGTCCAAGTCCAAGAGCTCAGAACCACCGACTCTCCCCAGCCACACCTCCCAACTGCCCCCGTTGGAGACCTGCTTGTCTCTGGCGCTTCTCGTTAGACCCTCTCCTCTCCACCTGCACTGCCTTGGCCCAAACCGGGGCCTTTATCAAGTCTGGCGACTGCCTTGCTGGGGTACCCCAGACCTGTCTCCCCTACCCAGTCTTCAACACGGTCATGATCAGCACAGAATTTATAATCTACCTACATCCTTCTCTAACATTAAGACAGAAAATAGCAGAGAAACCAGGTAAGTTTTTAAATTTCAAGAACCAGATGTTTAAAGCTGTTTCTAAAAACCTCTAAACTCACCCATTTCCATGGATATTAGGTACTTACAGCACTATCGAATTCAATGCTTGTAATTCCTGCATTACTGCCAGACAGGGAACCCTTGAACTCACATTTGTCTGCATAAAAACAAAGATTAAGAAAGGAAGGTTTAAAAAAAAAAAAAAAAAAAAAAGATGGTAAATCCAACATATCAATTAAAATGAGGCACTTGAAACACAATGGAAGCCAATTCCATGGTCAAAAACAGCTTTCCTGCATCTTTACAGAATCAAGTAGCAGGACAAATGGAATAATGAGACCAAAATATCCGGCTGGTCAGTTCCAAGAGCAATGAATGTACTAGTGGGTGCAGAGCCCAGCATCTTCCTGTGGGTTCTTACGCTGTTCTTTTCAAGAAATTCAGTGTCATCAATTTCCTTTACAAAAAATGAGTGCAGGAATTTAAAAACATGTCAATCGACCCTAGAGACCGAGTTTGTTATTTCTCAGTAAAATTTTCTACTTTACATAAATACATCTTTGGGTTTGATCAGTATTTGTCAACTTAACTATCACTTTTGTAGAACCTGACCATTAAAATTTCAGAACCCAAGTACGAAAAGAAATTTCTACTTATATAAACTGGCTAGTCCTCAGAATTCCAGTAAAGCTAGTTTGGAGTCTGGGTAATCTATCTGTTCACTCTATACACATGAACCTAAGGTTCTGGCAATCCAATCGCCTGCCAGTCATCCCCCCTCCCTCTGCCGCGTCTCCTTCACCAACAGGCCCAGCCATACACTCCCGGGCTCTGTTTTCAAACAGCTTTGGCCACCCGCAATGAAACTTTAAAGATGAGAGTATGAGTCTCAATGATGATGTGATTCAGTTTCCTTTTTAAAGGGTATCTTAAGGATAACCTATATAGACAAGCCAGGAAAACAATTAGGGAATCATTCAGATCAAACTCATAAAATAGGAGCACAAAATAGTATACATTTCAATTAACAGCCTTTTCTTTTAGGACTTCTAGATGCTAATAATAATGATATAAATACTGGTTTGGGGACTTCCCTGGTGGTCCAGTGGTTAACACTCCACGCTCCCAATGCAGGGGCCCAGGTTCGATCCCTGGTCAGGGAACTAGATCCCTCATGCTGCAGCTAAGAGTTCACATGCCACAGCGAAGATCCCACATACCACAACCAAGACCCGGCACAGCCAAACAAATAAATAAACTTATGTAAAAAAAAATACTGGTTTGGAGCTGTCAAATACATTTAGGGCCAGGACTATTAACCTGGTGGATGAACCGCTGAATTAATTTGCAAAATATGGCACATTTAATGCCTTTCCCTGGATCCTAGCTTTCATTAGATTTTCACAAGTCAAAAAAAGGCCAACACCTACTAATTTAGGACTTTATTTAGAGTAGATCTTTATAGACAAAAATATTACTGCAAATTCTAAAAGATATCTTTTTGGCTTATGCCTAAAACACTGGTCTATTTGTTTGGCAGGTGACAAAGTGCCAACATGTAAGAAATGATCAGTAAGTGCTACTCTACACAAGAGACTGATCTGAAAAGACCAAAGATCTTATTAATCTCTTTTATTTAGAAGGCATTGGGGAGACTACGTCAAGAGCATTTATATAATTCCCAGCGGAGCTGCTGCTTTTGATAGAATGAGCAAAGAGAGGTGTTCCTACTGGATGCAAAGTGGTGGAAGGGTAAAAAAAGAGGACCCCCGAACTACTTCATAAAAGGCCTCCTGGACTTGGTCTCTTCCAAGACTCAGTAAATATTAGCCAAGGGGGAAAAATTACAGGCCAAGTAAGCCATTTGTGGAGGAAAGATCCTATAATTAGTTAGGACACGACTGATATTTGTTCTGAAAACCATAAAAAATGCTGCCAGACACTATGTTATTTCTGTAGACCTAGTAGACATTTTTCATTTTATTAACACAAATTATGTTCTGGCACAAATTATGTCACTATTAATTTTGGTTAGTGTTTACTTCCTCTTTAGCAGCAAAAAGGTAACACTATTACTAATCCCTGGTATCTTTAATTTTCTTATAGGTATTTTTACTGACCAAGGAGTAAAACGAAAATATTTCTAGTGCTATCTGTATTTAATTGCAAGGCATAATCAAAACAGACTATCTGTGTAGATTTTTATCACAAAATCTCTACTCTTTTTTTTTTTTTTTAATTAATTTATTTATTTTTGGCTGCATTGGGCCTTCGTTGCTGCATGTGGGCTTTCTCTAGCTGTGGCGAGCAGGGGCTACTCTTCGTTGCGGTGTGCAGGCTTCTCATTGCGGTAGGTTCTCTTGATGCGGAGCACGGGCTCTAGGCGCGCGGGCTCAGTAGTTGTGGCGCCTGGGCTTAGGTGCTCCGCAGCGTGTGGGCTCTTCCCAGACCAGGGCTCAAACCCGTGTCCCCGGCATTGGCAGGCGGACTCTTAACCACTGCGCCACCAGCGAAGCCCAAAATTTCTATTCTTATGATATGGTTTTGTTTTGTAAGTTTCAGCAATTATCACTCATAAGGTGTCTCTGGGTAAAACAGCACAAACTTTGATGGGTTTCAAATAGCTCTAACTGCCAGGGATTTAAGTACTGAGTCATTTTCATGAAAATCAAAGGCCAGGGTAGACAAGTTGGGTACTTTATATGACAACGTGTTCCAGCAAAGGGATCAGTAGATTGCTCTCGCTCTAAATACATCAGCAGTAGTAACACAGGGAGTTCCCTGGGCAGCCCGTGCTCCGCAACAAGAGAAGCCACTGCAATGAGAAGCCCGCGCACCACAACAAAGAGTAGCCCCCGCTCGCCGCAACTGGAGAAAGCCCGCGCGCAGCAACGAAGACCCAACGCAGCCAAAAATCAATCATTCAATCGATCAATTTATCTATTAAAAAAGTAGTAGTAACACACATGCTTCTTCAGCAGCTCTACAGCTCAGAGGAGGCCATTTTGGAAAAAGCAAGGCATTTGCAGTCTTAACACTCAAGCTCAGGTCCCAGGTTCCACGACTCCCTGCCCACGTAAATCAACCATGTAAATCAAGTAGTGTCTCTTGAGTTTTCATCTGTCAAACAGGGGTGATACCCACCTGTCTAACGGCACAGGGCTATTGTGAGGATCAGAGGAAATAAAGTAGAGAAAGGTATGATGGTGCTATTTATTGTTGGAGAGTGAGCATGTATGTGCTGCAAGTACAGAAACCGGACAAAATGGTTCCTATAAAACCCTTCAGTCTATTTGACCCTGCCTTATTATTATTATTTTTTGGCTGTGCTGTGTGGCTTGTGGGATCTTGGTTCCCTGACCAGGGAATGAACTCGGGCCCTTGGCAGTGAAAGCCTGGAGTCCTAACCCCTGGACTTCCAAGGGAATTCCCTGACCTTGCCTTACTAAAAATACATGTATATTTTAACTGACTATCAAAATGTTGAAAGTGGGCTATGCCCATGTTCAGAATTCTGGGAGAGGGTTTCACTAACTCCCATTTCCTGTTTTAATGCCATCCCATTTTGAGTACTCTGAGGTCATTCCTGAAACAATGTCTAATCAAAGAGACTGAGTCTTGATTTTAGAATCCTTGTCTAATAAGCTATTTGTTAAATACATTTTCCTAGATGATACACCCCTCTGTTTATTCTCAAGCTTAGATACGATGTCAGTCATTTTTTGCTAGGCTATGGCCACTGGCATTATTAAATGCATAAACCACAGCTTGATGTGTAATTTAATTGTCGAGTCCATGACTACAAGATTTTTTATTTTCCTTCTAAAACCTGTACTATCTTGGAAGATCCCCTGGTCAGTACGTATTTGAGAAAACACAAATGCTAACGTATCTGTAACTCAACAGCCTTCTCTAGTCACTACTTGGAAACCGAGAGCAAACATCTATTTGGCTGAATCAGCTGTAAAGGATAACTGAGAGGGTAATAATGCTTTCGTCAGATGATTCCTCACACAAAATACTGTATGTTTCAAGAAGATGAACAATTCAAAGACTGCGTGAAAGCAAGGCCAACCAGACGTCACCAACACAGCTTCTTTCTGTTTCTCACTCCAGCGAGATCTCACCTCCGACCACTTCCCAGAGCTTCACCCTCCGATCCATGCCTCCCGTGGCCAGGAGCCGGGAACCCGGACTGAACTGCACGGCATTGACCTCCCCATCGTGAGCGTCCTGCAAGACAAGTGCCGTGTTTCAAACCCAACCCCTGTCATTCCCAAGAAGAAAGGGCCCAATACTGACGAACACTCTGGACCCCTAACCAAAGGTTAAACACCTGTCATTAAAGAGGGGACCCAATCACAAACTTGGGTTCCTAGCCCAGGGTCTCCTATGATTCTATTATCATTAAACTCTTATAGCTACAGTTCTATTTTTTTAAACACAGTGCAACCTTCTTAAAAAGCATTCAAAATCTGTGTAAACTAATTGCCTAAAGTTTGTCTTTGCATTAATTTTCCTTCTTCTAAGAATAATGTAATTTCAATCTATATTGTACTATGATCTTAAGAGCTTAAAAGTAAGCCTATGATTAACTGCCTCTTCTGGTCCAGACTGCATTAATACCACATGTTAAACTACGCATCAAATTAAGATATAGCATGGCTTCTCATGACTTAAAAAAAAGCCTTTTCTTTTTTTAAAAAGCCTTTCTTTTGGTCTCCTTAATACGAATACATCCTAGTATGAGTAGATGCCGCTCCTACCGCCACCCATCAGTGTTAGAGTAGGATCCCAGGTAGTTCTTTCTGGAAACAACACGGCACTACATGTACTAGCAGTGCAGCCTCCGCCAAGTTCCTTCACTTCCCAAAGCCTCAGTTTGCTCGTCTATGAAAATGGACTTCTGCCGGTTTTGTGAGCTAGGAATGTGCCCGACCATGACTCGGCCTTCGACAAAAGCAGCAGGTGTTATTTTGGCAGAACTTAAATTCTTCATAGGGAGATGTCTGAGAATGGCATCCACATTGGAACACATGATCTGAAAAGGTGGTGGCATTTGTGTTCAAGATGAGAAAGGAAACCAAACAAAAAGCACCCCATCCTAGAATGGGAAGAGAGAATACTAGACGTGACTATAATCTCCTAAGAGACCATGGATACTGAAATATTTATGAATGAAATACTTTGAGATTTGCTTTAAGTTGCTCCAGCAAAAGTGTGGGCAGGGGCGGGGGACCCTGCAATACATGAATTATAAATACTAGATCCTTAAACCTGTCATCAATCACTTGCCTAAAAGGTCATTTTGGGAATACAAAATCTGATCTTCACATTTGCTTGGGACTGAAAAAGGTGCCTGAAATATTGAGAATGTGACTCATGAACTGACTGGAGTATAAACATGATTTATTATTACTTTGCTTGATCTGCTTTCTCACCACCCTCTCGTGTCCCAGTGCTGAAAAGCTGTCTGACAGGGGCTCAAACTTTTTACCTCCATACAATTCCGTTTTCTTTTTAAATTAATGATACCTTTCTACTTCGGAGGTCTCAGATTGAAAACTTCAGATCATGCACCATCACAACCATGGCTGCCGCTCATCAATCTCCTGTATGGCCGGTTCTGTCGGACGCTTGTCAGCTGTGCACTGCTCACTCTCAGAAACACACGCTGACAGAATCCCAAATTATCAGCTGCTCCATTACCCCATACACATGACTTAAATGTGACAGGAGGGAAAAAATGGGCTGCTGGGAGCTGAGGGCAGGGAAGGGAGTGTGACATTAAGTGCAATCAGACCTTTTACCAATCATCATCGACCTCCGAGGTGCCCAGGCCTGTTAGAGAATCACAGGAGTGGAGTGGGAAGGGGTCTTAATGGTCCCCCGTCCAACTCCTCATCCAGAGCAGGATTCTCTTTACAATGACCAAGGTGGCTAATCGCTCAGTCAGTGCATTGTATGGAAATAACTATTAAAGTTCCTCTTCACGCCTGGAAATGAAAGCTGCCCTCATATAAACTCTATCCCATTTTTACAGCAAGCCTTTCTCTCCCCGAACGTTAGCTCCTCCAACTCACCCCACGCAACCCAAGAGTTAACCCAACTATTTGGGCTTTGCTCTACTCTTCCGTCCCCCACCCTATTTGCCAGCCCTGAGCCAGGGACTCCACAATGCCCCAGGCCGGTTGCATGTCTGCTCAATTACCCCAGCCAGGATCCGGATTATCCTTTAGTACTAGGACCCAGCTCCACACTCCAGCTGACAGCCATGGTATCACAGTGGCTTCTGCCCAGGAGTGTCTCCGGCTTCCAACTATGTGCTCCTAATGGTCAGAAGTCACATGGACCTGAGTATAATTTGTGAAGCCAAGAGCTGCCCTACTGACCTTCCAAAACAGACCACCGACTAGAAACTCTAAATTGGAGCCAACTGGTGACAACAATTGCATGAATTATTCTCTAATTCCTCACCATCCCAAATTAGCTCTCCCCTCCCCTTGCCCCACCCCCTCATGCTACCCATCCTCTCAGCCAGTCCTACATTACAGAGGGTGGCTGCAAATAAATTCTGTTCTCTGAAGAGAAGCAAAATACACTAATTTTACTTACCTTAGCAAAGCAATTTTGCTTTGCTTATCAAAATATAATCAATCCTTTCTATCAGACAGCCAACAGGTGTAAAAGTTCCATATAGACAAAACAATAATAGAAAGCTTAGCTGCAGCAGGAGAAAGGGTCCTTTGTCAGGCTCTGTTTCTTTATGAAGCTTGGTGGGCTCTGGGGATAAATCATACTTACGAAGACACACACTGCAGTCGTTGGCACCCTCACTTCTTTACTAGAACCAGGATGAGTATCCGTGTTATCCTGGGGAACTGGAAAGGAAGACACAGAGCGCCTCCTAAGAAGTAACATAAAGGAAAACATCAGGATTGCACAGGCTTACTGTCCACCAAACTCTCAGAAGGGATTCAAAGACATCTTTTATCAATAGCTTCTTTTCCCTTCTAGACCCTCCAAACCACAGAATGATTCCCCAAATCAGAAGCAACCTCACTCAGTGACAACTGGAAAGACAGTCAGCACTTACCTGTACTCTCCTTTTCGCTAACTCATGGACTCCAAAACTCAACACTGAAAAGCAATCCTGAACAACTGCTGCCCCCGTCAATAAACAGCTACAGATGTTCTCAACTTAATGTAACCGCTAGCTCAGAGGGAGCGCGTTGGTATTTTCATAAAACTATTTTAAGATGATTCCTGTGCCTGGTTACAATCATCCTCAGCATACACTTGTGGTCAAGGTGGAGCTGAACACATGCCAAAAGAAAGAGCGACCAGGGCTTGATTACTGTACAGAGCTCAGCCTATTCGCCCGTCTCAGAGGGCTGACAGCGTTCCTAGGAGCATGCAAAGCGTCCTGGTTATTAGCACATGTACACGTGATGAATGGGGTAGTGAAGCGGTGATCAGCATAATTATCAACGACCCACACTTGCATGCTGGGCTAAGAGAGGATAATATTTTCACCTGGCAGCATCAGAAGAGTGATGTCCCAAAAGGGGAGACTCGGACAGACTAAAGGGTAAGGCCAGAGATCAGCACGCAGCGAGATTAAGAGAAAGGAAGTTGAGGAAAAAAGGAAGAAGCTAAATGAAAAGCTGAAATTAAGGCATCTGTATACTCTGCACTGAAATTCTGGCGCACGTTTAAAAAACGACAACAAATCATGTACATGTACTTAGGTATATTTATACACATATTAACAAGGAAAGGTGAAGGTTTTCTAACCTACCCAAAGATATTAGTGATAGAATCCAGAAGGCCTCCAGCAGGCTGCGAGAGTCGCTTACTAAAGAGGAGGGGAGGATAGGTTTAAACCTTAGAAACATTTTGCCCAAATAATCAATCAAAAACAGTCCACAAAAGTACCTGGGAGTGTGTTTCCCATTGAGTTCCCAAACCCCAGCCGAGAAACCCCTCACAGTACTGAACCATCAGAAAGCATTGGGAAGGTAGGAGGGAAAACCCAGCCTTGAAGTTTCAAAAGAAATATGGTTCCCTAGCACTAAATTAACTTCCCTGGAAATAATGCTTTAGACGATGAACTGTCTAAGTGACCTAACGACAACTTCTAGTGGTTAATGACCAATCCCATTCTTTTCATCCTGTTGTGGCAAATTAAAAAAAGAAAAGAAAAAAAATCCTGGAGCCCTAGTAAGAATTACACAGTACGATCTAAACAATCACCCTGCCTAACAAGGTCCATCTTTCAGAAAGCCACTACGCTTTTTTCTGCTTCTCTTCACAGCTGGTGGCGGCACTAAGGGACGGCTAGCCTCCTATTAAGCAGAGGTGACCCGAGAAAGACGGAGACACCCTGGAGCCCGCGAGCCCCATGGCTGAGTGAGCGGGGCTGCACGTTCCAGCTGGGGGTCCGGGGGCGCCGCACCGTTCCCTGGCCCCGCCCACAAGCATGCTGCCGGGCTGCCGCTCGAGCTCTCCGCCCCTGGCACAGCCCGTCTACTCACGCGGCGGCTCTGCTGACGGCCCGCACTGGAGAGGCCTCCTCGGCGTGATCGGAGGTTTCATCCGCAAGGACTTCAATGTCGTCATCCCTGGAAAGAAGGGCAAGAGGCTGAGTCTTTGATTCTGCTCAACAAGAGCTCTGTGATGAGTCTGCAAAGGCCGACCCCAACACCATTTCCTGATCACACATGGCCTATGTGCCTTGGCTGTGACACAGGCGGTCAAGGCTTCTCTGGAGAAACAGGAGCTGCCACCTGAGCAATAGCGTAGAAACAATCTGTTCAAGTCAAATCCAGAAGTCCACCTGAAAATAACTTTAGAAGTGAGCTTTTGCTCTTTTTAGGTCTAACACAGCTCCCATTTGGAAAGCAATGAAATAATGGCTTATTAAGCCTATAATCACATAACCAGTACTAAGGTAGATTTTTCTCATCAGAAGTCTGGTTTGTAGCTAAAGGGCTCCCGCATGCCAACAACTGGACTGCAGCACTCACTAAGAAACAGTTCCCATGAGATGGGCTGAATAACGTAGAGGATAGCTAGGGGCAGCTATGGTGTACAAGAAAATGCCAGGATAGGGAGAAGATCCAAGTCAATAGGAAAATGGACTGCTAAAAGGGCAATGAAGTCAACGGGTACATAAACAACCCAGTTCTAAATATTACTTTAATAGTGAAAGACAGGAAAGCAAAATCTAAACATAATTCATTTTTGCCTCTGGGTATTTGAGGCTTATGTTTAAGCATAACTCTGGGTATTTGCTGTTTCTGACATTTTAGAGAGTCCATTATATTACACATGAGATAATCAAGTCACAGGACCATGCTCCTTTGCTGGTGTTTATCCCACCGGATGCAAAGCTCCTCTGGAATTCCCCTTCCTCCTTGTTTTCCTGGTTGCGGGGAAGGTAAGTAATTATTTTGGTCTTAATGACCTCCTACCGAGTTGCGACCTTCATGGAGGAGTAAAATAATAAAATCTAATAACCCAAGACTTTATTACCAAATGTTTGGATTCATAAGAACTTGAGAGATTTTTCCATGATTAATTATCTGGGTTATGTAAATGTATACTTCAGAACTTGTTACCAAGCAAGTTAAACCAAGTTCAAGCAAATTTATTTTCCTTGGCTATTGATTCTAGGATCCCGTGTAACTGAACCCAGTCTTGGCCAGGATTAGAGGAGAACAAAGGCGGGCCTGAAGACACAGAACAGGCTGGGCTTTCTTCTCTTCTCAGTTGTGGTCTGCGGGTCACTTGTGTCCGCACAAGGGTAACAACAGAACAGCAGAGATGGCAAGAGTAACAAACATGAGCTGAGCCTATGTAAATGGTTTGTTTAAGATAGAGTTGTATAGTTATAAAGGTACTTGGAACAGTGCAAAGGCCCAGGACCACGAGAAAATACCAGCATCTGGTAACGTGTTATCAAAACCTTTCAAAGGTGTTAATGTCCTTTCACCTAGAAACTCTACTTTTAGGGAAGAACAGAGATGAAGAACAGGCCTTTACAGTCAAACACCCTTAGGTTTCCACCCTGTCTCTGCCATTTCCTTTGTGATTTGGGGCAGGATGCTGGACCTTTCTACACCTAGTCACCTGTTTATGCTGGCCAATAACAGGCAGACAAATGATGCTTTTATAAGCTGTTATTTTTAAGGAACCAAATCTCATTTCCAGGTCAACTATTTAGCTACTTTGTAGCTTTGGGCAAATACACCTGAGATTCATTTTCTACATGTGAAGAGTATAGAAATTATGCACATATGCTACATCTAAAGCAAAGGCTTGGTATGAGATTTGTTTTCTTATAAATCAAGACCTTTGTCTGGCAGATGACTCCTGAGTGAATTTAAACCACTCCCCTCCATTTACAAGGAAGCAACCAACATTTAAAAAAGTAGAAGATCATAACTCTAATACTATATTCCAGAATCTATTTCAACGAGGGAGAAGACCCCACATCCTGAACCAGAGCAAAGGGAATTTAGTCACTAAAATACCCACTGCTCTGAAAACAAAGCTTCAAATCTCAGGGAAGACCCTCCACCCAATTCCAGATTAGGAAAAACTCCATATTGACTCAATTGTTTTTGTCCCAGGAGATCCTAGTTTTTACTTAGGCTTCAAAGGTTTGCCCAAGCTCCACTTGAAGCCACAAACCAAGGAGAGAGCAAGAGACAGAACTGCAGCCCAGCATCACACTGCAACAGCTCCAACCAGAGGCAGAAAACAGGTCAGTCTCAACAGGAAAACAGCGAGGCTGTCACTGGTTAAGGGTGGAGGAAGTCAGAATTCACACTCACAGCTAATGAGTATAAACTGGAACAACTTTCTGGAAGGTAATGGGTGTTTTTTATTTTCTGCCCTAAGTCTTTTAGTTATCCTTCTACAATTTGTAAAATGGTTTTATAGAAATAGAATATTATAAGACTATTTCAAAATAGCACATCAAATTACTACGAGCATAGTTTTGATTTGTACATCTCTACTTACTGCTCAACTGGTAGAGGTTCCTTTGCTGCTTCTGCGAGCTCCTTCTGCAGCCGGGCTTGCCGCCTCCTATTTAAAAAAAAAAAAAAAAAAAAGCGCCCACTATTTATGTCTACTTAAAGAAAGCATGGGGTTTTGGCTCTCAAAAAACTACTAGTAACACATTGGGATATTCAATGCACTTAAAGTAACAACTACCCTGGGCAAAGATACCCAAAGTCCCAAATCCACAACTGTAACTTCAGTAAGGACCCTATTATAATGGATTTCAGAGCAAAGCCCTAGGAGGGATTAGAGAGAACAGTGAACCAGCAAGGGAGAAGCCTGCCTGTGGGGACCCAGGGCCTCTCAGGACAGAAACATGCATCAGGTTTATCCAGGGTTAGTCATGGTTGAGACTTAGTTTTCTGAAGTAAACGTTCTCACACTAACATATCAAGAGCATGAATAATAATAAAAATTTACTTGTACCTGGCATGGTTTTATTATTTTACAGAATTTAACTCATTTAACACTTATAACAAACTTTTTGAGGTTAAGTACTATGATTCCCATTTTACAGATGAGGAAACTGAGGTACAGTGAGATTCTTGAGTCATCAAAACGTACAAGGCTTCAGTTTACTAGGGCTGGACACACAAGTCCTGGCTGCAGCAAAATTTTAATGTGGTCAGCAGTCGCTTCCACTCTCTCCCCTCTCAGACCATTTCTGTCTTTCCTTCCCCAGTCCTCAATTCAGGAGCTTCCTAACCTTTAAACCTTGGCCTCCCTCTCTCTTCCATGGCAAGTTCACCTCTATCTGTCATTTTTGCCCTCACACCCCCAACCCAGAACTCTAGCACTGCTACTGAGCTCAGGTCAAGAGTTCTGATGGAATTTTTAAAAATTTTTCTAAATTAAAAAAAAACTTTTCTAAATTTTTAAAAAAGTTTCTGCCATAGTGATAATTCTCAAAATAGGACAAAGTCCTGTAGGTGGCACATCAGAATTTGGGATGGGATGAGGCTCTAGCTTGAAAAAGTACCTTACACTCTTAATCTTATACCTGGAAGAGTCAGTTTTACAGGACAAGTGACAAAAATTACAGGTTAACCAATTTTTCTTAGCTGGAATAGATGACCTATAAACTGTCTTTGAGGGGAAAGCAGAATCTCGGTGCGGGGTGTGTAAGACTCCTCTAAAGGAAAGGCACCTGTCTGCACGGAGTGGGTAAAGGACAGAGCTGGAGTCACGGGGAGAAGAAAACACCCGCAGCCCAGCCTTCGTTACAACAGCCGACAGGAAACGTCCTTCTTTGACGCTGACAGCTTCTTACACAGCAGCCACCGTGCCTGCCTGTGGCGACGCACCCCAGCCTCGTGGTGGGGGGGGGGGGGGCGGAACACAAGCAGCTATTTCAAAAAACAGCGCTCCACGATGACCCAGGTAAACAAAAGCTGCTAGGAGAGGAAGGACATCTAATCTGAGAAACTGGCAGGAAGGGGGAAGGCTTCTAAGGAGGAGGAACTAGTTGAGTCAAGTAACGAAAAGAATCCCCAGGTCCCACACGTGCAATCAGATGGTAATACGTGCAATGGCATATTCCTAGGAAAACATTCCAAGGGACAGAACAAGGGCAGGTATGTAACGTGCCTCACTCCCCATTTTCACTAGAAAGTTTGGGTTGTTCTTGTCCACGGTGATGACCAAGGGCTCTCCCTCTGCATAACCACACGCCTGCCCACTTCTCCCTCAGGCAGGCTCTCAGCCCGAAGCCAAACAACTTCCAGGGAACCCCGGTGTCCTTACCACCCCTAAGCTGCCTAACAGCTCCACATATAAGCCACGCAATTTTACTTAAACATGAGACAGAAAGAATATAAGGACAGCTCACTTTTTCTTAATACAAACTTAAGACGTATATATATTTTGAAAAGACTGCAAAATCTCTGTATGAAAATATCACAATTTCTTCCCCCCACCAAGGGATATACCGCTTCTAATTTTTCACTACTGTGAATAATGGACTATCACAAAATCGTACTTGTGAACGAATCTCATCACTCAGGATGAAGTCCAACAAGTGGGAACCATTTTCAGGTGCCTGCCATCCCCAGGGCCCTCCAGGGGTTAGAGAAACAGCCTTCACAACAGCAATGTGAGGGGCCCATCCCACCTTCCTCCCAACAATCCTTTTTACCAGATTCACTGAGCTCGTCCACTTCTTTTATGAACTATCTATGCTTTACATCCCTCTGTCTGAATGCTCACCTGTTCCTTACTGACTCTATACTAAGGATATATGTTTTATAACAGCATAGCCTATTTGCTTGTTTTATAGTGTTCTTCGATGTTAAGAAACCTACAATTTTTATACAGTCCATTCTTTATTACCATTACTTTTTTTTTTTTTTTGGTGTTTTTTTTTTTTTTTTTACTTTTATTTGCATTTATTTTTTGCGGCATTTATTCCTGGGCCATAAGTTTTTGTTTCTTCAGTTTCTTCGGGGATATCTTTTTCTTCTGGGCAACCTCCCCTTCTGGTTTAGGAACAATCTGTTCTCTTTCAGTAAGGATCATCTCAATGTGGCAGGGAGAGCTCACGTATGGGTTAATCTGACCATGAGCTCTGTAAGTCCTGCGCCGCATCTTGTGGGCTTTGTTCACCTGGATGTGCTCAATGACCAGAGAATCTACATCTAAGCCCTTAAGTTCAGCATTACTCTCAGCATTTTTGAGCATGTGCAGTAAAAATTCAGCACTCTTTTTGGGCCACCAACCCTGTGTCCAGCCTCACTGTTTGGCCTGGGCACACCTACCAACTCCACCACAGTAATGACGGAACAGCACACATTGCTTCTTTAAAGTGACATCCTTCAGATACTTGGTGGCTTTTCGGATATGCATACCCTTAATGGCCTGGGCAGTTTCACAAGTGTTCTTAAAGTGAACACGAAGATCTGAACCTCTTGACTTGCATGATTTTGTGGGGTTTTCTGGGTCAAGTGAATAGCGAACCATTTTGAGAGGTCACCTCAGGCCACTTACTGGAAAAGCTACCATTACTTTTAATGTTTAGAAAGTCCTCCAATACTCCTACTTAGGAATTTTTCATAAAACAAACAGCAGAGAGTAACATTTTTTACTTCTACCTTTTGGTTTCCGTTTTTACACAGATTTCGAAATCTTTTTGCATATATTATTTGGTAGGATTAGGGCTCTTTGTTATTCTTTAAAGCTCTTTCCTATTCCACGTATTTATTCTTTTAGATAAACTACAATAATCTTTTCAAATTCTAAACTACTGATGTGGGGATTTAAAATCAAATGTTCTAATCTTCTGAATTCACTACTAGTGAGGCTGGCCCACGGTCTTCTTGTACACTAGCCAGAGTTTTTGCTATGGGTTGGAATAGTTTTACAAGATGGGGGGGGGGGGGGAGGGGATTATAAGCTTTTTCTAATTCTGGTTTAATTTACACTGTTCAAGCACTAGCTTTTCTCCTTGAAACACGGAAAGAATTCACTGGCAAAAATAGCAACGGGCCAAAGCCCTTTTGGGAGGTAATCCTTTGCTCAGCTGTAAAAGTGTTCTTATAAATGCAAATCTCTTTTATACCCACCATTGCTATTTCTAATTTTGTTAGTGCTTCCTGGTGCCCCCACCCTGTGGTCAGAGCTGCCAGGTTGGTTTCCTTCTTTTCTAAGAACTAGGTTCGACTTTATTAAACAATGGAAATCACTGACTGCCGATTCATCTCCCACCTTGAATCCTTCTCATTCTCTGCATTTAAGCGATTAGCTTCCTGGGCTTTCTCAGCCATCCATCTGGTGACCAGCTCCTGGTTCTCCTCAGTAGTTTTCCTCAGTTTCTCCTCCAGGGCAGTGAAAGTGATCTGCAGGGCATCATATTCATCCTTCAGGGTCTGGTTGGCTCTTTCAAGGTCCTGAAGCTTAGTGCGTAGTTCCAGGCACTCGGTCTCGAGATCAGAGATGGTCTGTAAGCATTCTGCAATTCTGAAAACACGACGGGAGAGGGATACAGCACAAGAGCTGTGTGAGCTTGGGCACCAACAATGACCTCAGCCCTCACAGCAGGCACCTCACTTAGCCAAGCCCAGCCCCAGGGGTTTACAGGACAATCCCATTAATGGAGAGGAAACACCTAGGGCAAAGTTCATCCAGACTATGAATGACTAGTTAAAGTACCTTTCAGAAAAGCAGGATGGGAAGGAAGAGGGAGCTTTTGATGCTGAAATCGAGTAGTAATGGGAGATTAAAAGGAGGCTGGGTATCTTGTGCATTCCACCAGCTCTATCACTCACTGAGTGTGAACGCCTGAGCAGGCTCCCCACCCTTCTAAGCCTCTAGAGAGCCCTCTCTGCGGAGTAAGGGAAAAGGCACAGATGAAACCCAGGCTCCCCTCCAGCTCAAAGATCCTAGGATTGGGAGTCCCTGTTTATCCTGTCCGGTAGGCTTCTCCCAGATCAAGAACAACCCTGCCCACAAACTCATCCCCGTTCCCAAGGGCCGGGCACTCGGCTATCTTGGTCCCATCCCCATCACAGAAGACACCCACTCCCCCAGGCAACGGCCGTGGGGGGAACTGTGAATGCCTCAGGGACACTTCCAAGAGCGAAGCTGACTTCTCAGGGGTGTGCTGGGGCCCTGGAGGACGGAGGGCACTCTTCTTGCCTTTTCCATCCTCAGAGGGTAGAAAAGGACCCCAGCTATGTATGCACAGAAACGAAACTTGTGCTGAGCCCAGTGTGGCTACTGTTTGCCACTGATGACCACTGGCCCCGCTCACGAGAGTACAGTAAAACAGGCAGTGAGATCCCAAGACCAGTCCCGAAGGAAGCGTGCTCTCTACTCACTTGGCTTCATTCATCTGCATCTCCTTGTCCTTCTGCTGCATTTGGTTATTCAGGTCAATCACCAACTGAGCTAACTGGGGGTAAAGAAGAACACTTTCATAAACAAGAGATTTTAGGACCTCAGTTGGAAACTCATAATTGCGGGTTACTTTAAAGAAAAAACAGGTGCCTGTGCGGTGGGGCCGAGGCACCAAGAAGAAACGAGCTGGGTGGCCGAGAGGAGAAGGGCCAGCAGGGCTGCCCTCCCTGTTAAAGGCAGCCTTGGATAGACAAGCAACGCTCCCGGCGACTGCCAGGCTCCTGCTGAGAACGCCTGGCTACCCCTCTACCCCAGCTACCTTTTCTGACTCTTTAGCTGATAATCAATTCAGCTGAAGTGATGGTAAGTTGCGCTTTTTCATAACTTGCCATTAGACCACCACCCAGCGTAAACACAGCCCAGGACTTGATTCTTCCTAATGAATTTTTCTGAAATTGCAGGTTTCACGCTTTATGAAGGTATTAGTTAAGAGTTTCAGTCAATCAAGGAGTAAGCTTCTTTCTTTTTATGTTTCTCCACTTGTACCTTCGTGCCATCTTGGAGCATGACAACCTGGTTATCTCAATGGCTTGCCCGCCTGTTGACAGAGGTCTCGCATCTTTTCTGTTGTTTCATTCCCACAGATAGAGCTGGTGATGCCATATGTAGCCAGGATGGCTGCAAATTCCAGTGGGAGTGCCTGTCCCACCCCCCGACCCCCAAGACAGATGAGGAGAGGAGCTATCTTTACCTCCCCACGTTTCTTGTGTAATTCAGTCAGTTCTTCTTGGTGTTTAATCCTCAGCTGGGCCATTTCTTGCAGCTGACTATCATTCCACGCACCATCATGTCCAGGACTAAATGCCCCAACCAGGCAGATGAAGAGACGTGCAAACAAGAGAAAAAAAATCAGACCCCAGACCCCTTCAATCAGGCACTGGAACAATAACTTTAGAATTTCAAACATGTACATGACAACATAGCCAAGAAAGCAGTTCAGTTCTCCAGGCCAATAGTGTTATAAGTCACTACAAACCTAAAGTAGAAAGTAGGAGAAGTGAGACACAGGGTAAAACCAACCAACCACAACCCATACCACCAGCTGCGTCAGGAATAAAGGATGGGTTCCGGAATAAAGTTCAGGTAAACGGGGAGGAGACAACGAGGCCCACTCACCCGACACGTATCTGAGCGCCGGCTCTGTGCTAGGCACTGTTTTGGTGCCTAGCGGGGAGAAGGCAGGGAACAGGAAGCTCTACAATCGGCTAAGAGTAGACAGACAACAAATGGGTAGATGGATGGAGTCAGGTGGTGAGATGTGCTGTGAAGAAAAACTAAGCAGTGTAAAGAAGGGAACAGAGCGACAGGGCTCCTGTTCCACGTGGGGTAATCAAAGGCATCCCGAGAGGTGACACTTGACTGAAGACTGGAAAGAGTGAGGAACAAGCCATGCGGGCCCGGGGGCGGGGCCCTGTGAGTGGAGGGAACAGCAAGTGTTGGAGAGGCTGGGGGCAAGTGTGACCGCAGCGCCCGGGGCAGGGGGTGCAGGGAGGATCGGGGAGGCCACGCAGAGCCTCGCAGGCCCCCGAGGACTGTGGCTTTTCCTACGCATGACTGGAAGCCGCCGAAGGTTTTGAGCAGAGGAACGACTTATGTTTTGAAAGGATCGCTACAGTTGCTGGGTGGAGAGCACACTGCAGGGGTTAAGGGCAGAAACAGCGGGACCCGTTAGCAAGCTATTACATATTCCAGACTCAGAAAGTGCAGATCAGGACAAGGTGATGGCAGCGGAGGCGGTGAGACGTGGTCAGATCCTAGCTAGATCCACTCTGGAGAGACTGCAGGACTTGCCTTTGAATTGGTTGCGGGGAATGAGAGAAAGACAGGAGTCGAGGATGACTCCAAGGCTTTTGGCCTGAGTGGCTGATCAAAGGTAGGCGTCACCTACTGAGGCAGAAGGACTGGGGCAAGAGGTCGGGGGAGGCCTGAAGAGTGAGTTCACCGTGGACATCCAAGCGGGCATGGCAAGTGGAAACTGCATATTGTTAAGAGTCTGAACTTCAAGTAAAGAGGTCCAAGCTGGAGGCTGACATATAGAAGCTGTCAGCAAACAGATGTATCTAAAGCCATGGACAGAGCTCAGGCCACCTCGAGAGTCAATGGAATTTGGGAAAGTTTGCAGGTGTTTGCATACTATCTCAGAAATAGCAGCAGGTGAACAGAACTGTGGATTTCTAATTCAGGAGAGGGGTCTTGGCTGGAGCTACAGGTGTAAATTATCAGACTACAGTGAGTAGCTGAAACCACTGCCCAGGGAAAGCACACAGATGGAGAAAAGGAAGATGGCTGGCAAACTAGGATGCCACCATCTGAAGCGGGGGCAGGGGCACCATCTATTCCCAATGACCAATAAGAAATAAAGAGGGAAAAGGCAGCGGAATGACGCTCCCTCCGAAATCTACCCTCCATCTCTAAAAGCATTTTTCTTACACGTTCTAAGATACATTAATACTGCATTCTTTGAGGCAACATAGTGCTTCCCCAATCTTGGCCCATGAACTAGAAGCCAAGAGACTAGAAAGCGGCACATAAGGCTTCCCTGGTGGCGCAGTGGTTGAGAACCTGCCTGCCAATGAGGAGGACACGGGTTCGAGCCCTGGTCTGGGAAGATCCCATGTGCCACGGAGCAGCTGGGCCCGTGAGCCACAACTACTGAGCCTGCGCGTCTGGAGCCTGTGCTCCGCAACAAGAGAGGCCACTACGGTGAGAGGCCCGTGCACCGCGATGAAGAGTGGCCCCCGCTTGCCACAACTGGAGAAAGCCCTCGCACAGAAACAAAGACCCAACACAGCCAAAAATAAAAATAAATAAATAAATTAATTAATTAATTAAAAAAAAAAAAGAAAGCAGCACATACCTTATAAGAAACCACCCTAAATTAGGCAGAAGCAGCAACAGGCCTGGGTGATTGACTGCATATGGGGATTAGAAGGAAAAGAAATAATTTTTATCAAATCCCCTTATTTTAATGCAAAGCAATGTGAAATATGCAAAACATAAAACTAGTCTGTTCCTCCAAGGAGCTGAAGAGAATCCTGAGAAAAGGCAAGGATACAGGGCACTCATTCCCTCTGCTCAAAGCCTTTTACCACTTGCAATTTTATTCACAATAAAAGTCAAACTTCTTACAAAAGCCCAATAACAGTGCTTCACTAGGCAGAAAAAAAAGAATCACCTAGAGAGTAGGTTTTAACAGATTCTTGGGCCCCATCCCAGAACGATTCATCAGGTCGACGAAGAAAAGGGTCAATAATCTGCATTTCTAACATGCTTCCGGGTGTCTCGGATAGTTCACAAGGACTGAGTAGCCACTAAAGCAGTGGTTCTTGTATGTTAGAGGTCATCAGAATCACCTAGAGGGTTCTTAAAACAAGACTACTGGGTGCCACCCCTAGAGTTTCTGAAACAGGAGCTCTGGGGTGAGGCCCAACATTCTGCATTTCTAACAAATCTCTGAGGCTGCGGTCTAGCAAGCATACTTAGAAAACTGTTGGAATCAACTGTTTCCCAGGGATGAGTTTCACTTTGATTTATTCAGTAAGCAAAGGGATTAAAACACTTAAGAGAGGAGTCAGATAATTGATGAGATAAAGCTTTTTAAGCACAGTGTGTTTTAAGATTAATTAGAATGGGATGGGCAGGACTTGAGAGCCCAGAAGAGAGAGACAGCAGCCAATTAGATCCCCGTCTTCTGTGAATACCTGTATCCTACTAGCACACACCTCACTGAGCTACTCTCCCTGACGAGGCTCAGGTCCTTGCGAACAAGGACTCTTGGCTTATTCATCTCTGTATCCCAACGCCTGGCCCACACTGCAGTCACAAAATGACTCAGTGAACGAGACCCCTGCCATAGTCTAGGAATGGAAGCATAGATAAGCAACGAAGCTGGTGGCACACAAATGCAAACCAAGGGACAGATGCACAGGACACTGTGGGCAAAGAATCAACAGGCCCGGGTGACTGCAAAGGGGGAGGGGCAGGACACCAAGGGAAAAAGGAATCATAGCTGACTTGTGGAAAATAAGGATACCATTAATAGAAACGAGGCAGTCAGGAAGAGGCCTGACTGTGAACACAAGTTTGCAGGAAGGACGGACTTCCAGTTAAATTACCACCCCAGTGATACTCAGTTAAAAGAATGTTGTATATTTATTTATTGTACCTCTCCAAGCAAATGAGTTTCGCTGACAGATAAAGGATGCAGGAATATAGTCACCAAGAGGCTAACCAGATAGAAATAAAATGTTTCAAGTTTTCAGTTGACTGAATTTAGATGAAAAAGGGCGAAATGGATTCTCTACACCTAAAGTTGACCAGAACACAGCAACTAATATTTTAAATCCTGCAGAAGGCCTCCCAGGACCACAGCTAGGCACCATCTCCTGAATTTTTCTTAAGCAAAAATGGAACCTAGGCCGGGCCATCTGTTCCTCCTTCTACTCCGGTCTGCCTGGAGACCATCTCGCCAGATGAGGAAACACGGGTGGCAAGTAGTTAGCAGATACGGCTATAGGAGTAAATGAAATAAGCTACACCCAGCATTTCTGTTTGTTTCCTAAAATCCTAAATTACCATCAACTTTGTTTTTACAATTGCTAAATGTTAGCTGATATGCAAAAAAGCTTGTAGATTTTAGAGCAATAATGGGTACTGTTCCCATACAAACCACAAAATTTAATATGCAAACGTGATGAACAAATGGAAAAGGAGGACAGTAAGACTCTAGAATGATTCCATTTAAGCCGCTCTGATGAAGTATGGCTTTAAGGTTTTTTTGGACCATGACCCTCAAAAAGAGATAGTTTATATGAATGACCCAAGTAAAGATACTAAACTCCCCACCATGAACACATACTCACATATTTAGTGAAGCAATACTTACCCTTAAAATGCAGATTTCTGCCTAATCTTTCTTAAAAAAAAAAAAAAAGGCTTTCTGCAACCCACTGGTTTGACCGCACACTAAGATACGTGGAAACAACACTGAACTAAAAAGGATCACATAGACCTGTAGCGCTTATGTTTACAGGCCAGTCAATCCTGTACTGACAAGATCTATGTAAATCTGCTCAAGAATGCTTACTTGTCTGATTATTTAGAAAAAGTGAAGCCTGGTAGGCTACAGGAGGAACTGGCCTGGTTACTCGCCTTAAGCAATTTCTCAAGCTCACATCGTACTGATGATGAGCCTTCTAGGTGGGTAGCTACGTACCTTCAAAAAAAAAGTTAAATAGTTAGTTATTTGGCTTCAGAAGTTTTTATTTGAAAGGAACTGACAAGTGGAGCACAAACACAGTACTTGGTTTGCTTCAAAATCAGGGAAGTGACAACTGAACTGAGACAAATTTCAATTAAAAAGGAGACACAAATAATACAGGATAGTTTCAGAATACCTTATCTCATGCCTGTTTGGTATGTCATGCTTTTCAGCTTGTAGCTTATGGGCCAGCACTGAATGAAGATCTGACTTTTCCAGCAACTTGTTATCTAGCAAAGAAAAAAAAAAAGTTTTTACAACCCAGGTATGCTTTATTACTACTTAACATCTTATAAAGATTTGGACCAAAGATATAACCAGAAGATGACTGGGTAGGTTTCACTTTTACGAGGTATCAAAGTACTAGGCACTGTTCTTTACCACCGATTACAGCAATCGTCCAAACTCCAGGAACATGTGCTCCTTAGACGCTTCCTGGCCCAAGCACAGGCAGCCCAGACAAAGGAACCTATGAAAAATCACTGCGAAACGCCCCCGGTGCCCATGCTTTCTACTCCCACAGCTACCTGTTTCTACCTGGGAAAGAGGCAACAAACATACCAAAACACAATGGAAAAGTGAAGTGTTATGCACCTCTACGTAACACAGGAAACCTTTACCTTATTATATTTGGAATTTTTTTTTAAAAGATTTTTTTCATGTGGATCATTTTTTAAAAGTCTTTATTGAATTTGTTACAATACTGCTTCTGTTTTATGTTTTGGTTTTTTGGCTGCGAGGCACGCGGGATCTTAGCTCCCCGACCGGGGATCGAACCCACACCCCCTGCACTGGAAGGCCAAGTCTTAACCACTGGACCGCCAGGGAGTCCCTGGAATATTTAATCTAAGATCAGGGCACTAGGGATACAAATACAAACCAGAGTCCCTGACCTCAAGGAGCTAAAAAAGTGTAATGGGGGTGGGGGTGAAGTATAAAAAGGAAGAGTGAACTTTTACTCATTTTCTCAGATGGTTTCACAGGTGAAGACGACAGACAGTCCAAGCAGAAGGTCTAGAGAGCTGTTCAGTAAGTGGCTAGAAATAAAAGTTTGCACCAACACATGAGAGGGCAGGATGAGAAATTCAGACCTCTTCTTACTGGCAACAGCGAAACAACAGATTTTAAAAGCAGGCAGTGACATGAACAGGTATCATTTAGTAAGAAGTCAAAGATTATTCTGAGGTTCCCTGCTCGTCCAACTGGGTGCAAGATCCTAACAGGCCAGAGAACACAGGAGCAGAGAGCTCAAGGAAGAAAATGAGTCCTTGGAACTTAATAAATGTGACAGGGAACACAGTGCAGAAATTCAAAAGAAAAGTCAGGGCAAGAAATGACATGCATGCAGGGGGCCAGTGAGATCAGAAGTGGAAGGGGGTGCACAAAGCAGAACAAGAAAGTGACCACAGGAAACTTACAGAAAACCCACACCTGACGGTGGCTTTCACAGATCCCAAATGTCTGAGATTAGCGTTGCTTCACAGCAAAAGTTGGAGAGGGTTTATGCTAGTGATTATTCCTTTTAGAATAGCTTATCTTTCCTCTTAAAGAGTTGAGTCCTACTTGTTGATATCTAAAAATGGAAATCCTGGGCAGAAAGAGAAACACTATCTTCATCAATATTAATTTAATAAATTAGCTCAAGAGAACAGGGAAGTGATTCCAACCTTGAATGTTCACCAGTGTCAAAAGGCTCTAATAAGATCTTCAAAATGTTACAGCTAGGTGCCCTGTGATATCGGGTCTTTCAAAGGACATGAGGTATTCAAGAGGGATCCTTCTTAAAAGTTCCTCTCACTCAAAGGCCACCTGCTGTCCCCATAGCCTCTTTTCATCTTTCTCTTCAGGCTCAGAGGCAGGACTGAACAGGGAACTCTGGCTGACTGCTTTGGGAAGCGAGGAATGAAGAGGGAGGCTGTTCCACAGTCAAACCAGAAGTGATCTCCCAAATGTCAATCCCCTGCCTCAACTGCAGATTTTAACAGGCCAAGGTTGTCTTGCCCTCTCGCCCCTCCTCTCCTAGCCCCCGGGCATGCATTACTCACTATAGCTGTTTTAAGACGTGTTCCCTCTCCAGGACTGACCTGTCTTTCGGACTTTCCTCCAACATCCTCCACCCCTTCAAGATGTCCATTTCCAAAGTGCAGAAAAACATTCAATTGTGTCAATTTGATTACAGGCACCTTCCATTTATAGACAATTACGTAGATGGCTTTCAAAGCACTTATATGCACAGCACTGTGTTTATGAAGCAGGCAAGGCGAGCTTCACCCCTATTTTATAGATGCAGCAAACCAGACTTAGGTAAGTGAGGCTGGTAAGGGGAGTGTCATCAGACCTCCAACCCAATTTGACTTTCAGTGTGTATTAGCTTTTAAAGAATAAGCATATGATGAAATACCCGATGACCTGAATTTATGTAACCCATAAGGAATCGTTTCAACAAGGAGTTTCCTGTGCTTCTGGCTTTCTGAAACAGCACTGGGCTGTCAGACTCTAAAGAGTGTAAGGAATTAGCACAGGAGTGGCACATTCATCATCTCCCTTTTCTCCCCATTTTAGTTAAGAGGATGGGCTCAGTGAAAGCAAGGAAGGCTGTTTCTTGGGGGACCCAATGAGAAGGGCAAAAGTGCAAAAAAGTCAGGAGCCATTAAGTCTGTGTCCAAATCCAGGCCCTATCCATTAATCTGCTGTACCTCCCCAGAGAAATGACCTAATCTCTCTCAGTCTCAATTTCCTCATTTGTATAAAGGGCAACAGGACCTGCTTCACAGAATTTTCGGAAAGGCAAAGTGAAACGACACATGCCAAATATTTACGACAGCACTCAAGCTTGTCTCTACCTTAGAATTACTTGGGGATCATCAAGAAATACTGACACCTGTGTCCCACCTCTATTACTGGGGTTTCGTTGGTCTGGGATGTGGCCTGGGCTTTGTAATTTTTTAAAGATCCCCACCTGATTCTAATGTGCAGGTAAGTTCAGGAACCATAAATTTAGCACAATCAGAATTCAATAAAGGGCACCTACTATTACACTGAACTGCATCATCAACATGATTTGAGATTTGCAGGCTTACTTCAAGGGGTAGACGGAACCAGAGGTCCGAAGAGTGCCCCGTTTCTTCCCCCAAATGTGTCGTCAGTTATGGTAAAATGGGGCGGGGGGCAAGGAAATGCTCTTTAGAAAGCATCTAAGGGCACAAACACTTTTGTACTCAAATTGCAGCAGCGGGGGTGGGTGTGGGCCACCTCTTTCACACTGAAGTTTTCAACAACAGTAAAGACTGTGATGTCCCAACTAAAAAGTACGTTAAGACTCAAGATGTGTAATATGTAATAGTCACAGAACACCAAGGTGGAGGAAGAACAACAGATCTTCAGGAGTGAAAGGCAAACATTTCACTACACTCTGAAGACGACGGTAACGGAACGAGTTACTGCTTAAAGTCAGTGCCCGTTTTCAGTAACACGATGCCCGAAACAGGATGTTTCTGGAACCGGCCTATTTAAGTACACAAGCATTGTGTGAGCTGCTGGAATTTACAAACACAGACGTGAACGGTGCCTGCCCGTAAACAATACCCAATTGAGGAGGAAAACCCACCACAGTCACACCCAAGAATAAAGTGAAAGAGGAAAAGATCTAAAAAGGCGTTTGGGGGTCCAAGGCGCTGGGTACCCGGGGCGGCCTCAAGGCGCGCGGGCGGCGCGGCCTCGGGTTCCCGCTGGCGCCCCGCATGCCACGGCTGGGCCCGCCCGCCCGCCCGCTCGCTCCCGGGGCCCGCCAGCCGCTCACACTGCAGGATGATCTCTTCGAACGCCTGCCTCTGCAGCCGGTCCCGGCGCCTCAACTCCTCCGAGATGTGGCGCTTCCAGCGGGGGAAGACGGCGGCGCGGAGGCCCGACGACATGTCGCGCGCTGCCCCGGCGCCTTAGCGCCGCCGGTTCGCACGGGGGCTGGCGGCCGCGGCCCGCACCATGAGGCAACCAGCGGGCGCGGGAGGACCAGCAGCCCCAGGGTTCAGGTCCACGAACAGGCCTCCCCCGATGCCATCCAGGACGGACTTCCGGCTCCTGACGGAAATGGCTTTGGACAGAGCCAGAAAGCCCGCCTCCTCGTCCGACGTCTTACGCCACACGCACGCACGTGTCCGGCGCCGACTCAGGGCGCTGGCTGATGATAGCATCCCGGGGCCGGAAGTGCCGGCAGCAGAGATGCGGCCGCTAGGAGGCGCGCGGCCCACGTTGGAGGCTCGGCCTTGCGGGGTCGGGGGCGGAGGAAGGAAAACGCAAAAGGGAGGCTTCCGCCCACCTGCTGTTTCCTTTGCTTGCTTTTCCCCGTTTTATATTTTCTTTCTTAGCCTGCCTCCGTTTTCTTCATGTCAGTTTACAAGCAGAAGTAAACTCCCCACATGGTAGCTGTGTGACTATAGATGAGTGACAGCATCCCTAAGCCTCAGTTTCCTAATCTGTAAAATGGGGAAGATCCCTAAACCGGGAAGGAATGATACCTATCCCACAGCATTGTCGTGAGGATTAAAAGTAATAACCTATATAATGCAATTCACACTGTGCCTGTACATAGTAAGCCTAACCTTACCTAGACACTTGGTATCCTTCGAAGTCCTAACCAAAGATTGGTTGCTTTAAGCAAGAGCAACCCATTGACCTTAGAAAAAGGTTTTTTGCAATAAAGAAATGGAATGCAAAGAACCGCTAAAGAAAATGCGAATAGATTAGCTATGTAAATCATTAGAAGCCTAGAAATTATCTATGACCTAAAAGTAAATGGGTCCTTAGAAGGTCATTTAAGGGTTAGGGTACAAACAGGATTTTGAAAGAGAAAAAGGACAGTTTGCCAGTAGATGAAAGCGGAAGATGAAAGACAGACTTGGGAGAAGATGACATCTATCAACTCAGTAGAATGGGAAACCTTGGTCTGTAGTAGAATCATCTGAGTTCCATCTGCATTTAACAAGTTAGTAAATTTATTGCATGAAAATGGAGCCGGACAAAATAGGAGGCAGAAGAGAGGAAAGGAATGTCAGAATCTGCCTTCTCTTTCAATGTGTCTCAAGTCCAGAGGAAGATCCTTCACAGACAGATAAGAAGGCCTTTCCTCTCCTGTGGAGCCCAGGAGTAGGACAGTTAGGATTCTAGAGCTGCAAAGATATTTTGTCAGCAGCCAGTACTGAGTGATCTGAATTTGTGGGAAAGACCCATGGGGATCAGAAATAGAAGGGACTTCCTCACACACTGAAGCAAATGAAGAAGCAGGTTCTGAAAGTCACGAAGAATGCCTCTAAATGTAACAGTGGTATCAACCTCAAAAGAGCCTAGCATCAAATCTTGACAGTTGAATATGCTGATTTCCCAGAAAAGATGATGATTAAAACATGTTAACAAATTTGCAGAACCAGCAATTCCCCTTACAGGAATGTATGTCAACAAATATTTGGACAAATGCCCACATAGAGAAAACTGTCACAGCATTGTTAGTAATACTGGAGAGTTGGGAAAAATCTATTGATTTCCACGAATGAGAGTTAAATTACTGTATATTTATTGTTCAAAAAAGTTCATAATAAAAGGAGTATATGATATAAATCTAATTGATGTAAAATTAGTATGTCCCTGGATCCTCATAGGCAAAGTTTGTTGAATGAATAGAGAATATAATTTCTAAACTAAGGATACTAAGCTCTGTAGGTCTGCCCTCTCCCTACCCGGCCAGCTTTGTCCAGTGAGCACTGCAGCCTCCGTGGGCCCTCCTCCTCTCTTCTGCTCACATGCTCCCTCCCAGTGCAGGGCCTTTGGATTCACTGTGCTTCTGTTGGGCAAACCCTTCCCTTCTGACCTTTCTGAGTTAATTCCTATGAGTTAATTCTCAGCTCAGTAGTCACTTCCTCACAACCTTCAAGTAACAGACCTTCACAACTAGGTCAGATCACCCAATGACACGTGGACCTCTCAGTTCTAGCATTTATCAAAGTTGCAGCTTCGCATGTTTTTTATCATTACTTGCTTAAGGCGTGTCTCCCCGCCACAGACTGTAACCTCCACAGCAAGAGCCGTTCTGTCTTTGTTCATCATTTTACCTCCAGCAAGGGTGTGAAGTCTTTCATATATTAGGTGCTCAGTAAATGTTGTTTAATTAATGAATGGAATATATGAAAATATTTTCTCTGGGAAGTAGCATTGCTGGTGTTCTTTTGTTGTATGTATTTTCTATATCTTATATGCATTTTCTAATTGTTATCCATTATATATGTACTATATATGCAAGAAAAAGTTATAGAAACGAACATAGATTTATTGATAAAACCATTTCTTCAGCAGAGTGCTAGGTTCTGTGGGAGATAACTAATAAGTGGGAACACTTCTAACAACATTATGGGCCGTGTACTCTTCTGAATATTTCACGTGTTGTCACTCTCTTAATCCTCACAACAACCCTACTCAGTAAGGTAGTTATTAGCTACTCTTAGCATCTTTATCCTCATTTACATATGAGGAATCTGAGGCCCGCAGGGGTAAGTCACTGGCCTGAGCACACCTGGCTATTTATTGGCGAGACCTGGCTTCAAACACAGGCCGTTTGACTCTATCGTCTGTGACTTAACTACGGCACTCCATTGTGCAGTTTCTGTTTCTGCTGACATTGTAGTTTGGCTCAACTAGAATATGTAAAACAAAGAATAATTTGAAATGATTTGAAATCAGTTCCTAAATTAGCCAATAGGGAAGGCATCCCGGGCAAAGAGCAAAGTCAGCAAAGTCAGTGGTTCGGAAGCCTCAGGTGTGTTCCTGGGACCCTGAGGGGAATGGCTGGAGGGAGGATGAGTAATGAGTAATAGGAAGGAGGAGGAAATGAGCTTGTCTGAATATTCCGCAGACAAATTATGAATCTTAAAAGAAGCGTTTTTATTTGTTCTGGTAAATACTGAGTGTGTAAAGGATGCAGCATGCTTTGCTGGATAGCGATATCTATGAAATGGATTCTGACTGCCTGTAATGGATGTAAGATACATGTGAAGTGGTGCTCCAGTTCTGAGGAACTCAAGTGCAACCTTCCAAGAATTGTCCTATTTACTTCTGTCCTTTCCCTTTTGGTCCCCCTGCTTTCCTTTATCTTTCAATCAGCAAGTGGTCAAACAGCTGGGTCCTGGTGTGGGTCAGGCACAGGGTGAGCACTGCCTGGAAACAAAGATGGCCAGACTTGGATCCTGACCTCAAGGAGCTCACTCCTCAGGAAGGGAGATCTGAATGTGATTATTTATGAATGTAAGGAATTATAAAGTAAAAAAGACCCAGCCAGCGCCCAGGGCTTTTGATTCTCTTCTGTTCTTTTTTTCTCTTGCTTTTATTCTTTTTTAAAAATATAATTTCCTGTTTTAAAAAAATATGGCTCGATCTTTATTCTTTATTTCCGCTCCTTTTCAGCTGTTCTCAAAATTAGATCACTAAAAATGAAAGTAAGATAAGCTAACCATGTTCCCGTGTTAACTGTCTGCTGTAACCTAGTAAACCTAGTGACTGCTGGAGTAAATGAAAGGATAGCCAAGAATCCAACCGACGTGGATTTTCAGACACACCGATGATCCCTCCAAATGTCGCATTTTTGGCGCTCGACGTTTTTACCCCTTGGCTTTTCTTTGTTCCCTTTAGTGTTATTGTATTTGCAGACATATGAATAAATACCACCTGACATTTCCATGATAAAGACTCTCTGTGCACGTGGGGTAAAACCCATACAGGTCTCGTCACCCACGCCATATATATGTTGACACTTAGATTTCACATTTTAAAAATGACTGTCTGACGTGGGTATTATCCCTGTACCCCAATACAAGCATTATAGTAAAGTTTAACTTTCTTAGAGAAAGTCCTTGTTATCCCTTCTATAAATTGACAGCCAATCATCTGGAATGGTGGCTGGAGTATTCAACATGGCACATCTAACAAGCTGGGACAATGGCTAGAGAGAGAGTGTCTCTGTGGGAAGTTATCTCCCTTGGTTTGCCTCTTTGCTCTTTAAAGAGATGATAAAATTTCTCCCAGACACTACTGCCCTCTCCTACTATGAATAATACCTAATGTTAAATGAGTGATTTTTGCATGCCAGGCACTTTGCTCAACATGGATTAACTTATTTAGTTCTCAAAACACTACAACGTAGGTACTATTAGTATGTCCTTTTGCAGATGAGGAAACTGACACGCAGAGGTCAAGTAGCTTGTCTGATGTCACAGAGTTAGTAAGAGGCAGAACTCGGTTTCAGTCGAGGAAGGCTGGTGCCAGAACCCAGCCATATAACCATATGTCCCTCTGCTGTGTATCAGGGTATAAAGGTTCTGGCTGTTTTTTTGTTTTGTTTTTGTTTTTTGTTTTTTAGGATGAGATAGAGTATCAGAATGCTTTTGATTGCAAGCAATAGAAGTGCAATTCGAGCTTCCTTAAGGGAAAGGGGAGGTTACATGGATATGGGGTGTTGCATCAGGCTGGCAGCAGGGATGTGGCTGGACTGGGACCCAGATGCAGATCCTGTCAGAATGCTCAGCTCTTTGCCTCTGCCTCCCTCTGTAAGTTGCTGCCTCCTTTGTCTTGTGGTCCAGCTCTTTTTGTCCAGCTCCTCCAGCATCTCCACAGTACAAGCCAGCGGCAGACCAAGCTGGCATATCCAAGTCCCAGGTCTAATAAACTTCTGGGAGAGGGGACTTCCATGGTGGTACAGTGGTTGGGAGTCTGCCTGCCAATGCAGGGGACATGGGTTCGCTCCCTGGTCCGGGAGGATCCCGCATGCCGCGGAGCAACTAAGCCTGTACGCCACAACTACTGAGGCCTGCGCGCCTGGAGCCCGTGCTCCGCAACGAGAGAGGCCGCTGCAGTGAGGCCCGTGCACCTCAACAAGGAGTGGCCCCCGCTCGCAGCAAGTGGAGAAAGCCTGTGTGCAACAATGAAGACCCAACGCAGCCAAAAATAAATAAATAAAGTATAAATAAATGTTAAAAGACAAAAAAAAAAAAACCCCAAATAACTTAAAAAAAAAATTCTGGGAGAGGAGGCTACTGGACTAGCAGGGGCCCGTATCTAATAATCTATGTGGCAAAGAGGCGGGGTCAGTCTTCTAGGGTGGTTCCCTCTGGATGGAGGGGAAGGGACAGGTCCCAGGAGAAGGTAGGTGTAGAACACGTCTGTTCAGACTGTTGAAAGTTCAAACTTATTAAGTAGATCTTAAATGTTCTCCCCTCCCCCATCCTTTTATTAACACATCCACCCTCCTGACTATAGTCACGGGTTTTCCTTGCCCCATCGTGCAAGAAACTGGTCCCAAGGGTGGGCATAGGAACCCTTGCCCATCACTGTCCTCCACAGGAATTTTTAAACTGGATCTGGGAGAGAGGGGCCCTTTTTCTCCTTTCGTTAGGAAGTGAGGCCATGCATGGCCATGCTAGTGGCCATGTCCCCTCCCAGGTCTCATGAAAAGTTTAGCCTGAAAAAAATGGAGCAAACACACAGGGAGAAGAGGAGACGAGAAACCAAAAATTCTGATGGCATTAGTGTCCCTGGTTCCCGCCAGTCCTGAAAGCAGCCCAGCCCTACTTTCCCAGTCTGGTTACATGAGCGAATACATTCCTGTGTTTCACTAAAGCTGGTTTACTCTGGGTTTTTATTTTCTCTTGCCACCCAAGAAACCTGATATTTTGTTTGTTGGTTTGTTTGTTTTGGCCACGCCGTGCAGCTTGCAGGATCTTCGTTCCCAGACCAGGGATTGAACCCGTGTCCCCTGCAGTGTAAGAGCAGAGTCCTAACCAGTGGACTGCCAGGGAATTCCCAAGAATCCTGATTAAGACAGCAGACCAGCCCAAGAAAACACTAGGGCTGGGCAGACAGAATGGTAGTGTCCCCACAGGTGGTCACTAAGGCTGGGTTTTCCACTTTAAAATCTTGACAAAAGGAGGAAGGTCAACCCACACTTCTCACCATGCATGTTTTGTGTTCATCAGCAATCCATTTCCAAATTTTTGGGGAAAAGTTTCTGGATCTGAGATCTCATGAACGTCTAAGTGAAGCTCTGTTCTAAATAATAGTGTCTGCTGGTCAGAGAAAATTTTAATAACCTCAAGGTGATTAGAGTCAGCCTGGGGATATTAGAAAATACTGTTGCCATATGTTAGAACTGTATTGCCATTTCCTCCTCAACAGAAAGTGAAGGGACACTATTTCGAAAAGCACCGTTTCGATGACTCATGGGATATTAATAGTTTTTCAGAGAGTTTAACCACCACTGCATTCTCATGCAGTAGAACCACGTAGAAAGCACACAGCAGTGGAATAGTATTTTGATTAAATAACTAAATAAATATTGCATATCATGAGATGGGGTCCCTTGTTGAGGCATCAAGTGGACGTTCTGTCTTTAAAAAGGCCAACAGTTGGAGCAGCCGTGTGTTGAACTTGCTCTGCAAATCCGGATGCCCAGACAATTTGCTTTTGGGAGGCTGATCCCCAAACAAGGAGGGGCCAGCCAGGGATGCAGCGTCCTGCAGAGACGGGGCTCAGGGCTGGCCACCCTGTCTGCTGTGTGACTGCACACACTTCCCAGTTTTTGGTTCTGAACCTCTTCTTTCCAATAAGGACATTTTTCTATGCCAGATCATGCACCGGACCTCAGTCTCTTAAGCTTCCCCACAACCAAATGTTCCTTGCACAGCTCCCTTAATTTTGTCAAAGAGTATGCTGGATCAATGGCTTCTCCAGTGGCCTGGGTAATCCCAGCACAGCCCTCGTTCTCCTGGAGGTGTGGGGCAGTCCAGTCCAGGCAGAATTGTCTGGCCATGAAATACACCTAGGAAACCATTCAATTGGCCTTCCCAACAGGTTCATGTGATCCGGTCCAGCCCTTACATTGTCTGCATTGAGGTGGAGGGTCAGGGGTGTCCTCTCTGGCCTTTCCAACACGGCCCTGTGATTCCCGCGGGCCTGGGCCTTGCCCTAGACCTTGGGGCTGCACCGTGTGATCACACCTTGGGGGCAGAGTGGCCCTCACCCTCTCCGCCTCTCCCTTACACAACCTATCCCCCTCCCTCTCTCTCTCCCTCCCTCTAGTTTTCTTAGCTCTCTTTCCCTCTTTTCCCTCAAGGCCCCATCTCTTTGGTGTCCAGTATGAGCTCCAACCCTGTGATGGTTATGTCAGCCACTCTGCGCTCCATCCATTTCCTGTCAGTCAGGGGGTGTGTGTGGGGGGGTGTTGGAGGCAAGAGTGAATGACCCTCTGGTCTGGCTGGGAAGGGGGGTGGTAGGGATGGATCTAAAAGACAATCAGATCTTTGATTCTTGCTGGTGCCTCTCCGGTGCCTTATTAAACCATAAGATTATTGGGACTTCCCTGGCGGTCCAGTGGTTAGGACTCTGAGCTTCTACTGCAGAGGGCAGAGGTTCAATTCCTGGTCAGGGAACTAAGATCCCACATGCCGAACGTCGTGGCCAAAAGGAAAAAAAAACTGTAAGATTATTTTTCTTTTCTCAGGTCTTGGCTTCTGTTACAGAAGCCCTGCCCCCACCCCACACCCATTACTGTAACCTTAAAAGTTACCTGCTTCAGGGCTTCCCTGGTGGCACAGTGGTTAAGAATCCGCCTGCCAATGCAGGGGACAAGGGTTCGAGCCCTGGTCTGGGAAGATCCCACATGCTGCGGAGCAACTAAGCCCGTGCGCCACAACTACTGAGCCTGCGCTCTAGAGCCCGCGAGCCACAACTACTGAGCCCCTGTGCCACAACTACTGAGGCCCGTGTGCCTAGAGCCCGTGTTCCGCAACAAGAGAAGCCACCGCAATGAGAAGCCCGCGCACCACAACGAAGAGTAGCCCCCGCTTGCCGCAACTAGAGAAAGCCCGCGCACAGCAACGAAGACCCAACGCAGCCAAAAATAAAAATAAAACTAAAAAAAAAAAAAGTTACCTGCTTCAGGAAGTGAGGAGTGGACAGGGAAGTGAGGAGTGGACAGGAGGAAAAGGAAAACACTCATTCTCTCATGCAAGCAAGAATTAAAGTAAGATGCAGTAAGTCTGAGTGTCAGTGGACTAATTTACAAGGGGATTTAGAATGACAAGCAGCCTTAAGTCAACATTCTTGTGTCAGCAGTACTCCCCCACTTGTGGAAGTTAGGAGGATTTCAGCTGCAAACAACCGAAACCTTAACTTGTAATTTAAACCAAGGGGGGGTCAGCAAAATATGGCAGGTGGGCCAAATCCAGCCTATTTGTTTTTGTGAGGCCTTCAGGCTAAGGAGAGTTTTTGCATTCTTAAAATAAAGAAGGCCTGTGTGTTGGCCTTGAACTTATGCCCTTCAGATCTCCTACTGGGGAATCAAAATTGACTGACAGCCCTTGCTGCTGCTCTCTGAATCCACTGCTGCAATAAAGCCATGTCCACCTTTCTGATGGAAGCCTCAACCAGGGACCAAGCACAGCAGGGGAACTAAGACAAGGTCACTCTGGAGACGTGTGAGACTCCTCTGACTTTGCCTCAAGGACACTGTTATGGACTAAATCTTGTGTCCTCCCAAAATTCATGCATTGAAGCCCTAACCCCCAATGTGACGGTATTAGGAGGTAGGACTTTTGGGGAGTGATTAAGTCAGGAGGGTGGAGCCCCTGTGAATGGGATTAGTGCCCTCATAAGAAGAGACACCTGAGAGATGATCTGTCTCTGCCAGGCCGTCTGCAAACCAGGAAGAGGGCTCTCACCAGACATAGAAACTTTTGCCACATAGATCTTGGACTTCCTGGCCTCCAGACTGTGAAGAATAAATATCTGTTATTTAGCCCCCAGTCTGTGGTATCTTGTTAAAGAGGCCCGAGCTGATTAAGACAGACGCCCTATCAGCCCTGCTGAAACTTTGCTAGAACTCACTGCAGGCTGAGGGCCTTCCTTCCCAACCTCCCTTCCTCCCTCTCTCCTTCCCAGGGTCTGGCCTGCACGTGGTCTGACAGCTCTCCTACCCTCATCCAGAGACCCCCATTCCTCCATCTCCCCTCCCAGGTGTCTCCCTCAGTAAATCTGTCACATCTAATCCTGCCTTGGCATGTGCTTGTCAGGGAACCAGAGGTTGTGATGAAACCCAAGTACCAGGAGAGGATGGGAGAAGGAGGAGCTGCCAGCTCTGCTATAGACATTTTGGGGGTCCTGATCCCCCCAAGTCTAATTGCTTTCCCTCTAATAACATCATGGGTCTGGATGCCTATGTTTCCACCACGGGACTGGACCTATCTGACCCATCGCTCTTTGGAGCAGCTGTGGACACCCAAGATGGGGCAGATTCCTCTTCCAGGGGTCCAGGCATGGGGAGCTGGACTTCAGGGTTGGAACAGCTACGTGGAGCCAAGGCAAAGCCAGGGAGACCAGGAAGGAGAGGGGAGCAAGGAAAGTGGGCAGAGGAAACGTCTGGGGAAGACCAGGGCCAGGGAGGAGCCTCACTCCCCACGCCGCCATGTGTCTGAGTCTGCACGTCATCAGCGCTCCCTGGCCTCTCCCATTGCTCCATCTCCACCTGTAGCTCGTTTCTCTTCCTTGTAAGCAGAGAGCCTTGACTACAGTGGAAATTTAGAATTCGACAGCCAGAAAACCCCTTAAACATAATTTTATGGCAGAGGCTCAAAGCAGGGAATTCCCTCCTGGTCCTGTCTGCCTTTGCCAGGATCTGAGGGAATGAACCAAGCGCTGCTGCAGGTCCTGGGTCTGGAGTAAGGGGGCTCCTAGCAGGGGGAAGACGGCCTTGCTGTGTCCTTTCTCAGGCCCGGATTCATGACTGGGGAGGTGACAGCCCCTCATGCTGTAACGTGGGGGGCCTACCTGCCCTCTCTGCCAGACCCCAGGTGACTTCTCACACGAGGGCCATGAAGGCAGGTCTCCTGTGGTGGGGTGGGGGTGAATGGAATCGTCTCCGCTCCTCCCCAGCAATCCTGCATTCCCATCTGCTGTGATTTCACAGCATCTCCAAAATCGATGGGCGGGAATTTGCTTCACCTTTGGGTAACTAAATAGCCCATTTCTATTAATTTTTCCAAAGTAAATGAAGTCTGGGTAAATACTTTCATGGAGTAATCAGGGAACACCTCTGCTGCACAGGCTCTGCCTCCAGAAACTGGGAACTGCCAACAACCTTTTAAGCAGCTTTTCCGCTAAAAATTTAAAAAACAAAAACTTGGGACTTCCCTGGCGGTCCAGTGGTTAAGACTCCACGCTTCCACTGCAGGGGTCTCGGGTTCGATCCCTGGTCGGGGAACTAAGATTCCACATGCGGCACTGCGTGGCCAAATGATAAAGAAAAAAACCCCCAAAACACCCTTAAATCCCATTTTGGGTGAGCACTTGTTTTATGGGCTGAAGCTATTTTTTTTTTTAATAGCGAAAACTTTTATATTTAGAATTAACCACCTGGACTCAGTTTAGATGATCCTAATTTTGTTGGCAACACCCAAAGCATCATAGTCAGGAGCCGGTCGAACATATACCTACCTTCTTCTAACCATGAGGCTTGATCAGGGTGTTGACCTTAGCCATGTGGATGTCATAGAGCTTCTTCACAGCCTGTTTAATTTGGTGCTTGTTGGCCTTGACATCCACAATGAACACCAGTGCGTTGTTGTCTTCTATTTTCTTCATGGCTGACTCCGTGGTGAGGGAAACGTGATGACGGCATAGTGGTCAAGCTTGTTTCTCCTAGGGGTGCTCTTCAGAGGATATTTGGGCCACCTCCTGAGCTGCAGTGTTTTCAGGTGTCAGAAGGTGGGTGATGCCCGGATCTCCTTTTTTTTTTTTTAATAAATTTATTTATTTATTTATTTTTTATGGCTGCGTTGGGTCTTCGTTGCTGCATGTGGATTTTCTCTAGTTGCAGTGAGTGGGGGCTACTCTTCATTGTGGTGCACGGGCTTCTCATTGTCGTGGCTTCTCTTGTTGTGGAGCATGGACTGTAGGCATGCGGGCTTCAGTAGTTGTGGCTCGCGGGCTCAGTAGCTGTGGCTCGCGGGCTCTAGAGTGCAGGCTCAGTAGTTGTGGCACACGGGGTTAGTTGCTCTGTGGCATGTGGGATCTTCCCAGACCAGGGCTTGAACCCGTGTCCCCTGCATTGGCAGGCAGATTCTTAACCACTGTGCCACCGGGGAAGTTCCCAGGGAATTTTTTGTTTTTTGTTTTTTTCTCATTAATTTTCACTTTATTCGTTTGAAATTTGTGATCATATCCATAAGACATAAGAGTCCTTTTTGCTGAGGCTACAAAACGAACACATCCTGTCTATTGATTCATGTTTTTTTTTCTTTTTTTTAAAATTAATTTTAATTGGAGTATAGTTGCTTTACAATATTGTGTTAGTTTCTACCGTACAGCAAAGTGGATCAGCTATACGTATACATATATCCCCCCTTTTTTGGATTTCCTTCCCATTTAGGTTACCACAGAGCACTGAGTAGAGTTCCCTGAGCTATACAGTAGGTTCTCATTAGTTATCTATTTTATACATAGTATAAATAGTGTGTATATGTCAATGCCAATCTCCCAATTCATTGCACCCCCGCCCCTTTCCACAGAGAATTTTTTACAATGTTGTTTTGAATTCTGAATTTCTGAATTTTGAAAATAAAATTTATTAACATGGCTCCAAGTTAATAAGAGCCATGCACAGGGGAAGGTTGTGGAACTATTGGAAATATGATTCAACAGTCAGAAGCACATGAAAGCAGCAAATACAACTATGAAACTAAATACCAGTGATCTATTTGTTGGGCCGCAGGGTAAATGTGACAAAAGTTGTCCTTGCACATAAACACACACACACACACACACACACACAATGTTTTCTGAAGTCTGTCTCTGCGTATTTGACATTTGCATCCGAGGTGGGATGATTTGCATATTTTGATGCTGGGTTCAGATCTATTATCCAACTCATGGGCAAAGTCAAGTTAAATGTAGAAAATGTGTACGTGACATTTCAGCCTGAGTTAACAGAATATATTTTTGACAGAGTAAATGACCTTTCATCACACAATTATGTGGGGATTTATAAAATGTCTTAGGGACCTGAAAACACACTTGTTATCAGAAGTACATTTTACTGACAGGTTTGTTAAAGAAAATGTGTCCTAGTGATAGAAAGTTAAACCAAAGAGAAATTTTGAGGGAATCTATCAGCATCTTACCCAAGGAATCTACTTCTCTTCTTTCCTCTTCCTGGCATTTTAGTCCTGCTATAAACCCCTGTGGTTGGTTTCAAAAGGCTCTTCCCCGCCTGAATTTTTGATTATTTTAGTAGGATTGGGTTCCACCAGGGTTCTGACTCTCGTAGGTCAAAGGTTATGAAGAGAGCAAAGTCTTTAAATACTTCTGGCCATATAACTTTCCATAGGCTTTTACCACTTTATACTTCCATCCATGTGTAGAACCATTTCTTTGCCAGTTTTGGTAGTACAATAGAAAAAAAAAAAGCGAAAAATGAAAAAAAACTTTGCTATTTGATAGATGACAATCGTATTTGACTGTTGCTTTAATTTGGTAAAATTGAACTTTTTCCCATCTATTTGTTTACTCATGATTCATTCCCTTTTGGGTAATCTCTATCTAAATCTTTTGCCCATTTCGTCCAGGCAAGGAATAAACAATTTCCTGTGAATTCTTTGGGGGGAAGGTCAGGAAGAGATGATTAAAAAAATTTTTTTTCACGATTTGTCCAAGATCTCTTCTTTCTAAGGCAGATAGGATGTGGTGGACCTGGTCACTGAACTAATGAGAGTGTGCACATTAGCATGCATCTTCTAAGGAAGTTGTAAAAATTCCTCATTTTGTATCTATGAAGCATTGTCATATCTGAGTGTTTCCATATCTTAGCATTTCCATACCTTTGGATGAAAAGTTCTGCTAACTAAGGTATTATCATCAGGGTGGTCTTCTGAGGGAGAATAAGACAAAGTTATTTCAGAAGTACCAGTAGTAGCCTAGTAAGTCCTCCACTACAGCAACCGTATTGGGCAGACAGCTTTGAGCAGCCACACAGAGCACATTGTAATGACCACTTTGCATTCATTTGGACACGAAGATGGAGGTGGTGGTACCCCTCTTGTAGGACCCAAGATGCACCCTACTGGATTGGCTACTGTGCTTTTAGACCATCTTTTCTTTGGAGTCTTGACCTCCTCTCTTCTTTTGGTCTGGGTCCCTTTGTGACTTCAATAATTAACTCAACAAGCATTGATTAAGTGCCTTGCATATGCCAGGCGGTATTCTCGGGGCTAAAGCTAGACCAGTATTTCTGCCCTTAAAGAGCTTCCATTCTAATGGGAGATACGGACCATAGGAAAACTGAACGTATGAAAGAAGTAAGTTATGTATGTCTGAGGGTGATGAGAGCTGTGAACAAAAGGAAAGAGTGGAGCAGAGTCAGGGTGCTGGTGAGGGGGTGGAGGTGCAGTCTGAACATCAGTAAGGTGGCCAGGGTGGCCAGTGTGGACCTCATTGAGAAGG
Organism: Eschrichtius robustus; assembly: GCF_028021215.1. Taxonomy (NCBI): domain Eukaryota; kingdom Metazoa; phylum Chordata; class Mammalia; order Artiodactyla; family Eschrichtiidae; genus Eschrichtius; species Eschrichtius robustus. The sequence continues at coordinate 7,050,970 of NC_090828.1, forward strand.
TGAGGTTTTAGCAAAGACCTGACAGAGGGGAGGGAGTCTGCTAAAAGGTTATCTGGGGGAAGAGCATCCCGGCAGAGGGCTCAGCTGGAGCAGGCCCTGTAGCAGGTGCATTTGGAGCCCACCTGGTCCTCTGCAGCAGTCAGTGCAGCCCGTGTTGAAGTGGGTGTTGACAGCAAAAGGCTCACAACTGTCCCCTTCTCTGGAGGACTGCCCTCGGCTGACCAGAGCCAGCTCCCCTCCAAGAGATGCCTAGAAGGTGGGCAATGACTAACTGATAGGAGGGGGCATGGGTGCCCAGTGCCCTTGCCTTTGAACAGGACACTCTCTGTGATGCAATATATCTTCCGGAGTGCCCCATGGGACAGACTGAGGACAGACTTCTCCAAAAACTACAATTCTGCCTAACTTCTTCCCCTGACCTATCCTCGTTTCCTCAATGCCTATCCTGATGTCTGGATTGAGAGCATTTTGTCAATAAATTGCTGGCACAAGAATCCCAGTCTCAGGCTCTGCTTCTAGGGAACCCAGCCTAAGACAGCCCTAAGGCCATAGCTTGGCAAAAACCAGCAGGGAAGCCATTGTGGCTAGAGCATACCTCCCTGAGAAATGTACACATTCAAACACGTTTGCATACAATTCTGCCTCGGACACTACGGAACCGGAATCAGCAGCCACGGCATCTTTCAGGGTTCCGGCCTAAGGCCTGGTAACCCCACGTGTTGACTTCCTGATACACCATCCATTTTTCCACAAAAGGGTTGGAAGTGTACCTTCTCAGAACTTACTGTCTTCAGATAGGAAAAACTGCCTCTTTGCACCTCTCCAAAGTTGCTTTTCTAGAAAATTACTGAATCCACCTGCTCTGAACAGAATTGTATGCCCCCAAAATTCATATGTTGAATCCCTAAATCCAAGGTGACTGTATTTGGACATAGAGCTTTTAGGAGATAAATTTCGATGAGGTCATAAGCATGGGACCCTAATCCAATAGGTTTTATAAGAAAAGGAAGGGAGAGAGAAATCTCTTTCTCTCTTTGCCATGTGAAGACTGAGAAAACAGCCGTCTGTGAACCAGGAAGTGGGCTCTCACAAGAAAATGAACGGTATGGTATTTTGTTATGGAGTCTGAGCCTACCATCAAAACTGCAAAACCAACAAAACTGCAAAAGTTAGCTTTGAAAATTCCAGCCTTACGTTTATGAAGATCACTTTTCTGATCCTGTTGGGAAATAGTTCCTGCAATGCCCCCACCCAAGCCAGGATGTCCTTGGGCCATTGATAGAGGGTTTGAAAACAGGAGACAAACCAGGACTTAACTTTCTGTTTTCACACCTAACCATAAGGTGGAAGCATTGTAAAAGGTCTGAAGCTAGAGACAGGGAGACGTTTCTTAGAATTTTAATCATTTCCTGTGTAGCTGCTATTCTGTGAATGTACAGTAATCTCCTCTTGTATAGAAAATTAATTCCGAGAGGTAATTAGTTTATTTTTTTATGTAAAATGCTTCACCCACCTCCACGTATCCTGGCAACAAAACCGAGCTCTTGACAAGGTAAGCACAGGTCTGGAGCCTGAGACAGGCTTGGAATTCTCCACCTTTCTTGTGTGAGCTTTGCCAAGTGCCCTGACCTCTCTGAACCTCAGTTTCTTCCTCTGTAAAGTACACATAAGACCCACCCTACAGAGTAGTGAGGATCAAGAAAAGAACGCACATGACTGTGCATTTTTGTTTGGCCCAAAGGCACCCAGAACCTCTCTGAGCGTGGTCTGGGGGTAACCTGCTGGATCTGTGTGAATTTACCTTGTTAGTGATTAGATTGTCATGTGGTTGAGCCAAGAGTTGGAGAGCTGGAAGAACATTCCTTGATCATAGATACACACCTGCTTCCAGGCCAGTGTTGAAAAGGATACCTGGGTTGGGAGTGGCCCATGGGTAGGAACAAAGGAGAGAGGAGGGCCTCCAGGAAAAATGGACTAGTTAGCTCCCAACTAGCTACACCAGCATCACCTGGGGAGATGTTTAAAATGCACATTTCACCTCTCCCCCACCCTCAGAGCTACTGAATCAACTTCTCTGTGGGTGGCCCCAGAACCTGTATTTTTAAACAGCCTCTCAGGTGATTCTTATGCACACCTAAGTTTGAAGGTCCAGTAGAGCTACATCAGATTTTATAGTCACTAACAGGTTACTGTAGATTTTGGACCTGAGTTATAAGTAAATGTTTTCTATGGCTTGCTTGGAACAGCTTGCGTTTTAAATTTATTCCCGATAATAAGCAGTATTCATAGGCTATTCATTGACCACAAAATTTGGAGCTTATTATATGTCATCTAATATTGGTAATTACATTATGTAAAGTATTCCTCAAGTCACATATTCATGTCTAATTAGGATGATTTAATAGGAACAATGGAAACTCTTTTTACATGTATTCACTGAAAGTCTATTAAGTGAAAGATTAGGAAAGACCCACAGTGATAGTTAGAATCTGGGCATCATCAAGACTGTTGCATTAGGAGGTTTGATTTCTGTTTTGCTGCCTGGGGTCTGATGCCAAGATGTGCAGCCAATTAAATGGTAACAAAATGCATTTGCAATGAACGGAGAGCAAAGGTTCACTTAAATTTAGCATTCTGACTTCATTAAAAATCTTCATCCCAGCACACAGAACACGCTGTGAAAACGAAATTACAGAATGACATAAAACAACCCCTCTGTCAGCTGGGAATCTATATTTAGAATCATTTCTAAATGTTTCTGCACCACTGGGACTGTGTGAAAGATTTTCCTTTTCATTTTGCTATACTATGAACCAGAACCAAAAAATTAAGACGGCTAGTTTTAATATTTTTTGTTAACACCATAATTGTTGAATGGTGTAATGCCAACGACGAGAGAGAATGGGTAAAAAAACCTGTTATCCATATGCTGCAGGATGAATAATAACTTCCTGAGTGGAAACAAGGAAAGAGCAAGCCTAAAAATCTATGAAATGTATGAACTACCGTATCGCAGGATGGTGCTCAGTGGGCCCAAGGACACAGTCCTGGGCCTCAGAGGGGCTGTCCTCATGGGTCTTTTGCGGTAGGACCCCCAGAGCCCTGTCATCTTGAGAAAACCTCACTCAAGGAGCTTCTGGGTACAAATGGTGAGTGTCACTGGGTATTAATCATGATTTTCACTTTTCATTTATTACCTTCAAGTGTACTCTCAGGTACATTTTTTACTCTTTTTGAAAATGGCAGTCAGAGAAGGTAACTGGCCTCAACTAATCAAGGGCGAAGTTAGGATTTGAACCCAGCTCTGGACCCAAATCATCTCCTGACTTTATCTATTATACCTACTTTATCATCTATGATACCCACTTTATCTACGCCACCCACTTTGTCTATGTCACCCACTTAATCTATTATACCCACTTTATCATCTATTACACCCGCTTTATCTATGCCACCCACTTTGTCTATGCCACCCACTTTATCTATTACACCCACTTTATCATCTATGACACCTGCTTTGTCTATGACACCCACTTTGTCTATGACACCCGCTTTGTCTATTACACCCACTTTAACATCTATTACACCCACTTTGTCTATGACACCCACTTTATCTATGACACCCACTTTGTCTATGGTACCCACTTTGTCTATGACACCCACTTTATCTATGACACCCACTTTATGACACCCACTTTATCATCTATGACACCCACTTTGTCTATGAGACCCACTTTGTCTATGACACCCTCTTTGTCTATTACACCCACTTTAACATCTATTACACCCACTTTGTCTATGACACCCACTTTATCTATGGCACCCACTTTGTCTATGGCACCCACTTTGTCTATGACACCCACTTTATCTATGACACCCACTTTGTCTATGGCACCCACTTTGTCTATTACACCCATTTTATCTATTACACCCACTGTATCTATGACACCTACTTTATCATCTATTACACCCAGTTTATCATTTATTACACCCACTTTATCATCTATTACACCCACTTTGTCTATGACACCCACTTTATCATTTATTACACCCACTTTATCTGACACCCACTTTGTCTATGGTACCCACTTTGTCTATGACACCCACTTTATCTATGACACCCACTTTATGACACCCACTTTATCATCTATTACACCCACTTTATCATCTATGACACCCACTTTGTCTATGACACCCACTTTATCTATGACACCCACTTTATCATCTATGACACCCGCTTTGTCTATAACACCCACTTTGTCTATGACACCCTCTTTGTCTATTACACCCACTTTAACATCTATTACACCCACTTTAACATCTATTACACCCACTTTGTCTATGACACCCACTTTATCTATGACACCCACTTTGTCTATGGCACCCACTTTGTCTATGACACCCACTTTATCTATGACACCCACTTTATGACAACCACTTTATCATCTATTACACCCACTTTATCATTTATTATACCCACTTTATCATCTTACACCCACTTTGTCTATTACACCCACTTTGTCTATGACACCCACTTTGTCTATTACACCCATTTTATCTATTACACCCACTTTATCTATGATACCTACTTTATCATCTATTACACCTACTTTATCATTTATTACACCCACTTTATCATCTATTACCCCCACTTTGTCTATGACACCCACTTTGTCTATTATACCCACTTTGTTTACTATACCCACTTTGTCTATTATGACACCCACTTTGTCTATTACACCCACTTTGTCTATTATACCCACTTTGTCTGTTATACCCACTTTGTCTATGACACCCACTTTGTCTATTACACCTCTTTGTCTCCTTGGCCTATGAATCATATGTTCAGCCTTTGGAACAGCGTTTCCCTAAATGTGATGCCCTGACCACCAGCATCAGAATGGTCTGGAATGAATGTTGAAATTCAGATTCTTAGACACCATCTAGACCAAGGGAATCCTTCCTTCTGGTGGGCCTCGGTATCTGCACTCTCACAAGTTCCTTAGGCGACTCTCATGCCTAGTGAACTTTGAGTACCATTATTTTTGAGGCATCCAGAAAAAGCATGAGATACAGTAGCTGCCTCTGGTGCTTTGACAGACCAGTTGGAGAGAGCAGCCCCCATGAAACCAAAGCAACAACTTCCATTTACTTTAGCATCATCTGCAGCAAATTGCCAAATCCCAGCCTGGCTTCCACCTGGAGTTCAGTGTACCTTTGAGCCATCTTGCTTTGTGATCAGGTGGTATTTACTTGAGGAATCAAATCTTCGTATTAGCATAAGCAAAACATAATTAGAAAAATCTGTTATAAGAACCATTCTGCTTTCCAAGCCAAACATAAATTCCTTTGTAGTAAGTCATGCCAGGAATCCCACTTTGTTAGCTCATGTAATTAAGAATGACTGTCATGCCAATTGCTGTCAATGTCTATTTTTCTTAATTGTTTGGACATGTGCCTCCCCCCAGCTTCTTTTGCTCCTGATGTATGCATAGTTTGAAAGAGTTACCATGATCTTCCTCATTTTTGTAACAAGTTGTGCTGGTTTTTCTCCCTTTGCCCACCCTCCTCCCCATCCATTCTCTGCCCTTCTCAGTGTGTTCCATGTCTGGAGGCTGACCCCTGTGACAGTATCACCACCTGAGCTCCCTTGCCCTCTGGCCTCTGGTTGGGTTTGGCCAATGGGAAGAACCAGCAGGAAATAAAAAGGCAGGAGAAGAGGGAAGTCAAGGTGTTTTTAACCCATGCCCTTCTTTGTTGTCATTGGTGGGGTTTTTTGTTGTTGTTTGTTCGTTTTGTTTTTTGTGACTATAGCTTCTGACAGGGACCCCTCTTCCGGCTCAAGCTCTCACTGCCTTGGGTAACACCACACCGCTTCAGATCTATGGGTAGTGATGGCTTTCTGCTGTTGCTAATCCCTGGGTGCCTCAACATCCTTTGCTAGTTCTCTTCGATGCCTGCATCCCTATAATCTCTTCATTAATGTCTCTCTTGAGTGTGCCATATCCTATACGTTCAGGTTCATCTATTTACAATCATGGGTCATGCACATACAAAGATGTCTAGTCTACCCAAAATACTGGGTTAATTTGCAAATGTAATTACTGAATTAAAATTACTCGGTTTATTTTCAAATATATATATATATGAAAAATATTAAAGAGTGATGACCCACCCTCTTCCACCTTCCTAACGAGGAAAAATTTTGTTGGTTCCACTGAGGAAAGATAGAAATGGACCCTGGGGAAAGGAAAAACGTGAGAGTCTAAATTTAACTTGATAAAAAAGGGATTGCATGAACTAGGACAGAGAGAGGGGAGTGAGGAAGGATGGGTGTAGAGGTGGGTGGTCGAGAGGGGAAGGAGGGCGAGGGGGAGAGAGGAGAGGACCAGGAAGTGGAGAGAGTAGGGGAGAATGGCATTGAGGATTTTAAAGCAGCTTTCTGCTATCCCCGACAAGCCCTGACCGAATTGCAGATTTATGAGCCAAATAAGTGCCGTCATTGTTTTAAGCCATCAAGTTTTGGAGTGGTTCATTATGTGGCAATGGATGACTGGGACGGTCAGACTAAGGTTTCTCAAACTGGCCTTAAGGTGGCCCAGTGTCCATCAGTAACAAGGAGATGATATGGAGAGAAGATTTTTTTATACTCTTAGCAGCCTGCCGAAAAACCCTTCTTAGGGAGAGTTATATATATGTAATATTATGACAATATTATGACAAGCACTGTGTGCCTAGCATGTGGGACGTGCTTAATAAATTTATATTCTGGCAGAGCAAATAAGCCAGGTGGGGTGGGGCATAGGGCCCCGGTGAAGTTACTTCAGTAACAATGGCTGTCGAGGGCGGGTTTCTTTGGCTCAGAACCTGGATGGGTGGACCACTCAAGTTTGGGTTGGAGCTCGTTTGTTCTATTTAATAGAGAAGGGAGCTGGGAGACGGCTCAGTGGTGTATCTATATGTAAAAAAGAGGAAAACATGGGTCTAAAAGTTAGTAGTGGAATTTTTCAAAGAGAAAACTGTCTTCTTGCACCTTGGAAGGTCATGGCTATTGTGAAGTAATGACCCCCAAATCATGGCAAGGATGGGCTTTGAATGCAACGGAGAACCATGTGGTTCCATAGGACAAAATGAGAAGGTTGTGGAGAGTTCTGAGCAGAGGGAGGGCCAGCGCAGGGGGCGGGGGCACCCCAGAGAGAGTAGCTCAGAGAGAAGTTTCTGGTGGCCAGGTGACTGAAGAATTTTAAGAACGAAGATGTCTAATAGTTACTTGTAAATTGTTGGCTGTGATAGTCTGTGATGTGGCAATGAAACATTGCCCCCAAATTTCAGTGAAGTCCGTCTTACACATGGGCTTTCACTCATGTGTGGTGTTTTGCCGAGTGAATGAATTGGGGTAGGGACCAGCAAGGGACAGAAAAGGGTCAAAACCCAGAAATATGGAAGAAATATGGAGGCAGAATTGGAGGCCACTGGAAGACACATAGCTCCCTTGGAATCCCCTTCTTTGGTGGTTGTTCTAGAGATTAAAACATATATCTGCGACACTTCATGGTCTATTTAGAGTTAATATTGTACCACTTCATGTGAAATGTTTCAACCTGGCAATCATATAGCTCCATTTGCCACCCTCCTCTACCTTTAAGCTACAATTATCATAAGTATTTCATCTATATATTTTATAAACCCTACAATAACGTTATAATTATTGTTTTACACAGTATATTTTAAAGAAATTAAGAGAAAAAAGTCTTTTATATTTATCCATATATTTAACATTTCCAATGCTTTTCATTCTTTCCTAAAGAACTGAGTTTCTACCTATTATCATATCCCATTAGCCTAAAAAATTCCTTTAGCATTTTTTTGGTAGTAGATCTGATAGCAACAAATTCTCTCAGTTTTATTTATGTGCAAATGTCTTTATTTCATGTTCATTCTTGAAGGATATTTTTTACTCAACTAGAATTCTGTGTAGACTTTTTAAAATGTCTATTTCTCTGCTGAGATTTTTCTATCTCTTAATTTATTTCAGGAATATTTTCCTTTATGTCCTTGGGTGTAATTATAATAACTGCTGTAAAGTTTTATCTGCTAATTCCAGTATCTGGAATGGGGTTGATCTCTGTTTCTTATCTTTTCTCTAAGATGGATCATGTCTTGCAGATTCTTTTTTTTTTTTTTTTTTTTTTGCAGATTCTTTTTATATAAAGCAATTTTGGATTATATCCTGGACATGGTGAATGGTATTGTAACCTGGATATGTTGAACGATAAATTGCAGATCCTCAGAATTCTGTTATGTTCCCCTGAAGAGTGTTGACTGTTTTTTTTTTTAAAGAGGTAGTTCATGTGGCTGAACTCAGATTGCAAAACCTCTCTCCCCTGAGATGTAAAGTAGCTTGTCCAAAGTCATGCAGCCAATAGGTAATTAATGTTAGATAACTTACGAGTTAAATGCATTTCGACAGGGAATATTTACTTCTCTAAGTTTCCATTTATGTTTAAAAGTTCAACCCTAAAGCAAATAGTCCCTTAGCTTCCACTTGGTTCTTTTTGATGGGAAGCCAGTCTGCAGTTGGTGGTATTTACTGTCTCTGCTCTTTGCTTGCTACGGACGCGTACCTTATAGATTTGAAGCGCCTCCTTCCAGCTGTGGAAACACAGTAGTCCAACTCGAGGGGATGGAGCCTTGACTTGGATCCTCATGTAGATGAAGCAGCGTTAGCATTTCCAGATAAAATTCAGGACGCCCAGTTAAATTTCAGTATCAGATAAAACCCCATAAATGTTTAGCGTAAATTATTTGAGACATACTTATTGTAGAAATAAAGACCAGTCAAATGAGAAAAGTAAAGGCTGTCTATTCAGAGCTGGCTACGGCAAGGGGGTCAGCCACCAGCACCTGTGCTTTGGCAGCAACTCACAGGCAGGCAGAGGAGTGGGAAAGCTTTCTGGTGGAAAAAGGGAGGGCTTCGGGTGTGGAGACTGATGGGGGACACCGGGCCTGGGGAAGCTGGAGGTGGCCAACTACCAGGGAGGTGTGCTACGTGGCTGGTTTAGGGCTCCATATTTGGCTTTCTCTGGTTGGTCTTAAGTTGGAAATGGGGACAAACATTTGGGAAGCTGTCCGTTATTAATCAAATTCTGGCTGTTTGGGGCCAGGAGTTGCTGTTTGGCTTCCTGGACTGTCAGCAGAGACAGCTGTCTCACATCCCCCAAGTCTGGCTTACAGCAGGCTGCCTTCCTGGGCCAGTTACTGTAGATAAGGGCTTGGTTTCCTGGGCAGGTTGCTGCAGGTTGTGGGTCAGAGATCTATTTTTATACATAGTCTGACCATTGTCTGTGTGTATATTCAGTCTCTCATTGTACTATTTGGGACATACTTACACTAAATATCTCTTCAGAGACGTTTTTCTGAGCACTCATGAATCTCAGCACAGAAGAGAAGCAGGAGAGGCCAGTGGGCTGGCATGGTCCTACAACTCTGTCTGGTAGCACTGATCCTATCAGGTGGCAGAAGAGACACATTGGGACCCCACCCACGTCCTGTCTGTGATTGGCTCTTCAGGCCTGAGAGCGCTCTCTGATCATCGGAATTGCCTTTGCTGCATAGGCTGTATTATCGGCTGAGGAATTAACACCCCCCAGAGGCAGCCCTTAACTGTGGCTCATGAGAGAGGGTGTGTAGGCACCCAGCTCTCTCCTCTTTGGATGGGATAACACAGGCTTGTGTTCCACACTGGCAGCCGCAGATTAAGCCCCATTTGGCCACAGTGGCTACCCGCTCTGAGAGTATCCTTTACTGGCTTCCTTCCCTTCCCAGTCTCAATTCCCTACTCCCTCTCTAGTGCTTCTGGGAGTTACTCCCACATACTTCCCTTGCACTTGAAGCTTTGCCTCAGAGTCTGTTTCTGGGGTACCCAAACTCATAAGGCAGCTAATGGAGATTAGCTGACCCTAAATTGGCCTCCCTGAAAGTTTTGAACGTCAGGTATACCAAGTGAGGACCAGGACTGTGGACCAAGGACAGGCAAAAAGCAGCAGAATCTGGTCCATCAATCAGGGAGGGGACCCCAGGGCTGACGCTGGGCTCACATCTCGAGGGGGTGGCAATCACCAAAATAATTACCAGCCATACTAAAAGGGGACGTTGGAGAAAACAGGAAGAGATTGCTAAAGTAACCCATCTTGCAGGACGACATTGAAGATTGGTCTTCTGTTGATCTAAGATGATTATTTTGTAAAAGACTTTCTAGTCTTTTGTACCCTATCCGCTCAGGGGCTGTTGTTCCTATTCCAAATGGCTTTGGAACTTCCACAGTTCCAAAGGGCTGATGCAGGGCTGTGCAACTTCCTCCCCTCCCATGCATCCTGGTGACAGACCCCATCCCCTAAGGTGACTTCCACATCTTTGTCCCTTGAAATGGAAGGGACCAACTGGCCTGGTGATGCGTCTATAATTTTGTTGGGGGCGCGTCCTTTCTCCTAGTTTCCTGCTTTTAGTGGTTGTTGTTAGTGTTCTTATCTCGCAAAAAAAACAGTCTCAGGGGAAGCGTGGCATGGCAGTTATTCACCTCTGGGGGTGATTTGCCCCTTCCCCTCCCCCGAGGGCATTTGGCAGTGTCTGGTGTGGGGGGCGTACTGGCAGCTAGCGGGCAGAGGCCGGGGTGCTGCTAACATCCTGCAATGCACAGACAGCCCCCGACAAAGAGCGATTCGGCCCCAAATGTCAATAGCGCTAAGGCCGAGAGCCTGGCCCTGGGGTGAACGGTGCTTTTCTCTGTTCTTAGCTCCAGAAGGGTTAGCTCCTCCAGGAGTTAACCTGCAAACGGAGGCCTGTTTGTGCCAGGCCTGCTGTTGCTCTGTTCTAGTCCATCCACGGTTGGACAGGACGGATTCCCGGTGACAAACTGGAAAAAAACACAGGAGGACCAGGGGAAAGAGCAAGCAGACTGGTGTTGCTGCAGCCTCTGTGGCACTGGGCGCTGGGGCCGAGGCCAGGCTTGGTGGCTTGGGCCACTCCTGCCAGGCCCAGGGCTTGGGTTCTCCTGTCCCAGGTGTCTTGGGTGTGACTCGCAGAAGTGACCTGGCCAACACCATGCAGCTTGTCAGATCTGGAGCCAGGACCTGGCCTGAGAAGCCAGGAGTGGCGGAGTTCTGAGTGGCTCATAGCAGCTTCTACATCTGTGACCTTTGTAGCATCCGAGGCTGAGACGGAGACATGAAGAATTATGTGGTTTTGTCAGATGAGCACGTTGATTACAACTGGCATTTGCTGAGGGTGGACGTGCAGCCAGGGTTATTTATCACTAGTCGGTCTCCTCCTCCTCCCAAGGACCCCACAAGGTTGATGTTATTATTCTCTCCTTTGTACACATGAAGAAAGGAGGCAATGGCAGGCTGAGTACTTAGACAAGTACCTAGTACTTGGGTCGGCGAGTACAGTGGGTCGGCAGTGGGGCTGGGGGTCCCCCAGAGTCCAAGATCCTCAGCACCACGGTGGCGATCATTCTAAACACTAAATCATAAAACGTTCTCCCAGCAACCCCTGGAGGAAATCATTGCATGGTCTTTTGTCCACACACCCTTTGTCCACACACGTGGCAATATAACCTCTGGCCCGTGAATTTGCCTCTTCTGGAAGCCGGGGCTATTTCCTTATTCCTCACAGGTCCTCAGGGCCTGGCACAGAGACTGGCACACTTTGGCACATTTAGACAGTCCGGTTCCAGAGTCTGTGCTCTCAGCTACTACCTACACTGAATGCTCTTTTAAAATAACTGAAGTGAGACAAACCATTTCTGGGGATAGGCTCAAAATTAGGTATGAATATTCAATTTACATCCCGTGCACTAAAACCCAATTCCACGTAATGCAGAGGATGGCCTCTCCCGGCTGCCCCTCTGCCCACCCCCCCTCCTTCCCAGGGGCCCTGCCAGAGCTGCAGGTCAGTGTGTCGCTGCCTGTCACTCCTCCTGGCATCCGGTGATCCCTCCTCCACCTGCTCTGCAGACCAGGGCTGGGGTGAGGCAAGCAAGGCCCTGGGACGCTAAGTTTCAGGTGGAACGAGTCCAGGTGGGCACCTGAGAGTGAGTGCCTCTCACCTCTTGCGCTGGGTCCCTCACTTGCCTCACCCCACTCTTGACCTTCCTAAACACGTGAACAGCTGCGTGTCACTGTCTGCTCGCGTCTCTGCAGGGTAAAGCATGGGCTGTGAGTCATCTACTTGGTTAGGGAAGTAGGAAGAAGCCGATGGAGGGAGAAGCAGATGTGCCGGAGCCGAGTCTCACCGGGTCAGACCAGCCCAGGAGTGCGTGGGTCACGGAGCTGCTGTGTGGTGACTGGGACGACTGCCAGCTCATCCCAGTGGCCAGGAGCACCGGCCAGCCCTGCTGTGGAGTATGGCCGGGTGCCAGCTCAGGGGCTCCCTACATGTCCCCAGGTCCAGGTTCTCGGAGTAGCTCCGTCTGTGTAGCTAAAGAGACTCAACTGGTCCCCTTGGCCTCAACTTGCCCATCTGGTCTCAACTAGTGCCCCCTAGCCTCAACTAGTCTCCCTGGCCTCAACTAGCCCATCTGGCCTCAAGGTCTCTTGTCTTCAAGGCTTGCCCAGGCTCGCCTGGCCCCTCGGTTCCCGGCCTTCTTTGCCCACACGGGGGAGGCCTTTACTGACCTCCTTCTAGGACATCCCTGCCGTCCATGAAGGCTCAGCTCAGCCGCCTCCCTCACTGCGGCCTGGACCTTTTCCTCCTGCTCTGTGTGGAGAATCCCCACGGGGCCCTCCCACACAGTCTTGTCTCCCAGGAAGAGGGAGGGGACTGAGGTTCAATGAACGCCTATGACGGGCCAGGCACAGACCCGAGCCCACCGAATCCGTACAACCACACCATGCCGAAGGCTCCCTTCTCCCCATTCTATAGATGAGAATACTGAGGCTCAGAAAAGCTAAGTGCCTGGTACAAACTCATATTTTTAGGAAAGGAAAGACAAGATATTTAAACCCCATTCCTTCTGATGCCACAGCCCAAGATACACCAGCCCTCCTCGCCATGGTCCCCCTTGATAAATGTGCTGATCCCAAAGCCCAGCACACGCCATCAGCATGGGGTTGAGGGAAGACCACGAGCTGTACACACTGGTGTAAAATCACTCCCAGTCCGGCCCAGCGGTTGGGTGCCGGGATCTGAGCGAGAAGAGCTGACCAGTGCAGACCACAAAGAAGACTGTCCCTGCCCGGACTCTACCTGCCGGCATTGTTCCCTGCACAGTGCAGGTTTCCCAAAAAGGAACCTGGTGGGGTGGGGGGTAGGGTGGGGTGGTGAGGTGTCTGTGGGGCTGAGACCAGACATTTGCATGATAAAGGGTTTCTTTCTGCTAGAGTGAAGGCTTCGAGCTGGGCTTGCTGCCTTGCAGAAAGCTTCGAGGCCTTCAGATTGCTGGATCTCCATGGAAATTAGTTTGCCAGAGAAAGAAACTATTTTAAGGACGTGCGAAGAGAGAGACCCTGTAGGCTGGGGTAGGGAAGGTAGCTGTGGGAGAGAGCTTTTCTGAATGACTCACTAATTTCCCTCCTGTCGGGTGGAAAAAATGGCATGGAAAAAGAATCACAGCCCAGGAAGGAGGAGCGGCACAGCTGCCCCTGACCCTGGTCCCTGGGCAGACAGCTTGGAGCTGCAGCAGCTGCGCTGGCGGTGCGGATGCTGAATGCGGGCTGCTATTAGGGAAAGGCCATCAGGACAACAACGCCTTTCTGTTGCCAAAAAATCTGCTGTTTTCAACCAGCTTTCATGTCATGCAAAGAAGGAAAAATCTGCTTCTTAAAAAAAAAGTGACTCCAGCAGCTTCTGTAACCTCAGGGAACACGGAATTCACTGTCGGGGTAGGGGACACTTTTGTGAGCAAATCTTATTAATCCAACTCCTTGGTTAGGGAGCTTGGTGAAGAAAGGCGGAAACAAAATAGAGGTAACTTACTTAGGTGATAAAGAGGTGGGGATTTCTGGGTTCCCCTCTCATCCTGCTGTTGGAAGGGGAATTGGGTGTTTGGGAGGCCCAGGATTGGGAGCAAAGCAGACATGGCGGAAAAATCTGGCCCCAAGAGATGGTGGCGGACCAGAGCCCGGGGAGAAACGTGGTCAGGGACCTCGAAGGGTGGGTGCAGGGCTGAGCAGTTGAAAGGACAAGAATGAAAAAGTCTTAAATTTCACAATTTCCAGTTTCCAGTTCCAGGCATCACAGTGGGCCCCATTGTCCATCTCCTTACAGTCAAAGCCTGCTTGGTGTTGACACAGCCGGCGTTGGAGCCTGGGGGAGAGGCGAGGGGGGCACTGTACCTGCTCAGGCCGCCAGAACTCAGGGCACTGCTGCTCCTGGACTCGCTTCTCCTGGGACCCCTCAGAAATGGTGAGGAGGGCCTGGATGCCCATTCCAGGTAGGGGTGGGAGTTGCAGGCCCCTCATAGCACGCCAGCACCCCCTGGCAGCGGTGGATTCCCCACGTGCCATGGCCATCCGTGGCCCGGTCCTCAGCTGTGGGGTGGCGGGTGTAGGAAGGGCTGGCCTAAAGGATGTCTGGGTAATCTCCAGCTGCCCCTCCGCCTTGGCCCTTGGCCTAGGGGGTCAGAAGGTGGGTGCCTGGGGACTCGGGTCAAGTTCTATGTAGGGACCAGGAAGTGAGCCTTCAGGGTGAGGGTATCCCACCTGAGCGGATGAGGAGCCTTGGTTGCGCTGGGGTTTCAGCCCCGCCCCTGCCGGTCTCCATGTGCTGTCATTGAAGGGCAGTGAATGGTTTGCTCCGTGGCTGCCAAGAACACCACTGTCTCAGGCTCTGCCTGGAGTCCAGGCCCGGTACCTGTGAACAGGAGCAGAGGCCGAGTAGCCTGAGGTGGCGGGGACAGCAGCCCAGACCAAGGCAGCCTGGAAGGAGGGCCAGGCAGCACCCACACTGGCCCTCTGGGCTGGGTGCTGCTCTCTGACCCATACGCAGTGCAAGCTGCCCGTGAACGTGGGGGTCTGGAGGCCCACAAGCTGGCGATTGTGTACATGTGTTTACTGTCTCTGGAGCTCAGCAATGAACACGTACAAAAGCCAGGAGGAACTTTGGCTGCAGGACAGCAGGCAGTGGTGGCAATGGGACGATGGTGATGGAAGTTTGGTGGCTGCAGGGTGTGCCTGGGGTCCCACGAAGATGTGTGATGTCTCCCGCTGTTCCTGGTCCACGCCAACTTCAAACTCATTCTACCGTGTCCCCTCTGTTCAGGACAATGCTGGCCCATCTCTACCGTGAAACTCGATATCCTCCCCTCCCTGGGCTGCCGCTCTGCAGCCCTGACAGCCTAGAAGCATGTCTGTGGCTGAATGTCAGGAAAAAATGCCACGCAGGTGGGAGGTGAGAAAGGCACAATTTATTGGTCACGCAGACTGACGCACATGGGGATGTGGGGTGCGTACCCATCCTCCTGAACTCACACACACTTCTGGATTTGGTTTCCTACATTAATTTCATTATGTCAAAAAGCAACACAAGAACAAACATCACCAATCCATTCTCCTAGTAACCAAGGAAGCAGGGCCAAAAGCCACAGAGTTTGGAAAGAAAAAGCTGCACTGCTTTGAGAGCCGGGAACCAAGAGGCCCGCCCTCTCTGGCAGCCAGGTAGGAAAGCTGGCTTTCTGCAGCAACTAACAAACAGCACAGACTCTTCTATTAGCACGATGAGATAAGGCTCGGGGTGTGGCTCATTCCATGGCCTGGCGGTGCCTGCCCACCTGCAGGAGGGCACGGGGGACCCGGCACGAGCCTGGGCGTCGCCAGTCCAGGCTGAAGCCAGATCTCTTCACCGGAGGGTAGGAGCCGATATTCTTTCTTCTTCTTCTGACTAAAGAACTCGGATGACCCAGAGATCCCTGTTCTCCACACCGGCTCTGCCGGACCCCGGCAGCTTTAGCTAAAGCAGTTTGCATCACTGAAGCTAGACAAGGCCAGGTTCACTGTACCCTAAATTAACCACTCATTCCTCAGAGCTCCCTAAAGGCCAAGCGCTGTCTCACGACAGGAGGGCACTAGCCTTAATTTTTAATGCTTTGTCCAAACCACTCAGGACATACTGTTTTGAACCGAGGGGTCTGGGAATGTGGTTTTAGTTGGCTAAAGACTCAACTCATAATGTTCATAAAGCACTCAGCACGGTACCTGGCAGGTGCTGAGTGCTCCCTACATGTAGCCATTATTATTATTAATATTATTATTATTATTATTATTTATATCTCTACGCACAAATCAGCGCTTTAGTTCCTTTCTTCAAAATGGCAGCCAGAACAAGGCTCTTGGGTCCCAAGTACCAAGATCAAGCTGGGGGCCCAGGTGCGCGGGTTGTTTGGTGCCCATCAGGTGGGTTTTTCCTTCCAACTTCAGTGCTGGGTGTCAAGTTTCACAGCCAGTGCCCCTTGCTGACCACACAGAAGCTAGACCCTCTCCTGAAAAAGACGAAGCCCTGCGTAGGAAGCTGGGTAGGAGGAGCGAACAGGGGTCCTGGGAGAGGGTCCCAGCAGCTTCGTGCTGCTCCTTTGGGCTCCCATCTCGCTGGCAGCTCACCAGGGGCTTCACTGTGGGACAAAAACAGAAGACTGTCAGCTCTGCATTCTCGCCAGGCCAGATTTAACTAAAGGTCCCCATGTCCTTGCATGCCCTGGGCTAGAGCAGGCTTAGTGCTAACCTAGTGCTGAAGGGGGCCAGCACGCTGTTCTAAGTACTTGCACGCATTCTAATATACGTGCATATATATTATATGCATAGGGAGTAACATATAATACATATGAAATAATAGGCAATGGATGAAACATACCTTTTCCACGTAAGTTGTAACATATAGTGATGAAATATAATAAAATTTAATCCTCCCTATAAACCTGTGAGGCAGGTTCCACTGATTGCCCCCTTTTGTACAGATGAGTAAACTGAGGCTCAAGGCACAGAGCCAGAAAGTGGCACAGCTGGGATTCAAACCCAAGACAGTGTGGCTCCGGAATCTGTTCTTCACCACTATTGGTTTTGCTCAAAAAGAAATCTTATTCTATGGGAAGGAAGGGGTCATTGAGTCTGAAGTCCCTAAAATACTGGAGAAATTTTTAAGTACTGATACGAATGATGATAACGTAATATGAATGATCTGGGCTCTTGTATCTACGAAGCCTTATTCCTATGGGCCTGACGTAGAGGACTCAGAGTTTACCCCCAGCCCCTCCTTTAACTTTTCAATGTAGGAGCAGGGACTTTGGGGACAGGCTAGGTTCAAATTCTGTCTCTACCCCCTTTCTCATTCTCAGTTCCCAGAACACCGTTTCTCGGAACCCACTCCTGGGCCGGGTCATTGTATCACGCACATGCACACGCACACTCACGCACATGGATGAGCGCCCACGTGCACCCGAGCACACTCTTAGGCATGGTGGGCTGTATCACACACGTGCACACGCATGCACTACCCGTGCGTGGGCACCTGAGCGCACTCCTGGCCACAGTGGTGGTATCACTCACGTGCTCGCACACCCACGTGCACCTGTATCACATGCCCGCGCCTGCGCACCCGCTCCCCGGCGCGCTGCGCCCCGAGCGCACCTGCATGGCGGCCCGGCCGGGCGGCGGCGCGTCCTCGGGCCGGTGCTTGGCGAGGTGGGGGAGCTCGGCGTTGTCGCGGTAGTCACGGCCCCTGGAGTGCTGCAGGTGCAGGACGGCCGGGCTCTTGACCGGGAGGGGTGGCCGCTGCGCCGGGGGCTGCTGGCTGAGTTCTGACCTGGAAGGCTTGATGGGCCTCTTGGCCGGCACCGGGACCTGCGAGCCGGCGGGGGCCTTGGGCTTCCCTTGGCTTCCCTTGTCCCCACCCGGCGGGCGGCCCTCGGCGGTGGAGGACGAGCAGGTGAAAGAGCGGAGCCGGGGCGTGGGGCTGAGGAAGGGCGCGGGCGCGGGCGCGGGCTTGCCCGTCCCCTTGCCGCCCTCGGCCTCCTGGGCTTTGGAAAGCAGGATGCTGGGCGACAAGATTCCCGGGTCCGGGCAGGGCGGGGGCTCCTTCCTCAGCATCTTGGGGGATTCCTGCTCCTTCCTGGGAGCCGGCTTAGGGAAAGCACTCACAGACCCGTACAGCGGGTTCTCAAACATCTCGGGCTTGGTCAGCTGCGGGTCCTCCGGAGGCAAAGGTTCCCCCGCGCTCTTCCCCACGTCGCCAGGCCTGGAGCGTGGGAAAGAGGATGCGCAGGGAAGAAACACACGTGGGGAATGACTGCTTAATGCATGCGGGGTTTCTCTGGGGGTGATAAAGAAACTAGATGGCCGTGGTGGTTGCACAGCATTGTGAGTGTACTCAAGGCCACCGAGTCCTTCACTTGAAACATGCTGTGCTTAATTTTATGTTATGTGAATTCCACCATGATTAAAAAGAAAACATTTTTTTAAAAGGCAGGAGAAGGAACTGTTACTCCTATGTTGATGATCTCATAGGTAACCTCAGCTCTTGCCTTGGACATTTTCCACCATAGAAACTGTGCACACCAGAGCATCGGTGAGCAAGGGGGACTTCACTGAAGGGATGAGGGGGGCTTACATGGCACCCCGATCCAAAACCACCTGCTTCATCCTCATCGGAGCAGCCTGCCCTCCACAGCCAGCGCCCCCATCACTGCTGCTCACAGACCTCCCTTCCTGGCTTCCCCCAAGAATCCCGCAGCCTCTCCTCTACGTCTTCAGCAAGTTCTCCTCTGACCCTCAGGGGAACAGAAGCCTTGCAGGCGACCAGGCCACCTGCAAGGCTTCTTGTGCTCATCGAGGGTCCCAGGCCAAGGAGCTCCATTTAACAGACGTGCAGGAGCCCCCCCAAGTGTGCAACGCTGCCCCAGGTGCAGGAGGCGGCTGTGAACCAGACGAAATTTCTGCTCAGGGGACCGACATTCCCTATTAGCACAGTATTCTTTCCTCTGCATAAAGTCCTCTCCCTGGAGAGCTCCTGGTGAGTGTGGTTTCCTTCGTGTCCTCACTCAGAGGGAGAAGGAAAAAACGGACAGCATGTATGTTGAAAATCAGAAGCAACCTGGAGACATGCATCAGGAAACAAGCCAGTAGCAAGAAAACAGGCCTGTGTGACTTATGGACACAGAAGGAGCTCCATGCTGTCCCCAAAGTAGGTGAGAGCTTCCTTTGTCTGTTTCCTGATTTATTACTGCTCTTGCTGGAGGTGATTTCCTGCTGAGCAAATTATGAGAACCAGGAATGGGAACACATTTTACTTTCTGGCCAACGGCATAATTTCCCAGGGGGAGTGTTCTGGGTTCTGCTTTCTGCAAAATAAGGAAGCTCTTGAGAAGAAAATGTGGGTCCCTTGGAAAACGCACTGAACCGTTCAGGCCGTGACGCCTCGTACTGATGGAGCGTGTGCTGAAACACTGCTCCGAAGTTGCCGAACAGCCACGGCTGATGGACTCTTTGGGGAGGAGGCGTGGGCAGGGGACAGAGGCAAGATGTCATCCTTGCACAGGTGCCAATGAGACACGATGATGTGGGGTGTCGGGGAGGCTAGCCTCAGGGACATGTAGACTTGGTCTTTTGCTCATTACTCTTTGGAAAGACCTAGAAGCAGTTATATAACCAGAAATGTTGGGGCCTTGAACAAAGACTTTGGAAGTCGGCCCCTCCCCCTTGGGCCATCCTCTGCACCCCCTCTGGATCCTCAGAGACCTTTGCTATGAGTTAGCACAGGGAGGAAGGGGCAGGAGGATGGAAATGGCACTGACCAGAAGTTCCTGATGAAGAGGCAAGAAGGAGAAAAGAAAAATGCGTGGCCTGCCACCTGAAGCCCATGCTCAATGAGGAGATAGGAGAGGTCTCGCCTCAGAGAATTAGGGACAGGGCCAGGAAGAGGACCCCGGGTGCAAGCATTTTGGTGATTGCAAGGCTCGCTGCCCTGGGAAAAGAGCAGGAGATGGGGCAAGGCAAGTCTTCCCTCGAGGCGGGGGCTTCTGTCACTGTCAGAGAGGGGAAGGCTTGGCGGGGCGGGGAGGCTGGGGTAGTCCACTTTTGAAAAGTCTTATTTCCCGGACCAAAGGTGAAAAGAAACCAGCTCCCATAGCAGCCACGGCTGTGGCGTGAGTGAACGCATCCCCAGGGCACAGGGTTGATTCCTGTGCCACAGTGATTTCACTCCTCAGATTCCGGAGTCGGCTGTTTTCTAAAGGAGTGAAGCGCCGAACAGGGTCTGAGAAGAGCCCTCTTTCTAACCATCTGACTTCGGTCCAGGGTGACAGGTCGTCCCAGTTTTCCAGGAATTCAGGGGTTTCCTGGGAGGAGGGATTCTTAGTGCAAAAAAGGAGACAGTCTTGGGCAAACTGGGACAGCTGGTCCCTTACTTTTTTATGGGGCAGTGATAGGAGAACTGGTGATACCCCCTCTTCCACAGCCTTCTCTCAGGCCCAGTGGGGGGTCCAGAGCAGCAAAGAGGGTGGCAGGCAGGTGTGCGAGCTGCCAGCTCCTTGCCTCTAATCATCTCCTTGCTGAGAAGTGAGCTTAGAGCCCAGCCTGGGCCCCTTGCCTACACACATGTCCCCATTCTGAAGCTGTCGCCCGTGAAACCGGAGAGAACGGCTCTCCACCTTGTTCCAAGCTATATGCTGTGTTCCAGTTAGGAGGGCACAAAGAGACATTTACTTTGGGAACTTAAAACATTTCACTTAAACAGTCCCCTTGTTCTTTGTAGTTGTTTACAGCTCTGTTTCCTGGGGTCGCCAAAGAGGTGACCTTTGCCAAAGAGGTGCCGCAGGACCCGCCATACACGGCTTTTGTCCTCATTTTTCCAGGAGAGGAAACTGAGGCTGCTTCTCCTTCCCCCAGGTTTCTTACGGAAAGACCAGGGTCCACAATATTATCAACAAATTGTGAAAACTAGAGGTACAGAGATAGACAAGGCTGAGCTCGGGGGCAGGCCCTGTCCTGTCCCAGCCTCCTCCTTCCCTCCATCCCTTCCTCCTTCCATTTGTCCAGTTTTTTTTTAAGAGAAAAAGCTTAAGAAAGAGAATCGTAAACGGCCCTTCAATCCAGAGGAAACTCCAGCCACGCCAGGCGCGGGAGGGTTGGAAGTGGCGGGAGATGAGGGGAACAGAGCTTGACAACATGCCGTTCCCTGGCTCTTAATACACGACAGAAAATGCCATGGGGAACATAGGACCTCAGAGAGGGGAAGGCAGGCCCAGAGCCGCGCCCTGAAGTCATTATAAACAGTACAGGCAGCCCCCAAAGGAAGCTGATGCGAATGATATTTTGTGCATCTTCAAGCATTGTTAATTAAGGTCTGCACTTTTAATTTCCATCTGTCACCCTGTGGTTACTAGAAACTTGGGGGGCTCCCGATCCTGCGTTTGCACAAAGCGCGCATGCATGGGTTTGCTTGGTTAAGGCGGCAGCTCTGCGGGCTCCTCCCCGGCTCCGGGCTCCGGGCCTCCAGGTACGTGATGCCTGGACCAGTTCTCGGTGCAGGTCAGCTCTCTCTAACCGCTGGGTTTTTCCTGAAGTTTCATGGCCAAACCCCCTCCCCCTGCAGGCTGGCTCTTCTCCTCCCCTTCGGAATTCCTGGTCCCAGCTGCTGTTTCTTCAAATTGGCCTCAACAGGAGAGACAGGAGAGTTGCGCAAGGGAACAGGAACTCTCGTGGTTAAGAAGAGAGAGGGGAACTCGGAGCTGGGGAGGGACTCCTACGTGGAAATTCCCACCTCTGTTCTGCAGGGCCCTCCAGGGAGTGGGAGGTTGACGAGGGTTCACTACTTACAGAAATGTATTTTTCAATGAAGGTCGTTTTTACAGGAGTGTGTTTTTCTCAGGCACTATATTTAAATTTTTAAAATCCTCTTTTTAAAAAACCTTTCAGGTTTACACCAATAGGCTAAGAATCGGAGATTCTACAAGCATTTCTCGAGAGCCTACTGTGTTCTAGGCCCCGGGGTGAGTCAGTGACCAAAGTGGACGCACGTCCCTGCTCTCACGCAGCTTCTATTCTAGGGCCAGCTTTCCTGGTGGTGAAAACCTAGGGAAGGGAGAGGCCTTGGTGAAGACGACGCTCACCTTGGCTCCTGCGTCCTGAGACAGGGGCCCCTTGTTGCCGTCGATGATGAAAACTTCTTGGGTGATATGGGCGGTTGGGAGGGCGGTGTTGGAGGGCTCTCCCCCCTTCCAGGCCCCAGGGAGGGGTCCTTGAGCGGCTGGTCGTAGCTCCAGGCGGTGGGCTGCTGGTCGGGGGACAGGGTCTGCTTCATGTGCCCGAAGGCCCCCACTCCCATGTAGTTGGGGTTGATGATTTCAGTGATGCTGGAGCCACCGCATGGAGGGACCCTGCGCGGGAGACACACAAAGTCACACCTCAGGGCTCCTCCAGGTCAGCACCAGCCTGAGGACAGTGTCCTCTGATGCCCCCTTGGGCCTCCTCAGGCTCTCCTCAACTCCTTCACTTCTGGGGTGGTGGATTCATTCATTCATTCGTCCATTCATTCATTTATTCATACAACAAAATAGTTACTGAGTGCCTGGTAACACCAGGAACAATAGGAGGAAATATGGTTGTAAATGAGACAGCCACAGTCTCTGTTCTCGTGGAACCAACGTATGATGGGGAGACAAACAAAACAAGCTCTGTGCCTGAGAGATGAGATATTTATACACTGCTCAAGTCTGACTGAGAGTAACAAAAGGGGCAGAGATAGACTAGGGTTGGGACCACCTGGGCGTAGGGTGGCCAGTGAGGGCCTCTCTGAGAAGGGAGGGAGGGGAGAAGCAGTAAGTGCAAAGGCCCTGCGGTACGAGGGGTTGACCTGTCCCAGCAACAGTCTGAAGGCCTGTGAGCAAGTGGGCAGAATGGAATGAGAGGCTGGCATGGCCAGCAGGGCTGAGTGACTATGGGGGTTGTTGGTGGTGGTAGGGTGTTGGTGGTAAATGGAGAGTTCCATCTGGGACAGTCGGCTTGCACGTCTGTGAGGCATCAGGATGGAGACAGCCATGCGGGTGTTTGGAAAGATGAGCGTGGAGGTCACAGAGGTCAACGCTGCAGCCTCGACTGTGGGGGAGTCAGCTGACAGCTGTGGAGGGGCTGGCCAGACCTGGTGAGGTGACCCTGAGACACACACTGTGCTGCCTCTTGGTGACAGGAGTGTTGTCCTTCCTTGTAAGACGGCGCTCTCCGGAGAACTAACTAGTAAGTAGAGTTCTGCATATATAGGTTGTCACACACGCTCCCCAGCTCCCATCTGCTCAACCAGCCTGGTTCTGAGCACATCCCACTCCCATCCATCGAGCCTGCTTCAGAAGTAAGTGTTAATTCTAATGCTGGTCCAATGGAAAATACTTTGTTGACCTACACTGATCCTGATTCTGGAGTCAAGCAGACATTTGAGAGCTGCAGCGCTTTCATCGAGGGGATTGTAGTAGGCGAAAAAGATTGCAGGGGATAGTTTCATGCCTAGGGCTACCATCAGAGGCTGGAGGGGGATGGGAGTTGCTGTGCACAGGGTGGGGGGCTGGGGCTGAAAGCAGGAGAGGAATAAGCTGGGCTCGGCGGTGGCTTTTGGGATTTCGCTCGGCTGCCTGGCACAGCTTTGCCCCCTTGGCAGGTAAGCTGGCGCGGACACCACGACAAACCTCACTGGCTTGAACTCAAGACCGTATCAGTGAGCTGTGGTGACCCTGCTATTCGGGGACTGCTGTCCCCCTCGTAATCCAGACTTTGATGACCAGATTCTTCCCAGCCCAGTCCCTGCCAAGAGCAGCCTGCACGCACTTCCCCCCAATGCTTTTCCGCCTTAGTCACAGGGTGGGGCCTTTAGCCCTGGAGCCATGGCTGCCGATGTCCCCGGCCCTCAGGAAATACCGCAGCTGTTCCATGCGACCATCTCTGGGGCTGCGGCCTCTGGGACTGGGCGTCCTCCTAGTAGGATGTACCTTCCTAAGGCAGGGACCGCACCTAATTTGCCTTGGTCTCTCTAGAACCTGACACCTGGAAGTGCTCAGCCAGTGTTTGCTGAACTGAACTGAACTCTGCAGCGCAGAAGAGCCGCGCTGGCCTTGCTGCAGTCACACCAGGGGTTTGTGGTTAGAGGCCTCGAGCTGGAAGCATGACAGGCCTTTCGTGGCCAGCGCTTTCTTTCCCTCTGGGCCCTTGCCTTCTCTCTGCTCCAGTTCCCCACTCCCAGTCCTGGGTCTGCAGAGCCACGCTAGCTTGCGGTGAAGCCCTGGCACCCCCCGTCTCCCCGCTCTACCTGTTGGCAGGTTCCCACTGCTTCATGGGGTCCTGGCTGGTGAGGCTCTTCAGGGACTTGGGTGCACTGGACTCATCCCGCTCCGTCTTCACAAAGTCTGCAAGAAAAGGGCCAGGGAAGAGCATGTGAGAGCGTGCAAGGGCCCAGCTCCCAGGGTTTGGGCCAGGATGGCGGAGAGGTTTCCCCTGGCAAGCGGAAGCTGGAAAGTGAACAATGGCTGCCTGGGGGCAGATTCTGAGACCTTGTGTGAGTTCGGTGATGGATTAGTTATGCCTGCATGGCTCCAGAGGGAGGAGAGTTGGCATGTGTGACCCAGAGTTGTCATTTCATGCAATTTCCAACTTGTTGGTGTCAGCAAGGGATAAAACAGACAAATATTTCTTGGCAGATCTGAATAAAAGAAACACAAGAGCATTTGGTGCCCAAAGCCAACCTGTTCACGAGCTTAATGGGGAACTGGGACCCCGTCTTCATATCTGACTCTGGCTATGGTTGTAGGGGTGCCAAGTCCCCCTCAGGTCTAGATCCTGCTAGAGAAAGGAGCTCCCAGAGGGCAGAAGGAGGAGCCCCATCCAAGGGAGGCAGCACCCGTGATGGCCCAGGGCGTTCGCATGAGCAGGGGATGTCAGACGGTCCCACATCTTGCTGTCTCACTGTTTGTGTGAGAGGCGGGACCCCATCACGTTTACAAATTTACGTGAGTGAACCTGCACTTTCCCCTTGGGCCAGCCACTTCCTCGGTGTGTGACCTTCAGCCAGTCACTTAACCTCTCTGTGCCTCAGTTCCCTGATCTACCGAACAAGGGTAGCGCCTGGCTCTCAGAGCTATGGTGAGAGATAAATGAGACAACGTTTGTAAGTTGATCATTTCATAGATCAAGTAGAAAATTAAAGCCCAACGCATTTTAGGCCTTGTTATTTGAGTGCTTTTGAGCAAGAGGTAAAGCTAAGAGGAGAAGGAGAAAATGACCTCTTGCCCGTGTGAAAAGGAAGAGAGACTGGGGCCGGGCAAGGGTGACTGTGGCTGTGAGGTGCTGTGGTTCTGTAGGGAGATTCTCGAACCTGCTAAGGGTTGGGCCAGATTGCCTCTGAGATCCCCTCCGATGCTGCATTTCTGTCTGAGGCCACAGCAGGGACACTATTCCGTTCCTGTCCCCGACCCAGCAGCACTGAAGAGGGGGCAGGGGAGGAGTTGTGCCCACTTACCATAGAGCTTCTCCCTCTTCTTGCCTTGGGAGGTCTGCAGCTTAATCTCCCCCCGGAAGTGACCCATCATCTCTCCGTGGTGGGTGAGAGGCGTGTAGATGGGGAGCTGAGTTTCCGTGGCCTCTAACCGTAGAGCGATGCAGCCCTCGCCTGGGGAGGTGGGGAGACAGCAGTCATGTCAAGACACCACCCCCCACCCAGTCCCGCCATTTCACCGGAGAAACACCATGCATTTGGCCTGGAGATTGAGCTCTTCTGCTCAGAGATGATCCTTTGCGACGATGGCCAAGGCAGGGATTATGGAACAAAACTTTCAGAACAACTCCTCAGCAATTTGGGGAAAACACCTCAAACCTTACAGCAAAATTAACTCCACGCAGATTAGTGGGTATAAAAAAAAGTAAATCATAGAAAATCCGGCAGAAAACCAGAATTAAATACTAATCTGATTGCTGGAAGGAATAACTTCCCAAGGTTTGAAGCAGTGTGAGAAATGACAAAACAACACTGACAGGACAGAAAAGTTTAAAACTTCTGCACAGAGAAAAAACAAAACTGGAAAGAGGACTGAGTGGGAACATTAGTTGCAGGCAGCTTCACGCAGAGGGTATTTTATCTGAACTCCTCAAAATCAAATCTCCAGCAGATAAATGGGCAGATAACCCCACAGACATTTTCCACAAAAAGAAGTGTAGATGGTTGATTTCAGTACATGGAAACTAGTTCAGTCTGCTGAGCCATCAAAAATGCAAATTAAGGCAGCAGTAAGGGACTCTCTCACAGACATGAAATTAACAAAAGTAGAAGCAAAGGATACCCAGTGCCAGCAAGGATCTGGGGAAACCTGTACACTGGGATGTGGCAAGGTCCACAAGGCAAGACAGAGCCTTCACAGCCATCAGTTGGATACTGAGCACCAAGAACCACAAACATATGTATACCCTTTAGCCAGCAAACACGGGAACTTGCCCTAAAGAGACGACCCAAAAGAATAACAAATGTGGGCTTCCCTGGTGGTGCAGTGGTTAAGAATCTGCCTGCCAATGCAGGAGACAGGGGTTCAAGCCCTGGTCTGGGAAGATCCCACATGCCGCGGAGCAACTAAACCCGTGCACCACACCTACCGAGCCTGCGTGCCACAACTACTGAAGCCCGCGCACCGAGAGCCCATGCTCTGCAACAAGAGAAGCCACCGCTATGAGAAGCCCGTGCACCACAACAAAGAGTAGCCCCCGCTCACCGCAACTAGAGAAAGCCTGCGTGCAGCAACAAAGACCCAACACAGCCAAAAATAAAAATAAATAAATAAATTTTAAAAAAAAGAATAACAAATGTAGCCAAAGGAGAATAAAAGATGTCCACAATGAAGAAAAGAGAACCCTCCTCCACTGTTGGCGGGAATGTAAATTGGTGCAGCCGCTACGGAAAACAGTGTGGAGGTTCCTTAAAAAACCTAAAAATAGAGTTGCCATATGATCCAGTAATCCCACTCCTGGGCATATATCCGGAGAAAATGCTAATTTGAAAAGATACATGCACCGCAATGTTCATAGCAGCACTATTTACAATAGTCAAGACATGGAAGCAACCTAAATGGCTATCGACAGACAAATGGATAAAGATGTGGTGTACATGCACAATGGAATACTACTCAGCCATAAAAAAAAAGAAATAATGCCATTTGCAGCAACAAGGATGGACCTAGAGATTATCATACTGAGTGAAGTCAGAGACAAATATCATATGATATCACTTATAACTTATATGTGGAATCTAAAATATGATACAAATGAACTTATTTACAGAACAGCAATAGACTCACATAGAAAACAAACTTATGCTTACCAAAGGGGAAAAGGGGTGGGGGAGGGATAAATTAGGAGTTTGGGATTAGCAGATGTAAACTATTGATACTATATATAAAATGGATAAACAGCAAGGTCCTACCGAATAGCACAGGGAACTATATTCAATATCCTATAATAAACCATAATGGAAAACAATATGAAAAAGAATATATATATATACACACACATATAAAACTGAATCATTTTGCTATACATCAGAAACTAACTCATTGTAAATCAACTATACCTCAATAAAAAATAAAAATGTCCACAAAGAGATCCATCTCAGCATTGCTGATAACACTAACAAAAATAATTTACAGAGCCTCAATAGTAGTAGTAAGGAGTACTTTTAAAAATGAGGATATAGTAAATCCATGGAATATTATGAAGCCATTAAAAGCAACCATCATGAAGGCTGGGTCAGAGGATCATGGAAAATGTGTATCATCTAATACCAGGTGAGGAAAGCAGACTATAAACGGTGTCTCTGTGATAATTATTCATATAGAAATCTATGTGTGCCTATGGATGAACACGGGAGTGTGAAAGCAAAATAAAAATGATTGCTGTAGCAAGGAATGAGACTGCTGGATGATTTTTTTTCCTAATTATTAGTATGATATGCTGTTTGCCAGTATGAATACCAAGAGGAGGAGACAAAGGAGAACTACAGTGTTTGAAAAGAAAATGGAGCTGTCAGACCTGTGTTCCCGTTTCCTGCCAGCAAACCTCCCGACACTCTGGCACCCACGTGGATCCTTTCTCTTTGCTCCATCACAGTCCTCGGGCTCTGCCCGCCCCTGCCCTGGCTCAGGGACCCTTTTCCCAGCGCTGCACTGGGAGGGAGTAGAGGGCACGATTCTGGAGCTGGGCTGCCTGGGTTCAAGTCCAAGGTCACACAGCAGCTTGTCAAACTCACTCAGTGTCTGCGTGACCTTGGACAAGTCACTTCATTTTCCCACCTCTGCAATGAGGGTGGTGATGGTACCTACATCCCAAGCCTGCACCGTGGGTGACAGACACGCATGGGCACCCTTCCTGTCGGTAGCCTCTTTCTGCTTCCCGGCTTCCATCGATCAGCATTAACCCCCCTCAAATTCCTTCCATTGAAAACAAACACCTTCCCTGGACCCAGCTGCACATCCTGGTCTCTCAAGCCCTCGGCCTCCTCACCCCCGCTCACTCCCTCGCCGTGCACACGGCTCTCCCAAGCCCACAAGTCCCCAAGCCCCTCTGTCTGCAGGACACTGGTCTTTATTGGGTTGGATCTCTCAGCCACATTTGCTATCACAACCACGTCGTCTTGAACAGCTCTGACAGCGTCCCCGACCCCGGTCTTTGGCGTTCCTCCCACTTCTCTGGCTGAACTGCTTTAGTCTCCTTTACCTGCTGTTCACCACAGCCAGCCCAGTTCAGGAAACGGAAACATTAACCCCAGCAACTCAGACCACAAGTTCAGGGCCATCCTCGACCCTCTCCCCCCGATTCCCGTGGTCAAACAATTTCCCTTCTCAGTACCTCTCAAGTTTAACCTGTCTCTCCTTTTTTTTTTTTTAACCCTCGCTACTTTCATTCTGGCTCCCTCATCTCTCGTGTTGATCACTGCAAACACGTATTTCTAAGATGCAAAGCTGACCATGTTGCCATCTTGCCTGACTCTTCTGTGGCTTCCTTCCGTCCCCGGGACATGATACCTACCCCCAGCCTGGCTGGTATGGATCTGGCTACCTGCCCCCTCACTCCAGGCTCTAGCTGCGCTGCATGTACCAAGTGCAAGGGCAAACCTGGAGCCATGGACAGGCTGAAGATTTTACAGAAGATGGTGTCTCTCTAGGAGGACAGTTAGTGGGGCCACAGGCATTCTCAAGCCTGCCTGGTCTGGGCACTGAGCAATGCCGGGAAGACCTGGGTCCAAATTAGGGCTCAGCCAGTTACAACCTGTGTGACTTAGGCAAGTCACTTCACCTTTCTGAGCCTCAGTTTACTTATCGACTAATTGAGAGAATACTATCTGCTTCACAAGGTCATGTCAGGATAACTCAAGTAATACGTGCCAGCACCTGGCACAGAATCTGACACAGGAAAGGCTCCATAGATGGGAGGTGTTGTGGCTGTTTGCTGTCAGTCCCAGGAGCCTGATGGGGTCGGAACGATAGCTTTCCAGTTAACTGTCCCTCTGGCAGCACCGGGATGGGGAACGGAGCAGCCGGTGGGCTTTTGTGAAGGAGACACCGCTGCTTCCCTTACATCAGAGGCCTCGATCAGCAGGTGTGGCACCTGCAGCCCCTGTCCTGGGACCCTTACCGTAGGATTCGTCACTGTCAGAGGACTTAATGCTTATCAGGATGTGCTGGTCCAGCAGGTACTCGGGGTCAGAGATGATGGGCTTCAGCTGCAGAGAGAAGGGCACAGGATTAGCTTGGACAGGTGGGGGACACATGGGTGAGGGTTGCCAGCCCAGAGGAGGGGAATGCGTGGGAAAAAGGACTGTAGACGTTCTTTTTAAACAAACTCGAATCCCTGATTTTCTTGCCCCAGAGAGCAGGAAGGAACCCATGTGTCCACCCTGCATAGCAAGGCGGGGTTAACCCCGTCACACTGCACCCCGGCCCCGGGGAGAGGGCCTGACTCCAAACATGCCTCACCCCCCCGCCTCCCTGCCCCTCCTCCCCCTCCTCTGCCCACCCCAGGATCAAGGGGGATGGGGCCAGGCCGATACACAAACACTGGTGGGACCAGGAGCCAGGTCTGAACGCACCCCACTCCCTGCCCCCCAGGAGGGTACAGCCCTCTCCTCGGCCCCCTCCCGGGATGGAGCTGCCTTGAAGGGGGCACCATGGGGCCTGCCCTCCTTCTGGGCAGGAGGCCTGTGTCCACCTGCAGCGGAGCCCCTCGCGTGGACCTGGACTGTCCTGTGGGCTGTTGGAGGGTGGCTCAGCGAGGGACAGACACACATCCTGGATGCACTCCTACATGCTGGCTACGACTTGTGACCTTCTCACACCTTAAGGCTGTTCCTCGTGCAGACCCCAACACAGTAGGGCCTAATGAAAAGGTCCCAGGCTGCCCCTTTCCTTCCATCCACAGATACCAAGACACCCCTTGTGCGGGCCTCTGGGTGCATGCTGACCGACAGGATGGACTCTATCTCCATTCAGAAAGTTCCAGAACATCACTGCGGCCGCATGACCATGAACAAGCCTCTCTGATCTGCTTGTGGTCCTTTCTCTGTAAAGTCACCTGGTCAGATGAGGCACCCTCTAGATCCCTTCCACAATCCATCAGGGGAATCGAAGTTCATTTAGGAATATTGGGGCCACTAGGCTCAGGCCCACGTTTAACCACTGCTGGGAAGGGCGTCATAAGCTGCCTTGAAAGAGAGGCAGCCTCTCCTGCATTTGGCCCGTGGGAGCCCCACTCCCCCTGGTCAGGCCTGGCCGGAGCTCTGCCACTGGCCAGCACCGCTGGCTGATGGACGCAAAATCCTCCCTGTTCTTGAATTACCTTTGGAAGGGTCTCGCCAAACTTCACTACCAACTCCCCTTCACTTCCTTCTTCATTTTCTCCTTCCTGACTCTTGACGAAACCTGTCCGAGGATAAGAAGGCTGGCTTTCAGAAAACAGCACAAGAACCAGACAGAGAAGACTCCTTGGGTTGTCCCACCAGGACCAATGAAGATACCCTCCTTCCTCTTGTATCTGTAGGGGCCACAGTCTCGTTTAGGAGTCAGGCTTGTTGGGGATTCTGTTTTGGTGCAGGGGATGGTCATTTGCCAACACGGTCTAATTATTTTTAGGAGACTCAGAGAGATTCCCCTCCTTTTTGGCTCCTCTTTGCAACAAACCAGGCAACAAAGAAATCATCACATCACAGGCAAGGAGATTAGGAAACATGAAGGTTCATCCCACTCAAGATAGCAGCCTTTTGAAATGCTAATTTAAGCTTCCTAATATGCTGTTTCCATAGAAATGTATGCAAATGCCTTGATATTTTATTAAAAACACCCGCACAAAAATCCTCATCATTTTTGGAAGTGCTCTGCCCTTGCTAGGTGAACGGGGACCTGGAGACTTCCTGGAGAAGGCAGATCTGTCACCAGCCCAGGCTGGGTCTGAGGAGGAAAGAGGGTGGGTCAGCACTGCAGCTGGTGGCACAGGCCCTGTTCCCAATTTCTGGAAGCATCTGTCATCCAGTCACAAAATGCCTCCCTTTGTGGGGTTGATTTGCCAGCCTCTCCCCTCCAACCCCCCACCCCAGACCATCTCAGCACGGAGAGCTAGAAACCGCACAGATGCCCTCACCGTGGAACAGCTTTAGACAATATGCCTAGAAATGGCACCTAGAAAGGGTGTTTCCTAAACACAGTTTGTGCGAACTGCTGCTGGCTGTTGGGTGGCCGTCCATCTCTAGTTTGCTTTTGGATGCTCGGACCACCTGAGAAAGATGCCTGTGATGTAGGAAAGAGCAGAGGACCCTGGGGAAGAACAAGCGATTACCAGCAGCTGCTCTGGCCCCAGCGCTGGCCTCCACAAGCTCTGGACCTTTGCCCAAGACTCCCTGGTTGAGTTGGAGCCCCGGCTTGGAGGACCCTCAAGTGGGCTAAACTCTGCCCGGAGGGGCAAGGAGAGGGTCCAGCTGCCCAGCTGCCTACAAGGGGCCGAGGGGTCTGTGCACCAGTGACTGACCCATCCCTGGGGCTGGAGCAGCAGTATTGCAGGATACTGGGGACCCCTGTAGTAACTGGGGGTCCCCTTGCACCGTCCACCTGCAGCCCCACTCTGTGACCCCCCTTTGAGGCTGATCCGTAGTCTTTCCCAGAGAGCGGAGAAAAGCACCATCAATGACAAGGCTTTTGTGGAAGGGCCGTGCCTGTCCCCCTAAAAGGCAGTTCAGCAAGCACGTACTCTCCAAGCAGCTCGAGTGGAACTCCAGGTAGAATTTGGTCTGGGACTTGGTCTTCAGTGTGGCGTAGCACCTGAGAAACTCAATCTGCCCTTGGCTGTCAACAGTCCCGGGGCCTGGAACAGGTGAGAACAGAGATTCGGTTCCACAATGTGTCTGGAGATGGAGCGTTTCAATCCAGCCCCCCGACACCGAGCTCCTTCCTAGGGTCCAGGGACGTTGAGAGTCTAAGTGGAAGGAGAGGTTTCTCCTGAAATCCCACCACCCACACCAAGCATCCCCGATGATGGTAACAGCCTCTCTGACGAATCAAAGCTGGTGCAGAGCAGAGCGGAAAGAGTTCTACGTTCAGCTTTGCCACTAAAGCTGTGTGGCCTT
This sequence comes from Eschrichtius robustus, assembly GCF_028021215.1. NCBI lineage: Eukaryota > Metazoa > Chordata > Mammalia > Artiodactyla > Eschrichtiidae > Eschrichtius > Eschrichtius robustus. The sequence continues at coordinate 7,083,583 of NC_090828.1, forward strand.
GGGCAGCGCCCTTAATGCCTCAGCCTCCCCATGGGTTCTTGCAAAGAGAGCTTGTGTAATGGCTCAGGTGCCTGATATCCAAATCTGTCTCATTTCTAAGTTTACGTAGTGAGGGATGCCTGTTCCCCCTTCCTCAGGCAGAGTTACTCCTGCTGCTTACTCTGAGCTCCTATGCTCACCTGTACCCAGGTAACTTGCAGGTATGCTTTTCATTTACATGATGCTTTTGCAAGTGTCCTTAGGCTGGCTTTGAACAGTGTTCTGTCCCTCCATATAAATCCTGAGCCACCAGAGAGCAGGGACACACATTCCCTTCCTCTCTCCCTCCCATGCTTCCTGCTTTCCTTTCTTTTTCTTTTTCCCTTTATTGAAGACAAACTGACAAATATAAATGTGTATACTTAAAGTGTACAACGCGATGACTTGATATACATATACACTCTGAAATGATTATCAAGATCAAGATAATTAACACATCCGTCACCTCACATAGTTCACCGTGTGTTTTGGTGTGGTAAGGATACTTAGGATCTACTCTCAGCAGACTTTAAGTGTACAGTGCTGTATTATTACCTGTGGTCACCAAGCTGAATTTTAGATCCCTGGAAATTATTCATCTTATAACTGGAAATTTGCACCCTTTGACTTACATCTCCTCCCCGCAAACCCCACCAGCTCCTGGCAACCATCCTTGTACTCTCTGAATGAAGTTGGCTTTTCTTTTTTTAAAAAAAAAGATTCCACGTATAAGTGATACTATATATGTATCTTGTACTTGTTTTTCTGTCTGGCTTATTTCACTTAGCCTTCCTTTCTTTTTTTAACTCCCCAGCACCAAGGCCGGGCTCTGCTTAGGTAGACGTTCAACCAACGCTCAATCCCGGTAATCGGTGTTTGTGAGCATCTGCTGTGTGCCGAGTCCCAGTGGAGGGAGGGCAAGGCTGACCCTGGGGATGTGACGAGGGTCCTCATCAAGGGTGTGATGCATAGGCTGCCCCACCAATGCTGTAGGAACTCAGAGACAGGAGAGATGGGTGGGGACTGGAGAAGAGGTGGAAGGTTCTGGAAAGGCACAGTGGCCAGAGCTAGGAAAGAGACAGGATGGTGGGTCAAGGCTTGTGTGGAGAGTGGCGGTCACACTGCTGGGGCTATGGATGTTAGACCCAACAGCCTATGGGCAAGAGTGTCCCAGAAGACAGGGTTCCAGCCTCACCTACACCCCTCCGGGCACCAAGGACACAGAGAAATACATGCTTTTCCAACCTGTAGTGGGCCCTGCACTCAGCCCTCCTAAATGATGTCTGCTGACCATGGAAGTGGGGGGTGGGCAGAGGAGGTGACAACATGGCTCCCCGGTCACCCAGACCCAGGGCTGGACATGCCACAGACAACACCCACACCCCTGCTGGGACGAGGCTGGCCTGGCTACCAGGGCCGAGCTGGGTTATTTGAAAAATTACCTGCAAATCTATAGAGTATTATTAACTCTGATGTTTCCCCAAACTCAGTCACCCGCATCCTATCTTCACAATTTTTACCGCCTACCACGCACATGCACTAAGATTGACTTAACATTTTCTTTAAATAGACTCACTTTTAAAACGTAAATAAACGTATTTAAATAAAAAGATATATCATAAGACTAAACGGAAAACCAGTGTTTCTTGCCTTACACAGAAGAGTCATATTTAAAACATATTAAAATAAATGCCTTACTAATAAATGTTCATCCATGTCCCACCCAGAATTGTCTTTGGTGGCACATGTGCCACACCTTGGAAAACACTCATTTTCCCAATTTTAAAGACTGTATTAACATTGAAGCTTAAAAAAAGCTGGCATATTTGCCAAAGAGAGCAAGAATATGATCTGGACTGAAATCATGATATGGTTTGGACATGAAGGGACCCGATGGATGGACCGTGGACTTGCCTGGAAGGATAAGCCTTTATCTAACACAGACAACTGATTGCTGCAACCAGAAGATGAGCACCCAGGCCTTCTGTCTGCATGGAGAACAGAGGGATGGACACCACCCACCGCTTACCGTTCTTGGAGACAAACTGGGAGGTGACTCCTGCCTCAAATGTGGCAAAAACAGGGCTGTGGTCACTTGTCATGATGTCACTGGTGCTGCCTGCAGGGGAGGGAAGGAATTTCTGAGCAGGGAAGGAGAAACCCTTCTGGTCAAGCCAAGGATTGCAAACGCATGGCAGAAATCAATTTGCACTTACGGAAGCCTCCAGAAGTTTCATGGTTTTGTACCTGTTGACCTTCCATAACCACGCTTGAAAGTAGTGAAAGAGTGGGACCCTGTCTCCTCCATGGCTAATTGTGGGCTGTAGTAGTTTTTCCTAAAGACTTGGGAGTTTTTAAATATATAGATCATTGCGTGTATGAACTGTGGAGCTTTTTCTGGTCTAAGCATTTTGTTGTATTGATGAGGCACTCACAGCCCAGAGTGGGATGGGGATTTAGCGTCACTGAACCCATCAGTGAGAAATGGCACCTTCCATTGAAGGTGCCATTTTGGGAGAGAGTGGAAGGCAATAAAGTGCATACACTGAGTGTAGACGACTTTTTTAAGGAGCTTCGTGCTTAGATGAGAAGGGAAGGCAGCAGAGCATGTTTGGAGGGGGAAGAGAAAGAGAAAGAGCAGAGGTCTAGGAATCCTGAGTCCTAAGTGCGTTTGATATGTCACGTGGAAATGTCTGGCTGGGTACTCAGGGCTGGAGATTTATCGTCAGATTTGGAGTCATGACGTTAGGTGGAAGCAGAGGCCTCGAGAACGCTTTGGCTCTGCCGGGAAGACATGAAGGATGACAAGAGGTGAGGATGAAACTCCAGGACACACCCAGCATCAGTGGGCAAAGGAGACACAGCACAGGAGACCGAGAAGGCAATAAACAGATATAAGTCCTTCCCGATACAGCTTTTACAAATCAGCAAAGAAAAAATAAACATACCACTCCTCTACCAACCAAAGGATATGGGCAGAAAATTCACAAGAGAACTATAGATGGCCAATAAACAGGAAAAAAAAATTGCTCGCTTGCAAACAACCCTCAAAGAGACAACTTGAAACAACAGTGAGATGGATGGAGAAAGAGAATGAGAAGAAGAAAGACAGTGGGATGCTGGGACTGGGGACAGTGGGGATGCTGGGACTGGGGACAGTGGGGATGCCGGGACTGGGGACAGTGGGGATGCCGGGACTGGGGACAGTGGGGATGCCGGGACTTGGGACAGTGGAGGTGCCAGGACTGGGGACAGTGGGGATGCTGGGACTGGGGACAGTGGGAATGCTGGGACTGGGGACAGTGGAGGTGCTGGGACTGGGGACAGTGGGGATGCTGGGACTGGGCTAGAAGGAGAGCATGGAGCAAAGGGCCCAGGTGAAAAGCTTATCCAGGCAAGGAGGAGGGCATCCCTTCCCCGAGACAGGAGGCAAGGTGTAGGAGGGGCAGCAGTCTAAAGCATGTTTGGCCATTGGCAGGAAGAAGTCAGTGAGGATCTGGTGCTGTGTGAAGCAGGAGATGATGGAGGAGCAGGAGTCAGGCTGAGTGAGGGGCTACAAGTTTGTGGTGGCAACAGAAGAGGAGAAGTTAAAGGGTGGACGAGCAGAGTTTTAAAAAATGTTCTTAAAAATACTTTAAATGTGTATTGACCGTGATAGCATTAGCACTACAGTAACTGTGCCTGAAACCTGGGAGGTGGACTCCTACCTAGGTGGCCTCCCTATAACCACGACCTGTGGGTCCACCCTCCCACAGTGAGTCTGGGCTTGGCCGGGTGACTTCCTGTAACCAATAGGACATTAGTAAATGTGAGGCAAGCAGAGACCTAAAAAGTACTTCCACATCTGGGACTGTCAGCTGGGAATCCCAGGACCAGGAAGCAGCAGCCTGAACTAGCCTGCTGGATGATAAGCAAATATTAAGGTAGTTGTTACACAGCAATAGATAACTGATACATGCTATTGATGTCACCACCATGAGACTCAAGCTCAAAGTTTACCCCCATTTCCTGAGCTCTGGACATTCATCCCCTTTTCTTTCCCAATTTCCTGCCCACTCACAACTCATTAAACCCTCCTCCAGCATTCCATGAAATACTGTTAGCAAAATTCCCTACCTCTTCAAACTTTCCCTTCATGTTTCAAACCTGGCCCTTCCTGGAAGTCACTGCAGCCTCCCAGGCGAGGCCTGGCTTTCCTCCCCCTCCCTAATGCACGGCCCAGACAGGGAGCAGCTATGGCCTTCTAGCTCCTCAATGCCACTTGCAGATGAGTCTCGCTCCTACAAGCAACTCATGCAGCTCGATATCAACAAAGCAAACAACCCAATCAAAAAACGGGCAGAAGACTTAAATAGACATTTCTCCAAAGAAGACATACAGACGGCCAAGAAGCACATGAAAGGCTGCTCAACATCACTAATTACTAGAGAAATGCAAATCAAAACTACAGTGAGGTATCACCTCACACCAGTTAGAATGGGCATCATCAGAAAATCTACAGACAACAAATGCTGGAGAGGGTGTGGAGAAAAGTGAACCCTCTTGCACTGTTGGTGGGAATGTAAATTGATACAGCCACTATGGAGAACAGTGTGGAGGTTCCTTAAAAAACTAAAAATAGAACTACCATATGACCCAGCAACCCCACTACTGGGCATATACCCTGAGAAAACCATAATTCAAAAAGACACATGCACCCCAATGTTCACTGCAGCTCTATTTATAATAGCCAGGTCATGGAAGCAACCTAAATGCCCATCGACAGATGAATGGATAAAGAAGATGTGGCACATATATACAATGGAATATTACTCAGCCATAAAAAGAAACAAAATTGAGTTATTTGTAGTGAGGTGGATGGACCTAGAGTCTGTCATACAGAGTGAAGTAAGTCAGAAAAGAGAAAAACAAATACCCTATGCTAACACATATATATAGAATCTAAAAAAAAAATAAATGGTTCTGAAAAACCTAGGGGCAGGACAGGAATAAAAACACAGATGTAGAGAATGGACTTGAGGACATGGGGAGGGGGAAGGGTAAGCTGGGACGAAGTGAGAGAGTGGCATGGACATATATACACTACCAAATGTAAAATAGCTAACTAGTGGGAAGCAGCCGCATAGGACAGGGAGATCAGCTCGGTGCTTTGTGACCACCTAGAGGGCTGGGATAGGGAGGGTGGGAGGGTGGGAGGGAGCCGCAAGTGGGAGGAGATATGGGGATATATGTATATGTATAGCTGATTCACTTTGTTATAAAGCAGAAAGTAACACAACATTGTAAAGCAATTATACTCCAATAAAGATGGTAAAAAAAAAATGAAAAAATAAATAAATAAATAAAGTAAAATAAAACCCTCCATGATAGGGTCGTTTTGAAAACCAGATTTAGGCTCAAAAAGCAGTAATACCACAAGCCACCACTTTCTCCTGAATTTCTGCAGAGGGTGGCTGGAAGGCAGACTCGACTGCAGAATTGGCAGGACTCGTGGAGCTGCAGGACGAGGGACAGAGGCAGCGCTGAGAGAGGACCAGGGTGATGGCCGGCGGCAGGAAGGGTCACAGGCCTGGAGAGTGCGGGTGTGGATGGGGTATGAGGAGGGGACATACAAGGGAGGAGGCTGAGTGCGGAGGGTGGGATGTGGGCCTTTGTAGGTTTTGAAGCAGAACAGTTCCTTGGCTGTGGGAGTGGGTTGCCTTTCCGCACATCTAAAGGGGAGTGAAGTCCCTCCTGGGGACAGAGCTCAGAGGCCAGGGCACTGCAGCGTGCGTGCCTTAAACTAGCCCAGGGTAGCTGCTCTGGTCCCTTCTGGGCAGCAGAAGGCATGCACACAAGAAAGGAATGGAAACCAGTTCAACTTTATGGGACCTGAATTGAACGTGGGGATTTGCCGGTCCCCACAGAGGGTGGGAGCCAGGAAGGTGGCCACTGGGCAGCAGCAAAACCTCCACTCTGTGGGGGTGAAATGCGGCTGGATAACTTTTCCATAATTATTTATTTTAATATTGCATCTTGTGTCTTTGTCATCAGTTTAACCCAGTTTATCTTTAAATCTTCCCCAAACACGTGTGTGTACTCATGATATGCATTCGGTTGAACCATATGAATTTCCAATAGGTAACGATTTTTGATCTGTGAAAACACCACTTTTATATGGTTCAAACCTAATAGGCTCTTTTCAAAAAAATAAATCTAGATTTGTTTTAAAAAGTGCTCCATAATTCAAATGTTTCCCAAACCAGAAGATATTTATTCTGTTGCAGCCCAAGATGGGACAGGATGCATCACCTCTTTAAGGTCACCTGACTGGGGTTGCAGGGAGTTCTCCCATTTTACAGATGGACAGACTGGAGTCCTTTAGTTTAGGGCAGTCAGACCTCTCAACTTGCCACTCACCGTAGGACTGACACACCACATGCACCAGAGGGTAAGACTTCCAGAGGACTCGGTCACACCAGGAGGGCAAGTTGTACTTCATCTGCAAGTCAAAGTCAAAGCTTTGTAAAATGCATGCTACTTTAAAAGATACGTTGTAAAAGAAGAGATCGAGGCATTGCATCTGTAATCCTGGATTCATCTGCTGCTGGTTTTTATAGGATTTCCCCAGAGGTGGCTTTAAACCCTTTCCGCCTGCCTTATGTCCTGGCTGCACGGCCACGCCCCACACTTCCAGACACCTGGACTCCTGTTTTAGAATGAGATCGATTCACCTGGCTGTGCTTCCTTACCCTCCTCACTATTTCAGAATCTCTTGTATTTTTACATTCTCTTACTTTTTTTTTCTGACTCAGATGAACCCCTCTACCTGTATATTCAACCCAGCCACTCACTTTAATAACACACTCCAACTACCCCCCGCACCCATTCATCCACCTATATACTTACCATCCATCCACACACTCATTCACACATCCATCCATCCACTTACCTACCCGTCAACTCACACATCCATCCCTCATCTACCTATCCATCCATCCATCCATCCATCCATCCATCCATCCATCCATCCATCCATCCATCTATCCATCCATCCATCTATCCACTTACCCATCCACATATCCATCCAGCCCTCCACATACCCATCTAATCTTTCAAACAACATGTACTATGATGAGCCCTCTCCAAGCTACACTGTGAGTAAGATGTCCACTGGGTGTGACAGACAAGGCAAACCGGCAATGATAACAACGCTCCTTAAGGAATATCATTTTCCACTTAAGTTCTAGCTCTTTCTCCTCTGCCTACAAACATAAACGTTCTCATCCTGAAAGAGCCTTCCATTACTTTTCTCTTTTCTTCTTTTTGCCAATTTTCTTTCAAGAATGTTCTGTTTTCACTGCCTCTACTCCTGGACTGCCCATTTACTCTTTTTTAACTTGAGGTACAACCTACATAGAGTAAAGTGTAGTAATCTACACTGTATGGCTTGAGGATCTATTACATTTGTATACGCCTATTTAACCACTACCCAGATCAAGATATAGAAAATGTCCATCATCCCAAAGGGTTCCCTCAGGCCCCTTCCTTGTCAATACTGCCTCTGAGAGGTAAACACTACTGGGGCTAATGTCTCCATTGATTAATTTTGCCAACTCTTGAACTTATAAATGGACTTATTCAGTATATATTCTTCTGCATCTGGCTTCTTTCAACCTTCTTCACCCTGTTGCTTGTATAAGTTCTTTCATTTTATTGCGTAGTTGTATTCCATTGTATGTATAAACCGCATCAATCTATTCTAATGTTGATGGAAATAGGGTTGTTCCCAGTTTTTGGACATTATAAACAAAGCTGCTATAAACACCCCTGTATCTGTCGTCGGGTGAACAAATGCACCACTTTCCCTCAGGTATACAACAAAGTGGAATTGCTGAATAGGGTAGGTGCATGTTTAGATTTCATAGATGCTGCCAGACTATTACTTCGTAACACTGCAGTTCTCAGCATTGGCTGCTCCGGTCAATTGCTGGTGGAGCTTTACAGGGACCCAGAAAGCAGGGCCCCACCCCCGGACCTGCTGCATCAGAACCTCTGCGGAGGAGGTCCCGGCATCTGTATTTCTGAAAAGCTTCACCAGTGATTCACCTGCACACTCTTGGTAAAGAGCCACCCTTACCCTCTTGCGGTCTGGATTTCACCTCCAAGACTCTATGTCAACCGTTCTTTTAGTGTCCACCCAATCCCTGAACCCAAGTCCAGCTGCTTGTGCAAGGTTCCAATGACCACACACGTTCTCCTTGACTCACATTCCATGCTGGTGACCACTGATCCTGGCAAGTCTCTCAGCCCCGGCTTCTGTGATGCTGCGAGCTGCCTGCTGGGCCCTCCCACCACCTACACACATGGTTTTTCTGTCTCCTTTGTTGTCTCTGCTTCTTCCTCTCCTCTCTCAATGGAGATGACCCCCAGATCTGTCCACAGCTCTTCTATTTCCATCGTCCATGTACTCCTTGGTGACCTCACCTACTCCCATGGATCTGACCATCTTCTCTGTGCAGACAACTCCCAAATCTACAACTCAGCCCTAGTATCAGTCTAGTATTTTCAGCTGCCTTCTGGATGTTTTCTCTGGGATTTTCCAGTCATGTTATACAGTAAATCTGAAAACAAGCTCTATTTTTCCCCTCCGATCCAGCCCTGCCTTCTGATTTCACAGTTTCTATCAACATCAATCAGATCTATCAACATATCCTGCTTTCCTCCTTTTCTTTCATTTTCACGGGCTCCCCCCAGCTTCAGGCCCAGTTATTTCTCAGCTGGAGCCTCCATACTGGCCTCCTCATTGGTCCCCTGCATCATCCGCATCCTTTACACTGACACAGACCAGTCTTCTCTGTGTATCACTGTGACACTGCTAGCCCCTCAGCAGAACTTGCAGTGGCTTCCTGAAACAGGCGCCCATCAAACAGGTGAAGATGCTTTGCCTGGCATCAGGGACCCCCCTCTCTGCCACCTCAGGCCCCAGTTTCTTTCTCCTCATATTCAAATCCCACCAGACCATCCCTTCACTGCCTCCAAATGTACCCCCAGGGACCTGCCCTGAGGGTGCCTTTAAACCAGACGAGCCCAGGCACACAGCAGCCAGTGGGCACCTCACAAGGTGTCCTGCCCCGGGTCTCAGCCTTGTCACGGCAGCAGTCCTGAGTCTGCTCTCCTTCTCTCAGTGTGTGTTTTTTTTCTCTAACTCCTGCTTTGTTCTGGCATCTCCCCAACTCTTGGCCTTTCTCTCTCACTTCCATCCAGTCTCCCATGTGCCCCTGACTCCAGGTCATGCCCAGAATGCTCTCTATTTCCCCAGGTCTCTAGTGGCCCCAGGGAAGCTCATCACTGCCGCACCTCTAACCCCCAGGACCCGGCATGGGGCTGGCTCCCCTGGGTTGGGCCCCAGAAGGGGATGGATGCCAGAATTTCCTGCCTTGGCATCTGCTCCGGCAATTCTTTCTACCTGAAGTGGATCAGGCCCCCTCAGCCCTTGTCTTGTCGAAATCCAAGCACCCTTCAGGCACCCCAAGTGGCCCCTCTTCAAGAAGCCTCCCCGATCCTTCCCTGCCCTGATGGTCATTTCCCTCTGTGACCGCTCCACACAGCATTGGGCAACACATTATATTCCATCTCTGGTTAGTTAGTTGTGTATTTATCTTGTCTTGTCTTTCCTACTACAAACTCTTTGAGGGCAGACATCTGACTCATCTTTGATCTCCCACGACCTAGGACAGTGCCCAGCCCATCATAGGTCATCGGTAAATATCTGTTGAACAAGAATGAAGGGATGCTTTATTACAGTTTCCACAAACACTGTTCTGTGGAACACAAGTGGTCTCATAAGATATTAATTGCTTTTTCATGACCAATTGAGTTTGGCACACGAATTTTCCCATAGAGAACCACATGCTCATAAACCTGTAAAAGCTCTGATAAGTCCTGCAGCAAAGAAGCTTGTGTAATGATGACTGACTTGGCAGATTAGCAAATATATTTGAGTACAGGACTTAAAAAAGACACAAAATATACAAACAGCTCATACAGCCTAATATCAAAAAAGCAAACAACCAAATCAAAAAATGAGCAGAAGACCTAAACAGACATCTCTCCAAAGAAGACATACAGATGGCCAACAGGTACGTGAAAAGATGCTCAATATCACTAATTATTAGAGAAATGCAAATGAAAACTGCAATGAGGTATCTCCTCACACTGGTCAGAATGGCCATCATCAAAAAGTCTACAAATAAATGCTGGAGAGGGTGTGGGGAAAAAGGAACCCTCCTACACTGTTGGTGGGAATGTAAATTGATACAGCCACTATAGAGAACAGTATGGAGGTTCCTTAAAAAACTAAAAGTAGAGTTGCCATATCATCCTGCAATCCCACTCCTGGGCAAATATCCAGAGAAAACTCTCATTCAAAAAGATACATGCACCCCGATGTCCACTGCAGCACTATTTACAATAGCCAGGACATGGAAGCAACCTCAATGTCCACTGACAGATGAATGGATAAAAAAGATGTGGCATACACACACACACACACACACATGTGCGCACACACGCACACGCACGGACAGAAGCGTCATGAGGCAACTCCTTGCAGTGTGCAGGTCTGGTTGCCCAGCCTCTCCTTAGGGAAGGGTTTTGCTCTGTGACACGATCAACATATGATTTCTAGTTTTATTTCTTTTTTTGCTACCTAGTGGATGAGGGGGCTCTTCACTTCCCGTTCACCTTTATGGGAATGGACAAAAGGGGTGAGGTGTGCAAGGGGGGTGGAGACGGAGGGCGGGGAAGAGGACTCACCCCTGTGGCTTTCTGCTTAGTGTAGGCGTATTTGTCCCGAGTCAGTCTTTCAAAACGGTAAGTGGGGGCGAATGTGATTTCTTCCTCCTCTGAAACCAAACATAACCACGGTTTCAGTTTTGATTTCCCATGTTTCACGTCTGGCCAAGTTTCCCTCTTTTCCAGGCGTAATCCTCCCCCCCGGTGAGGATACTTGGGAGAAGGGGAGACAGAACGCTGGAGGGGGAGGGCCCGCGAGAGAGGGATGGCGGTTCTCACCGAAGTGCAAGAAAACCTTCCGCTCCTTTCTCTCCATGAGCAGCTGGTCATGGGACAGGAGGTCTGCATACTGCTGCTGCTTGATCTTCTGGATGATGGTTTCTGCCTCCTGGAGCAAAGACATGGCCAAGCCACCGGTGAGACAACCCTTTCACCAACATGGTAAGAGGCACATCGCCACCTTCCTGCCTGGCGTGCCAGGACCCGAGTCCCCGAAGCTGCGCTAGACCCTGGTCCCAGGGATGTTGGGCTGGTGCTTATTTACACTCAACCATTTTATATGGACAACCCTGCAATCGTAGTGAAATATCAACTCAGTAACATAAGCTCCTGGCTATTCTAACTCTACAGAGGGATACTATTTTTGTGCACTGACTTCTAGCATCATTTTTATAAGGCTTCCCTAGATGGGTAGGTATGTTTCCCTTGCTGTCTGTTCTCTCTGTGAGACAGCCTGTTGTAAAGCCATGAAAGGATCTGAAACCCCAGCCCCCGAAGCTATGGGCATTGGGCCTCTGTGATCCGGGCTCGGACTCCGAGAGTCGGTGTGATATCGGTGGGGTGTGCTATCCTTGGAATCCGGCTGTCCTCTCTCCTGAGACTTACGTTGCCTCCGCTCTGGCGAATGCACCTGGCTGACCTCCTGGGGAGTGAATGGGTGGACGGCCCCTTAAACTGTGAAGGGTCGGGATTTGTGGGGCCTCTGCCCACCCCTCTGCCCTCTGCCTGCTCAGTCAGGAGGGAGAGAAGGAAAGCTCCCGAAGAGCATCCTGTGAGGGAGGGAGGGGCCGGGGAGGGGGAGGGGGGCACAGACGGGCCCTAAAAGCGGCTGTGCCAGCGACAGGCCAAGGAGGCCAGGAGGCCGAGGGATGTGGGAGGGCTGGGAAAATATCTGGGAGGGGAGTCCGAAAGCCCGAGTTCAATCTCAACTGTCAGAGGCCTGTAACCGACCGAAGGCCATTTTCTCAGGCCACTTGTGCTCCAGGAGCCTCTCCTGCCCTATAAAATCAGGTCCGTTTCTGCCGTCCCCTCTCCCCTCACAGACAGCAGTGCCAGAGTATTCCTGGTACACAAGGGGCAGACGGTTCTCCTCCCATGCCTGGCCTCTGCACCATCTTTCAGGAGCAACCGAGTCTCGCTCCAGGCGTGTCCAGGGGCCGTGCCTGCCCACTCCCTTCCCAGGGAATCTTCTGCCCTCCCTGAGTGAGCAAGGCCATCTGTGCCATGTGGCCCCTCTGACTGCTGCTCATTGGATGGGCATCCAACTTCAGGAATGCCTTCCTTAGGCTGCCCGGTGACCTGTGATTTGGGGAGAAAATGGAGCTGGTCTCTGCAGACTTCAGCCTTTCCTGGGGACCTGGGACTGGCAAGTCGAGGGGCCACTGCTGGTTAGCCAGAGGACCAGAGCGGCAGACAGGTGGTGAGGAGGGGTGGCTGGGACAGTTATGTGGCAAGTAGGCGTGAGCAGAGGCCAGCCGTAAAGAAAGGCAGCAGAAAAAAAAAAAAAAAAAAAAGAAAGGCAGCGGCTCCGTGATGGGACCAGTGTCGAGCCCCAGAGGAGTAGCTAGCTGCCTTGGCCCGGCCCGGTCGTGTGTCTCCCTGATCCTCCGCCCTGAGCTGATGCAGGGAGCCTCTGCCCTGTGCGTCCCCAGCCCCGGGAGGGCAGCCCCTCACCCAGGCGGGCAGCTCCACGCGGTAGTTGAGATCCCCGAGCCAGAAGAGGTGGGTGAAGCGGTGAGTGATGTTAAAGGAGCTCAGCTTCTTGTCTCCCAGAGCCAGAAACCGGAGAATGTTCATATAGTTTTGGTTTCGCCTAATTAAACAAAAAAGCAGCCAGCTTAGCACAGGGGCATTGGTTCCCTACTGCCCGTGCCAGGAAGTCAGAGGGGACATGTCGGGGAGTGAGACTGAAATCTCCAGCCCTGTTGCAGCAAACCACACGCATGCAGCCCCTGGGCTGAACTGGGAACGCAGGCCGGGGCCCCGGGAGCATCCGCTCCGCAGGCACTCGGAATCATCAGCCTTCTAGATGGCCGTCTGCATGGCTGGGCCACCAACAGGCAAAATGCGCTTTCATCTGTAAGGGCGCCCCAGATGAGGTTTTCCCTTGAGAGCTGGAGTGGTGTTTAGGTGTCTGTTGGGTTAGTGACACGAGGAAATGTCTGTTCCGTCCTTTAGGCAAGATTCAGCCACACGTGGATGTAGCTGTAGTTGCCTTTGATGAGAACACGGGAAAAGCCCTTAGAGGCCAACCGGACAGGGTCCCAGCCGAGGGCTGAGCCATCCTTATGGTGTTTAGGGTTTGAGGTCTGTCTGGGCAAATAACCCCAATCCCTGCTCCTGGGGGATGGGCTCCATTACCTGAGTTTCTTTTCGCTTCCGGAAGTCAGGTGGCTGTTGACAAACCCCAAGGAAGTTCCATTGAACATGAACGATACCCCCACGGCTCCCTTGTTCCCTAAAGGGAGGGGGAGGAAGAAGTCAGAGCATCAAACGGGCAAAGCTGCCAAGTGGCAGGAAATCAAGGTGAAGCAATGTCATTCGTCAGGAGGGAGAGTGCCGCTGTGGGAAAGTGGAGGCCAAGGAAGAAGGCAGAACAGCTTTATCTGGGGTGGGAGATGGGACAGGTGGTAGGGACCGGGGGGCGAGGTTCCTCCGGGACAACAGGAAAATGGGATGAGTGGCCAGCAACCTTGGGGTTCTCGGCAGGGCTGAGGGAGGAGGCTACTGGTGATAACTCATCCTGGCATCTCCCTCTAAGCGTGTGTGTGTGTGTGTGTGTGTGTGTGTGTGTGTGTGTGTGTGTGTTAGTTTCTCCACATGCCCAAGCAGGACCATTAAAAGGAACCAGAAACCTTGAGAAGGAGATTCAGAAGGAGGAGCCCAGGGCTGGGGGGCAGAGGGTAGTGACCTTCCACCAGCTAACTCCAGCTTCCCGGAGAGACCAAAACCCACACTGAGACCAGTGGTCCTCAAAGTACGTTCCCCAGAACAGCATCAGCACCACCTGGGAACCTGCGGGGAGTACACATCTCAGGCCCCGCCCTGGACCTGCTGAATCAGAGCTTCAGGAGTGGGAGCCAGTAATCCATGTCTAACAAGTCCTCTAGGACAGGGGTTAGGCAGACACTGACCCACCACCAGCTAAGAATGGGTTGTATGTTTTTAAACAGTTGGGGGAAAATCAAAAGAAGAATATTACGTGACACATTAAAATTATACGAAATTCAAATTTCAGAGTCTATAAATAACATCTTATTGGAACACAGTTACGCCCCTAGAGAGAGTCCAGTAATTAGGACACAGACTGCATGCATGACCTGCAAAGCTTGAAATATTTACTCTCTGGCCTTTTGGAGGAAAAGTCTGCCAACACTGCTCTAGCTGGTTCTGACACATGCCGAAGTCTGGGAACCTGCTCTGCCTGTCACGGCATCTGTGAGCCATACGTACTGAGCACTTGAGATGTACAGGTCCAGACTGAGATGTAAAAGTGTAAAAGACACATCGGAATTGTAAGCCTCGGTAACAAAGGCGGACTGTAAAATATCTAATAAATTTTTATATTGAATACCTATTGAAATGGTAATATTTTGAACGTACGAGGTTTGATAAGATATATTATTAAAATGGACTTCCCTTGTTTCCTTTTCCTTTCTTGAATTTGGTACTCAAAATTTAAAACCACCCAAGTGGCTGACATTCTGTCTGGGCTGGATAGCAAAAGGGCCCTGGAGATCACCCGGCTCTGCCCCTCGGGACTCAGGGGAGCCACAGCCCAGCCAGTGGCCGAGCCAGGCCGGGCCTCCTGCCCCCCTCCCCCCGCCAACCCCCCACCCCGCTGCCCCTGGCAGTGAGGCAGCCCTGCTCCCCTCGCCCCCAGGAGGCCCCTCCTCTCAGCTTTCTCCCCACCCTGCGGTGCGGCCTGGGTTTAAATCCCTGCCCACCACTTCCTTGTCACAGGGCCTCGGACAGGTTAGGGAACATCACTGTAGCCTCCAGAGCCCTGTCTGCGGATGGGACTAATGACAGTCCCTGCCCGCACAGGGCGCCTGTATTAAATAATAGGCGGAAAGCATTTAGCACACGGCCTTGCACAGGGTACAAGGTCTTAGCTCTCCAAGAGGTCGTAGATCTTCCGCCAGTCAGCCAGCATTCACTGAGCTCCTGCCCTGTGCTGACCATGGCTGGGAGCTATTCGGGGGGAGGTAAGGGGGGAGACCAGCCCCAGGAGACGGGGGAGGGGAGGCAGGGAGGGACTGGTACAGGGGAACTCCTCCACCTCCAAGCTGCCCTCCGACTGCCCAGGCCTCCTGCCTCCCTTTCTGGCCTTGTCCCATCACCCACTAGAGCTGAGCCCAGGGACCACGGGGCCTTGGCTTCGCTGTTCCCCCTGCGTGGAACCCCCCTCCCATGAGGACCCTTCCTCTGCCCTCGGACTTGGGTCCCAATGTCCCCCCCTCAGAGAGGCCCCTGGACGCCGTCTCAGGTAGTATTGGATCTGCTCTAGCCCCCGCCACACACGCTTTGCCGGCCGCTCGCTCCCGAAAGCGTCCCGCCGTCCATCTGTCCGTGGGAGCAGGCCGCCGTGAGCAGTGGTCAGGAGCCCAGGCCCAGCACCGTGCTGGGGGGCTGGGGACACACTCGGCTCCATCCCGGGAGCCAGGGCTGGGGCGGCGGCTGGGGGGAGGCCGGTCGAGGTGCGCTTCTGCCTTGTGTCGGGCGGTCGGAGCGCGTTGCTGGCTGGGGAAGGGCTGGTGGGAGGGGGCGGGCAGCCCAGGCGGCCGGGGATCGAGGACTAGAGGAGCTTCCTGGGCAGCAGAGGGCGTGGGCTTCGGAGCAGGGCAGCTGCCACAGGAAGGAGGGAGGGCAGGTGGGCGTGGACGCGGGCAGCTTGCGGTTTGTCAGCAGAAAGGCTGAGACAGCTTTTCACGTTCAATGCCAGCAGTTATTCTACTTCCTCTTACCTCTGGGGCTCTGTCCTGTCCTTGACACCAGCCACCAGAAACCGCTGGCCTCGCCCTCAGCCTCAGCCCACGGCCCCCATGTGGGTGCACCTGCCCTCACGCACTCACGTCACACACAGACCGACAGACTCACACTCACACACACAGACTCACACACACAGACTCACACACACACAGTGACAGACTCACACACACAGACTGACAGACTGACAGACACACACACACACACACACACAGACTGACAGACTCACACACACACACAGACACACAGACTGACAGACTGACAGACTCACACACACACAGACACACACACACACAGACTGACAGATTCACACACACACACACAGACTGACAGACACACACACACAGTGACAGACTCACACACACACAGACACACACACAGACTGACAGATTCACACACAGACACACACACACACTCATACACACAGACAGATTCACACACACACGCAGACTGACAGACACACACAGACTCACACTTACACACACAGACTGACAGACACACACAGACTCACACACACACACACACAGACTCACACACACACACAGACTCATACACACAGACTGACAGACTCACACACACACACAGACAGACACACAGACTGACAGACTGACAGACTCACACACACAGACACACACACACACAGACTGACAGACTCATACACACAGACTGACAGGCAGACACTCACAGACTGACAGACACACACACACAGTGACAGACTCACACACACAGACACACACACAGACTGACAGATTCACACACACAGACTGACAGACTCACACACACACAGACACACACACAGACTGACAGATTCACACACACAGACACACACACACAGACTGACAGACTCACACGCACACACACAGACTGACAGACACACACACAGACTCACACACATACACAGACCAACAGACTCACACACACACAGACTGACAGACTCACATACACAGACTGAAAGACTCACAAACACACTCATACAGACAGGCACACTCACAGACTCACATACTGTCTCTCACACACACACAGACTCACACACTCACACTCACAGGCATGCAGCCCTCTGCTGTTTTCAATTCTCTGAAGCACCCTGACTGGGCCCCACAGGCTCACAGCTGATACCAATGTTTCCACCTCCAACCTGAGTCCGTCTAGATCTAGACCAGGCATCATAACCTACAGTCAGTCTGTGGCCAAGCTGAACCCGTGACTTGTTCGTAAATACAGTTTTCTAGGACACGGCCGCGCTCACTCATGTTCCTGCTGTCTGTGGCTACTCTCGTGTGTCAGCAGCAGGGCTGAGGAGGTGCACGTGGACTGAAAAGCTTACAGTACTTACTACCTGGCCCTTCACAGCACGTCTGTCAACCCCCGTCCTCGGTCCGCGACGCTCAAGGTAGCGTCCGTGTGCTAACAGTGCTGACACCACCTGGGAGCTCGTTGGAAACAGAATGTCGGGCTCCTCCTGAGACGTATACTGAGTCAGAACCCACATTCTGCCAGATGCCCAGAAGCACTGGTGTAGACCCCGAGGGCGTTTAGGCTGGGAGGACCACCCATCCCAGGTGGGATGGACACGCGCGTGTCGGCAGGAGCGAGCTTACGGGGAACACAGCCCCCCCCGCTCACCCAGCGTGTTGGCGATGCCCGTCTTCACGTTGTTGGTGCAGATGTGGCTGATCCGGTTCTCGTGCTCGGGCTTGGCCAGCACCACTATGCGGATGTTCCAGAGGGTGTGGATGGCGATCTGGCGGGGAGGACAAGGCTGTGACCCTGGGCCAGGACACAGTGCTTGACCCCAGAGCAAGAGATTTACACCCATCCCTCGCCCCAGGTGTGGGGCGCCCTGTCTGTAATCGCTACACTTTGGGGGACTCCGAAGGACGCCTCACAGATGAGACAAAGTGTCTTAAAGATGAGAGCCGGCACTGATGAGATTTCGATGAAGTAAAGATGACCGACAAGCTCGGGCAGGGAAGGGGGAGGACCCCAGTGATGAGCGATGCTCATAGACCCCATTAATTTCTGGATACAGGTGCCCCTCTCTGGCCCTGGAAGTGGGGGTGGGGACCACTGAGCACATTCTTGCTTCTGAGATGCTTCTGATTTGCCCAGCCCACTGCCCCGGAGTCCCACCCAGGACTGTGGCCACTGCTCACTGTTTTAAAAGTCATGCTGGTGATTTCTTGCAGGGAATGTCTGAGTATCTCCAGCCACTCCTTCTCTCCCAGGGGGTCCTCCTGGGTGCCGATCACGTAAATGTCATGGGGGATGTAATCAGCAGAGTCATCTCGCGTCTTTCCCTGCCCCTTGGAGAGAAACCAGGACGTGATCTTCTTGGGAGGGGGGGCGTTACCTTCAACAGCAAAACCCAACACCAAGTGAGTCAGAGGTACATCAGGAGAATTCAAAACAGACGTGGGGGGTGGGAGAGGTTCACATAGTCACTGGAAACCATTCAGTTCCCCCAACGAAATACACCTTAAAGAACTAGGTACTGTCATCCCCCAGGATGTCAGGGAGGGTGAGAACTCAGTTACTTTTCTTTTTCTTTTAGATTTTTTTAAAAAAAATACTGATGTTTTAAAGCAATGCTTTTTTTTTTTGGTAGCGCTGCACAGCTTGCGGGATCTTAGTTCCCTGACCAGGGGTTGAACCCGGGCCCTCAGCAGTGAAGGTGTGGGGTCCTAACCACTAGACTGCCAGGTAATTCCCTCAGTTACATTTCTTTGTAAACATAGAGTTAAGTTACAAAGACTAGAAACACCTGAAGATTCCGTAACTTGAACTAGTACACAAGATGTCAGACACTGTCCTAGTCTCTGGGGCTTTAGTGATAACTGAGACACGGGCATCGAGGAGTTTACATTCCATTGGTGGTGAGAGAACGCTGTAGGCTGACAAGTTTAGCACGGAGGCTTCTAACCCATGGTTAGGAGACAACAGTGCCTTCATTGCACAAGAGAGATCTCAGCCGAAAACCAAGAGGTGTGCGGGAGTTAGCCAGAGAAATGGAAGAGCATGGAGGCCCCCCTAGTGCCATTTCAAAAGCTGAGCTGAAACAGCTCAATTAAGAAATGATGATAAAGATTTATTTCCCTCAAAATGCCCTTGGAGGTCGAGTAAACTTTTTTCTCAAAGAGGTAACTTTCTTGGTTCACAAGTGCCAAGAAGCCAAGAATTGGAGTGACCTGACCGCTGCCGAGCTCTGCTCCCACTGTGGCTCAGGATGGGAGCACAAACCCTGGGGCCCGGTGGTCTCTGCTCGGGGAGACCCTCGCATGCTGCCCTGGTGCGGCAGGGCCCTGGCCAGCTCCCTCCACGCCGTGTGAAGGGCACCCCGGCAGCTGTGCACCTGGACGGCCTGAACCGTGCCCAGCCAAATCTAAGACGTCCAGGCTCGCAGAGGGAAAAACGGGAAGGGGCCGGTGCCCACGTGCATGAACCCCCAAGTGTGAGAGCTGAGGAAATCAGGCGGCCAATAAGAAACACTGGTGGGGAGAGAAGGACACAGGAACTGGGCAAGGGTTCTACTTCAGCGCTGCCGGGACCCCTGGAATCTCTGGGCGTGAAGGTCTGGGGAGGGAGGGGCTGGTGGAATCGGGGTGGGCAGCTCTCCTGACTTCCCTCCTGGAACGCCAGCCCATCCTCCACCCAGCGACAGGCCAGGAGTCCCATGGTGCGTTTCTATTTCGGATTGTCCCCCTCCCCCTCCATGAAGGGCTTCTGCTCAGCCTCTTCCTCCCGGGGGGCTGCTGGGTGACACTGTGCTGCATCGGGAGGTGGTCCTGACTCCGCTCCAGACAGAAGTAGGCGAGACAGATGCCCAGTCAAATTCAAATTTCAGATAAACAATGGATAATTTGTAGAATAAGTATGTCCCGTGCAATAACTGTTTGTCTAAAATTTAAATTAACTAGACATTCTGTATCTACTTAATTTTTTAAAATTTCTAGCTGACTATTTACACTAAATAATTATTTAGTGTAATTCATATTAGTATAAAAATTTGTATTAGCATCTAAGTATATACTATGTATATTTAGTACAATGCATATTTGGTGTATATTTGCACTCATCTCTAGCCGAATAGTTATACTAAATAATTATTTAGTATAATTTATATTCAGTATATTTATATATTTAGTATATGATATATACTTAGTATATATTAGTATGTAAATATATATAGTATATATATTTATCATAATATATATTTAGTATGTATTTATTTCTAGCTAAACACCTATACTAAAAAATAATTTGTTGTTTATATGAAATTCAAATTCAACTAGGCATCATCTCTCTTTCTCTTTCTTGCTCAATAAACCTGGCAGCCCAAATCAAAAAGGGAGTTCTTCCTTCCAGGACTGAAGCCCCTTGGCAAGCTGCCCAAGGCTGGCAGGTGCCCAAGAGCCTCTTCACCCATATATTCAGACTTTCCAGTTTCGACAAGCAACGTAACCCATTTCAGCTGCACTTGGGGTATGAGAATCCCAGGGCTTGTTTCTCTTACCCCTTGTCTCAGGATGGGTACCCACGTCTCGGGACTGGGGTTTGGGGGGAGACAGGTAAGGATGCTTGAGGCAGCAAAGCAGAACCCCAGGGGAGGTGCCGGGAGGCGGGGTGGCGTGTGGACCCACCCATGTTCCAGGTGCCGATGAAGATGGTGATCATGTCGGGCTCCGGTTGCTCCGAGTGCTTGTTCTTCATCTGCTGGAGGAGCTGGCAGAAGCCTTCTCTCTTCTAGGGATTGAAGGGCAGACAGACTCAGACAGGCCACTGCCTCCCCGCACATGATACTTTCAAAGGACTGGTCAGCTTCAAGAAAACTGAGGGGAGCGCAGATCAGTGTGGACTTCCAGGAGAGCCATCTGGAAATACGTGCCCGAGGTCTTAAGAGAGCGGCTTCTCTCTGACCCAGCCCTTCCACTGCAAGGACCTGACTCTAAGGAAAGAATCAGGGACTGTTCGAAGACCCGACCACATCGTGGGGACTGCAGCAGAAAATATTAGAAACCTTCGTGTCCAATCTTAGGAGAGGAATTACTAACTGTATTATAGGTCATCCATATGCTAGAAGACCATAGGTTTTAAAAATTTTGGTGCAGAAGTACTTCATCAACAAGGGAAGATGGTCAAGATACATTGTTTAGTATGAAAAACCAGTTGACAAAACACTATGAACAGCACCACTGCATTCGTATTAAAAAAACACAAACAAAAACCGTCCTGAAAGAGTCCAAGGATTACTAGTGGTATAGGGGTGTTTCTATTTTAAACTTTTTGTTTATTGTGTACTTTTTCACTAATGAGAATTAGATGATTTATGTAATGAAAGAAAATTTAAATCCAAGAAAATAATTAAAAAGGAAAGAACACACAAAGGCTGTCATTGCCTTCTTAATAGTCTTCATTTAGTCGTGCTGGGTACACAGTAGGGCACAAAGTAGACGTGGCCCTCTCGTAGCTTACGGTTCAATAGGGCAGGGTGACCAAACAAGCATGCCCCAAAGTTTTAGGCTGCACCGTATGAAATTACCAGTGTTTGACTGTCTCAGACCTACGTAGATGGCAATTTCATACGATTCAATCTAATTGCAAATCTAAGTTCCCTCTGAAGAAAGCAGCTCACGAAGAATTGTGATGGCTGTCTTTATGGAAACCTGCTTTTAGTTACAAATGGCTCAATATTCAGTGCCTCGGTTTACTGCTGTGCCTCGTCCTTCCGAGCTTGCGGCAATGAGCAGAACTGGGTTTTGGACCTCTGCCCATGTGCCCAGCACAATGCCCAGCCAGGTTTCTGCCTCCCCCACCTGTCTGGCTCCCACTTCCTTGTTTTTCCCAGTTCCTTCTCTATCATTCCTCCCAGTCCTTTTCACCCTCTCAGCCAGTTCTGGGCACCCCCGGACCCCCCATTGGCCTCCCAGCAGCCCACCCCTGCCACACAGGTAGAAAGAGCTGGGTCCCGGCACTCGATGGGGCTGTCCCTGTGAGCCTATGATAGGAGCCCTGTCCCAAAGCCATGGTGCCGACACAGTCAGCCAACACCTCACGTTCTAGGAGCTCTCTGTGCCCTGCCTCATCCGAGCGGTACACTGCAGGATAAACAGCAGGGCCGCGAGGGTGGGTTTCAGCCCCTGGTTGGCATGTCTGAAGTGAGGGATAAGGTCACAGAGACACCGTCAGTACAGAGGCCCACCACGACGCCCAGATCCCAAGTTTCTCCATCTGCCCACCCACCTCTTATTCCGGCAGCCAGGCCTGGCAGGGACTCTCACTTCTGCAGAGTGGGGCAAAGTGTAGAAATGGAGGGAGCGCTGGTTGAGACTCAGATTTAAGTCTGGGGTGCCCCTGAGGGCCTCCGGGTGCATCCCGGGGAAGTTCAAAGCCCCCCAGTGGGGCTCAGGGCTAGTAAGACATGGCTGATAAAGGATGCACTCTCTCAGGGGCAGGTGTGGTAGCAAAGGGAGAGGATGGAGCTGTGATGCTTGAATCCCAGCTGGCCTGGAACGCACCCCCTCAGCTTCCTGCGCTTGGCTTTCCCAGGTGGGAAATGGGTTGTGAGAGCTGAGTGAGCCCATGGTACCAACTTCCAGGCAGACAGCAAGCCTCAGAAATTGTGCGTCCCTCACTCCCCTCTTGGCCCATCTTAGTGGTTTGTCGTCACTTACTTTGGAGTCAGCAAAAACATATTCCTTCCGTACGGTCTTCTCCTTCTCTGTTTCCACCAAAATCACCAACTTGTTCAGAAACTTCTGAGACTTGATGAGCTGCAGGACTGAAGAGGGATGAAAGTTCATTTTTCTCATCATCACCCAATATGTAGATTCTCCACTATACTCTGGCACTTGACCATCAACAGTCCTGACTTTTCCGTGTCCAGGCTGAGCACCAGATTTGTGCCTGGTCTCCCAGATCCTTGCTCCTCTTACAGGGAGGAGCCCATGGCTGGGAAGGGTGGTGCCTGGAACAGGAAGGGTGGCCTGGCCGGAGCAGAGACAGTGTGACTGTCCATCTTTTCAGCTCCCTCCCTCTCTCCCTTCCTTCTCTCTCTCTCCTCCTCCTCCTTATCTCTTTTCCTTCCTTTCTCTTCCTCCCTTCCCTCTTGTGCTTGTTTTGAATTTATATCTAAATGAAAAATTAAATATTTTTACCTCTATCAACGACTAAAAGACTCAACTTGTTCTACAAGATTTTTACGAACAATAGCACTCCCCAACCCCACCTCCCTCCAATGTCCTGCTCCCTAGAGGAAACCACTTTCAATTCTTTTAATGGATTCTTTTGGAATTTTACTTCATGACTCTAAATAAGATGCTTATATTGCTACTTCCTGGTGTTTCAGTCTTAGGTATTTTTATTACATATTGACTTCCCACTGTAGAAGATAAAGGTTTAGTTAGCTCTCTTTCACATTTACAACCTGTTCCCCCACCTCACCGTTCCCCTCCCCCTGCCAATGTATAATTTCAGTCCCTCCATCATCCTTCTAATAATTATATCATCATTTTGGCCAGATAAGCATTCAGTGTTTGTTATTATGGGAATGCTCTTGACAGACAAGCCCTGATTGCTTTCTTTTTCCTACACAACTTTCTGTTTTTCCTGGAGTTAACAATTGCCATATTTTTTCAGTGGTCCTAACTCTCTCCGTTTGTAACTCTCTTTTCTGTGTGGTCAAGCACTTTCATCAGTTTCACCATCCTGAGGGAGCCTCTCCCAGAGCCTCTGGGCCTTCTCTTCTCCAGACTGGTGCAGAGCCTTCTCTAGGCCTGATGCAGAGGCGTTACTTTAGGGCCTTCCCTCTCCATCATCTGGGAAATCCATTCACCTCTGTCTCTCTTGTATTGGATCCCATGTTGTCCTCTTCCTCGGTTTATGCCTTCCTTTTGGTAGAGCAACATCTCTAGTAGCTTTCCAAGAAAGAAGGGATGGGGTGATACATTTCTGGAAGCTTTGCATGTCTGAAAACTCTACCCTCACACTTCACTGACACAACTCTAAGTTAGGGATAATTCTCCTCAGGACTCTGAGACCTTGCTCAATCGTTTCTAGTTTGCTGAGAAATAAAACATCATTCTAATCCATCTTTATGCAGAAGAGTTCACGTGGCAAGCCTGACCGCTATCCTTGGAAAGTCTGCTTGAAGGTGGCCCTTGGTTGGCATCGAGGACCTTGGATTTGGGGAGGGTTCCCAGCATCCCCAGAACTAAGAGCAACTCACTGTGCCTGTGATGTTTGTACCAACAGCGTGGTTTACACTGAATATTTGTTTTCCTTCTGGGAGTCTGGGCGTGTACCAGGCAGAAGGTTACTACATGACCAGCCCCCAGTAAAATCCCGGGATGCTGAGTCTCTAACAAGCATCCCTGGTAGATGACATTTCACATGTGTTGTCACAACTCATCAAGGGAGGAATTAAGCATGTCCTGCGTGACCCCCAGAGGGAAAGAAGGACTTCTGGAAGCTTGTGCTTGGTCTCTCCTAGACTTCATCCCAGGCACATTTTCCCTTTGCTGACTGTGCTATGTCCTTTCACTGTAACAAACCACAGCTATATGACTCTACACTGAGTCCTGGGAGTTTTCCTGGAGAATCACTCACTGTACCTGGATCATGGTCTTGGGGACCCCTGACACAGGCTATAATCTATCTTTTGCTTTGAAGTTTTTAGGATTTTTTCTTAGAATCCAGGGTGATGAGACTTTCCAAAGTTGCATGTGCCTCAGAGTGTGCTGGACACTCGGTGGGCCATTTTCAGTCTGGAAACTGATATTGTTCAGTCCTGAGAACTTCTCTTGAATTGTTTCTTCAATGTATTTTCTCACTGTTTCCCGGTTTTCTCTTACTGACTCTCATTATATTGGTATCGGACCTCCTGGGCTGGTCTTCTAATTTTCAAAAATCCCTTCTCTCCTATTTCTCCTCACTTTGTCCTTTTGTTCTACCTTCTGGGAGCTTTCCTAACTTTATCTTTCCACCATTCCTTTGAGTTATTTTAAAAATTTCTGGGCTTCCCTGGTGGCGCAGTGGTTGAGAATCTGCCTGCCAATGCAGGGGACACTGGTTCAAGCCCTGGTCTGGGAAGATCCCACATGCCGCGGAGCAACTAGGCCCGTGAGCCACA
Organism: Eschrichtius robustus; assembly: GCF_028021215.1. Classification (NCBI taxonomy): domain Eukaryota; kingdom Metazoa; phylum Chordata; class Mammalia; order Artiodactyla; family Eschrichtiidae; genus Eschrichtius; species Eschrichtius robustus. The sequence goes on from NC_090828.1 coordinate 7,108,769, forward strand.
ACTACTGAGCCTGCGCGTCTGGAGCCTGTGCTCCGCAACAAGAGAGGCCGCGATAGTGAGAGGCCCGCGCACCGCGATGAAGAGTGGCCCCCGCTTGCCACAACTAGAGAGAGCCCTCGCACAGAAACGAAGACCCAACACGGCCAAAAAAAATAAATTAATTAATTAATAAAAAAAAAATTTCTGAAAAAAGATTCTGCTATAATGTTTTTATTTTTCCTTACTAATCTCCTGTTCCCTTCCTCCTCCTTTTTCTTCATTTTTATTTTGCTCTCGGAATGCTCCTTTAGTAGCATTCTGTTCTTGTTTCCTGGTCCAATTTCTTTTCACTGTCATAATTTGTTTCCTGCACGTTTCCTATTCCAGGGTTCTCTCCAATGTCTGGTGGTCCTTGGCTGTGGATCCCAAGAGTGCCAGTGGGGGACTGTCCAGCAAGGTTTCTCCACTGGGTGGTCTCACGGGTTGATTTGTGGGGAACCTCTTCATGGCAGTGTCTTTAGATTTTTGTTCCTGGGCTGGTCACGTGGTCCAGGAAGAATCTTCCAACTGCCTGCCTGCAGGGTGTGGGCCTGGCTGGCAGCACCCCGAGCTGGGCAGGGGTGAAGGCTGGCGTCTCAGCGTTCAGAAGTAACTGTTGTTGAGCCCTCTGTTTTTGGTAGTTTCCTCTGCCCTCACCAGGCCCGGTGTCCCCCAGTCCCTTACCCTCCTCCAGAGAATAAAGCTCAGGTCTTCCGCCTAATGTGTGAGGGGTAGCCGCCGGCTGCGTGGCACGGACAGGGATCTGGTGGGTCTAACGCTTTTAAAGAGATTTTCATCCAATCCTGCTGTTTATAACCCCAGCTTCACCCTCACTCCAGGCGCCCCGGTTGCTATCGATTCCTATGCCCTTTGTGGTTCCGTGGTATGTCAGGCGTCTCAACTTTTCCTATGCCATACTTAAAATTTAGCTTTTTTGGCTCCTATAAGTTGGTTATCATTATCCATCTGCTTTCCAGCATTCAGAATTGTGTTGCCGTTCTCTTCCCTCCTGTTTTCTTTGTCCCCGTGAGTTTTGCCTTTAGGAAGGGAACTGACAATCGTGTGTGTCTTCAGCCACCATCTTGAGCTGAAGTCTCACTCTAGGGAAATCGTGGGGGGGCCCGTGCTCTCAGAAGTCCCCTCAGCCTTGTCAGAGGCAGTCAGTGTCCCACAGCGTGACTCCTACTGCTGCCAACCGGAACACCCCAGCTTCTCCAAATCTGCTGCTATTAGGCTATGTCTCCTTCCCTCTGAATTTCTGGTTTTCCTTCTATTTGCAGGACTGTGTCACGCCCCTGGGACGTGACATCTTGCTTGCTCAGAATTAGTATTATTAATACTACTATTAGTGTTAGTAGCAGGGTCAGTAAGTGGCCCACTTGTTCCCATACCTAGTTACATAGAATCGTTTTGGTTCCTCTTCCCTTGCCCCTCTCCATCTCCTCCATCAGCCGGTCTGAGCAGTTCTACCTCCAGAACGTTCCCAATCTGCCTATCTTTCCCCATCTCAAGCCACCACCACCTCTTGCCGGCCACTGTCACAGCCCTTTAATTGGTCTCCCTGTCTCTGCCTGCCCTCTGCCACCATTTATTCTCAGCACAGCAGCCAGAGTTCATTTTAGAGGGGATCACACCATTCCCCTGCTTGAAACCTCCAAACAGTGGCTCACTGCACTTAGAACACACCCCGGGTCACCAGGGCCCCGTGACCTCTTCATCCTCCGAAGTCCCAGGCAGAGCCATCTCTGTGGTGTGAAGCTTCCCCGCACAGCCCCACACAGAGCTCGTCAGTCCTCCTCCAGGGCTAACCTCACATCTGACCCACATTCTAATACATGCGCACAGGTCAGCTTTTTCTCCTGAACTGCAGATTCTTTGAAGGAGGGCTATAACTCAGGGCTGGCCCACGGAAGATGCTCAAAAGAAAAATGTCCGTCGAATTAACTGACAAGAATTCACAGTGCTTCTCAGAATCCTGAGGAGCTTTTCTTTCAGTCCAGAAACCTCAAGTTTTTAGAGCAATCAGGCACTCTCTGACAATCTCCTTACTCACTGTAGGTTTCTGTTTCCTTTTGTCAAAGTTGGGTCCACTCCTTTCAGTTGCAAGTCAGTCTCTGTGGCCGTTAAGAGGAAAGTATGGTTCTAAGCCCATCACTTTCAACAGCCCTCCCCTGCTCACACCCTCAGTAAGTCCCCAGCTCTCCTGCCCAAGTTGGCAGTGGACGGAGCGGTCCTGCCCCGGCACTGCGATCCCAACTCTGCGTGAATAGGACAGCTTGTCACACTCCAGTGTCTAGGGACTTTGTTTCCTGATCCGTCGTCCTCCTCACTGTTCGGTTCTGCCTTCCTCAAAGCTGCCTTGGAGGGATAATTATATGATGATGGTGGTAGCAGCCAATTTTTTGAGCATCTACTAGACGCTAGACACTGTGTACTTTGATGTTTACTTATTGAAGACTCACGGCAGCCCTACAGGATGCTACTATACCTATTTGACAGAATAATAAACTGAGGACAGAGAGAGGGCACTAGACCAAGGTCACAACTGGCTGACCTGGGACTCAAGGCTGGGCTTCTAACACCTCCCTGTGCTCCTAACACCACTTTTCTCCTTTCTGCATCCCACATCCTGCACAGGGCTGGTCCCCAGACTTCCATCCCCCCTGCTGCCCTGAGAGTATCCCTTGGGCCTTCGTGCCACAGCCCAGGTGGGACTCAGGAGCAGGAGGTTGCAGGACAGGGCAGGCCCCTGTGGGGAAGCCCCCATGGCCTCTACCTGGACACTTTGCCGTGGGGTCAGTGATGCCTCTGGGCACATGGGATGTACTTTTACAGGCATTAGCTCGCCTACGCATGGCAAGCCTATTATTCCCATTTCACAGATGAGAAAATGGAGGTACAGAGCAGTTGAGCAACTAGGCCAACATGATACAGCCAGCAAGCGTCAGAGCCTAGATTTGAACCTGGGCAGTCTAGCCCCGGAGCCCATGTGTGCTCTTATCCTCTGTCCTGCTGTTCCCAGCATAGTGTCTGACATCGAGTTGGTGCTGAACACACAATCCCCTTCCCGCCCCGCCTGGATGTCCAGCCCTAGGAGGTTCTAGGGGTGATGGGTGGTAACTGCAGGGCTTGGCTGTCAGGCCAAATATCTGCCATCTGAATAGACAGCTCAGGCCAGTGTTCTTGATGGGGCAAGGCTGTGGCTCGTGTCGTGTACCCTAGAGACCCCTGTGGGATGTGCTGTGACCTGCTCCTATTTGCCATCTCTGCTGGCGAGAGCTTCAGAGTGGGTGGTGCTGACCCAGGACAATATCTGAAGGCCACTCCAACTCATGGGCTAAATGACAGTGGGCAGACAGCATGGAAGCACAGCCCACGCTCCCTACAGGCATCTGCTTGGCAAGGCTAGTGCAGCGGGATTTTCCCAACTTTTCAACACCAGCCATCAGTCATGGTCTCCAACTAGAACCTGCTTCCAGAACATTCCATCCCACAAGTCAGGCTTCTAACAGAACCAGAGGAGAGTCCTCTGCTTCCAGACAGCAGGAGAAAGATTTTACATGGTGACCGCATGCATACAATTTCTATGTGTGTGTGCATGTGTATGTATAACTACAACACAAGTTTCATGAAAAAATATTTACCTTTACTCTCTACTTTGATGTTTTCTGTTTTTCCTTCTCTGTTCTTTCTCTTCTCATACTACTTTATTAAGAACAAAAGATACTGATCATGCCTGGAACTGCCAGGTAAAATACAGGATGCCTGGGATTCCTTTACAGAAAAAAGCATACCTTTTTACTATAAGTATGTTCCAAGTATTGCATGGGACATACTTATACTAAAACTTTTTCACTGTTCATCTGAAATTTAAGTTTAACTGGGCATCCTGTATTTTTATTTGCTAATCTGGTATCCCTAATTATATGCTACTAAACAAATTTTGAGCCCCTGCAGAATAAAAAATACTGTTTACAGACCAGAGGGACTTTGTCTTCAGGGGTTTGAAAACCTGAACTGGAATACAAACTGCTGTGTGAAATTTGAGGGGAGAGTCCACAGCGCTTACCAAGTATCTCAGGGAATCTGTTGGCCAGGTGAGGATAAAATGAGATCAAGTAAGGAAATGTGGCTCAGAAAATATCATGTTACGATACATAGGCTCCCCGCATTGTACAGATGGAGAAACTGAGGCTTGGAGCTGCCCCCTCCCTGGCAGGCCAGCCTCCGAGGCCAGTGATGCCAGGGGCACATCTGAGCATTTTCCCCCATTCTGCTTGGTTGCTGCCCAGAGCCCTGCTGTCCTCCAGGTGTCCCTCCCCTGGGAGCCTCTCTGTAGCCTTTCTCTTCCCCTGACCTTGGCCACACTGCAGGCTGTCACTTGCCATCCTCACTATCAAGGCTGCCAATTCTAGACTCTGCCTCCAAAACTGCCTCCCCGCCCCCTCCCCAGTTATTCTCCATCCAACCTGTGGCCTTCTTCGGAGCACTCAGTAATAGCTGAAATCATCGTATTGACATATTTATTGGCCACTCAATGCATTGGAATGTAAATTCCACGTGGACAGAGTCTTCGACCATCCTGCTCACCCTGGATCCCCAGTGCCTGGCCCACAGCAGCTTCTCTATAAGTTTTTGGCGTGTGAACATTTTCCATTTTACTGATGAGTTTGTTTGAAATGCAAAGCCTCAGTTGCCCAGAGTTGGCTCCTATGTGCTAGGCTTTCCTAAGGAGCCTTACACGTAGATCCATTCACATGAGCCTTATCATCCCCATTTTACAGATGAGGAAACTGAGGCCCAGGAAGGTTAAGTGTCACGTGCAAGGTCACACTGGTGCTAAGTGGTTGAGCTGGGATGTGAATTCAGACAGAGCTCATGACTTTAATGCCATGCTAAACTGTTTCTCTGTCTGTGCTACCCTAGAGATGCAGCCTGATTCGGTCAGCAGGGCCTGAACCAGGCACAATGATGACCACACGCGTCAGCCTAGCTCCTAGCAGGCAAGAGCATGAACACACGTGGAACCGCCACCCAGGGCCAAGTATAAGCTCATTTCCCCAGGGTGGGAGGAAGCAGGTGGAGCGTACAGGGCAGGCCTCAAGGTAGAGGGGGCACGAGAGGGGAGCCTTAGGACTGGGGGTTCCCACAGGCAGGCTGAGGGTTGGTGGGTACCCCAGCCGAGGGCAGAAGGTGCCTGGCAGGACTTGCTTTCCCAGCAGGCTGCTGCTGACCGGCCACAGTAAGGGCACTAGCAGAATGAGAACTTTACAGACGTGAGGGGGCCTTACTTTTCTTGTGGCTGTAGAACTTGTCCTCAGAACCATCCTTGGACTTCTTAATTATCAGTTTCCCAGATTCAACATCAACTTTGAGCTGCAATTTCTGAGGAATCCCCAGAGATTCTGGCTTCACCTGTGAAAAGGAGGTCGTGGGGGGAAGGAGGGGAGGGGAAGAGGAGATGTTGGTTATTCCTTCTCTGTGCTTTCACGGTGCCAATCTGTGACCCCTTGTCGATATGACTGGGCAGCCCTTGGCCATGTGTCCAGCCCTGGTGTCCCTCCCGTGCGGCACCACTGGGCTTCTGTTTCTGAGCCTCCCCTGATGCAGAGGAAGTTTCCGTGGGCAGATCCTGAGAGTCGCTAAAACGTGGGAGGAGCCCAGCTTGTCCATTGTGTGCACATCAGCTATTCCGCCAACAGGTTTGGTGGAGGGAACGGATGAACGACTGGAAGATGGTTTATTCACGGCTGAACGTGACAACACTCATTAATCGGATGTGTCATCTACTTCCACAAAGGATTTCAGTAACAGATTTACGCTCCTGGGCCTCATTACAACCAATAAATGAACATTCACCGATAATAATTAGGAAAAAGACAGTTGCCTAGGCATGTTCCGAAGATGGAAATACATCTTAATACCGATTTGTCATCAGGGCTAGGAAGGATTTGGGGGTGGGCATCCTGTCCTGTTTCTGAATGTGGAACCAGTGCTGGGCAAAAAGAAAAGAAAAACAGCGCGCTCGGGGTCCGGGTCGCGAGGAGGAGGAGGAAGTGGCCCGCGGAGGGGAAATGGCTGCCGAAAACAAGCCGGAAGAGCGTTTTCCGAAGCGTACTCTGCGGAACTAGCACCTACTGTGTTCTCAACACCGTGCCACCTATAGAAGATGATCACGGGAACAGCAATAGTAGTCATGTAAAAATCTTTTTACCGAAAAAGCTGCTTGAATGTCTGCTGAAATGTTCAAGTTTACCCAAAGAGAGGCACCGTTGGAACACTAATGAGAGATCATGACGCAGCCGTCCTTCTGGATTTCTTTTTAATAATGTGTGACCCTTCACCTTTGATCCCCTGACGTGCATTACCTTGGTAACCATTTCGTTTTTAAATTTCATTTCATTTTTTGATTTTGGTGTACAAGCTGTAACATTTCATCTCTCAAAGTGTCACACACTGATTTCCTCAAATAGAGATACCCCTTTGAGCGATTAAAAAAAGAAAAAAAAAAGAAAAGGAAAGAAAAACAAATTTCTGGGCCTGGAGATTCTAACTCAGTCACTTTCAGGGAAGTCACAGGAATCACTTTTTTTCCCCCAAATCCCTCCTTGAGGCACTATTTTGCAGCCAGTTCGGGGAGGCCCTCTGTTTGATGACACTCACTGCCCCCATTTGGAGCAGGACGAAGTTTTGGCATCTTGGGCCAATGAGAAGCTCCTTCCTTGGGAGCCTCCCCACGGCGAAGGTTCCACAGGTTCATCTGGGCACCCATTCTACGGTTTAATCATCTTCCCAGGGAGCTGGTTCCGCTGACCGTCAATCTCAGTCCAGCCGTTGGGCCCCCTCCTGAGCCAAAAGCCCCCCTTCCACAGGGACCAGAATGCCCGCCAGGCCCCTCCTGTGAAGCACAAGTCCACAGCCACTTACCTCAAAGGTGACTGGTGGGATGAGGGAACGCCGGTGGGAAGACTCGGGACCCTCATGCAGCAAGGCCTTGACCTGTGGGCAGGAACGCACGGGGCCCTTCAGGCTGGGAGGTGAAGGGAAGGCAGTACAGGTTGGGACAGAGTCACAGGGATACCTGGGCATTCTCCAAGCGAAGAGGGGGCCAGAGAGAAGTCCAGGGAAGCTGCAGGGCCCCCCACATACCTTATCTTCAATAGAAGACAGGAGACTTGTCAGTTGGCTGAGCTTGGCCACCATGTTGATCGGATTGGCCTCACCAGGCACCTGGGACATGAGGAAAAGAGCAAACAAGGACGGGATGCTGAGTGCCAGCCACTGAGAGGCGTCAGGCTGAGCGCTTTCCATGCTTCATCTTGGTTCATCTCCCTAACAACCCCACGAGTACGATTATTGTCCCCCTTTGCAGACAAGGAAATCAGGGGTATGTACAACCGTCTCAAAATTATCATGACCAAAATATACATCTTCCTTTCTTCTTCCCTCTAAATCTGCTTCTTCCCTGGTGCTTCTCAGTTGTTTAAACAAAACCCGAGGCCTGTCCTCGATGATAACCTTTCCACCCTCTTACATGTACTGCACCGGTGCTCCTGCTTCCAAAACACGGCCGTCCCCTGCTCGAAACCCCCTCGTCCAGCTGCTTCCCACCACTGAGAGGGAATGATCCAAACTCTTGAAGACTCTGTATGATCCACCCCTCAGCCCCAGCCACGCTCATCCTCACTTCTGATCTGCCCTTGGCCTTGAGCTACACTCTCTGAGGAATCCCTAGAAACATGGATGTCACCTGAGAAGGCCACTTCCTTGTCATTCAGGTCTCAGAGCCGCAGAGAGGTCTTCCCTGACCACACGAGCTAAAATCATCTCTACTAGATCACCCTGCTTTGTTTCATACCAATCACCACGATTGTTTATTTGCTCTTTGTGTACTTGCCCTGCTAGAATGTAAACAATGTGAGAATTGGGACCGTGAGAAATGTGTCCGGTGCTGTGACATTGGTGCTTGGCCAGTGAAGATGCCCGGTAAAGTTGTTTGATGCATGCCTGAGGCCCAGAGAGCTGAAGTTACCTGTCAGAAGTCACACAGCTAGTAACGGCACAGCAGGCCAGGAAACCATGTCTGCTTGGCACCAAGTCCACAGTCTCAAGCATTTATTCACAGAACAAATATTTACAAAGCACCTATTCTGTGCCAGACACGTTCCCAAGGTGCTGGAGATGTAGAGTTAAAAGGGCACCATCCCCGCCCTCCACTAGGACAAGAACGCCAGACTTGATGATCTTGAACACCAAGCAGAGTGGAATGAGGGTTATCACCAACGAGGAGATGTCCCTTTACCCCACCCCTTCCTGAATAAGTCAGCCAGGTTACACAGGCTTTTTTTTTTTTTTTTAGTAAGTATTATTATTATTTAAAGATTTATTTTTATTTATTTATTTATTTATTTTGGCTGCACTGGGGTCTTAGTTGCCACACGCGGGGTCTTAGTTGCCGCCTGCGCACTCTTAGTTGCGGCGCGCGGCGTCTAGTTCCCTGACCAGGGATGGAACTCAGGCCCCCTGCATTGGGAGCGCAGAGTCTTACCCACTGGAACCCCAGCGACGTCCCTACAGAGGCTTCTGACCTCAGGTTCCCAGCAGCCGCTTTAGCTCTCTCCTTCTGCCGTCACCAACCCCCATCACTTCTGACCATCAGCTGTACCGCCGCTACGGCCACCTCCAGCACAGCCATCACCGCCATCATCGGGGCAGTTACTCTTTGTCACGACTTTCTCTAATTCTTTTTGGTTTGGCCCTTGCTCCTTGATAAAGCTCTCAATCAGTCTTCAGTTATTATTGATCAGCGGGAGGGCTCAAAAGAGTGGAGCTGAGATGCAGGTAAGAATGGAGCAGGACAGCAGGTGGGAGAGTACAGGATCCCCTGTTTTAGGGGTGCTTTTCTCATAAAGAGTTGAAAAGATGGCCGATTCAAACCCCCTCATCCTCTTTCAGACACTGGAGATCGCCTGCTTGCTACCCGGGCCATCACCTGGTGGTAGGATGGTGTCTTCCCCACTCTCTCTTTGAATCTATGTCTTTCGGGGCAGGTTTGGCAAAGATGTACAAAGTATAAATGAAGCTACCAACCAAGTGGGAGTTAGTTCTTGGAACAAAAGGTATTAGAAGAACGCTGGAGCTTAGCCTCTACTGCCTCGTTAGGCAGAATACATATGACCATGTGATGGGTTCGTATGCTATGCCCAGTGTGTTTAAGATGTATTGACTCTTCTACTCCTTGGTTTGCAGATGGGGAAACTGAGTCAGAGTGGTGAGTCACTTGTTCAAGGTCACACAGCTGGTGTTGACCTGAGATTTGAATGTAGATCTCGCCCAGTGGGTCTCAGCTGGTACGGATTTTGCCCTCTGGGGTCATTTGACAACGTCTGGAACATTTTGAGTTGTGAAAATTGGGGGATGCTGATGGCCTCTAGTGGGTAGAGGCCAGGATGTGCTAACATCCTACAAGGCACAGAACAGTCCCCCACAGCAAAAAATGACCCGGCCCCAAATGTCACTAGCGTTGAGGTTGAAGGCAAAATTCACAACTCAGCCTCAATGTGGGCGAATTGGTCTGAGTGCCACCTGTGGGTTTGTAGAAGCTGACCTAGTTATTGAACTTAGCTTTTCAGTTGAACTTCGGAGGATGTGGGCTCCAAGGTTAACGACTCTCTGTTCTTACATAGGGCAGACCCAGGGCTCTCCCCAGACTTCGGACCAGCAGTCATTTTGATAATGTTGCATTTTGCACCTCCCAGCAGTTCTCAAATAAATGTCACGCAGGGGTCCCCATCTCATCTTGCCTACCTAACGGAAAGGGCCTAGTGCTGGTAAGAGGCTACCATGGCCAGATGTCTCACCCAAGCAATTTCATTTACTCCCTCATATACCCCTGCAGTGGCAGATATGACTATGCCCATTTCTCAGATAAGGCAACTAAGGACGGGGCAGGCGGGAGGGAGGTGAGTCAGATATTGAACTTGGATGTTTTTGATCCAGAGGCCAGTGTTCTTGCCTCTACCTCAGGCAGCCTTGGAACTCCCTCTTCCATTTGTGAATTTCTGGAGGTATCAAGACATTGCCTGCTTTCCTTGACAAGTCAGGGTCTCAGACAGGAGGGTGGCAGCCAGAACCGTTTCTCTAAATCCTGAGGCCACGTCCCATCCCGTCGCTACTCTGTTCTGCCACCGAATGCAAACACTTTGGCCTTTTGCACGCAGGGCACCATGCTGGGGCGTGGCTGTTATCAGCTTATCTCTCTGGAAGCTTCTCCCTCTTCTAATCCTACTTCAAAGATTTGGGTGTGTGGTCTTGTATTCAAACAATTTAAATTTTAGTGTCTGGTAGGGTCTCTGTTTTGTCTAGATTTGCTTTTACTTTCCCGGAAATTAACCCACCATTCACTTCAAGGAAAGCAAAATTACGTTTTTGGTTTTTTTTTTATCCTGATGAATTTTTAAGTTGTACAAATAGAACACAAATTTTCTCAGTAAAAAAAAAAAAAACTCCAGGGCTTCCCTGATGGCGCAGTGGTTGAGAATCTGCCTGCCAATGCAGGGGACACGGGTTCGAGCCCTGGTCTGGGAAGATCCCACATGCCGCGGAGCAACTAGGCCCGTGAGCCACAATTACTGAGCCTGTGCGTCTGGAGCCTGTGCTCCGCAACAGGAGAGGCCGCGGTGGTGAGAGGCCCGCGCACCGCGATGAAGAGTGGCCCCCGCTCGCCGCAACTGGAGAAAGCCCTCGCGCAGAAACGAAGACCCAACACAGACATAAATAAATAAAATTAAATTAAATTAAAAAAACAAAACAAAACAAAACAAAACTCCAAAAAACCATTTGGGCAAACCTGAAGTCTCCCCTGACCCAGGCCCCTTTGGCCCAATTCCATCCCCTCCTCATGGTGAACAGAATAGCCCTTTGGGTATAAACACTTCTGGTACGATTTCCACATGTAGACTTACATCCTAGTTCATATATTGTTCTGCTGTTTGCTTTTTTCACCCAACAGTATGCCTTGGAGTCAGTGCATCCACCTTAGAACAGAATTCTGCATCATACTTTAACCCTTTCTCTCTCTGTGTTTCCAGCGTTTCTGTTTTTAGAGACAAAGCTACGATAAACATTTTTGTCAACATCTCTGTGCAAACATGTAGACCCTAAGGCAGCTGCCTGCAGGTAGAATGGCTTGCTTGAAGGACTCCAGGCATTAAACATTTTCATGCTGACGGCTAAATTGCCTTTCAGGAAACCCATTTCCACTCTCAACTGTGAGCAATGAACCCGTGCGAGTCCCTGACCCTCATGTTAGAGCCAAGTCCTGGCTTCACCAATCAAATTTTCCTGTCTGAGAGGCAAGAAGAGGGCTCCCTGCCTTGCAGGTCATTTTCCAGTTACTAATGAGGTGTTACTAACATCTTTTCCAGGGTATCCCAGCTATTCCCAGTCCCTCTTCAGTAAAACAGGCTCTTAAAATCCTCTTCCCACTTAAAAAATTTGGTTGCTTTTACTTAATCATGTGTGGAAGGGTTTGCTTTTTAAACATTTTTAAACCCTTGTCCCTTGCAAGTGCTTTCTCTGAAAGTCCTATCTGTGCTTGTTTTTAGCTTTGCCGAGGACACCTTCTGTGACACAGACAACTTGGCCTTGGCCCCCTGCCAGGCTGTGAGCATGCATAAGTGTGTGCGTGTGAGTGTGTGTGTGTGTGTGTGTGTGTGTGTCTGGCGGGGGCCTGCCTTCACCTGCTCTTCCTGGGGCATGAGGCGGGATCAAGCATTTAGGCACCTCGTGTTTTTTTCAGTTTCTGATGAGAAATGATGGGAAAAGGTCCTGCCTTGCCTCCTTATTCAGCACTAATAAGGAGTTTTGCTGGCAGTTGCATAATTTGAAATCTTTATTCCTCAAATCAAAATCCAGCAGGGGCGGGGGGATAAACCTTACTGGGAGTCAGGGTGCTGAGGCTCCCTGGCCCCCTCATACTCTGGGGATCCAACAAAGGCGGTGCTTCCTTCTGAGCCCTCGGGACATTGGTTACCTCTTCTCCCCATGCCCCATCCGACCCCCCCCCACCCTTCCCCCACCGGTTTTATCAATCTCATCTGTCCAATCCCAAAGTCTTTACCTGAGGCCGTGGACGCAGGCCAGGGGAGAGCTGCTGGTCAAACAGCCTCTGCAGAGATTCCAGGGTAGGGAGGGTCCGGGTGACTTCTCTGGGGGCAAGAGACAGGGTGAAGGTCAAGGATTAGTGAGGACCCAGTGAGGCATCGGGCACACAGGCTCCAGCTGGAGACGCGGCGTGGTCACACCCACTCTGGCAAAGGCAGGGATCCTTCCCAGAAGGACAAGCCCGGGCAGAGATCCAGGCCTGCCGGTACTGGTCCACCTCCTGAGAACCCCCCACCCGTTCCGTCCTGACCAGGACCAAACTGGAGCCGCGATGCGTAAACCTGATTCACCTTTGTTTAGCCACACTCAACTACGCAGCCCGTAGAAAATTTGAATGTAGAATCACAAAACTACTTAGAAATAATTTAGTAATCTATGGTTCCAAACTTTAGTGTTTATAAGAATCACACCCTCACCGAGTGTTAGAAACGCAAACGTCTGGGCCCCAACCTGCTTTGGTCTGGAATCTGCATTTTAATTTGGTGCCCCAGGGGCTTCGCGTACCAGCAGTCTGTGCTTTCCGGTTCACATCTCCTCCGAGCAGCTAAGGTGGAGGCCCAGAGAGATCTGTCATTGTCTACTACGCTGACAATTCCAATACCAGGGCTTTATTGATCCTTCATTCCCGTCTCATCTTTTTCTATTTTCCCATTGTTTTGGGCATGGTGGGCAGACAATTTTGAGTTCTATTTTTCATCTATTATTACATCAGAAACTGTTCATGTTTTTACACATTCAACATTCCTAGTGGTTTCAAAATATTCTATCAATTAAATGTAGCAAAATCAATTGCTAGATATTTGGGTTATTTTGAGATCTTGGTGATTATAAATAAAGGCTGCTGTGAACAGCTTTGTTCATATAGCTCTTCTTTACTTATTTTCAATTACAGTTTTAAGATAACCAGAGATTATGGCTCTTGATCAATACCGCTAAGCCTTTGAGTGACGGTGGCCTTGGTCACTGTTCCAGCCTCCTCATCCTTTGTGCTATCTGAATTCTGTTATTCTCTTCTCTCTCTCTTTTAAGTGGGCAGAAGAGTGCATTTTAATACTGATGAATTGATTTGCATATCTTTAATTTCTGATGTCTAAGTATTCTTCTATCTGGTTGGTTTCTATTGTATTTCTCTTCCTATAAACTGTTCATGTCCATTGTTGGTCTTCTGTTGGGAATTTTGTTGGTATTTTTATACATTGGTATAAACTCTTTACTTATTGCTTTGTTTTTTATTTAATCTAGGTGTTGTAATTTTTTTTTTTTTTCCCATTCTGTTGTTTTCACCCTAGGTAGGCTGGATTTCATTTTAAAGTGCTTTATAGTTTTTTATTGCTCTATTTTTCACCTTTTCCTTGGAAATTTTTTTGCTTACCTTGGTTAAAAATTTATCATCAGTATTTACTCGTGAGCAATTAGTAGCTCACTTTAAATTGGTTTCTCACTCTTTTAAAAGTTTTGTTATAAACAGGGTTTTGGGGGGTTGTTGTTATATCTTTTTAGTTCCTTACTTCATCTGGAATTTAAAAAAAATATGTGGTGGAAATAAGTTCACCTTTTTCCATGTTGCTATTCATTTTCACTCAACTGCACTTACTCTTTTTTCCACAGTTCTTTTGGGCTAGATCATTGCACAAGCTCATCTTAAATATGATAGGATTTATTTTCAGAATTCATATCATTCATTCAACGAAAATTCTGGAGTGCCTCATATGTACTAGGCAATGTCATGTTCATAGATTGATACATCTCACCATTGCAAGGATGGTGTTGTAGCCTACTGGCTTTGATTGGCCATCCTTGGGACGCCTCTGGGGGCCAAGGATGGGGTGGGGGGAGGTAACTGGCCTGGGGAAGGGGAGGGAAGTGCCAGGTAGACAGGGTTCTCAGTTTCTATCCCACCTCCGACAGAGCTACTCTGTTAACATAGTGGTATTCTGTTTAAACTGTCATTTCATAAAAGAATTCTAGGCCAAAAAAAAAAAAGAAATTCTAAAGCACTAATTTAGAACATGCTTTAACATCAAATAGATCTCCCTCTTTGTTCTCCTTTTTAAAAATGTTATTTTAAAAACACAAGTACATATACACAAACTGAATCTTTAGGATTTTCTAAGAATAATGCTGTTATTCTCTGTATTTCTAACCTTGGTAAAATTTTGAGAAATCTGGCTCTCAGACGTGTCTGGAGGTGTTGGTTAGGGTCAGAATGACCAATGACACATAGGGACTTGAGTTGGAAGACTTAAGAACTGGTCTTATCATACAGAAAGGATTTGTCCAGGGAAGTTACCATCAGCAGGGTCCCTGGGAAGCTTGTCTCAGCTTCAGGTCACCAGCTCAAGGGAAGATGGGGAGCAAAGACAGGGAGGGCTGCAGTCCTCAGGCAGGTCAGACCCCAGAGACAGCCCAGAAGGGGCCTAGGCCCCCTGAGGAAGCCCTCCCAGAAGGAGAGGCTCCTCCCACCTTGGTCTCAGAGAGATGGTTAATTTCCCCAAGATTCCCATTCAGTTTCCAGCTAGCACATCCAGTATCTCCCAATCGGGAACTCCAGACTCAGAAGGAACATTCTGATACTTTGTTGTTTTCTTAATTTTTTCTTCTCTGATTTTTTGCTTCTTTTTCTTTTTGCTTTAGCAAAAATTTCTCATACAGTATTAAATAATCAGGTGATGATAGGCATCTCTTTTTCTTTTATTAAAATGTTTAATGGAATGATTTTAATGTTTCCCTGTTAAGTGTAATTGGTTTTACATTGACACATATTGCATTATTAAGGAGGGATCCTTCTATTCCTTTTTAAATAATGATTTTTAAAGATTAGAAATGACTTTTATCAGGTCTGTTAATACATCTATGCAAATGATTCCCCTATCTCTAATCTCCTGCTAAATTACAGTGTTTTCTTTATGTTAACTCACCCTTACAGTGATTTCTTAGATAAAACCTACATTTTTCATATCACTTAAATTATATTTGCTAGAATATTACTGAAATATTATACATTTATATCAATAAATGAAACTGGATATAGTTTATTTCAGGCTATTATCTTGATTAGGTTTTCAGATTTGAATTGTACTTTTCTTGAATATTGAATTAGGTGATTTTTGTCATTCCCGAATAATTTATAAATCATGGTTATTATTCCTTGAAAGTTCAAAGAGGGCATACACGGTAATTTTTACATTTCATATTTCACATAAAATATTTGTTTCATTTAATTATAATTTGAAGATTTGTAGCCACGTAATTGTACACTGTACTCTTTATTGATTTGGAAATCTTTAATGCAAATTATTAAATCTCCTACATTTCTAATTTTTAAAATTTCCTTAATTGACTTTTTCCTAATTTATTTCTGTTTTTAACTATTTTCCCCCTGCTCTTTTCCTTTCCAGTTGTTGTTATTGTTCATTCGCTTAACAGAGATTTCTTAAAGACTCTGTTTTGTTCACTGCTGTATCTCTAGCCCCTGGAACAGTGCATGGCTTGTAGTTGGCACACATTCAATCTTTGTTCATGAATATTGAATACATTACTGTTTCCAGTACTTTGCATGACCGTGGAAATATCAAGGCAATCAGGGTATGACCCATGATGCCTTCAGGAGACTGAGAGCCTGGATTAACTTTGTATGCTTGACTTATTGTTCTACACCCCCCCTTTCCATAACAGAGCATTTAAAGCTATGGCTTTTCCTCCAAGGAGTGCTTTGGCTGCATCATCTAGAGTTCTGATATACAGAGGCTTGATTACCCTGGGTTTCCAAACCTATCCCACGTAGGCTATCATTGTGTCAAGTGTCTTCTTTAATTCAGCTGTGATTGGAGATGATCAAGAAAGGCCAGATGGTTGGGTAGTGGTGGCTAGTTTGTTATTTATTTCTATTTTCAGCATACTGTGCTCTGGGAACACAGAATGAACACTTTTGCTTTGGGTGTATTCATATCCAGCTGCTCAGTAGGCTGCTGGGTTCTTATTTTTAGGATCACCAGCACTCTAAAATTTCTGGAAAAAAATTCTTGGAAACTTTTCGAAGTGAAGGCTTGTGATTAGTACATTTTCACCAATTTTTTAAATCTGCAAAGACTCCTTTGGCTCTTGAATGATATCTAGGTTGAGTTAATCCCAAGGAGAAGTCAGTAGTCTTCTCCTTGGTGATACTGCTTCAGAATTTTTACTATATCATCAAGGAGTATGAATAATATTAAGTATTGTAATTTTTAAAACTAACGGTGCTGTTCCTAATTATTTACTTTCTGAACTCATCTTCCCTTGTGGTTTAGAAGATTATAAGAAGAGGTTTTGGTGCTGCTATTTGGTTGTTCTGTAATTGGACCTTTATGAGGCTTCTCAATACCTGGATTTAGCTCCTTTATAAACCTGGAAACATTTTTTTCTTTTATATATTTAGTCATCAATTACACATCATTTTTTCCCTGCTTCTTGGAGAGCCCACCCTACCAGCTATAAGTTTAATCTCTATGCCCTCTTTCCAAAGACTATCGATTTTTAATCACACATTCTTGGCATATGCTTATTTAGTCTTCTCAGGTTTTTTATATATACTTCCCTGACACTCTGCTCTGTTTTGTGATTTGATTTTCAAGTTTGATTTGAAAACTATGGGTTCATTTTATGACCTCCAATGAAGCAGTTATAATGATGGTATTTTTGTTTTGGTTGGTTGGTTTCTTTATCAAAATCCTTACCCTGCTCTCACTTAATTGATACAATAACCTCTCCCACATTTTATTTTAAAATTCTACTTACAATTCTCCTCATTTCTCCATTTCATGGCTTATCAAGTATTTCCAGACTCTGGAGACTTAATTCTTTATTCTCTTTCTCTGGAAAAGTTTCTGTCTGGTTCTAGGTAATCTAACTTAGGGTTACAAATCTTCCTCGAGCCTTTGTGCTGCGGAAACTCCTTCTTTCAGACACAAGTACTGACATTGTAATGACATTTTTGCAGAGGAGGCTCTTGCACTGTTTCTCACTCCTCAGTTCTCTGTGACTTTCCCATCCTCACCCTGGCGTTTGTGTTGGGCCAAGTGGTCCGAGTGGACAAACCTGGCCACCACTGGCACCATCCTCAGCCCCCCGTTCCAGCTCCTTCTCCTTCACCCCACCTCTCAACGTCTACCCTGGGCCCCCTTTCCCCTCCATCTGCACTCCGCCCTGCGGTGACCTTACCCCACTCATCTCCCAGCTTCAAGTGCCAACTGCATGCTGATGACTCCCAGACATATACCCTTACCCCTGAGGTCTCCTGGGCTCTAACTTCTAGAACTAAATCCTTGGTTGGTGGCTCAGCTCACAGTATGTTCAATAGCACCTCAAGCCAATGGTAGCTCAGAGAAAGATGCCCCTCTTCCACCCCCTCCTCTTTGACTTTCCCCATCTAAGTAACTGGCATCATCCACCACTCAGCTGCTCGCACCAAAAACCTAAGGGTCACTCTCGATTCGTCTTCCCCCGACCCTACATCCATCTGCCAGCTCCACCGTCCACACACGCCCCGGATCACATCAGCTCTCAGCACCCACATGCTCCCAAGCCTTGGGTCATCTAGCTAATATCTATCAGCTGTTCCTGTGTGCCAGGCACTGTCGAAACCCAGGACTCAGCAGGATGCAAAACAGACACAAATCCCTGCCTCCTCTTGTTTCCCTTCTTGTGGGCCACCATCAGGTCACAAATATAGTAGCTCCCAACTGTCTGCTGCTTGGGGTCTGCCTCCTAAGATCCAGTCTCCACTGCCCTGACTCAGATTACGGCACAATCCTGAAAATCTCTACCAGGCCTTGGGAGTCCTGTGTGATGTGGCTCCTGCTGGCGTTGCCAGATAGAACACAGGACACCCAGCTAAATTAGAGTTTCAGATAAACAATGGATAATCTACTAGTGCAAGTATATCCCAATATTGCACGGTATATACTTATGCTAAAAAAGTATTTGCTGTTCATCTAAAGTTCAGACTTAACTGGCCATCCTGTGTTTTTATTTGCTAAATATGACCACCCTACACCTGACTCTTCCCAACCTCCACTCCTAACACTTTCCTTCGCTCCTTATGCTCCAGCCCCACAGACTTTTTGTTCCTCGAGGCTGGCCTCATTCCCGCCTCAGGACCTTTGTACTTGACATCCCGCTGCCCTCTTGTCACTGAGGTCCCAGCTCTGTGACTGCCTCAGAGAGGTCTCCTTGACCCCCAAGGGACACTAGCACCCTCCCACCCAACGTCTCTCTAGCACTTTTCCCTATTTTATTTTGTCATGATGTTTACTAAAATTATCTTGTTTATTTACAGACTTAATCTACTGCTATACTTCCTTACTAAGACATCAGCTCCAACAAGGTCTAAAGAGCAGGGACTTTGTGCGTTGTGTTTATTGCTGCATCCCAGCTCCCAGAATAGAGCTCAGGGCAGGCTCTCCATACATATGTGTTAAGTGAGTGAATGAATGAATGAATGCATTGAACAGCTGTTCCAATCAAAACAGTTTGAAAACTACTAGTTTATAGTTAGTTTCATGGAACAACATCTGCGGGGGTCGCAGGGGGATGGGAAGCATAATTTTTTCCTAAGATCTTCTAAAATTCCATCCCTAACCGCGTCTTCAAGCCTGACTATCACTTTGCCTATGAAGTGAAGACAAACAAATGCTGGGGGTAATTTAGAACATCACGCGGTCTCTCTGCTTCTAACTCGAAGTTAACTGCTCAGTAAATAAAGGTCTGTGGAAAACTAGAGAACTAGCTATGTTGAGGAAGCTGCTGTCACCATAAGGATGAGGTGACCCAGATTCTAGGAAAGTCCAGGTAGCAAAGCAGTGTTGGGGAAATGTGCTGAGTGTACTGGGTGAAACTTGTGGAGAGACTTAAAGGTATACCTCCTCTGGACAAGGAAGCAGCAAAGAACAGGATTTCCACTGGAGCAGAAATAAAAGCTTGCTACCAGTCATGATGAAATTGTGTTTCTTGAAAAGAAAGTGCCGTGTGTGTGTGTGTTTCCTAGTGATAAATGATTTATAACAAACAGCATCACATGGAGAAATATCTCTCTGCGGAAATCTATAAGAATGATGGCTCTGGGTCCAATGGGCTGAAACTGCATTAGCTGAAAGCCAATTCACTGAAAGTAAACCTGACTGGCCAATCTGATAAGTGCTCAATTTGTCAAAGAAATTATTTGTTAAATTTACCAAATGTACTGATTGTGCTTTTTAAGAGCCTTTAGAAGGAAAGTTCAATTTGATTGCTGATGATGAAAGATTCTTTTTTGCATAGAAACTAAGCTAAGATAGATATGGCACCGGAGAAACTGACAAAAGAATTTTGAAACTGCTGTATATGTAATAAAACACAAAACACTATAGGCTGATAAAACCTCACCCACATGAAATGCTATTTTTCCAACCAAAATGTCGACCTTTCATTTGCCGTGGGATTGTTCTGGGTCCCTGTGATTTCTTTCAGATGCTTTTAAATGTGATTTTCTATTTTTTCAAGCATTTAAAAAATTCTTTTGTCAATTCTTCAGAGAGCGTATCAGCTTTAAGTTTGCCCTTTTAACAATTAAAATGTAATTAAACTTAATTTTAATGGTAATGAAATTAAAGCACGTAATGAAATTAAAACACTAAAAGAAACCGGAATTTTTACCAATTGGTCCTTCAGTGAATTCAATAGCAGAACACTGAAGTTTTGGTGAATTGGCTCACTTTAAAAACCTGCCGTCACTGGCAATCTTGAGCCATCACCACCCACGTAGAAAATAGGCTGATTTTAATTTATCTCCTCTTGGTGCCCTTATGTGCTTATCAAATGTGCTGGCTGCAGCAAGAAAGACGAACAGCAGCAAAAGCCTCAGCCTCTGGATCCTTAGCAAGTGTGGAAGGGCTGGCAGTGTACTCCCGCCCACCCCTTCCCATAGCAGCTGGCCTCAAATTAACTTTCGTTTAAAAAAAAAAGCCAACAACCACCAAGTTCAAATGCCATGAAAACAAAACCTCCAACAACCAGATTTCTAAGCCCCACCAACAGCCCAATTATCCTGAGCTGGACACCCGGGCTAAGTGCAGGGGTCACCCTAACGAGCTGGTTCTCTCGCCCACTGTCCCCCTTCCTCCCATCTTCACAGGCAGCCATTACCCATAGAGCTCCTTGCAGAGGAGCGCGGTCAGTTTCTTCAGATGAGGCAGACTGCAGGAGCCCGACTTCACAAAATCAGAGTCCAGGGTGAGCTGAGTGCTTAAATAATCTTGGATCGCTTTCAGATGCTCTTCTGGAAGCCTGAAGAAAAAAAAAAGGAGAGATAACAACATGCTTCTTCGGTTCCTAAACCATAGACACCAACAGTAACAGGTAGAAGAAGAAATCTGAATTCTCAGAGTCTCCAGCTGAGACACCGGCCCCAGGAGAACATTCGCACACCTGGACAGGCTCCCTGGGTCTTACTGAAGGGGTGGAGATCAGGTCAGACAAGAGTAAAGGGCCCGCAAGGGAGGCTGCCTCTAAACCCACCCATAAAGGCTTTTCCGGTAGGTGGAAGGAAGTGATACTGGCTGGGGATGGGAAATGTTTATCCTTTGAAAAGGAGACAGAACAGCTTTGAAAATGTACAGAGGACTTGTTTTCCTGCTTCATCAATTCCTAAAGATAGGATCTGAGGGCTGAGGGATGCTCTAGTCCAGAGAGGGCAAATGGCTCCAGCTCACAGGCCAACTCCAAGTTCACAGGCAAGGGCCACCTGGAACTCTGTGTCAAGGAGGTTCCCAGTCATCCGAGGCTCCGAGGGGAAGTCTCTGCTGAGTGATGGGGCTGGGGGTATGGTATTGGCAGCCTAGGTGCCGGGCCTTTGCACCCCCAGCCCTTGCCCCTGGTCTGGTCCAGTCCCTTTCAATCACGGATGAAGCACATGGGCTGGGGACCTGCCCTCGCCTCGCACAGGATGGCCCAGCAGAGGCAGAGCCCGGGCCGCATCGCGCCAGGTCTGCCCCCGAAGTCTGATCACACCTCTACATTCTATCACCCAGCACCATTTTTTTCTGGATAACTTTTGAGTTTTTGTTCCTATAATAATGAACATTATAATTACAGCAGGTGTGTCCTGAGCATAATATACCAGTCACTCTGCTTAGCACTTTACGGATTTTTTTCCCCTCTAATCCACAAATCAATGTTATGAGGCAGATATTACTAGTATTCCTATTTTACAAACAAGGAAACCGAGGCTCAAGGATGTTGATTTACGTGTGTGAAAAAATTCGTACAAGCCTTAAATAGCTTTGCTCCAGCCTTGCAATCAAGTGGAAACTAGAGGTCACAGGGGTTTTTTTTCTGTAGGATCCTTGAAAGAACGAAAGGCTGTTGCTCTTAAGACTGAAAAGACATAGATTAGCCATTTTGACTTATTTAGCCTGAGAAGTCAGCAACTATTTACATACCACTTGTCAGAATATTTAAGTTTAATCTATACTTATTCTGAGTCTTGACACCATAAACATCCAGTTTCTGCCTCAGTCTGTTTTGCTGAAAAGGACAAAATCTCTCCTACAGCATTAAGATATGTACTTTAACAGTTCTCGTGCCTATTGACTTGTAACTTTGAGACCATCAGTACTTGCTTTAGGAAGCTATATTTGTTAAAATGTTTGTTGTAGAAAAGTGTTGACATAAAGATGTTAAACTCTGTTTATCAGAGAAGGTTGATTTTACTCAGCAGTCTTTTATTAACTATGACCTAACTGATTAGATCTAATTAACTTGCACAAAAGACTGTGCAGGTTGTCTTATAATTAAGAATAATCTAAAGGCAGTCCTCTGTGTACAAAGCTGTTTTACAAGCAACATAGATTAACTTGCAAACACAAGGCAGAAGCTTAGTTTTTCATGACCCAGAAGAGGACTGAGGGCAGGCACCATGGTCCCTCCAATGTGCTCCACCCACACACCTCCATCTCCAAGCAGAAGTTTTAGGCAAGTTCCATTGCCGTTTGTTAGCTGAGAAGCCACACCAGAGAGGGCGGGCCTCCCGTGCTCACCAGCCCTCAGCTGCCCCCGCCCCCTCTCAGGAGGCTGCGTGGAGGCTTGGCTGAACACCTGTCCTGCCCCACTGGGCCCTGAGTCCGTAGAGAAGACCTGTCCCTAGAGAGGAGGGACTGACAAGGAGATGTAGCCAATAGACCACGTGGGAGAGTCAGGAGGAGATGGGCAACAGTGGCACCATTGAACATCCTTGCCTATTTCCTCAAGGACTGTCCTGCATTTAACACCTAAACCTGGAGAGAAACAGAATCTCAAGGAACCTAAACAATGGGCTCTGCCTGAACTATTTTAATAAGCATTTGTTATATAGATACATATATCAGGATAATCATGATAACGGATCAACATATTCAAAGCACTGGATATTTAGCTTCTTGATAAATAGCACAAGGAATTCCAGGAGTGTGCAGAGAATACAACCTGGCGGGCCCGGAGAAGAATTAGAGGAAATGTCAAGGTGGAAATATAGAAACACCAGATATCTTAGCAACCAGTGGCTTGTGTGTACCTTCAGGCATTTCCTTTGTATTTGGCTAAATCAGATGGTAGGTGAGCAGCCCTGGCTGTCTCAAATTAATCTTTCAAGTTGGAGATGTTGCATTAGCCCTGCCAATAGAATATTCTTTGGAGGGTCTTCTTCTCATGAAGAAACAAAACAATGTTGTAAAATTTTTAACACATGGAGATGGCTGTGTACTAATTAATTCATTCAACACACATCTAGGGAGTGCCGACTCCGTGCTAGGTGACATGCTGGGTGCTGGGGACACGGTTCCCCTCACAGAGCGTCCTCCCTGTGGAAGCCATCCCCTGGCCTGTGTTAAAGTCAGGGCCTCTGATTTGCAAGATAACCAGCGCCCTTCCCAGCCATATCTCCACCTCCCATCATCCAGCCTGGGCCTGCTGAGGGAGGCGAAGGAACTGCAGGACCTCATCCCCATGGACCAGTCTGGTACCACATATGGGGCCAGATCCTGAGAGCCCTGGATCAAGGCAGGTGAAACAAAGTGTTAAAAGGATTGCACCTCACTCCTTCCACCACAAAGAAAGGAGTGGCACGCGGTGTAGACCTCACAGCCCACACCACACATGGAACAATTGCTCTGACCCATTTCCCGGTGACAAGGAAGTTGGCCTCCTTTGCATGGGGCCCAGAGCAGGTCCAGGCTGCAGTGCAGGCAGCCCCTCCACTGGGACCATCTGAGTCAGTGGACCGCATGGTGGGAGGAGTCTTTGGGATGGGAAAAGATGCCATGTGAGTTCACGGCAAGCCCCAGCAAGGGAATCACAGCATACGCCCCTGAGGTCTGGAGCAGGGCCATGCCACCTGCAGCAGAGAACTACCCATCATTCCAGAACCAGCTCCTGCCATGCCGCGGGGCCTGGGGGACATGGAGCACTGGAGCAGGGCCGTCCAGTGCCCGTGCAGCCAGAGCTGCCCCGCGAGCTGGGCTCCCTCAGACCCGCTGTCGGGAGGCAGGCGGGCTCCACAGCAACCTGTCCTAGGGTGGAAGAGGCATCTCCAGGACAGAGCACAGGGTGAGCTACCCGGGTGTGGCGGGGTCTGCCAGGTGGGGACTCACCCACTGGTGTCCATGGTCTGCAGGCGCTGGAACAACGTCTCTGAGAGGCTTGGCCGGCTGACCTCCGTGGCTCGAGGATTCTCGTTGGAAACAGGGACCTCCTTGGCCTCACATGGCCCGGCAGATAAATGGATGTTTCTGGGTGGCAGCTCGGGGGGAGACAGGACCCCTTCTACCCAAGACAAGAGCAGGAGTGCCGTCTGGGCTGCGTGCTCCCTCCTTCGGGATCACCGCCCGTGGAGAGGGGCACGTGGCCCACCCTCTCCGCCCTCCGTGCGGTGATCCTGCCCACCCGCCACGTGGGGTCCAGGCCACGGCGCCCAGCTACAGACCCGTCTGTGCCCGCACTGTCCCTTCCCGGCCCCGCTCCCTTGCCAGCTGGCTCCTGGGCTAGACGGGGAGCCTGCCAAGGGCAGGGCCCTGGTCCTGTTTGTCTCTGCCCCGGGGCCCAACACAGAGTTTGTCCCGTTGAGGAGCTCTGCAAACACCTGCTGGGGTCCGATGGCCACGCCGGCAGGGCTGCTGGCCTTGGACGGCTGCAGCCAGCAGCCCCAGAAGCTCAGCAGGACGGCCGGCTTCGGGGCAGAGCAGGGGCCCTGGACCGGCAGAGGCTGGGCTCCCGTCATGGGAGGAGCTGGGCCGGGGAGCAGGCAGGTCCGGCCACACTGCTCCTCTCTCTCCCACCCTGGCCCCCTTTTCTTTGCCCTTTCTCTCCAGTCTCTGTCCTTCTTTCTCTCTCCCTCCAAAGCCCCAGAGACAATGAAAGAAAGTGAGGGGCTCCCTCCACCCAGGGAACTGAGATATGAAACAAATGACTTGGACTTGGCCTGGGAGATGCGACTCTTGCCCGTTCACCTTGAAAACTTCCATCCTGCCCGTACCACGGATGGGTGAGGGTCCTGAGCCCCCGCGGTCTGCGACCTCCTGTCGGAGCCTTTTTTCACACGGAATGGCTGCCCCACGGCTCTGGACACAGAGCCGCCCGGGGACATTCTCTTTAAAGGATGATGGGTGGGGCTGAGTTCCTTCACTTCCTCACCTGGCTTGGGGTTCCTTCAATGGCCATGGTCCCGTTTTGAGCCCCCTGGGGACGGGCAGCACCTTGAGGAGACCTGAGCCAAATCCGACCCCTTGGGCTGGGGGTGGGAGAGGCTTGGGTTCAAGCAGACAATGGGCCTTTTTTGCGAAGGGAAACCAGCCGTCCTGAGATTGTGCTTCTCTTTCCAGATCTTTTGGGGGCTCTTTTTCTAGTGTTGGGGGTCTTTCTTTAGACGGCCATGCCCAGAGGGGCAGAAAAGCTGGCCTGGGGGGTGAGAGGGAAGTGCGGAGGGCATTTCTGCACGATGGCTTCTTGGTGTCGAGGCCGAGCCTGGGCTCCCGGGGACAGCTGGGGGACATGCGGCCCAGGCACAGCGCTGGCGAGTGACCCTGGACTCACACGTGGACATGTCGGCTCTGGCTATTTCACAGCTGAGGGCGCCTCTTACTGGGCCAGGGAGGCGACAAGGGACACAGCTGCCTGGGTCCCCTTCACCTCTGTAGACCTGCGCTCTTTTTGAAACACTCTGCCTGGCCCTCGTCTCCTCCGGGAGCCGGTGAGACGGCTCTTCCGAGTTTACCCTCGGAGGAGGCTGCCGACATGCAATCGCTCACCTGTCTCCAGGCAGGTGGGAGGAAGGGTGGCCCACGGAGCAGGTTGCAAGGACGCCCAGCACGTGGCGGGCAGCAGCCAGGGATGGGCGGAGTCAGGCCGGGGACCCCACACCTCTGGTCTAATCTGTCCTTCAGGGGAGACGCCGGGGGTCCCGGTTCCAAGCCCTGGGACTTAGGAAGAGCCCTGACCAGTTGAGAGGTTCAGTTATGTATGTCAGGGCTTTCTTTCAGGACATGAACTTTTGAGGGGAAGAGAAGGGGAGCTCCCCGGCTGCACTGCCTCTCTCTGCCCGATGCTCGCTCTATTAGTCTGTCCGTCCCCTGTTTAAACAACAGGACTGACTCTCACATACCTTTTAGGGGCTGTACTTTATTTTCTTTTAATGATGATATAAAGAAACATCCTTTCTCATCCTTCCAGCTTGGCGCAACAATCTCCTTCCTCATTCTCTTCACAGCAAAATTCAGCTAATTATTTTCACAATGATTTTAGCTGCATTTATTGAGTGCTTACTATGTACTGGGCGCTGGGATCTACACTGACTCCTTTGACGACACCCTGAGAGGTAGATATTATTTTTAGTGTCTCTTTAAGAGAGGTCTGTGGTTTAGAGAGGTTAAGTAATTCACCTACGGTCACACAGCTAAGAATATGGGGTGCAGGAAGTTTGACCCAGCTCTGTCTGACCCCAGAGCCTGTGTTCCTAATTGGTCTTTAACCACCACGTCACCCGCTCTGATAACCGGACCCACCCAATCTACAAGCACTTGAAGTGAGAGAAACACCCCAGAACTTCACTATGGGACTTAGATGGCAGGTAGGGTCCCGGAGGCACCTTCCCCTCCGTCCCTTCCTACCTGTCTCCTCCTCTGGCTCATCGCCTGCGTCCTCCTCCTCCAGCGGCACAGGATACTGCAGGTGGGTTACCAGGCCCATGTTTTCCTTCTTGTAAAACTCGATAAGCTGGTCCAGCTTGGTGAAGAACCTCATGGGGACGCCTTCAGATGCCTGAGGACAAATCCCAAGCAGAAGCACATTGAACAGGCTGGAACATCACCCAACCACAAAGGCCACCTGCAGCAGAGACCAGCGAGGCCGAGGGAGTGACCACGACCCAGAAGAAGCCCTGGGCTCCTGCGCAGGGCCTGCCTGCGACGCCCACACCCTCACAGCCCCTAAGAGCCACTCTGCAGAAGGCACAGATAGGACAGTTTTAAAGATTTTTTTCTTTCAGTTTTTAAAAAACTTTTATTTTTAAAAGTATTATGTTACCAAGTAATGCATTTTCATCATGGAAAAAAATTTAAATACAGAATTAAAAAAGAAATCACCTGTAGTCCCACAACCCCAAGAGACCTATTTTTTATAGTTTAGAATATTTTTTCTAGACTTCTTGTGTGTATGTGTGCGTGTGTGTGTGTGTGTGTGTTTGGTGGGGGGAGTTATTACCCCACCCCCAAGATCATTTATTTTTAAACACGGGAAAAATCTACTATAGCAATTGTTTTGCTTTTACTTTTATATTTTTCATTTGATATAATTCTGTTTTGTCAAAACTCAGAAAATGGTTGAGGCAGCACAAAAATCTTCCCTGATTTGTATCTCTGTTGTTGATGACAGAAGAACAGGAGGGTAATTCTACTGGACTGTTCAAATGCCCTGGGGCCAGGTCTCCTTCTTATCGCCTGGTGGCTCCAGCAGGAAACTCAAGTTGGTCCCTCGGCAGGCAGCCCCGCCCACTGAGGCCCTGCCCCTGCTGAAGCCCCGCCCACACGAAGGCCCCGCCTCTGTGATTTCCCCCTGGTGGGCTGTATCAGGCAGCAGGGTAGGATGGGAGGAACTGCAAGCAGGAGGCTTAGGGTCTCACCAGTGCTGTACCCTACTGCTCCTAACCCAACATGTCCCAACATCCTGTCCATCCTCCCTGCCCAGTCAGTCCCCTGCCCCGCCCCTCCCCGGTGTTCCATCTCAAGGAATGGCACCACTGTCTCCCCACCGGCCCAGTCAGAGACCCAGAGGACTTCTCCCTCCCCCGGCACAGATGGCAAAACTGGACAGTGTAAGGCCGGGTGTTCCTGATCCAGCCAAGAAGATGCTGAGCGAGGTTGCAGCCCCAGGTGGAGGAGAGTGATGCAGCCGGGCTTTAGGGAAGAGCAGCGAGCTGGGGGCAGCTGGACAGAAGCAAGAGATCAGGCTGCTGGTGGGTACAGGGATGAGCCCCAAAGAGCCTCCCCCTCTGGGTGCGGCTTCCCAGGCCTTGAAGGGGCAGAGCGCCTATGAGTCACCCCCATTATCATAGTAGCTAACAGGTCAATGACATTCATGTGATCTAAAAATGAGTTGAGGAGGGGCTATCTTTGGAGTTGGAGGTCAGGGGCCCAACTGCTCCTCCGGGGGCTGCCTGCTGCTGGGACCCATCGCCCATGGGAAAGGAGAATAGGGGGATAGGGTGCACGTTGGAAAGCCCACCCAGGTCGGTGGGGTCTGGGCTGAGCGAGGCTGGATTGTCTTGACTCGCCCACCTTCAAGTCAGGTGCCTATTGTTCTGGCACGGTTGGCACTGACGTGGGAGGTCATCAGGGCCACAGGTAAGTGGGGTTGGGAGAGCAGACAAGGCAGGATGACCCAGACCGGGACAGATGCAGACATCTGGGAATGGACCAGGACTCAGACCTGTCCCTGGGCCCTGTTCCTGGTGGTAACCCCAAGTAGCAGTGAGGACGCGTTTGCCTTCAGAGAGAGACCCCGTCTCTCCGTCCCTCACCTTCACTCAGGCTCCACACTTGCCTCTCTGTCTCCCCTTGTCTCTGTCCCTCTCTCCACATGTATTTGTGTGTGGGATGCAATGCACGCACGTATAAATCTGTACGTGAGGCCACGTCTCTGTGTTTGAGTGTGTGGCTTAAGCTATTCAGTAAATTAGTAGAGAGTTTAACAAAAAGCCGGGCCTTCTAAAAAGTAACTTAAATAGGTTGAAAACCCAAAGTGAGCGGAATAACAAAAATAATTTGACACGACACAAGGTCGATGAACTCGATTCAGTTAAAGCAGTCATGACAAGTGTCATCCTGTCAAAGAATTTACAGCTAATGGATGACAAGCCATTAGGCATATGGAAAAAGGATGTGAAAGTATCAAAGAAAGTCAAAGTGAAACGACTCATGTGTGAGTCTGGAAAAGGGTTCTCAGCTGGAGGAGGTCTGGGGAATGTGCGTTTGAGAGAGCACATGAGCTATGGCAATTTAGATGCACCAATGCTGAGACACGTATTATTTTATGTACTGCTAAAAGCTAAAGCATAAACCAAGATACACTATCAAGCTGTGGGTACAACTGATTTCGGAGATGTTAATACGACAAAATAAACACCTTAGAATTGATGAAATACGCCGGGTACTAAGCGTGCAGAAGAACAGTACACTCTAAAATTCATCTGAACCCTATGGATCCAGTGAGGGAGGAGGTGGGCGGGTGCTGAGCGCTGAGACAGAGCTGCTGGGACACTGCGTGTGCTTGGACTGGTCACAGAGGCCAGGGAACCAGGGCCTGGTGAACCACCGCTGCTGGCTGCCCAGGTGGCCCAGGTTCCCAGGAAGGTGGAGAATGAGGGTTGAGTCCAATCGCAGCCCCGCTCATGGGGGTGAGGAGTGCAATCTGGACAGGTGGGTCGGAGGCTCTGTATGCCTAGGAAGGAGCAGCCCAGCCACGGCCTTCTCACTCCTGAGCTGGGCCGAGAAAGGCCCTCTGTCAGGCAGGATGGCCAAGTCAAAGCCAGGAGTGGGAGTCGGGGTTTCCAAGTGGACAGTGCCTTGACCGTGGGCCAGCAGGAGCACTGGGGCCCGTGGGGATGGGTGCCTGGTCAAGTCTGATTCTGCCTGCCCATGCAGCCCATAGCAGGGGCCAGATCTGCTTACTGTCGCGTCCCCAGATGGTGCCAAAGGGCCTGGCCGTCGTGGGATGCTCGGCAGTTAGTGCTTGGATGGATTTGCGGGATTAGCGTCAGGATGAGTCAGGGGGAGAGATGGTCAGAGAGGACCCTATGTGGGCCTGGGGCGGGGGATACAGAGCAATGCCTGGGGGAGGGTAGGTAGCAGGGGAGCACCCCCCTTCCTTCACCCTCAATCTGATCTGCCAAAGGTGATGCCTTTCCAACACTTTAAAATGTAAAATGTCGGACTACAAGGTCGTCATGTGTATCAGTCAGGTCCAGGCAGGAAGCAGATGGCACATTCACCTGGGGGGATTTCAAAAGGACTTAGCGGGCAGGGTGTAGGAATACACCTGCGAAGTGGGGGAGCAGTTTCCCTCCTGATCCAAGCATGCGGGGGCAGACGCAGGACCCAGAGAGGGCTGTCAGGCCGGAGCTGAGGCCTTCCGTGACGCCAGCCCCATAGGGAGGGAGCAGGGGTGGGAGGTCCCCCACCCTCCCATCACGCAGCTGTGCCTCCCATCCTCCAAACACCACCGGAAGCCAGGGGATTTGGAGGGGGTCTGGGCTCGAACGTGGGACACACAGCACAGAAGCAGCCCACGGTGACAAGACGCCCAGGGAAGCGGTGGGAAAGTAAGGCTCGCGTGTCCTGCAGGCAAGGGCAGCCCTCACACCAGGAGGGGGGACCGGCCACGCTTCTGGGGCAGGGGGCTGCCCTGGATCCTTAACGGCCACCAGATTTCAATTCCTCATTCCACAGCCGCTGCCTTCCTGAAGAGATTCACCAAGTCATTCTGAAACAGAGAAGGAAACCCTGAAGCCCCACGCTAGCCGTTCGCTGCGGACAGCGACCCTCACAGTTACAGATGCCCCCCAGGGTGGCGTCCCTGGGGGAGTGATGGGATTTCTGCTCTGCGGCAACTCTCCCACCACCAGGAACAAAGTTTTTCTCTCTGTGGCAGATCCCCGGCTCACAGAGCAGAAGCTTGATCTCAAAAACACAGAGCAGCAATTCCTGCATAAAGTCGGCTCTGAACTTACGACGTGCGGGGCAAAGAGCAGACGTCCCTCATGGTTTGTGGGATCGACTGAATGGACGTGAATTTATGTTCATCACCAAAAGCGACGCAGGAAAAAAAAAGTGGTTAGTTCAGATCGTGAAACAAGATACCTAACTCTTCTCTTGCCTCCTCTTTCCAGGTCTATGGAAATTTCCAGGTGATTTCCAGCAAGATCATTTCAGGGAGTCCCTGCAGACAGCGCCTTGCCAAGCCCAGCCGTGCCTGCCTCCCCACAAGCTTATAAGTTTTCGAAGGAAAGGGGCCCTGCTAGGTTCAGCCTCATGTAGTCCCCCAGGTGCCTTGCACGGCTAATGACAGGCCCTACCCCTGTTTTGAGACATGTGTGCAGTGCCTAAAACGGACTTCACAGTTGAAAAGCTGTAGCTTCCCACACTGCGATGTGGGTTGCTGAGCCGGACTCTGCAGGGAAAGACCCCTTCACTCTACGGCTTGGCACCTGTGCTCGTCCAGGTACAGTACTCCTGGGAAAGTGCAGAGCAAGGGGACAGGGCTGCCCCCACCCCAAGGCCCCAGACCACTAGGGTCTTTAAAACAAAGGACAGCTGATGTCCAGACTGTTGGAAGCTCAAGGCTGCGGCCTCTGAGAAATGTAGTGTTTCCACAACTAGTTCTTGGGCTCTGGCTTTCAGACACCCTCCAGGGGAAGGCGGAGCAAGGCAGGGAGGCCGGAGCACCCTGCAGGCCGAACTTTCCCAGAGGGTAATTTTAACTTCAGTGCTGTCTGCTGTCACTAAATGGGGAACTGAAAGAAGGCGAGGGCCCCCAGGAGGAAGCCAGCAAGGGGGCGCCAGGAAGACGCTGCTGCCCGGCACCTTCTCCTC
Organism: Eschrichtius robustus; assembly: GCF_028021215.1. Lineage (NCBI taxonomy): Eukaryota > Metazoa > Chordata > Mammalia > Artiodactyla > Eschrichtiidae > Eschrichtius > Eschrichtius robustus. The sequence continues at coordinate 7,140,076 of NC_090828.1, forward strand.
GGGCTCTGCCAGGCTTCGTTTTAAAATGAAAAGTATATACAAGCATTGTGGAAATTTTACAAATAATGGGAAAGTGTGCAGAAGTGGCGGTGGGGCAGTGGGCTTATTATCCCAACTATAGCAAAGCGTTTCTTTCAAGTCGGTGGGAAAGTCACTAGAAAGATCTTAAGCAGGGAGACAATACCATTTGTCTGCTGTGACGAGAATGGCGGGGTGGGAGGCGCTGGTGTCATTACTGTTTCTATTTTCCCAGTGGGGAGACCCTGGGCCTGCGGAGGCTGGAAGGGTGTCAGAGGCCTCAGAGGCAGTGGCGGGTGTAGAGCTGGATTCAGCCCAAGCCCCGGAGTCCCCCAGACCTGGGGCTCCCACACGTCCAGAGGCAGCTGCACTGATGGAGCAGAGCGAGGGGTAGTGTGGAATTTGGCTGTCCAGGCCCAACCCCTGCCCCCAGCAGCATTTCCTCCACTCAGACATCAGCTCAGCAGGGGCTGGACTCCCCACCCAGGCCTGCCCACCTCTCACTGTCTGGAAGCCACCTCCTCCCGCCCTGCCTCTGCCCTCCCGCACCTCTGCCAGCCCCTGAAATGCTTTCCTTGGTCTTTGTTCTGCCCTCAGGACTGGTCTGAATCTTTAACCACCTCTTCTCCCCCAAACCTCTTCCTAAGAGTCACAGACTCCAACTTGGGTGAAGGAGGGAGAGGCAGAGAGACCAGATCATGGGTCTCTTGGTTCTGTTGGGACCTGCAGAGTTTGGATTTTGTTCTAAGAGCAATTTAAGTGGAAGATGGGGGCCCCGGCAACCCCACTCTGGTGCTTGAACCGGGGAGGTGCAGTGGAGGGGGAGGGGCTGGTGAGGGCGTGGGGCTCACCAGGGAGCGTGACTCCAGGTCCCCGACTTTGGGAACTTGGCTGATGTCTCTGCCATTTGATGAGATGGGAAAGAGGGGTGCGCAGGCGGGTTTGGGAAGAGCCCTGGAGAAAAGCTTCAGATCCAGAAATCCCTCTTCAGCCATCTGACCTGGAATGGACCCCAGGATGTGTCTCCTTAAAATCCGATCAGCTCTTCCTTTTTCCCTTCCCTTCTCCTTTTTTCTTTAAGACATGTATCATTTTGCTTTCTTTCCTTGCTCTTCCTTTGAAGTGGCCAGAGCCAGTGGGGCTTTGGGGCTGGGGCCAAGGAAGTGGTCAGGGCGCAGAGGAAGTAGCTGGGGCAGGCAAGTGATCGGAGCCTTAGAAGCCGGCCTGGCCGGGGGCCCAGGGGCAGCAGAGCAGAAGACTGGCTACGCACAGGGAAACAAGCAAACGAAATATATGGAGAAACGGGGGCGGGTCTCTCACTGCCAGAGAAGGGAGTTAGGTTAGAATGAACTCTGTAGTGTTCAGCTGGAAGGGGAAGCTTCACTGTGAACTCAGGGTTTTTTACTATATACAGGTAAATACTGATGCAGGCGTGAGTGCGTGTGTGTGTCCACACACATTTCCCAGCTCTGTCTTCTGAGAGGATCCAGAAGCAACAACATCCCAGTGGCAATGAACCCACCTAAATACCACCCTCCAACAAAAAGAACCAGACTCCTTGGAGAGAGGGCCGGGCTGAACCTAGGGCTGGGGCAGGAAAGGTATATGTGGGCCTGGAACATCTGTTGCCCCAGAAAGTAAGGAAATGTTCACAAAATGATGAAGATTTGTCAAAAGGGTACAGGAGTCAGGAGACAACTGGAAGGACAGTTGAAAGGACCATCTGGCCCAATTTGAGCATCAAAATGAATAATAAAAATAATTGTAATTCATTGAATAAAATAGGAATTCATGAGTCTATACTCATGTAAATAAATGAGAAGGGAAAGCTCTTTCTCACAGTAGAATGCCGATTAGTAACTGTCACAGGAATGATGGAAATAGTCACCGTTTGGCAACCTTCACAGTAATAGCCGATTCAGGAAAGAATCAACAGATGCCAAAGATGCTAAAACTAGTGGGGGAGCATCTGAGGAGGAGCAGACTCTCTAGATTGCCTCGAAGTGTCTTCCCACAAAAGAGTTAATCATTTTAAAGGGGAAAATAGTAACTTTACAATGAGAAAACCTGGCAGACCAGGTTTTATACACCTCACTTACACCAATGGACAGATCATCCAGACAGAACATTAACAAGGAAACACAAGCTTTACATGATACAATAGACTAGATAGATTTAATTGATATTTATAGGACATTCCATCCAAAAACACCAGATTACACTTTCTTCTCAAGTGCACACAGAACATTCTCCAGGATAGATCACATCTTGGGTCACAAATCAAGCCTTGGTAGCTTTAAGAAGATTGAAATCGTATCAAGCATCTTTTCTGACCACAACGCTATGAGATTAGAAATCAATTACAGGGAAAAAAACGTAAAAAACACAAACACAAGGAGGCTAAACAATATGTTATTAAATAAGCAAGAGATCACTGAAGAAATCAAAGAGGAAATAAAAAAATACCTAGAAACAAATGACAACAAAAACACGATGGTCCATAACCTATGGGATGCAGAAAAAGCCGTTCTGAGAGGGAAGTTTATAGCAATACAAGCCTACCTCAAGAAACAAGAAAAATCTCAAATAAACAATCTAACCTTACACCTAAAGGAACCGGAGAAAGAAGAACAAACAAAATCCAAAGTTAGTAGAAGGAAAGAAATCATAAAGATCAGAGCAGAAATAAATGAAATAGAAACAAAGAAAACAATAGCAAAGATCAATAAAACTAGAAGCTGGTTCTTTGAGAAGATAAACGAAATTGATAAACCTTTAGTCAGACTCATCAAGAAAAAAAAAGAAGACTCAAATCAACAGAATTAGAAATGAAAAAGGAGAAGTTACAACAGACACCAGAGAAATACAAAGCATCCTAAGAGACTACTACAAGCAACTCTATGCCAATAAAATGGACAACATGGAAGAAATGGACAAATTCTTAGAAAGGTATAACCTTCCAAGACTGAACCAGGAAGAAATAGAAAATATGAACAGAGCAATCACCAGTAATGAAATTGAAACGGTGATTAAAAATCTTCCAACAAAGAAAAGGACTGGACGGCTTCACAGGTGAATTTTATCAAACATTTAGAGAAGAGCTAACACCCATCCTTCTCAAACTCTTCCAAAAAATTGCAGAGGAAGGAACACTCCCAAACTCATTCTATGAGGCCACCATTCCACCAGGAAAAGATACTACAGAAAAAGAAAATTACAGACCAATATCACTGATGAATATAGATACAAAAGTCCTCAACAAAATACTAGCAAACAGGGCTTCCCTGGTGGCGCAGTGGTTGAGAATCTGCCTGCCAATGCAGGGGACACGGGTTCGAGCCCTGGTCTGGGAAGATCCCACATGCCGCGGAGTGACTAAGCCCGTGAGCCACAGCTACTGAGCCTGCGCGTCTGGAGCCTGTGCTCCGCAACAAGAGAGGCCGCGATAGTGAGAGGCCCGCGCACCGCGATGAAGAATGGCCCCCACTTGTCGCAACTGGAGAAAGCCCTCACACAGAAACGAAGACCCAACACAGCCATAAATAAATAAATAAATAAAATATTAAAAAAAAAAAATACTAGCAAACAGAATCCAACAGCACATTAAAAGGATCATACACCATGATCAAGTGGGATTTATCCCAGGGTTGCAAGGATTCTTCAATATGTGCCAATCAATCAGTGTGATACACCATATTAACAAATTGAAGGATAAAAACCATATGATCATCTCAATAGATACAGAAAAAGCTTTTGACAAACTTCAACACCCATTTATGATAAGAACTCTCCAGAGAGTGGGTATAGAGGGAACCTGCCTCAACATAATAAAAGCCATATACGGCAAACCCACAGCAGACATCATTCTCAATGGTGAAAAAATGAAAGCATTTCCTTTAAGATCAGGAACAAGACAAGGATGTCCACTCTCACCACAATTATTCACCATAGTTTTGGAAGTCATAGCCACGTGTGGCAATCAGAGAAGAAAAAGAAATAAGAGGAATACAAATCGGAAAAAAGTAAAACTGTCACTGTTTGCAGATGACATGATACTATACATAGGGAATCCTAAAGATGCCACCAAAAAGCTACTAGAGCTAATCAATGAATCTGGTAAAGTTGCAGGATACAAAATTAACACACAGAAACTTCTTGCATTCCTATACACTAACAATGAAAGATCAGAAAGAGAAATTAAGGAAACAGTCCCATTCACCACTGCAACAAAAAGAATAAAATACCTAGGAATAAACCTACCTAAGGAGGTAAAAGACCTGTACTCAGAAAACTATAAGACACTGATGAGAGAAATCAGAGATGACACAAACAGATGGAGAGATATACCATATTTTTGGATTGGAATAATCAATATTGTGAAAATGACTAACTACCCAAAGCAATCTACAGATTCAATGCAACCCCTATCAAATTACCAATGGCATTTTTTTACAGAACTAGAAAAAAAATCTTAAAATTTGCAAGGAGACACAAAAGACCCTGAAAAGCCAAAGTAGTCTTGAGGGAAAAAAATGGAGCTGGAGGAATCAGACTTCCTGACTTCAGACTATACTACAAGGCTATAGTAATCAAGACAATATGGTACTGACACAAAAACAGAAATATAGATCAATGGAACAGGATAGAAAGCCCACATATAAACCCACGCACCTATGGTCAACTAATCTATGACAAAGGAGGCAAAGATATACAATGGAGAAAAGACAGTCTCTTCAATAAGTGGTGCTGGGAAAACTGGACAGCTACACGTAAAAGAATGAAATTAGAACAGTCCCTAACACCATACAGAAAAATAAACTCAAAATGGATTCGAGACCTAAATGTAAGACCGGACACTATAAAACTCTTAGAGGAAAACATAGGAAGAACACTCTTTGACATAAATCACAGCAAGATCTTTTTTGATCCACCTCCTACAGTAATGGAAATAAAAACAAAAATAAACAAATGGGACCTAATGAAACTTCAAAGCTTTTGCACAGCAAAGGAAACCATAAACAAGACAAAAAGACAACACTCAGAATGGGAGAAAATACCTGCAAACGAATCAACAGACAAAGGACTAATCTCCAAAATATATAAACAGCTCATGCAGCTCAATGTTAAAAAAAAAACCAACCCAATCATAAAATGGGCAGAAGACCTAAATAGACATTTCTCCAAAGAAGACATACAGATGGCCAAGAGGCACATGAAAAGCTGCTCAACATCACTAATTATCAGAGAAATGCAAATCAAAACTACAATGAGGTATCATCTCACACTGGTTAGAATGGGCATCATCAGAAAATCTACAAACAACAAATGCTGGAGAGGGTGTGGAGAAAGGGAACCCTCTTGCACTGTTGGTGGGAATGTAAATTGATACAGCCACTATGGAGAACAGTATGGAAGTTCCTTTAAAAACTAAAAATAGAACTACCATATGATCCAGCAATCCCACTACTGGGCATATACCCAGAGAAACCATAATTCAAAAAGACACATGCACCCCAATGTTCACTGCAGCACTATTTACAATAGCAAGGTCATGGAAGCAATCTAAATGTCCATCGACAAACGAATGGATAAAGAAGATGTGGTATAAATATACAATGGAATATTACTCAGCCATAAAAAGGAACGAAATTGGGTCATTTGTAGAGATGTGGATGGACCTAGAGACTGTCATACAGAGTGAAGTAAGTCAGAAAGAGAAAAACAAATATTTTATATTAACGCATATATGTGGAATCTAGAAAAATGGTACAGATGAACTGGTTTTCAGGGCAGTAACAGAGACACAGATGTAAAGAAAAAATGTATGGACACCAGTGGGGGAAAGCAGTGGGCAGGGGTGGTGGTGTGATGAGCTGGGAGATTGGGATTGACATATATACACTAATATGTATAAAATAGATAACTAATAAGAACCTACTGTATAACAAAATAAAATAAAATTCAAAAAACCAAAAAAAAAAAAAAAACCCCACACCCACACCCAAAGAGGGAAGGGTTTAAAAGTCATCTTGTCCAATCCTTATCAAAATATCCAGGAGATTTTTCACAGAACTAGAACAAATAATCCTAAAACTTATATGGAACTGCAAAAGAGCACAAGTTGCCAAAGCAGTCCTGAGGAAAAAGAACAAAGCTGGAGGTATAACCCTCTCCAACTTCAGACTATACTACAAAGCTACAGTGATCAAAACAGTGTGGTACTGGCACAAAAACAGACACACAGATCAATGGAACAGAATAGAGAACCCAGAAATAAACCCATGTACCTATGATCAATTAATCTATGACAAAAGAGGCAAGAATATACAATGGAGAAAAGACAGTCTCTTTCAACAAATAGTGTTGGGAAAACTGGACAGACACGCATAAAATAATGAGATTAGAACAATCCCTCATACCATATACAAAAATAAACTCAAAATGGTTTAAAGACCCTAATGTAAGACATGAAACCATAAAACTCTTAGAAGAGAACATAGGTGGAACACTCTTTGACATAAATTGTAGCAATATTTTCTTGGATCAGTCGCCTAAGGAAAAAGAAATACAAGCAAAGATAAACAAATGGGACCTAATTAAACTTAAAAGCTTTTGAACAACAAAGGAACCCATCAACAAAACGAAAAGACAACCTACAGAAGGGGAGAAAATATTTGCAAATGGTGTGACCGACAAGGGGTTAATATTCAGTGTATGAATAGCACATACAACTCAATAAAAAAAAATCCAATAAAAAAATGGGCAGATTGCAAAAGACATTTTCCCAAAGAAGACACAGATATGGCTAACAGACACATGAAAAGATGCTCAACATTGCTAATTATTAGAGAAATGTAAATCAAAATCACAATGAAGTATCACCTTACACCTCTCAGAATGGCTATCCTCAACAACTCTACAAATAACAAATGTTGGTGAGGATGTGAAGAAAAAGGAATTCTTGTACACTGTTGGTGGAAATGTAAATTGGTGTAGCCACGATGGAAAACAGTATGGAGGTTCCTTAAAAAACTAAAAATAGAACTACAATATGATCCAGCAATTCCACTCCTGGGTATATATCTGGAAAAAACAAAAATAATAATTCAAAAAGATACATGCACCCCAGTGTTCACAGCAGCACTATTTACAATAGCCCAGATGTGAAAGAAACCTAAGTGCCCATCAACAGACAACTGGATTAGTAAGATGTGGTATACATATACAATGGAATATTAGCCATAAAAAAGAATGAAATAATGCCATTTGCAGCAATGTGGTTAGACCTAGAAAATACTACGCTTAGTGAAGTAAGTCAGACAGAGAAAGACAAATACTATATGCTATCACTTATATGTGGAATCTAAAAAATAATACAAATGAATGTATATACAAAACAGAAAAGACTCGCAGATATAGAAAACATACTTGTTACTAAACTGGAGAAGGAAGAGGAGAGGGACAGATTAAGGGTATGGGTATGGGTATGGGATATGAACTACTGTTTATAAAACAGATAAGCAACAAGGATATACTTACTATATAGCACAGAGAATTATACCCTATAATGGAATATAATGTGCAAAAACACTGAATCACTATGCTGTACACCTGAAATTAACACAGTATTGTAAATCAACTATACTTCAATTTTTAAAAAATGCATCTTGTCTAAAAGTGTCTGATTTTTTTTTTTTAATTGCACAAAAGCTTTTCTGGTCTGTATACATCTGGAAGCCTCTGTACAAAAACTACATCTTGGAAACATCTTTGATGCTCAATTAACCATAATAGTACTGATGTATGAAAAATAAAAAGACAATCACAGAGTCGCTCAGCATGAGTGGACGGAGGTGAGGCAGTGGCCTCAGCCCTACAAGCCACGTGGTAGGTGTGCTCTTGGGACTGACCAGTGGGGAGGGGTAGCACTTGCTTCAGTTACATACACTTTTCGGGCTGGGGCTGAAATCCAGGTGCACCGGGCAATTGGTCGTGGGGGAGTGGAGCTGGGCTCCTGCAAAGGTCCCATCCATTGATGAGCAGGGCAGGTTTTGTTGTGTGACCAGGAGAAGGGGGGAGCCTGGAAGGGCAGGCGGCTGGGGTAGATGTTGACATAGCTTCTTTCTCTCCCAGGACCCGTGGGCTTGGCTTAGCTTCTGGGAAGAACGAGAGAGAGATGGAGACTGAGGCATGGACTTTGGAGGAGCAGAACCTCGCAGGCTGGGAGACGGGCTTTGACACCTGGCAGAGCCCCAGGCAGGGACAGGGACCCTGGTGTTCTCGTGGTGCACAGGGCAGCGCACAGCTGCTTCAAGTGTCTAGGCTGCCACAGCCCTGCACAAGCAGGAGAGGGGAAGGATGCCCTGTGCAGTGCCGCAGCTGGCCAGCCAGCAGAGGGCATGCTGAGGGGTCTTTCAGGATGTCTCAGAGCTACTCATGGGACCTTTTGAAGGGGCTACCTCCTGGCAGTCAGGCTGCAGGGAGCCGGAGCTGCCACATCTCGTAAAAGGCCTGGTGTTGTAGGTTCCTGGGAGCTCACAAGCTGTGAGCTGTGAGAGGGGTACCTGGAGGGCAGAGATGGTGGTTGGGGAAGGTGAGCTCTCTGGGTCCAGGTCGGGGGGATTGAGCCCTCCTTTCCTTGGTCTTGCTTTGAAACTGTGGACAATCCTGGGTATCAGTCACTCAGGACAAAAGATAGGTCATGGTGGCAAGGACACAGTTCCCTGCTGTATGTCCTGTGTCAGGGGCAGGGGAGGGGGCCCTCTGAGGGGTCTCCTGGAACCTCCCTGGCCCTTCCCAGGTGAGGGTCCCACTCCCCACAAGGAAGAAACTGGAACTGGGCGAGGCGTGTTAGGTATGTTATCTAATTTACAGTCTCTCGGGACTTCCATGGTGGTCCAGTGGTTAAGAATCCGCCTTCCAATGCAGGGGACGCGGGTTCGATCCCTGGTCGGGGAACTAAGCTCCCGCGTGCCACGGGGCAACTAAGTCCACGGACTCTAGAGCCTGCGCACCACAACTAGAGAGAAGCCCGCGCGCCGCAACGAAAGATCCCACATGCCTCAATGAAGATCCCGCGTGCTGCAACTAAGACCCGACACAGCCAAATAAGTAAATACATATTAAAAAATAATAATTTACAGTCTCTCGAATATCACAGGTGTGTGCCACTGCTCCATCCTATAGATGAGAAAACTGAGTCTCGGGGAGGTTGGGCAACTTGCCTGGTGGTCAGAGACACTGTCAGAAGAACAGTACCCAGGGAGGACGTTTCAAGATGAGGAAGGGGATGGGAGGTGGTGGGTGTCACGAATAGCTAGACGGGAGTGCGGGGACCAGACACAGGGCGCCGCCAACTCGGGGTGCAATCAGGTGGCCGGAGATCCTCCGGCAGGCTCCAGCCTCTAGCGGCTCAGTGGGCGGCTTGGGTGGTGTGAAAGACGGCGTGTGGGAGAAGCTCTTATCCTGGGTGGCAGCAGGCACCCTACGTGCGGTGATGGGTGGTGGCGGGAGTGGGGAGGCTGGCATTTGCTATCTGTGGGCACAGTCCTGTATCCACTGCCCACCCACAATAGGGTCCTAAAGCCACTTGTCTGGGGCTTTGAAGAGGGTAAAAAGCCAACACCAGGCTTGTGCTGAGTCTCCTCCGTGCAGAAGGGAGGAATGTGACATCTCTGGGAAGAGGCATGAAGCTTAAAGGAAGAAAAGGAGAAACTGAGTGCCGGGCCGGCGCAGCCCCCGCCCTCCCCTCCCCCCTCCAGCGGTAGCCAACGGGACATCTCTGCTCCCAGCTTGCACCGGGCAGCCCTGGCCCCTTTCTGCCCAGGTCTGGAGGGCCTGGCACTGATGGGGATGGGCTCTGTCTCGCGCCCAGCCAGCAGGCTGGGGTCTCCCATCCACCTTGTTCCAATCAGCCCCCACTTCCTGAGGCTTGGTTCTTCAGCTTTGCTCTTGCCTTGTTTTGGGCAGACTTCCCAGAACAGCTTGGCATGGGCTCCACTCGCCCGCCAGTCTCCACACTCATTTCTAAATCCACGTCCCTCCCTGAGTTTCAGAGCTGACACCCCCATTTCTCAACCCATGCCCCCTCCTTGGGCTCGTAACCACTCACTGCCCCACTTCTCAGTCCCTGCTTCCTGTAGCCACTCCTCCCCAGGTTGCCCCCAGCCCTGCCATCCACCCAACAGAGCCAGTGGCCCGGCAAGCCCGCCCGCGGCACTCTCCCACGGGGGTACCCCGGGCGCTGGGTCAACTCCTAGACTCAGGGGTCCTGTAGGCTTGCTCGTTTCTTTCGCCTGTGAGCTGGGATCCCCACAGGGATGTTGAGATCATAAGGCCCCGAATCTCTGCCTTTCACTCTCTGATATCTGTGTAGTGGCAGTGAGTCCTGCACTCTCCCGGCAGCCTTGAGCAGCTGTAAAATGCTTTGAACCTCTCACATCAAAGGAGCTGCAGGCTGGAGGACTAGGACGCCTACATCTCTGGCTTGTATTGAAATGACAGCTCTGAGATGCATCATCTGAGGTTGGTGTCACCGCAGCCAGAGTAAGGGGGCAGAGGATGACAGTGCTGTCTGCCAGCACGTGGTCTGCGCATTTGAACAGTGGAATCCTCAGCTGGGGACCTCAGGCCCACAATGAAGACCCCGGAAGAGGATGGGTCCTTTGTCAGTAGAATCACAGCTGACAGCTTAGAGACCGCATCACACCCAGCATCACAGAGAGGTTGTCGGCTAACTATGGAAAAGGTTTCTACGCTTTCTCCAAGAGCTCACAGGAACAGATGCCTGGATGATGAGGAAGAAGGGCTGCGGCAGAGTAGCCCTGCCCTACTGTAGAATTTTGCAGCCATATCCACCATCATGGTACCTAGAGTGCCATCCCTGCTTTAGAGTATGGAGAACTCACATCTTTGTCCCACCAATGTTGGGCTTGGCCATGCTGCTTGCTTTGACCAAAGCAATGTGGGTCAAAGTGCCAGTTCCCAGCTCAGGGCTTAATGGGCATTGTGGGTTTCTGCTTGCCCCTCCTGGGCCCCTGTGATCTGATGGGAAGAGGTGCCCCAGGGAGCCTCCAGCCCTCTAGCATGGGCCAAGAATAAAGACGTGAGGAACAGACCCAGATCTGACTGGAAACCTGGAGTCCAGCCTGGTCCAGCTGAGTCCAGGAGAGCCCAGCCTAGTTCAGCCAACAGCCCCAGGAGAGGAAAATTAAATGTTTGTTGCTGTAAACTATTGAGATTTTGGAGTACTTTTTACACAGCAAATGCTGACAAATACAAGTTTGAAGGGAAGAATGAACTTTTCCTGAGATTCTACCTCTTATTTAAACTTCATGACATAATTTCTTCATTTACTCATGAAAAAGCTGAAGCTCCAAGAGGTTAGGTAACTTGTTCAATGCCACACAACTTGTTTGATCACCAGGACCTGCCGCAAGGACGCGTCTTCAAGTTCCACGCCCTCATTTTCGCCACATCTGCTCTCCAGCTTCCAGAGGCCACTGCCCTGCAATCTCATCCTCTGCGTAGACCTCCAGGCCCCTCAGGGCCCCGTCATCTTTCTGACAAGCCTGAACCCCACCCTGGCACCAGAGATCCTGTCCCCATGGCTCCCACCACTCCCTGTACCTCTGCAGGCCCTGCCTGCTGAAGCCACTGTCCAGGATCAGCTCCCCAGCCCACCCTCTGCACTTGGGCAGGGCTGAAGCAGACCAGAGCTGGTGGCTCGTCAAGCCAGCAGGCAGCCCCCTGACATGTACTAACCTCTTACCATGAACCCCACTCAGGGCTCAGCCATGGGCATTCAGCAGGGACCAACACAGACCCAGGCCTTGCCCATAGTCTAGCAGAGAAGCAAGATGTGATACAATAAACAAGTAAATAATGACAAGGTACAGAGGCTGAGAGAAGTCAGTGCCTTGGGAGGGTATTACAAGGGGACTCAGCCTAGTGGGTCAGGGAATTATTCGTTAAAAAGACAACACTTAAGCTGAGATGCAAAGGATGGAGAGCGGTTGCCCAGGCCAAGAGAGGGGGAAGCATCATGGCAGGCAGAGTTACTGAGCAGCACGTGTGCACAGTACTGGTGTTTAAATGTGTGGTTTCTAATCACAGGTCCTTACATGGAATGTGGTTGGTGTCTTACCCAGTTCCCAGATCCCTTTACTATCTATGCCCCCAGCGCCCTCTCTTCTGGGGGCTCTGTGCTTTGCTGCTAACGGCTTGAACCTGCAACCTCAGGTGATTCCCCCTGTGCACTGGAGCCACCTCGTTTCATAAGGAGATCCAGGAGAAACCAGAGTGTTCTGACTCCCCATGCCCAAGGCAGCCAACCTGTGCTTGGAGTGTGTGTGCAAAAGCCCAGCTCTTTGCTTTGGTGCAGAACAAAGCCCGAGGTGTAATTCATACTCCAGAGCTCCTTGTAGCATCAGGCTGGGTCTGAGACTTCACCTGAAATTGTACCTTTGCTTGGCTTCTCTTCTTTCCCATCCTGCGTCCCCCACTCTCTCACTGGATTCTCCTGGGAGCCTTTCTTTAATCAATTATTGGTACCCAAGCGTGGGGTCGGCTTCTGGAAGAACTTCACCTTTGATGGTCAACTCCCCAAATCAGTCCTTTTCATTTGTCTATCTTAAGCCCTCCATCAAGAGCTGATCCAAGGACTTACCCTCAAGTCCTCAACCCACAGCAAAGCTCCTCACCAACAGCGAAGAATTTGGACCCCACTTTACAGAGGACTTGATCAGACTTGAAGTCCTTTGCTTCCTCCCCCAAATATGGCTGCCCATGAGGACCACTCCCACCCCTACACCCCCATCCTCCCCGCTGGGCTCAGCAGGCTTTCAGCACACATCCTACCTCACTCTGCACAGACCAGTTCAAAACCCTACTCTGTGACTGGACCTCTGGTCCTATGAGTCCCTAGGCTGACAAGAGGGAAAACAGGGTGTCAAATGAGACTGGGCACATTCGGAAACTCGGCACTTAGGTGACAAAACGCATCATGTATTCACCTCGGCGTTGAGAATGAATGAACGGAAGGATGAACATTTTTTTGAGAAACCAAACAACCTTACTTAAGTTTCTATTGGTTTTCCCATTTTACAGATGAAGAAACTGAGGCTCAGAAAGGCCAAATGACTTGCCCTGTAAGTGGCAGCACCACAACCTGAACCCAGGTCTCGGGTCCCTTACTCTAAGTTCTGTGCTCCTGGACTCTGAAAGGCTGCTGTGCTCCAATTTCTCTGCCTGTGTGTTCTGGCACCTTTGGTACGAGGCAAGCCTATTTTGAACTCCATCCAAAGGACCTTATTTACTAATGGGCATTATATGTTTAAAAGTCTCTCTCCCTCCTTCCCTCCCTCAACATCTTGTGTTGTATAAAGAATCCCAGGAGTGTAGACCAGTGCAGCCATTCTGGAGAGCAATCAGATACCATTTAGACAAATTAAATATGTGAATATGCTATGACCCAGCAATTTCACCCCTGGGCATATGCCCCAGGGCTCACCTTGGGCTCACCTATGTGGATGGTCATTACAGGTTTGTTTGTGGTGGCAGAGATCTGGAGGGAACTGGGTGCCCATCATGGGGAGAGGGGACAGGTAAAATGTGGTCAACGTGTCCAATGGGGTGCTATGCAGCAGCCAGAAGCCGGCTGGATGTGTACATAGTAACATGGAAGGATCCTTTGCCAGAGAAAGTAGAAAAGTGAATGAGGGCTATGGTATCACTTTTCGAAAACTGAATGAGGGCTATGGTATCACTCCTTAAAAATGCATCCATGCAAAACAACAATACATATTTTGTAAGAACCTATTCAAATAAGAAGACACCCACTCGATGTTTGCCTATTAAAGGGAGGGTTATGCAAGCGCAGTGTGGGGCTAGAAGGGATTAAAACAGTTCGTGAAGACACTGCCTTATAGTGAGAAGGCACTGCGGCTTTGATCACATAACCTGATTGCGAAAGTTAGGTACTTTGTTGTGGCCTTTCTGATTTGACCTGAGCTAATTAGCAAAACCTTCTGGGTCTCAGTTTCTTCCTTGGTCAAGTGGGGAGGAAAAAGTGGGCAAGGGGAAGTAATATTCAGTTAGAAAGCAGTGTGGCCCATTAGAAGATGCACAAAATCTGAAGCCTAATGTGTGAGTGAAGCAGGCAGGGTGTGAGACACTAGGGCAAGGTGGGGACAGTGACACATTGGAGAAATGTCCCTTCAAAGGAACCAGCTTCCGCTTAGCTCCAGTCAGACTCCCATGGGGTAACTTAGGCCGAGAGTTGCCAGAATTTCAAAACCTTCAAGGGAAGGTAAAAATAGAGATTCTTAGAAGAAATCTCACATTTTTAATGCTTGCAACTAATTTTTACAAAACACCTTGTCAGCCACAAATGCAAACCTTAGCTCCACCATTAAGTAATTGTATGACCTGGACAATGGCATTCAGCTCTCTAAGGCTGAGCCAGCTTTTTTGTTCACGGATGAAGAGTCTCAGATCTGCTCCGTGTTAAAATGAGCTGATATAATAAGTCCAGGGCATGGCCTCACTATCATCAGGGAGTTCCTGCTATGTGCTGAATATACTAATACAGTATCAACTCCTATTTTTCAGACAAGTGAACTGAAGCTCAGAGGACTGGAAAATTAAGAAGAGTCAGGTAGAAAAAAAATACCTTCTCCAAATGTGATAAAAAGGAATGGGTAAAACTGAATTAAAATAACTTATAAATAAGGGTTTGGGGATTAAAAGGGCTCTAAGTAAAGTGGAAGTGATTATTAATCTGTCTGACCCCTAACAAGTTACAGCAGTCTCTAATAAAGACATCTCAGAGGCAACAGACCTCACCGGGGCAGTAGTAGGTATGAATTCATAACACACAGACCAGTGATGTGCTGAGGCTGGCTCATGCCCACGTGTGCCTACTTGTTCTGGTTCAAAATCCAATTTTTCCGGAACCCCAAGAGCTGATTGTTGATTGTGGCCACTGTGGTGGGAGCCATGGTGAGAGTATTCACCCCACAGAAATTGGCAAACATGGTAACTCAGAGCTTTGCTTTCTTCCCTGGAGAACCGATGGTCAAATGTTTGCCACTGCAGGGGGCCCAGCGACATGTATCGCTTTGGCAAAATCATCCTTTCAATTCTTAGAGGCCTGATTTCGTGTGTACACTTGCCTTACCCTCTTCACGGCCCCAATCTCTGGAAGCAACATTGGATCAGGGAGGAATACCGTTGACACAAAATGGTTAACGTTTCACTGGGGGAATGCAGAGGGGATTACTGTTCAGTGAGGAAAAACACTTTTTAATGAAGATGGCAAAGGCACGGATCAAAACAGGAAGCTTTCAGCCTGCCTTGCTGGGTAGGTGGGATTGTCTGAAGCTACGAGGCGCTGAACAGGAAGACTAGCAAAGTGTTCTGGTTGGCAAGGTGCAGTGACAAATGTGAGTCCACCAGTTGCACAGCTGGGCTCACCCTTGACCTCTGGGGGAGAGGGGCTCAGTTTAGGTAGACAGGAGTGGACGGGCAGCTCGAGGTAAACACTACGCCCTGCAGAGGAACTGAAAGTCACCGTTTGCAGGCTCCTGTTGCTCTGAGGAAGTGACAAAGGCACCCTTACATCATGGGACCGAAGCCCAGGACAGAAAAGGGGAATGCAACTATACCTGCTTCTACAGAATCCAAGCCTCATCCCAGGGGAGGAAGAGAACTTCAGGAGAGAGCCCAATCGTGGGGAAAGGCAAAGAGGAGGGGGCCAGAAGCCGTGATTTGCACAATGGGTAAGGTAGTTTCTTCTGTAGTTTACAGTTTAGTGAGATTTGTATCCACCCTTGGCAAGATGCTAGATCAGCTTACTAAAAGCCTGGTTTGTAAGACGTGTCAAAGCAAGTGGCGATATCAGTTTACATTCCCACCAAAACTGATACAGCCACTATGGAGAACAGTATGGAGGTTCCTTACAAAACTAAAAATAGAACTACCATACGACCAGCAGTCCCACTACTGGGCATATACCCAGAGAAAACCATAATTCAAAAAGACAGATGAACACCAATGTTCATTGCAGCACTATTTACAATAGCCAGGACATGGAAGCAACCTAAATGCCCATCGACAGACGAATGGATAAAGAAGAGGTGGTACATATATACAATGGAATATTACTCAGCCATAAAAAGGAATGAAATTGGGTCATTTGTAGAGATGTGGATGAATCTAGAGACTGTCATACAGAGTGAAGTAAGTCAGAAAGAGAAAAACAAATATCGCATATTAATGCATATATGTGGAACCTAGAAAAATGGTACAGATGAAATGGTTTGCAGGGCAGAAATTGAGACACAGATGTAGAGAACAAACGTATGGACACCAAGTGGGGAAAGCCGCGGGGGGGTGGTGGTGGTGGTGTGATGAATTGGGAGATTGGGATTGACATGTATACCCTGATGTGTATAAAATGGATGACTAATAAGAACCCGCTGTATAAAAAAATAAATAAAATAAAATTCAAAAAAAAAAGATACTTGATATAATTTCCAATCTTCTTAAAAAAAAAAAAAAAAAAGCAAGTGGTGATCCTTGGAACCAGCAGGGGTTCACTGGGAAGAGACCAAGTTGGGAGAACCTGTTTGTCTTATTTTATTTACATAGTAGAAGGTCAATGCATGTTTGCTAGCCTAATGAATTAGATCATTTGTTGCATCTGATGGAGATCATGGCTCAATTGCCTACAGAGGCTGGTCAGGTGACGTAAATGAGAGAAACCGGCTGGGAGTGAGGCAGTAGGGAGAGGTGGGGACTGTGGCACATCAAAGAGAAATGCCTCTAGGAAAGGCGGAAGCTTCCACTCAGCTCCAGTTGCATCACACTGGGTAATGTGGGTCTTAGGTTATCAGATCTTCAAAATTTTCAAGGGAGGCTGAAAATTCAGAATATTATATAAAATCTCTGAATTTTTCTAAATTTATTTTTTAATCTTAAAATTTTATTTTATTTTATTATTTATTTTATTTATTTCTGTTTTTTGGCCATGCCGCACAGCTTACAGGATCTTAGTTTCCCAACCAGGGATTGAACCTGGGCCCCGGCAGTGAAAGCGTCGAGTCCTAACCACCAGACTGCCAGGGAATTCCCAAAATCTCTGAATTTTTTAAAATGCTTTTAACTGGTTCATAATTTTAAAAAACGTATGTCAGGCAAGCAGAACACTAAATCCAACGCAGGGGCTACCAGTTTGTGATCTCTGGTATAATCTATATAGATTTCAATAAAGCACTTTGTGATCTTCATCCGTGATCTTTTGTTGAGAACCACATGGAGGAATATTGGCTAGGGTGAGACGATGCCAATGTCAGCCTGGACACAGGTTTCGGCTGCTATTGGGGTCTCCCTCTCATTTACATCAGTGATTCCGATTAGGATCCAGGAGGTGGACTTACCAAAGTGCGGCTGTCACCAAGCTAGGAGGCATTTCAAATATGCTGGGTGACAGACAGAACCAGCTCAAAGCAGAGCTCAGTGACCTGGAGCAAGGGACTGGGTCAGAGAGAAGGCCCTGCTGGGCACTGACAACCTGGCTACACTTATCAGCGTCCCATCCACTCTGCCATTCCAGTTTGGGCATCGTTTGGTTGGTGCCTTCCTCTTAGCACTGCCATTTTTCTCCTTTTTTCCCCTTTAATTAAAATTTTTATTTCCTTGTCTTTGTTATGCATCCTCCTTCCAGAGCAGAAACATCCCCGGAAATCCGGAGCAAGACGACAGTGAATGCTATTGCCACTAATCTGCATCACTGCGGGTCCTAGCCAGCATGAAACAAGCCAGAGCAACTTCCTTCCCCTCAGATTACTTGTATTGAAAAGAAGGGACAAGTCTATCATTATCTGCAGACAACAAGATCATGTACCTAGAGAAGCCAAAAGAATACGTTCAAAAAATGATTAAAACTCATAATTCAGAAAGATAGGTAACATCACCCTACAAAAACCATAACATAGACACCAACAAAACCCAGTCAGAAAATGTCATGGAAAAAACAGGTTCTGGGGCTTCCCTGGTGGCGCAGTGGTTGAGAATCTGCCTGCCAATGCAGGGGACACAGGTTCGAGCCCTGGTCTGGGAAGATCCCACATGCCGCGGAGCAACTAGGCCCGTGAGCCACAACTACTGAGCCTGCGCGTCTGGAGCCTGTGCTCCGCAACAAGAGAGGCCGCGATGGTGAGAGGCCCGCGCACCGCGATGAAGAGTGGCCCCCGCTCGCCACAACTAGAGAAAACCCTCGCACAGAAACGAAGACCCAACACAGCCATAAATAAATAAATAAAATAAAATAAAAATAAAATTAAAAAAAAAATCCAACACCCTTTAAAAAAAAAAAAAAAGGTTCTGTTTGCCAAGGTAACTAAAACTACATCACACCCAGTAACAATGAAGACATAAGAACTATATGGAGAAAATATAAAAGACAGCACATGAGAGATAAAAAAGAAAATCTGAATAAATGGAAAGAGATGCCATGTTCTCGAATAGGACACGACTGTATAAGGATATGAGCTATCTTCTAATTAATCTATGAATTCAATGTAATTATATAAAAATTCCAACTGGATTTTTTTAGGGCACTTAACAAGCTGATTGTAAAACTCACCTGGAAAAGAAAATGCATGGAAACCATCAAAGAATAAAGAGAGGAACAATAAATAGAACTCAGGCTACCGGATACACACAATAAAGCCACAACAACAAAAACATGATGGAACAGGGGCAAGAATAGATTCCTCCAGTCAGAGGAACAGAAGGAAGATTCCCTACATTAGGACTACATGAATTTAGCATGTGATAAGATGGCACTGTGAATCAATGGAAAAAGGATGGATTGTTTAATATATGGTGTGGCTATCCATTCAGAGGATGGGGTTATATTCTCTATTTTGTACCAAATGCAAAAACAAAGAGCTAAACATAAAAGCTTACTATAAAAGTGTTAGGAGAAAATAATATTTTCCCTGGATAAGTAATATTGAGATAAGTGATTCACAAAACCCAGAATCCATAAATGAAAACATTTGACTACAAAAAGTTGTAAACTTCCACGTGACAAACGAACCATAAAGTTTTAAAAAAATGACAGGTTGGGAGAAAATATTTACATTAGAACTAACACAAAATTAATATACAAAGCATATGAAGAGCTTTTTATAATCAGAAAGATTTTTAAAAAGGAAAAAACTGACAAAAAATATAAATAGCCAGTTCACAGGAAAAGAAATACAAATAGCCAATGCCTATATGAAAATAATCTTATCCTCATTTCTAAAGAAGAAAATGCAAAATAAAATATTGAGATTGCGTATTTTATCCACCGTTTGATGAAAACAACAGACACTGGTAATGTCCAGTATTAGAGAAGACGTGGGGACATGCTGGGTGCAAAGTGGCATCAGGTGGGAGATGGCTCATTGGAAGAGGCATTTGCAAGGTGCTTTGGCTGTATCTATCAATACAATAAAAACATGCATTCCCTCAACCTAGTAATATCTCATCCTGAAGAGAGCTTGTACATGTGCACAGCACAGACCAACCTACTGCTTATTGCAGTATTGTTTTTTGTAGTAATAACCAAAAAAAAAAAGGACATTGTCTACGAGTAGGAGGATGAACTATATTGCATAGCAGTTGAAAAGCACTAACTCAAATGTATATTGACTAACTTGGCTAGATCTCAAAGATACATTGCTAAGGGAAGAAAGCGAATTGCAGAACAATATGAAAACATGATCCCATTTATTAAAAAAAAAACAAAACCTATATATTTGTACAGGCTCACATGTCTATGTAAATGCACCCAAAATGGCAAATGCCACATCTGGCAGTGGTTCCCCTTGCAGAGGAGAGAGGCGGGTGGGGATGGTGAAGGCAGACTTTCACTTTCTACTCTCTGTGCTTCTGTTTTGTTTGAATGCTTTTAAAAAATATATTCATGTTTCCCTTGGGTTGAAAAAGAAAGCAAAAAGAAAAAAAAAAAGAAAAAAGAAAAAGAATAAGAAAGAAAGAGAGAAAGAAAACAGTAGCATCTGTTGTAAGCAGACCTGCCATCCCCGGACAAGGGTCTTGACGCTGGGGTCTCTCCACTTGCCCCTGACCTGGTGACCCAGAAGAGTTTCCACCTGAGAACAAGCAGGGGGCTTTGGGGGCCCTACCTTGGGGGCTTTGTCCCTGCTCACACAGCATGGCCACCACTAGCAGAGCTTTACGTAATAATGACAACAAATTTTTCAAAAAACCAAAAAATTACCCCACCACCCAGTTTTTGCCTTGGGTGGTTTAAATTCAACACATATGCTTTTCCCAGAGGGGTGTAGGGAATAAAAGGTAATTAAAAAAATTTTTTTTTTGCAAAACATTGTGAATGTACTGAGTGCCACAGAATTGTTCACGTTAAAATAGTTAATTTTGTGTTATGTGAATTTCACCTCAATTTGTACAAAAAACAACAAAAACGAACAACCACCACCCTCCCAGGGCACCCTGCCATCTACAGAACAGACTCCAAACTCCCAGCCCAGTGCTCAAGCCCTCTGTATCAGTCTGATCTCAAACTTTTTTCCCCCAATTTTCTCTGCTGGTACTCCTATTTGGGACCCCATGTGACAGCAACATTACCCCCAAATTTTCTGAGATAATCCTGTTTCCTGTAATAGAAAAATTTTAAATAAAGACAAGAAGTGAAAATTTTTATAAAGTATTATTATAAAAGTTATATCTTGGCCATGGTTAAAAAGAATTAAAACAGTACTAAAGGTATAAATTGAAAAGTAGAAGCCCTCCTGCCATTGGTAACCCACAATGGTAACTCCTAGTCTTGCCCAACTGTTAACAGTTTCTCAGATATCTTTCCTGTCAACTCTGATATATGTGTGATACCGTGCATACATTCTATCCCTCAGCAAACAAAACCCAAAACTCCCATACGTTAATATCATCCGGCACCTTCTTCTTTTAAATTTTGGAGATATTTCCAACCTATTACACACAGCTCTACCCTCACTTTTTAAACAACTGGTCAGATTATACTTCATGTAACCGTTCCCGACTCATCACATTTACCTGGCTTGCTGATTCTTCTTGGTCCCCATTTTGAAGTGAGGTTGCAGTGAATGTCCTTGTACATGTATCTTTGCCCATGTGACCTGTTGGACACATTCCTGCGGGGGGGTGTCATTCCTCATGGGGACCAGGTGCCACAGATGTTCATGGATATTGACAATTTGCCCTCCAGGGCGTTAGCCCCGAGGTGCATTCCTGCCCATCCCGTGTGACTCTTACTGCCATTTCCCCCACCTCCGCATGGTGTTCAGAATTTAACATCTATCTACAGGAATCACTTGAGGATCTTGTTTAAATGCGGATTCTGAACCAGTAGGTCTGGGCCTGATTCTCTGCATTTCTAACATGCTCTAGGATGATGCAGATGTTGGTCTGTGGACCACACTTTGAGTAGCAAGGCTCCAGAGCAATGCTGTCCAATAGAAATAAAATGTGAGCCTTACATGGGATTTCAAATTTTCTAGTAGCCACATTAAAAAGAATTTTTAAAAAAATCAGGTGAAACTAATTTGATGATTAGGTTTTATTTAACCCAATACATCCCAAATATTAGGATTTCAATGGGCAATAAATAACAAGTTATGAGATATATTACATTTTTTTCTTTTTTTAAAAAAAGGCCTTTGAAATCTGGGGTGTATTTTACACTTTGCCCATCTGAGTCTGGACTAACCACATTTCATGTGCATGACTGCCACATGCGGCCAGTGGCGGCTGCATTGCCCAGCTCTAGAGAATCTCCTGGGCTCTACCAGGTGGGGGACAAATGTCTGTTTCTCAGACCCCTGGGAACGGCACAGGGATAAGAGGGTCGGAGGCAGGAGAGGGTCACCAGGAGGCAGTAGTGAGACCACACTCATCAGCCAAAGGATGTATGGCCTGAAGCCGCCATGAGACTGACAGTAGGAAGGAATTCCGGATGCATAAGGACTCCAAGCAACGATGCTATTATTATTATTATTATTATTATTATTACTATCACTATCTGTTCTTAGGCAAGATTCCCAATAACTTTTCTTTACATTAAAAAAAATTGAGATATAGTTGACATACAACATTATGTTAGCCTCAGGTGTACACGATTTGATGTACATATTGCAAAATGATTACCACAATACGTCTGGTTAACATCTATCACTGCACATAGTTACAGTTTATTTTCTTATGATGAGAACTTCTAAGATCTACTCTCTTAGCGACTTTCAAATATACAATACAGTGTTATTAACCATAGTTGCCAGGCTGTACATTACATCCTCAGGACTTATTTTGCCTTATAACTGGAAATTTGTACCTTTTGACTACCTTCACTTTCACAGGGAATCACAGCACACTTAAAATTGTGCACTGTTCACTCTAGCTGACCAGGCATGATACTGTTATTGCCAAATTTTTGCAAATCTTTTCTCCCCCAAATACTGTAGGACTGTTGACATTTAAAGATAGCCTGAGTGAGTACTCAAAGTGCTTAACATAAGGTCCTTAAGACTATTTTTAAGATACCAGATATATCACAGTTTCGAAAGTTAAATTTTAGTGAAACACATAATACAGTGACAGTTTCCCAAGAAGCAAGGCATGTTTCAAGGTCAGGGGATTTTATTTCTGTTTTGTATTTTCAATTTGAACTTCCTCACCCTTACTTGCTACTTTCCTAAGAGAAAAAGCAGAGACAACAAATACTGATCTGCAGGAATCCTTCCTTCTTAATACAGAAAAAAGAAGACTTAACTCAGAGAGTAATTTTGTGGTCCAAGCCGGGCTGTGTAAACCACAGGACCTCGTGCTGCACTCAGATTGGAAATCTGCTTATTTCTGCATTTCTCTCAGGACACGCTACTTGATTTATCTTTCTGCTTCTTCCTGTGTACCCATTTTCATCATGGGGTCCAAATTTGTTCGCTCATGCCAGCAGGAATAAACCCTTTTAGGTGCCAAGCATGGGGCGGGGCTGAGGGGTGCAGAGAGCTGGGTGTGGGGTTGGGATGGGGAGTGCTGGGGGAGGTGGCCCTGGCCATCTGGGGGCCAGAGACTGTCACAGGCCTGGGGCTCTGTGATTTCACTCAGTCCATCTCAAGGTTGAGGAGGGGGTGGGAGATGGGGAAAGAAGGGGAGTTTCGAAGTCCTCCTCCACCTCCAGTATGCAAAATTTGCCTTTAAAATAGCCATTTCCCTCTGACACATGCAATGAAGGAAGCTCTTCTTGTTCACTGTTTCCATTTCCCCTTTTCTCTCACCCCCAGCAAAGGTCCTGTTTAGCTTGAAAGGGGACCTTTTTAGGTTTAAAGAGGCTGCCCAGTTTAAACTCCTCCCCGAAAGAATTGAACCACACATCTCTTGGCACTGCTTGGATAGAGCAAGTATTTATACTTGTACAAGCTCATCGATACTAAAAGCCCGGACTAATCATTATCTTTCAAAAGGCTTCATGGTCCCAGTGGTCCTGGGAACAGGAGCATTCTCCATTTTCTCATTGCTGGGAGCTTAGGAGGGATATTTTTAGCCTTAATTACATATCCCTGAGAGGCTCTTCTTTCCAGCTTGCTTTTCTTTTCTTTTTGTGAAACTCTCAAGGTGCTCTGAGGGAGACAGAAATGACAGCTGGCAGACAAGCTCTGTGTCCTTAGCCTGGGAGTCAGCTTGCAGAAGAGCAGCCTCGGGGCAGACGAAGCCTGGAACATCTCCTGATGAACATGCAGCCCGCCCCCAAGCTCCCCCGCTGCCTTTACCTCATCCCAGACCCGTCCTGCTGCACCCACCGCGCCCCCGCCGCAGAGCAGATTATGAAACGGCTGCCCCCTATCACTCCCCTCTCCTCTCCGCTGATGTCACTGCTATAGAAGGAATCATAGAATTCTAGAGCATGCAGGCATTTGGAGGTCTCTAGTCCACTCCCCTCCTTTTACAGGTGAAGAAATGAAAGCCATTCCTCCCTGCTCATATTATAAACTTACACCTCATTCAAACGTTTAGCAAATACTAATCGAGCACCTACTCTGTGCCAGCTGCTCTCCTAGGAGCTGCAGACACAGGGGTGAGCAAGACGGATGAAGTCTTAGCTCCCCTGGGTCTTCCATCCTCATGGTGGAGACAGACGACAAACGAGTGGGCCAATAAATCACAAAGACAGTCGTCATGGTGGCCAGAACAACAGCCCCTCAAAGACACCCACTTCCCGATCCCTGGAACCTGTGAAGGTGTTTTGTTATGGGGTGTGGGGGAATTAAGATGCAGAGGGAATTAGGGTTGCTAATGTACTGACCTTGAGATAGGAAGATTATCTTGAATTATTTAGGTGGACCCAATCGAATCCCAAGGGTCCTCATAAAGGAAAGAGGGAGGTTGGTAAGTCATACCCAGAGAGGTGGCGTTGTGACAAAGCCTGACCGGCCATCTCTGGCTTTGAAGATGGAGAAACGGGCTAGGACCCAAGGATCACAGCCCTGGTAACTCCTTGACTTTAGCCCAGTGAGACCCACTTCAGACTTCCAATCCCCAGAATTCTAAGATAATACATCTGTGCTGTTTTTAAACCACTACACTTGTAGTAATTTGTTACAGCGGCAATAGGAAACCAATACCACTGCAGACAATGATAAGGGCTATATAGAAAAATAAAACAGGAGTATAATGGAGAATGACCATGGGGGCAGGGCATAACTTTAGATGGGGAGACCTGGGAATAACATCAGGGCAGTCAGCTATGTGGTGATATGGGGGGACAGAGTCCTAGGTAGAGGCCAGGGCAAGTGCAAATACCCTGGGGCAGGGAGGAGCTTGGCATTGGCAGGATTAACTATCCCCTCAATGCCTTCCCAGGAAGAGAGAGCCATTCTATTGTCGGGTTTCCCGAGCAGCCAATGTCTTTCTTGCAGACTTCTGAGTAACCTTTAAATCTACTTGTTTGAATGTCTGGTTTCCCTCTTTAAAGCCTGGCACTGTGTCCTCTCCTTGTCCCAGTATGAGGTGTTAGGACCTCTTCTTTGGGTCTTAAGAGTGTACATTTGCCAGAGACACTGGATTTTGGAAAACACATTTCTTCAAGACTTTAGAACTTTCCCCCCAAGTCATGAGGGAGCATAAATACGGTGGAGAGACAGACAGCCACTCTGATGGCTGTCAGCCTCCTGGAGTTTTTTGACTTGGACAGTCAGGAGCAGCTGAAGTGAAGGGACTTTGGGAACTCCCTACTTAAATCTCTTATGGCAAATCTCTTTGTAAAAAATGACTAACTGATGACCTACTAATTAATTCAATATCGGGGTTGGGGGGAGAAATTTGGATTGCTCTATCTTGGGGCTGCTCAAAATGGGGTACATCTCTGCTAAAAACATGGGGTGTTAAGGTTCACCTCAAAAGGTCTCTTGAGTACTGAGAGGTAAATTAGAGCACTGCTTTCAAGCCAAGTCCAGTTGGGCCTTTCAGTTAATGAGTGGTCATGAAGACTGCCCTGGGCTGGGCTCTAGGGCAGACACAGAGGCAAACGAGACCCTCACCTTGTTCCCGAGGCACCCACAGTTCACTGGGGTAGACAGACAGGGCTGACCACCACCCCACATGGCAAGGGCTTGGTAGTGGGAAGAGGGGAAGTGCTTGGGAGCATAGAACAGAGGGTGATGATTTTTTGGAGGGATTGGCTGGGACGTTCATTTCCTCCTATTGAAGGGGAGCTCTTTTTGCTGTAGAAGATTCCTAAAACACCTCTACTTCAAGCTGTAGAATCTGGAGTTCAGGGGATCATCTTGCTAATTGCTTGCCATCGGTCTCTAAACTGAATGTCCCGTGAGGGCAGGGACTGTGCCCAACTAATACGTGCTGAATGAGTGAGGACGAATAAACGGATGGGGGGCGTCTCAGCTAAGTCATCCTGGAACATGGTCAGGAGGTACCGCTGTAACACCGCCTGCACTGAACTTAACAGGACGGTCATCTTGAGCCTCATTCAAGACCGTGAATGTCTCAAATGCTATACAACTCACAGCTGGTTCCACAGCTGGGGCCAACCTTCAGTGGTTGGGAAAGCAAAGGCCAGTAGCCGAACATGGCGGCAGCATCAGATTTAATCTGGCACTCACCTTCCAGCCAGGAGGCCCCATTGGACTCCTCCATGACTAACAGCCAAGCCAAGGAGGGGAGGGTGGTCTTGCCCTTAAGCCACAGCATGGCGGGTCAAGTGATATCCCTATTCTGTCACTGACCAGTTGTATGAACCGAGCAAACAGTGTTATCCCACCTGAGCCTTAGTTTCCTTGTGTTTAAAATGGGAATAATGTTAAGAATACCTCCCTCCCAGGATTAAAGAATGTATATTAAGTGCCTGGCTCCTAAGAAGGGCTCAATAAATGGGGACAATGGTGAAAAGAGATAAGGTAAGCCCCGGGGAGGGTCAGTTATAGGCCCTCTGGGTATCCTCAAGTTCTCTCTCACTGCTGCCCAGAGGGACCCCAGGGACCAGGCCCTGCCCTGAGCTCCTGCATCTGTCTTCCCCAGTTCTTCAACTGGCCCAAAGAGCAGACACAGGACTCAAGTGGGTCCTCATACAAAGAGGACAGAGGAGCCTGAGCTTGGCACCTCCATCCCCTCCCCACTCCTGGGCCGTGATCTGGGGCCAGTCAGGACTCCTGGCCACTCATTCTTCTTTCCAAGTCCTCCTAGACTACCATGTACCAGTCTCAGGACACATGAATCTTTTGTGTCCCCAAGTCTCAGCACTTTCTCCCTCCCCTGAGCCTGGCGTCCTCAGTCAGCAGGCCTGGGCTTCTGCCTGCGTAGCTTTGCCTGGGTGTTGCTTAGCTGACTGGCCTCCGTGCCTCTCTCCCCACTTCCTGGTTATCGTAAAACCATCACTCACTGGGTTACACATGTGTCTGGCACTGCGTGCTTCACATAAACCACCTCTGGTCCTGGAAATCTCCCTACATAAGTAATGTCGTTATCTCCATATTTCAGATGAGGAAATGGGGGCTGGAGAGAATAAGACCCAGAGGAAGGCTTCTCTCAATCCTCTGCTGCAGGAACTCGTAAAACATCCTGGGAAGCATCTGACTTCCTCACATGGATGTGAAAAAGCAAGGCTTTCCTGACCCAGAAGTGAAAACCCACAAGAAGAAAATGGGAAAGATGAACAGACAACAGCACCAGTTAAAGAGGGAGCTCAGCCAATAATGCAGGCTTGCACCAACATGGAAAACTCCGTGGTGACATTAAAATCCACCTTGGAGGGAGTGACAGCAAAATGAAGACTGTGGAACAGAGAACCTGCCCAGGATGCAGAGGCAATTGATAAGGAATGAAAAACAAGTGCCAAGTCAGTAGATATGGTGGATAGTGTGGACCCAGTTAAGAATGGTAACAGCAGCAAGGGCAAATCAAGTCCTAATTTTAAGTGAAACACATAGTCGTTCTACATTCTTAAGGGTGGCAGCAGAATTAATTCATTCAGTAAATATCTACTGAGTGCCCACTATATGCCAGGAACAGTTTTAAGGAACAGTTCTAAGACTGGCAATACAAAAATCAATTAATAAGTATATAAAGTCAGGTACTTACAAGTGCCGTGAAGAAGATAAAGGAAGGTAAGGGGTTCGGGAGCCGTAGGTGGGCGGCAGGAAGCAGGTAGATATTTTTATGGAGTAATTAGGGATTATTTTCTTTTCTTCTCCTTTCTTTTTTTTAACATCTTTATTGGAGTATAATTGCTTTACAATGGTTAGTTTCTGCTTTATAACAAAGTGAATCAGCTATACATATACATATATCCCCATATATCCTCCCTCTTGCGTCTCCCTCCGACTCTCCCTATCCCACCCCTCTCTCTAGGTGGTCACAAAGCACCGAGCTGATCTCCCTGTGCTATGCAGCTGCTTCCCACTAGCTATCTATTTTACATTTGGTAGTATATATAAGTCCATGCCTCTCTCTCACTTCGTCCCAGCTTACCCTTCCCCCTCCCTGTGTCCTCAAGTCCATTCTCTACGTCTGTGTCTTTATTCCTGGGATTATTTTCTTAGAGGAAAGACTCTCTTCTGTTGGGTAGCTTTAAGTAGCCTCTTACATGTACTAAGGTTAGACCCAGAACCTGATCTTGAGAGCGAAGTTGAGAGAAGACGCTAAACCATTCTGCAAGAAGCAAGTAGTTGCTAAAATATTGATTGGTTTTTATGTTTTTTCTGGTTAGAGCTGGAGAAAGGGATATCGACCCCTAGGATGTGGGGCATGGAGACAAGTCATTGCAAGTGTCTGAGCGGCACTGGAGTGGTCCTGACAACACGGCGCAGGCCACGGCTGAAGAGAGGGGAGAGTCGGGGATATGAGTGTCAGACCGTGGATTATGAGCTTCTGGTGCAGTGAAACTTGATGTTCAGTTAAAATTTTTCTTTTTCTCTTTTGAAATTCCCCTAGGATAGGCCAAATGTTTGCATATTAAGGTACTTTTTGCTGCAGGTAACAGAGAACCCCAATTCAACTACTTGAACAAAAAGGAATTAATTATCTCACAAACAGGAAGTCTAGAGGCCAGGCAATGACCAGGCTGGTTAATTCTGCTTGGTTAATTCAGTGGCATCATTGAGGACCCAGGTTCATTTCATCTTTCTGCTCTGTCCTCTGCATATTGGCCTCACTTTCCAGCTACTTCCCCTCTTGGTTGCAAGATGGCAGCAGCAGCCCCAGCTATCACATCCTACGACAGCTTCCAAAGGTAGAAAAGGGACCATTTCATCCTTGTGTCTCCTTCTAAGACAAAAAAACCTTTACCAGAAGCCCC
Organism: Eschrichtius robustus; assembly: GCF_028021215.1. Taxonomy (NCBI): domain Eukaryota; kingdom Metazoa; phylum Chordata; class Mammalia; order Artiodactyla; family Eschrichtiidae; genus Eschrichtius; species Eschrichtius robustus. Next base: position 7,168,964 of record NC_090828.1, read on the forward strand.
GTGGAACACTTCCCTTCATGTCTCATTGGTTACTATTGCATCCTACTCCTATCAATTACGTTATATTACATTATCCCTGTACCTAAACCCACCAACCCCAGCTAGTGTTGGTCCCCATGTGGGCTCTGCTTTGGGCAACAAAGAGGAAATGGTCCCATGTCCTGTGGCAAGGTGAGCTAGAAGGCTTGGAGCATGAGAAGCAGGGACAAGATGGCCAGCGGGGAGGGGGAGAGAGTAAAGACAGTCATTTGGAGGTAGAGAGGGCAAATAGAAACCAGAAGAGCTGGAATAAAAACTTACTCAAGGGACTTCCCTGGTGGTCCAGTGGTTAAGACTCTGTGCTCCCAATGCAGGGGGCCCAGGTTCAATCCCTGGTCAGGGAACTACGTCCCGCATACCACAACTAAAGATCTCGCATGCCACAGCTAAGACCCGGCACAGCCAAATAAATAAATAAATAAATTAAAACAAAACAAAACAAAAAACCCCACAAAACTTACTCAAAGACCAAACAGAAGAAAAGTCTTCTGAGCCAAAGAAAGACCCAGGTTTGCAAAGCGAACAGGCTGAACACATTCCCAGAACTATTGATGAATGGAAAACGACAAGGGTGGTAAAGAATCCCCACCAGCTTCAACGCAAAGAAAGAAAAAAACCTGGTTCCTTATAACGGGACTGGTACCAGCTTGACCTTGGATTTTGTATCTGGGGCTATTTGTAACTCGTAAATTTCTGAAGGCAGTAGAACACCACCTCTATAGAATTTGGAGGGGAAATTCGGTCCCCAAGAATTTCATCTCCATCAAATTTCCTTTTCAATCTGAAAGCAACTGGAAAATGTTTTGAGATATTCAGAAGCTTGGAAAACAGACCTGTCCTTGTTCTGCAGCAGGCTAAACTAAAATGAAATGAGACGAAATTACATTAAAATGCACGCTTCTAGAATGTGGCAGCGATGGCCTAAAGGGACTGCTTGGCCGCTGGGGAGCCTGCCGGGCCCCCTGCCCTCAGCATGGCCGCAGAGTCCTGCGAGGCGGCCCGGCCATGTGTGGCTTCTGTCGCCTGTGCCTCTCCTGCTCCCTCTCGTGCAATGTCAGGAAGTGTGTTCTCGAGCCACATCCTTCACCCGGCGGCTCAGACGGAATCTTTACTTCACTTGGTGACCACTCAGAACAATAACAGCTGCCACCCTCTTCCTGAGCGTAATAACAATGGCTCAACCGTCAACCCTCCTGGACACTTGTGACGGAACGGCTTTTAGAAAGTTGTTTTGTTTTCTCTCTCCAAAAGCCACACTGCCCAGAGCAACGTGACAGACACTGTCAGGGAGCAGGAACTGAGTCATGAGTCTCTCACCCGAACAGCTCAGAGCACCGGGGTTTTCTTCTAAATGGGGAAAGGAGACCGAGAGTCTATGAGGCTCATGGTTTCAAATTCCCCCTTCACCTAAACTTGCCTTAAAACCTGTGTGTGTTCCGGTCTTAATTTCAACAGTCAATATCCTGCGTAGAATCTCAACGCTGAGAAAAGACAGGGAGTTTGCAGTGAATATATCGCTGTGATGGCGGGCCAGGGGCAGTTTTTATTTTCTGCTGTATTCTTCTTGGTAGGAAGGATGTGAGAAAAACAGCAAGTGTTGAAGGGTCGTAGGAATGGAGCCAAAGGGCCCCATCCACTTGGACTGTGGCGTCGGGCCGTTTACGTGATAGCCCTCGGCCCTCCCCTCACTTCTGCTCAAGCTGGCCCATCAGGACTGCACGTCCTGCCTTGAGCTTGGCCTTGATGTCCCAGGGAGGAGGGTCATCGCAAAAGGCAGTGGGAGCCTTGCAGTTCATTCCAGGGAGGGCCACTTCCTGGTCCACGGCGGGGAGGGAGTCTGGGCCTTATGAGAAGCCCACAGTCTCGGTGCGGGAAACTCAAGGCTGAGGGGCTGGGCGCACCCGCCTTCCTCTGGCCTCGCAGGGCGGCGCTTAGAGCCCTGCCCACCCCCAGCACCGGCAGCTCAGCCTCCAGTCTGGAAGATTCTCAGGGTCAAGGGTGGCTGTTGAACAGCTACTTAACAAATCCACGGGCTGCTGAGGAAACTGGGGAAATCCACAGCCCAAGAAGCAGAGCTGAGGGAGCCTGATTGCCACTAAACCTGCCCCCTTCCTGCCACCCCTAGTCACTGCCTAGAACCTTCTAGAACACTGCCTGTATCCCTTCCCCTCCCCTTCTCTGCTGCCTCTGGGCCCCACGCCTGTTTCCATCTTTTCTTCTGTCAGAACTGCCCCCCCCCCCGCTCACCTCTACCCCTCCCTCGTTCTTCCTTCACTTTTTCTTCCTCCCTCTTAGCTTTCTCTTTCCTTCTTTCTTTTTCCCTCTTTCATTCGTTCCTTCCTTCTATCCTCTCTCTTCATTGTCTTTCTCCTTCTCTTTCCATCCCATTTCCCGCCGTTCTTCCCTCCTCCCTCACCGGAGCACGAGGTAGAACTGACTTATGCTGGTTCACAGATGCCATCGTCTTGTTGGAGGTCTGTTCCCTCTCACAGCAAATAAAGACGGTAATGGCCATGCCGGCAGCTCCCCGATGCCAGCCACTCCCCGGGGCTTGGGATTTTACACGCACCTTGGGAGGCGTGTGTGTGATTCCCACTTTCCAGTGGAGTCACACTCTCGCCCAAGGCCGCATGGCTGGCACAATCTTGACTTGAACCAGCTGGGAACAGGGCGGTCTGCTTGAGTTCCAGGCGCCTCACTGATTTACCCCAAAGGCCAAATGTTACGTGTGATCAGATGGTATCAAGATTTACAACGGTGGCAGGAAAAGAGGGCTCTCCCTTTGAGAGGCTACCTCTCCCTGTCTCCCTGTCCTCCTGGGGCAGAGTCTGTCCTTCTCTAAGGGATTCAACACCCAGCTGGGTTTGGACACACTTTCTGGGGTCCAAGAAGGACGGCTTAGCTGGGCAGGTCTGGAGACTGGGCCTGAGGCCTCACTTCTGCAGGGTTCAGCCACGTCCAGGCTTAAAGCACGGGGGTTGAATGAAGTTGCAGCTTACACGCTTCCCTCCCATCTCTGATTTTTTGTAAGTCTGAGAAACGTGGAGTGAGAACGAAGTCACCAAGCATCAGGATCACTCCTCTTCCTGAGCCACGTGGACTGTCACGGGCCACAACCTGCGGCCGACTTCATGAGGTCGCTCTGCAAGGAACGAAGACCGAGTGGCTCTTTGGTTTTGTCAAAAAGCCAGAGGCCCCAGTGAGAAGAGCTAAGGTAATTAGAATAAGATGAAAGCTTTTGCCGCTTCACTTGGCAACGTTTCAGGCCAGATTCTTATTTGGGGAGCCTCCTATTCTGGTAGCACCAAACAGATTCAGGTGTAAGGAGTGAGTTATTTAGAAACTGTGGCTAAGCTCAGAAAAGAGTATGAGGTTTTGCCTCAACATGAAAAGAGGAACTGGATTTAAAATAAACCCCGACTGGTAACTGCTGAAGCTCGACAACCCCGAGACTTGGCCTAATAGTGCGCGTGCTTTAACCTGCTCCTTGATGCACAGCTACTCTGATCATCTTGTCAGGCGTTGTATTTTTATAGGAAGGCGTATCCTTAGGAGTGAAAACTGCCTAGGTCCCCCAGCTCCCTGCCCCCTGGTTACCTGGTGCTGGCCACCAAGGTGGTCCCAGGCCCAGTGCCGGGGTCGGGGGCAGACCCGTCCAGCAGGGTGCCAGCTCTTCTATGAAACCTGCCTGCCCATCACCCTGGCTGAGCGTGGGCCTCAGGTAACCATGCTCTGTCCCCACAACTCTACCCCCTTCTCTGAGCCGTGGGCGAGCCCCTGCTCCAAGACAGCTGATTCATACACAGACCTGAAAGGGCCCCTGCAGAGTAAGTGGTTGACGGGGCCGAGCCAACCGTATTCCCTCTTGGGACTGGCAACTCAGGAGTGAGCCTGTTGGTGGGGAAGGGCAGACCCACTGAGAAGGGCTGCGTCGTGGCAGGTAGCACCTGGGCTGCAGGGGCCCCAACCCTTCTGGTCCCAGGCCCCAGCCTTCTCCTTCATTGCGCCGAGCATCTCCACCAGGGCCGCCCACCCCCCTTGCATAAGTCAGCCAAAGCAAGTCTCTGTTCTTTTCAACCCCCAAAGCCTGATGAGGCCCCAGCTGCTGCAGAACTGGCAGCCGTTCCCAGGAACGTGCGATGCCACAGCAGCAAGAGGTACAGGCCAGAGGGAATAGACCTAGACGCAGTCTAGACGTACACAAGCCGTGAGTACAAACTCTATAGAAGCCACAAAGTCATGTCTTTTCCAGCTTAAGGCCTAGTCATACTTAAAGTCTTCTTCCCTTTGAAGGAATAGAAGAAAACCACAAGGGGAAAAAAGATCAAAAGCACCAACTAACTTTTAACTTAAGAGAGTTTAGACTCCTTTCAGCAAACCACCTACCAAGGACGCCAACCTTTGTGGGAAAGTTCATGCAGTCCTAGACTTGGAAAATATTCGAGGCCATTGAGCCCCACTGCCTGCCCCAGGCAGGCCTCCCTTCAGGCGGCCTCATCCCTGACAGGTGAGGAGCCCATAGGGGAGGCAGCCATCCCACTGATGAGTGGTTGCCAAGTCTTGAAAGAACCGTCCCATATTAAGGTACCAACATTTGTCCCTGGTGCCGAGGCTGAGACATGGGGGCATCCTAGACGATCCAAAAACATTCAAATGGATGTTCTTTAGATACCAGTGCAGATGCACGTATGTACAGGAAGGACGAAGAAGCCAGAAGCAGCGCTCAGACTGACCTCTAGGGCGTGAAGCAATTCTGCTTGAGCCCAAACTTGCATCCCCAGGGAAGCCCCGCAGCACAGCCCCAGCCTCTGAGAAGGCAGCGTCGTGATCACCTGGGTTGGCTCACGCATGGCCCTGAGGTCTCTGTCTCTGTCCCAAGTGGCTCATTGAAATGATTTCTTTGATCCCCATAAATAGTCTCCCAGAAACTTTCTACTCAACACAACTCCCTCTTGACACATTTCCAGTGAACTTGTGCCCCAGGGACCTGCCTGTTGTCCTGCCCTTGATTCCAGCTCCGTCTGTACCACTGCATCCTAGTTCTGCACAAAATGCATCGTTCCCTTCACCTCCGGAATCAGTGATTACACGCCACCTCGCCCCTTCCACTTCTACTTTCTTTTCAACTAAACCCCACAGACTCTGTCGCTGCTTCTCCATGACATGGTGTCCCAACCCTTCTCTATCCTGGCTGCTCTGCTTGGCACGTGGGTGGGGCACTCTGCCTGTGGGTGCCTCTCACAAAGGGCCCAAGAGCTGGGTGTGACTCCTCTGCTCCCACCGTGGACACTGAGAGCATCACCCCCTTTTTTCTGCCCACCCCCTGCTCTCTTGGTGCAGCCAGATTACAAATAGCTCCCCTGGCCTCCACATCACTCAGTTGTCATGCATTGTGGTCACACAACACCCGTGGTGTTTGTCACGCAGACTGTATGGAAGGTGGTCTTCCCAGACTTGGCACGCCTAGTATGGCTTTCTTTAACCTTTTTATTTTCTTTCTTTTTTGGCCACATTACACTGCTTGCGGGATCTTAGTTCCCTGACCAGGGATTGAACCCTGGGGCCACCGCAGTGAAAGCGCCGAGTCCTAACTACTGGGCTGCCAGGGAATTCACTCTTTAACCTTTAACGCAAGCTTTACACGTTTGGACTTTACATGGTGAAATCAGATGCCATGAGCATCAGCCTTTGATGGAACAGATCTCTACAAATTGAAAGATATTATCTCATGCTAATCCTTAGGGCAGTCTTCTAGCCCCTCATACCATCTGTTCTCCCCCAAGTTCCCTCCCTTCTCTCTTTCCTGGCCCACTTACTGTCACGCATTTGAATGCACTGAAAAAACCACCAACAAGCCACAGTCACTTGTCCTTGGTCTCTGAGTATCCTTCTTTCCGTTATTTCCCCTTCACACCCATGAACACAGATGACGTCTGCCATACCTGCTCCATCATGTCCCAGGGCAGGTCCCTTTGCAGGGTCACAGTCTACCCGCTAAGCAACGCCACCCAGGTTCTTCTAGGAGAAAGACAAGCCCCCATGTCTAGGTGGCTTGGGGCACCTGCTTTCTTCCCTTCTTCCTCTTTTTCACTCCTTCTCTGCCAATATAGGTTCCAGTCAGGGTCAGATTTCGAGGTTTATAAAAGACTTACCTGAACAGTGAATTTATCATCTTCATTGGGCAGAATCCTGTAAGTGTAAACGCAATTCCGGTACCTGAAATAGACCAAATGCTGAATTAGAACCTATGCATTCCTTTTTCTGGACATCAAGCAGTCCTGGGCAAAGTCAGGGTTGCTTGTCCACTCCCCACCCCCCCAGCACTCAAGGAGCCTCAGGAAAAGGCGGGTGGGATCTTTGGGACGTGACTTACGTTGGCGCTTGACAGCTGTGTGGTCTGATTTAGAGGAGTTCGCCATCTCTAAGGGGCTTCCTAAACCTCTGGGCTGTCATGTTGGCCAAATGAATGGAGCCAGAAGGGGTGTTTCAAGAAGAAATGGGACTCCAGTGGGGCTGAGCACGGTGGGAACATGCCAAATGGGTGGTGGGCACTGCCACAGAGGGGCGGCACTGGCCAGGGCAAAGCTCAGTCAGCTTTGGACAGAGCTCCCCTACCCCCTGTGGCTGCATCTCCTGGAGACTTTGCCCCATGGGTTCATTCTCCCAAAGGCCAGCCCCCATCCCTTCAGAGACCCAGATTTTCCCAGCAGCAGGTGGGTGAGCCTTAGGGTTGCTTCTCACGCAGAAGTGCAAGGAATTTCGGATTCACTTTTCTTTCCAAAAGCTCAACCTTCCTCTGGTCCAGAGGTCTCCAATGTGAGAAGGAAGAAGAGCTACTTTTTATTCTCCTAAAAGCTTTGAGAGGAAGTGGGAGTTGTCAAGTCTGACCACCTTGGGAGAGGGGCCCATTGGTGGGTGGTCCAGGTGGGGGACCGAGCCCACAGACAGCCTGGTGGTAGCAGATGGCCACAGAGGTCCACTGGCTCGGCTGCTGAGCCCACAGGCATAAGGAGTTCGGGAGAACGCTACTTGGGTCTTACACTCTCAGTTGAAATGGCTGGTCTGTTCTCTCACCCACCATAACCTCCCTGCCCCCATTTCCCCTACTTGGGATTCTCACAGACCTTGAAAACTTGCCTGCCCCTGCTGTACCCCCAGACAGGGGCCACACTCCAGCTCACAGATGCTCATGTTGTTTCTGTGATCAAGGAGATGATTCAGTACAAAAGTTTCACTCATTTAACCCCTCCTATGTGCCCGGCCCTAAACATTTATGTTATTGTTTAACTAGATTTTAAAATTATACACTAGTTTAAAAAATTTAAGACCACACGGAAAGATATAAAATGAAAAATAAATGTCTCCTTCCCCGGCTCCTGTGAGTTCCTTAGAGTTCCCACTCCTTCTTGTAAATCATGCCAAAATGTTTAAACATACACACAAACTTATATATGCATATCTTTTAAATGCAAATAACATCATACTATATACGTTGTTCTGAAATTTGCTGCTTTTCACCAAAAAAACATTAGCGATCTGCCTAAGTCATGTTCTACCATGTGGCCATGCCATTGTTCATTTTAGACCACGATGATGGACAGGTAGTTATTTGGGGCTTTTTACTATTATAAATAATGCTGCAGTGAACATCTCTGTTCCTACCTCTTGTGTATACTGGTGAATCCAGAGTTTTAGTTTCCCCACCAGTAAAAAGGGGAGAATGATAACACAACATCTACCTGTTGTGTAGATTAAGCATTTAGAAGAGTGCCTGAAACACACTGAACACTACACGTGCTGACATTTGTTAGAGATTGTGGATAAATCACTAGAAGGAGAACAGCTGGGCTGAAGGACGCAGGCACTTTATATATATATATATATATATATATATATTTTTTAACATCTTTATTGGAGTATAATTGCTTTACAATGGTGTGTTAGTTTCTGCTTTATAACAAAGTGAATCAGTTATACATATACACATATTCCCATATCTCTTCCCTCTTGCATCTCCGTCCCTCCCACCCTCCCTATCCCACCCCTCTAGGTGGTCACAAAGCACAGAGCTGATTGCCTTCCAATGAAGTTCTCACATTGTGTCTCCTGCTAACCGGATATGAAAGTGTCTATTTCCCCACACCCTGCCAACTGGCTGTTATCAGACATTTTAATCTTTTGCAAATCTGAGAGGTGAAAGAAAAATGATGGCTTGCTTTAATTTGCCTTTCTTTATGAGAAAGGTTGAACGTGTTCTCATATGTTTCACCATTTGTGTTTCTTTTCCCGTGAATTCCTTTTCATGTCTTTGTCTCACATTTTTAAAATCATCTTTTGCTTATTTATTCATAAGACTTTGAAATATACGACAATATATTTTGGAGTTATTTATTTTTAACAGTGTTTATTGATTTATTTTCTTTTCAGCTGTGTATAAGTTTTACAATTTTATGTAGTTAATTTTACAATTTTTAAAGCCTTTTGAAACAATGAATGTTAAGAGAAAGTTTTGGAGAATGTTTTGGGTAATTTCATTTCCACATGCCTCTTCATTTCTCATAGGAAAATTTCCTCTCTTCCTCTGATCCCTTTAATTCCCGTCTTTCCACTCCCCTTCCTGTCTTTAGAGCCTGAACTGACACCACAATTGGCTTATCTCAGAGACGGCCAGGATGAATCCGTAGTCTAGTACCACCTCAGCTCCTGGAGATGTCCCGGGAAGCAGGGAACCATCCCAGACCCCAGCCTAACTCCCCCATCCCCCTCCCCTGCAGCCCCAACCCCCTTTGCAGAGCCTGCCAGGCACACACCGGAGGACAGCTAGGAGTCTGTTCTGCTCTTATCTTTCACTGCTTGTTCTCTTGACACTTCCTCCTGTAGATATGCAAATAAGGCCAGGGCGAGAACGGTCTCCTATTTGGGTGAGGGCAGCTAATTTGTGGAAGAGGTTGAACAGGCCCCAAACATCAGCTTGTAAACAGAAAGAAAGAACACAGAGTCACCAGGAAAGGCACAGAGACAGCGTACAGAACAGGAAGACCCTTTAGTTAATCAAGTGTGGCAGACAAGCCTTTATGGCTTTTTCAGAGATGTTCTAGCAACACTGAAACTAAGAAACAGCTCCATACTACTCACACAGATGAGAATTCAAAAGCTAGTACAATGGGAAAAGAGGATACTTTCCCCTTAGATAGTAAGATCTCAGCATCTCCAATGCATGGGGCCCACACGTCATCCCTGGGGCCAGATCAGTAGATCTTCAAGGGAAAGCATACAGCATCACCGCCACCACCACCCCTGCCACACACAACCCCTGGGAGAGCATGCCATGGGGTGTTGGGGACTCCGCAGGGAGGTGGAGGGGGGCACCCCTTGGCCTCCTGCACTCACCAGCAGCTGCACTTCACCCTGGTCCTACACGCATCAACGTATACATATACATACATGTGCATACACATATACAGATACATAACATACACATATACACATATGCACACACACACACATACACCCACAAAATCTTACATGTAAAATGTTTAAAGTGAAGATTCCACAACTAAATCATCTTTGACAACTACTGCACTGGAACATAATCCAGACAACGTGCTCATTGGGGGCAATGGGTTCCATCCAGGCCTTTCCCCCTCTTTATGGTGATTTAGTAAAAAGTTAGGGTGCTAACACCAGCCCTCAGCTGCTACTCCTTCTAGTGATTGGGTCACATTTCAGGGCGAGTGTGTTAGGAATGTTCCCGCTGGACACCCAGGTTGGGATGGTGCTGGGCCATCCCAGTCTCCCGTGTCCCTGGTGCGTATGAGATTACTCCACTCTCAAATGCAGTGGTGCTTACAACAAACTTCCCATGTGACTCCCAACAGCTGTTGGGTGACTACAGGTGCCTACACTGTTCTAAGCAGGAAGATGCTTCCCCCGGGAAGGGCACTTTCAGATCATGGTTTGGGAAGCTTTGCTCAAATGTAAACAGATAAGCAAATGGAAATAGGAAGAAACTACTTCATGGCATTTTATTTATTCTCTCAGATAAAACTACTACTTCTGTGTGGCTCTTCCTAGCCAAATAACCACTGACAAGCATGCCCAGAAGCATCCTTTACTATGGTGAGCCCCATGGGGAGAGAAAGAGAGAGAGAGAAAAATCAAACTCTGAAATTCGAGAACCTCATTAGTGTCTGTCTCACTCTGCTGATCGGCTTAGCATGTGCTATAATTGTTTTTTAAACTCCTTTGTAACTCATTATATTTCAGTTCTAATTTCTAATTGTTTGTACGTGTTTTCTCCTTTTTTCTTGCTTGAGTGTTGCAGACAACTGGACAAGATGGGATGGGAGAACAAGGGTTGGGAACTCTGCATTCAAAAAAGCCACTTGGGGAGTCAAGATGGCAGACTAGGAGGATGCGGAATTCATGTCTCCACACAACTAGGGCACCTACCAGGCACCGGTGGGGGACCACGGACACCTAAGGGGATGGGAGGAACCCCCAGAGACCAGTTGTTTTGATTATATTTTTATTTTTCCTAATATATATTTTATCTTTCTAATTTTATTCTTTGATATTGTACTGCTCCTTTTGTTTGTTTGTTTGTTTGTTGGGTTTTTTTTGTTTTGCTGTGCCAAGCAGCTTGCAGGATCTTGGTTCCCAGGCCGGAGGTCGGGCCTGAACTCCTGTGGTGGGAACTCTGAGTCCAAATCGCTGGACTAACAGAGAACCTCAGACCCCAGAGAATATTAATCGGAGGGAGGACTTCCCCGGAGGTCCGAATCTCAGCACCAAGACCCGGCTTTATCCAACTGCCTGCAAACTCCAGTGCTGGATGCCTCAGGCCAAACAACCAGTAAGAGAGGAATACAGCCCCACCCATCAAAAAAAAAGAAATGACAAAAAATATGTTAGAGACGAAGGAGAAAGGTAAAAACCTACAAAACCAAATAAATGAGGACAAAATAGGTAACCTACCTGAAAAAGAATTCAGAGTAATGAGAGTAAAGATAATCCAAAATCTCGGAAACAGAATGGAGAAAATACAAGAAACATTTAACAAGGATCCAGAAGAACTAAAGAGAAAACAAACAGTGATGAACAACACAATAACTGAAATTAAAAATACTCTAGAAGGAATCAATAGCAGAATAACTGAGGCAAGGAACGGATAAGTGACCTGGAAGATAAAATGGTGGGAATAACTGCCAGGGAGCAGAATAAAGAAAAAAGAATGAAAAGAATTGAGGACAGTCTCAGAGACATCTGGTACAACATTAAATGCACCAACATTCGAATTACAGGGGTCCCAGAAGAAGAAGAGAAAAAGAAAGGGTCTGAGAAAATATTTGAAGAGATTATAGTTGAAAACTTCCCTAACATGGGAAAGGAAATAGCCACCCAAGTCCAGGAAGCACAGAGAGTCCCATACAGGATAAACCCAAAGAGAAACATGCCAAGACATATATTAATCAAACTATCAAAAATTAAATACAAAGAAAAAATATTAAAAGCAGCAAGGGAAAAGCAACAAATAACATACAAGGCAATCCCCATAAGGTTAACAGCTGATCTTTCAGCAGAAACTCTGCAAGCCAGAAGGGAGTGGCAAGACATATTTAAAGTGAGGAAAGGGAAAAACCTACAACCAAGATTGCTCTACCCAGCAAGGATCTCATTCAGATTCAACAGAGAAATTAAAACCTTTACAGACAAGCAAAAGTTAAGAGAATTCAGCACCGCCAAACCAGCTTTACAACAAGTGCTAAAGGAATTTCTCTAGACAGGAAAAACAAGAGAAGGAAAAGACCGACAAAAACAAACCCAAAACAATTAAGAGAATGGTAACAGGAACATACAAATCAATAATTACCTTAAATGTAAATGAATTAAATGCTCCAACCAAAAGACATAGACTGGCTGAATGGATACAAAAACAAGAGCCATATATATGCTGTCTACAAGAGATCCACTTCAGACCTAGGGACACATACAGACTGAAAGTGAGGGGATGGAAAGAGATATTCCATGCAAATGGAAATCAAAAGAAAGCTGGAGTAGCAATTCTCATATCAGACAAAATAGACTTTAAAATAAAGACTATTACAAGAGACAAAGAAGGACACTACATAATGATCAAGGGATCAACCCAAGAAGAAGATATAACAATTGTAAATATTTATGCACCCAACATAGGAGCACCTCAATACATAAGGCAAATGCTAACAGCCATAAAAGGGGAAATTGACAGTAACACGGTAATAGTGGGGGACTTTGACACCCCACTTTCACCAATGGACAGATCATCCAAAATGAAAATAAATAAGGAAACACAAGCTTTAAATGACACATTAAATAAGATGGACTTAATTGATATTTATAGGACATTCTACCCAAAAACAACAGAATACACTTTCTTCTCAAGTACGCATGGAACATTCTCCAGGATAGATCATATCTTGGGTCACAAATCAAGCCTTGGTAAATTTAAGAAAATTGATGTCATATCAAGTATATTTTCAGACCACAACTCTATGAGACTAGATATCAGTTACAGAAAAAAAACTGTAAAAAATACAAACACGTGGAGGCTAAACAATACGCTACTAAATAACCAAGAGATCACTGAAGAAATCAAAGAGGAAACCAAAAAATACCTAGAAACAAATGACAGTGAAAACACGACGACGCAAAACCTATGGGATGCAGCAAAAGCAGTTCTAAGAGGGAGTTTATAGCAATACAATCCTACCTCAAGAAACAAGAAAAATCGCAAATAAACAACCTAACCTTACACCTAAAGCAATTAGAGAAAGAAGAACAAATAAACCCCAAAGTAGCAGAAGGAAAGAAACCATAAAGATCAGATCAGAAATAAATAAAAAAGAAATGAAGGAAACAATAGCAAAGATCAATAAAACTAAAAGCTGGTTCTTTAAGAAGATAAACAAAATTGATAAACCTTTAGCCAGGCTTATCAAGAAAAAAAGGGAGAAGACTCAAATCAACAGAATTAGAGATGAAAAAGAAGTAACAACTGACACTGCAGAAATACAAAGGATCATGAGACATTACTACAAGCAACACTATGCCAATAAAATGGACAATCTGGAAGAAATGGACAAATTCTTAGAAAGGTATAACCTTCCAAGACTGAACCAGGAAGAAGTAGAAAATATGAACAGACCAATCACAAGTAATGAAATTGAAACAGTGATTAAAAATCTTCCAACAAACAAAAGGACCAGATGGCTCCACAGGAGAATTCTATCAAACATTTAGAGAAGAGCTAACACCCATCCTTCTCAAACTCTTCCAAAAAATTGCGGAGGAAGGAACACTCCCAAACTCATTCTATGAGCCCACCATCACCCTGATACCAAAACCAGACAAAGATGTCACAAAAAAAGAAAACTACAGGCCAATATCACTGATGAACATAGATGTAAACATCCTCAATAAAATACTAGCAAACAGAATCCAACAGCACATTAAAAGGATCATACACCACGATCAAGTGGGGTTTATCCCAGGAATGCAAGGATTCTTCAATATACGCAAATCAATCAGTGTGATACACCATATTAACAAACTGAAGGATAAAACCATATGATCATCTCAATAGATGCAGAAAAAGCTTTTGACAAAATTCAACACCCATTTATGATAAAAACTCTCAAGAAAGTAGGCATAGAGGGAACCTACCTCAACATAATAAAGGCCATATATGACAAACCCACAGCCAACATCATTCTCAATGGTGAAAAACTGAAACCATTTTCTCTAAGATCAGGAACAAGACAAGGATGTCCACTCTCACCACTTTTATTCAACATAGTTTTGGAAGTTTTAACAACAGCAATCAGAGAAGAAAAGGAAATAAAAGGAATCCAAATCGGAAAAGAAGAAGTAAAACTGTCACTGTTTGCAGATGACATGATGCTATACATAGAGAATCCTAGATGCCACCAGAAAACTACTAGAGCTAATCAATGAATTTGGTAGAGTAGCAGGATACAAAATTAGTGTACAGAATCTCTTGCATTCCTATACACTAATGACGAAAAATCTGAAAGAGAAATTAAGGAAACACTCCCATTTGCCATTGCAACAAAAAGAATAAAATACCTAGGAATAAACCTACCTAAGGAAACAGAAGACCTGTATGCAGAAAATTATAAGACACTGATGAAAGAAATTAAAGATGATACAGATGGAGAGAAATACCGTGTTCTTGGATTGGAAGAATCAACATTGTGAAAATGACTATACTACCCAAAGCAATCTACAGATTCAATGCAATCCCTATCAAACTACCAACGGCATTTTTCACAGAACTAGAACAAAAAATTCCACAATTTGTATGGAAACACAAAAGACCCCGAATAGCCACTATACTACAAAGCTACAGTAATCAAGACAGCATGGTACTGGCACAAAAAGAGAAATATAGATCAATGCAACAGGATAGAAAGCCCTGAGATAAACCCATACACATATGGTCACCTTATCTTTGATAAAGGAGGCAAGAGTATACAATGGAGAAAAGACAGCCTCTTCAATAAGTGGTGCTGGGAAAACTGGACAGCTACCTATAAAAGAATGAAATTAGAACACCTCCTAACACCATACACAAAAATAAACTCAAAATGGATTAAAGACCTAAATGTAAGGCCAAACACTATAAAACTCTTAGAGGAAAACATAGGCGGAACACTCCATGACATAAATCACAGCAAGATCCTTTTTGACCGACCTCCTAGAGAAATGGAAATAAAAACAAAAATAAACAAATGGGACCTAATGAAACTTCAAAGCTTTTGCACAGCAAAGGAAACCATAAACAAGACAAAAAGACAACCCTCAGAATGGGAGAAAATATTTGCAAATGAAGCAACTGACAAAGGATTAATCTCCAAAATATACAAGCAGCTCATGCAGCTCAATATTAAAAAAGCAAACAACCCAATCCAAAAATGGGCAGAAGACCTAAATAGACATTTCTCCAAAGAAGATATACCGATTGCCAACAGACACATGAAAGGATGTTCAACATCACTAATCATTAGAGAAATGCAAATCAAAACCACAATGAGTTATCACCTCACACCGGTCAGAATGGCCATAATCAAAAAATCTACAAACAATAAATGCTGGAGAGGGTGTGGAGAAAAGGGAACCCTCTTGCACTGTTGGTGGGAATGTAAATTGATACAGCCACTGTGGATAACAGTATGGAGGTTCCTTAAAAAACTAAAAATAGAACTACCATATGACCCAGCAATCCCACTACTGGGCATATACCCTGAGAAAACTGTAATTCAAAAAGAGTCACGTACCACAATGTTCATTGCAGCTCTATTTACAATAGCCAGGACATGGAAGCAACCTAAGTGTCCATCAACAGATGAACGGATAAAGAAAATGTGGCACATATATACAGTGGAATATTATTCAGCCATAAAAAGAAACGAAATTGAGTTATTTGTAGTGAGGTGGATGGACCTAGAGTCTGTCATACAGAGTGAAGTAAGTCAGAAAGAGAAAAACAAATACCGTATGCTAACACATATATATGGAATCTAAAAAAATAAATGGTTCTGAAGAACCTAGGGGCAGGACAGGAATAAAGACGCAGATGTAGAGGATGGACTTGAGGACATGGGGAGTGGGAAGGGTAAGCTGGGAAGAAGTGAGAGAGTGGCATGGACATATATACACTACCAAATGTGAAATAGATAGCTAGTGGGAAGCAGCCGCATAGCACAGGGAGATCAGCTGGGTGCTTTGTAACCCCCTAGAGAGGTGGGCTAGGGAAGGTGGGAGGGAGACGCAAGAGGGAGGAGATATGGGGATATATGTATACGTATAGCTGATTCACTTTGTTATAAAGCAGAAACTAACACACCATTGTAAAGCAATTATACTCCAATAAAGATGTTAAAAAAAGCCACTTGGACCCCATGTAGAAATAAGAGAAAACGTGTGCATGCCCTAGGAACCAAGGGTGTTCACAGTTCACCACCCAAACCTCAAAGAATCGCAGCCAAAGAGTGAGAAAAAGAGGCCATCAGGTCAGAAGCAAGAGGAGGCAGTCCAGGTGGCCAGGTGAGAGGTGGGGGTGAGACGTCTAGAGTGTCGTTGGGGACGGGCCCGGCACCTGCCCCAGCAGCTTCTGGGTCCAGAGGGTTCTTCGCATGAGACTCCTGGGAGAAAACCCACCTATCCGTGCAACACACCACCCCCCCCATCACTCAACCCCATCAGGTGGATCTTGGATCGGGGTCTCCCACCCCCATCCCTGCTGATCCTTTTATCTTTGGGAAGAAGATTCGGGCAGAAACCCACTCCAGTCTCTAAAAAAAAAAAATCCGATCAAATTTTTCCTGACAATTCTTTGTTGGAAAAGAAAAATGATGAGACTTATAGAAAACATCGTCACTCAAAAGGAAGGGTATCATTTTTCTAAGAACTCAAAGGTGATACCTCCTTGTTACGTAGAATCACTGCAAAAAGAAAAAAGGAAAATAACACATTCTGGAGAAATCTGACTTGTGAACTCAGTAAGATTTAAGAGACAATTGTATCTCTGAAACTGGAAAAATCAATTGTGAAAACTGAGCAACATGAGATAAGAAAAACTGATCAGAAGTGAAAACCCTAGAGTCCTACAGTCAGCATTAAACACCACAAGAGAGGCAGTAAATAGCAGCTTCATGTTCTGGAGAACTTCAACAAGGAAGAAGATAAATCTGAGAAAATCGGTGCAGGAGAGGGAAGATGAGAAATATAGAAGACACAGCTCTGTCCTCAAACATATATACAGTAGGGGTTCCTGAATGCACAGGTAGTTTTCTAATATAAAAAGAAAAGCAGAACAGATAAATAAATCTAAGAGCATATGACCTGAAATGCAGAAAATTAAATGAATAACCCTCTGACAAACAGAAGAGCAAAAAGAAAACAATGCAAGTGAGCTGGACATTGTTCCTTCACCCTCCCCTCCAACCCCCAGTAGACCCACTCTCTATCCTTCTCCACCTGCCCTGTGTCCAGCAGGCTGACCTGTGTGTGCCGCTTCACCAAGGTTTAGCTAATGGGAGGCACTGACAGAGTGAGAGGACGGTGAGATAGTGGTATCTGTTCCCCAGACCGCACCCCACCTGCTGCAGATCAGCAGTGGCTGAGTTCCTCCACGGGGGGCCACGGCTCAAATCAGACAGCTCTGCCTATTCAGAGCCAGGAGTGGAAATAGCTTCCTGTGGTTGCCGGTCCCAGGCTGCTTCACCATCCCTACGCCTAGCACCCCTTTCGATTATGCCATCTATTTCCTGCTGGGATCCTGGCCAACACAACTAGTAAGCAAGACCAGTAATGAGTAAAGGAAGGTAGCAATAGCAATAAAAGAGAAACCTTAAAATTATAGAAAACCGTGAATAATTGTATGCCAGAAACTTTGAAAAATCTCAACAAATGAACTGTTTACTGAAAAATATATATAACTTATCAAAAGTAACCTGAAAACAACAAGGTCCAACTGTAGAGCACAGGGAACTATATACAATATTCTGTGATAAACCATAATGGAAAAGAATATAAAAAAGAATGTGTATATATATATATATATATATATATATATATATATATATATATATATGAATCATTTTGCTGTATACCAGAAGTTAACACAGCATTATAAATCAACTATACTTCAATAAAATAAAAAAATTTTTTTAAAGTAACATGAGAGGAGATAGAAAACAAGAATAAATCAATACCAAAGAAGAAACTGAAGTAAATATTAAAGAATTATCTCTATAAATGGCTCTGAGGAAAAGCACCTTTGCCAATTTTTTTTTATATTTAAAAAAATCAGGGGGCTTCCCTGGTGGCGCAGCGGTTGAGAGTCTGCCTGCCAATGCAGGGGACACGGGTTCGCGCCCTGGTCTGGGAAGATCCCACATGCCGCGGAGCAACTGGGCCCGTGAGCCACAACTACTGAGCCTGCGCGTCTGGAGCCTGTGCTCCGCAACAAGAGAGGCCGCGATAGTGAGAGGCCCGCGCACCGCGATGAAGAGTGGCCCCCACTTGCCGCAACTGGAGAAAGCCCTCGCACAGAGACGAAGACCCAACACAGCCATAATAAAATAAAAATTAAAAAAATCAGATAATGATGATGCCTCACAAATGTCTCCAGGATATTTTACAAAACACACATGACTCTTAAACCATAACATGATCAAAATCATATAAATCAATCTCACTTATGAACACATATGCTAAAATTCAGAGTAAAATAAAGTTATCATAATCAAGAACAGTTCATTTTAATCTTGCAAAAAAATGGTTCATATTAGGAAATCTATAAAATCAGGCTATTTACCAGTTAATGAAATAAGAGAAACAGCTTAATCATCTCAATAGACATTAAAAAGGCATTTGATAAAATTTAATATTCAGTTCTTCAAAACTCTTCATAAAACTAGGAAAAGACAGCTCCTTCTTTGACATGAAAAGAACAGCTAACTTTTATCCATTGCTAACTATGTGCCAAATACTGTGTTAAGTCCTTCCCAGGCAGCATAAAGTTTGATTCTCACAGTACTTCTGTCGGAGGTAGACATTTTCTTTTCCCAATATCCTTCATTGTAATATTTTAGAAATATTGGCCAAAGTAATAAGTTATGAAATCTGAATAAGAGTTGTAAGTATTTGGAAAGTAGACCACAAAATGATTATAATTCGTATATGATTTGATTGTTTAGCAAGAAAATCCAAGAGAAGCAAATGAAAACAATTTTAAATAATGAGGAGTAAAGATATAGAATAAAAGGTGAATTTATAAAATCTACAACTTCTCTGTATGTTATCAGTTACCCCAGAAGGCTAACTGTAGAAGAAAAGGTATTCACAACAGTAACAAAATTATGAAATAATCAGAAGTAATCGTAACAAGAAATATGTAGCATCTATGAAGAAAATTACTAAATTTAAAATAATAAAGATAGCTATATTTATTGTTAAGATTGAATAATACTAAAAGGTCCATTTTTCACAAGTTGTATTGTGGATTTCATGCAACTCCAAACAAAGTCCCAATAGTATTTTTTCCAACTTGACAAAGTTATTATCCGTTTCACCTGGAAGAATACTTAAAAAGACTAGATATGCAAATCCTAAAATAAAATAGTTTATAAAATTGTGGTAATGCATTCAGTATGAAATTGGTGTAAGAAAAGCAGACATACATGGACCAGGGTAAACAGGCAAAAAAGAGGTATATAAGACTTAATACATGGTAAGAGAGGAATAACAAATGGAGAGGAATAAATTATTCAGTAAGAGGTTTTGAGAAAGATGGTTCCTTGAGAAAAATACATATAAATCTTTGTTTTACACCATTCATTAATTCCAGAAAGATTAAAGTGTTCAATGTAAAACAACAACAGCAACAAAACAAAACCAAAAAACCTATAATCTATCTGCTTTTGCCAAATACTGTGCTAAGTATGTGATATACACTTTCATTCAATCCATCCAACGACACGGCTACATGGGTATTCTTAGCCCTGGTTTGCAGATGAGGAAACCAAGGCCCCATGGGACTAGACAACCTGCCAGAGCTTGGAAAGGCAGAGTCATCCCTTAGCCCGAGCCTATTAGCTCCAAAGGCCCTGCCCCCCCACAGGAAGAAAAAGAATAAAATTTCTGTGTGCAGAGGGACTCTCTGCACTGGAAAGCAAAGGGGGAAAAAAGTCACAAAAGAACAAGAACAGAAATATTTATAGACTTTGCAAAAATTTACAATCTCTGAACAAAAGAAAAAGGTCATAAAGGCAAACCACAGTGAAAATATTTGCAACAACTGTGATATAAGGAATTCATGCAAATAGATAACAGAGAAACTACAGTTTCAAAAGAAAAATGGCAAAGAGAATGGAACAGACCATCCACAAAGGAGAAATGATGAAGGTCAATAATCCAAACAAGCTTACCATGACTGCGATCAAGAAATGCAAATCAAAATGAACAGAAATTGGCCACCTTTCACCTTGCAATTTAATAATGTTTTTTTAAATGAAAATATTCAGTATAAGGAGACTGGAATGAGGTGGGCACTCTCTGGTACTGCTTACCAGAGCATAACTTGTAACAAAATTTCTGGAAAGCAATTTGTCATTTTCATCAAAAGCCTTAAAAACATTATCTTTGATCCAGTAATTCCACCCCTGGGAATCTATCACCAGAAATGTCACATATCTGCACAAAGACCTTCATCACTGTCATATTTATAACAACAAAACACTGTTAGTAACTTAAATGTCTGACAATAGGAGAATCATTCCATAAATTATGGCACATAATGTAATAGAATTTGTGCATCCATTAAATATGATATTTAGGAAGAAAGGTTAACTAAGTGGGAAAATGCTAATGTTGCTAGAAAATATAGACTAAAATTATATGGTATTAGGTATATATATATTATGGAGCTTATATATATGTGCTTGTGCGTGTGTGTGCGTGTGCGTGTGCGTGTGTGTGTGTGTGTGTATGTGCATACGGGGAGCAGGGAGGGAGAGAGAGAATGAATGAGAAAATATGCCAACAAATTAACAGTATTTATGTTAGTCTCTCATTTCAGTGATTGGGTGATTACTTTCTCCTTTAGCTTGCACTCTTTGTATGTTATACTTAATACTGTATTTTTTAAAGTTACTTGAAAGAATGCTGCCCTGTTTATCAGAAGGTCTATTTCTGCACTGCCACTGATGCCTGAAATGGCCTCAGCAAGCCTCTCCCCTCCGGAGGGCAGGTTTCTGGTTGGCAAGAGAAAGGGCCGGACTAGCTGATCCTTTGGGAGCCAGCTTTGTCTGGTGCTTTTCATAATAAGTAATTGAACCCAAATGGTTTGGGTGCTGGTACTTAAAAACAATGCTTTTCTAATTAATGGGACAAAGGGAGTGTGAAACGCGCAGGGGAGAGAGGAGGGATCCGGGCCACGGAGCTGCAGGCTCGTCCTGCCCACTGACCAGGGGCCTGACCTGCTGGGCTGTCTACACGCATTTCCCACCTCATCCACTTGCTGGGCTTCCTCGGAGCCTTAGGACTTCAGTTCCCTCACTCCCTCACTCCTACATTGGTAGTTAATCACTCTCAAATGGCCTCCACTCCTCGACTTTCTCTTCATCCTCCGCGGTTCATTCAGTGGTTCTTCCTGGCACCTGTGCCCCTGGCACCTGTGCCCCTGACCCTTCTCTCCCTCACAGCTCCAGGAGCTCGCCCCG